>NC_137760.1:3015400-3683400 GCF_963264785.1 Psittacula echo | reverse complement strand
TTCCCCAGGAGCTGTAAAGCCTGGGAGTTCACTCAGCCTGTCAAAAGCTACAGTTCTTGTACCAAAATGCTTTTCCTCCCCCCGTCACGTTGCCATTCTGCTCAGCTCAGGATGGAGCCCGGGAAATCAGCTTTGTTCAGTCAGTTGGTTTGGCACAAATCTGTTGATGATGCTCCCATGTTGTATCATCCCTCAAGAGGCTACAGAGTGGGTGGAATCTAAGTTGGAAGGGACCTGGGGGGTCACATGTAGTTAAGCAGAAGCCTATTTTGTTTGTTGTGAACCTTCTGCTAGTGTCTGCACAATGGTTTTGGTTTTGTGATATCTGCTCTGTACTTCAGCTTCAGCAAGAGTTACCTGTCATAAATACACTGCACCTCTTTGTAGCTCTATAATTGAGTTAAGAAGTTACCATAGCAACCACTGCAATTAATTAAAGTACTTGGGCATGGGAAGTTTAGAGATGCAGAAAACAGTTTCGTGTATAAATAGTACAATCTGTTTATGCTCAAAGGATTTGCCCCTTCCCTCTTTTTCTCCTCTAATCTCAGCTGAGAAATTGGGCTCCCTTTTTTTTGTTCTTTTGGGGCTTGATAAATCATTGTGTTATTCCCCATAAACTGTGTAAAGAAATCTTTGCAGTTAATGGCCACCGAAGACAAACGCATTATACTCTTCATGGGAGTAAGCATTTTGAGGGCTGTGAGGACAGCAAACTGGACCACTGTCCATGCCTATCTTCTCCCACCCTATGGTAGCATAACATAGGCACACTGCTTCTTATTCTGTTGTTATCAGGTCTGCAGTTCCACTTGAACAAAATAAGCACAGGCAGCCTCTTTTCAGCTTGTTCCCAGCTCTAAACGTGTGTCCTTGGACAAGTCAGTTGTCATGGGCTGCTGTCCTAGCTAGCTGTATTTCCTGTCAGTGTGGAACAACTGACACCAGAGCCGTGATCCCATCCCTAACACACTGATAGCACTAGCACTGAAGCTGGTGTTGTGCAAGTTCTGCATCTTTTAGGAGCTGTTGTCAACAAGTGGAAGTTCCATTCTCTATGATTTAAAAGAAAAAGAGGGGGTCATTCTCATGAGCAAGTCCTGCCTGAGTCGTCTCTTCAGATGGCCATTTTTTGGAGAGGGTGAGACTTTTTGTCAGATGGAAGCATTAGACTGCAATGTGTGAGTATAGCCACAAATGTGAACAGGGTGGAGGTGATGGTTCCAAGGAGAGTCACCAGTCAGACATGGAGAGCTTTGGGCTTCATGTGTGATAAGGAAACTGGCAGACCAGAAAATAGAAGGCATTGGGTTTTGGGCTTGTTAAACTGCTTGTTCTTGTACAAGGGTTCCTTTCTGTGTTCTTGCTCCCAGGTCTATCAACAGGAGAGCTGAGGATTCCTTTCCTCTGTAGGATGTTGTTAATAATTATTAATCCCCCTCCTCCCAACAAAACTTGCACATCAGCGCTGTTTGTGCAGAAGTACCACTTCTGTTTAATGCAGATTCTTTACTGCCCAGCAACTTCTGCTGTTGTAGAGAGCTGAATGGGTTTAGAAGTCACTGCCTAATGGAAAAGGGGCTTGAGTCTGTTTTTTCTTTTCACTCTGCATTACTGCCAGAGTTTAGAAGGTGCTGGGGCATCAGGGAATTCTCTGCTGCTGTGTTTCTTATATAAAGGGGTATCTGAAATCTGAAGGCAGTAGTGCTGATAATGGAAGTAACGTAACACGACCTTGTGTGGGCAGATACTCCACTTTTAGATATTTATTATGTACTCCCTTTTACAAAGGAAGAAAATTGTATACAGCAAGACAAGGCGTTTCCTCTGTAACTTGCATTTAGAGCTGAAATGTGTGAGTCTTGGTACTATCCCTCTCAAACCACTGCAATCAGACTTATTTATTTTCGTATCAATGACAGTATCACTTCTCCTGGTTTTTACTCTGAAAAGCAATCATTGGCTCTGTTGGATGGAGGAGAAACTTCCCTTTGCAGGTTATTTGTGGTCTGACGTGTATTCCTTTGCAGCTGAGACATTTTTTTGCTGATACTTTCTTTCTTGGAAGTACATGGAAGCAGTCAATGTGAGAGAAAAGATGAGTAGTAAACAAGATGTAGCAGAGAACTGGTCTGTATTTCAGTTACTAAGACAAAACTGTACCACTTGACTGAGCTAGAGGAACCCTATAGGTGATGGATGGTATAACTGAGAACCCCATAGAACACTTTAATACAGTATTTTAATCAAATCTGCCTGGTCAATAGAATTGCCTTTGTCAGCTGTTTGCAAAATCAAAGGAACAAAGCCAGTTGCTACTGAACAGTGGAGCTGTGTGTAGTCAACATTGAAATTACATTCAAACACCATCAGCTTCCATTTTCTCTCTCTGCTCCTGGAAGCTTGTTGATCACAGTCATTATCAAAGCACCAAGCATAAATAAGCTCCTTAGTAAAATGCTTTCAGAACCTAATGTAACAAATTGTTCAGTATCACGTAGACAGATGCTCATTTGCAGACTGAAAGCTTCCCTATGGGGACGAGAGGTGGTGGTGGCTGCACGTGGAAATGGAAGGACACAGGAGCTATTTCCATTGCTTTTCTGCACAGGGATCTGTTGTTGTGTTGCAAAGAACTGTGTGCAGAACCTAGATGACATAATGGTAGAATGATAGATCTCTTTTAAATACTGGGGCATTTTGTGGTTTTATGATGCAGTAAAACTCTCTCTAGGCATGACAAGCACAGACTGACAAGGGACAGTTTTATCTGTATCTCATTAAAGGGTAAGTGCTGTGTTAGACAAGCATGATAGCCAAAAAATAATCTCCAAGAAGCCAGAAGAGCTTCAGAAACAAGAAGAGAGTAGAAGATAAATGCTAGTTAATGGCAGAGGAATACATTCAGGCTGGTCGAATACCTAATGGAGGGATGATTTTTGAGCGTGTTTTGTGTTTCTTCATATTACTTGTCACTTTTCTATACTGGAATCTTTAGCTATGACGTGGGTGAAGTTGTTGGGGATGTACCTGATAGTGGCAATTTCTAATTGTCCTGTTAGAAATTCCCAAGTGAAAGCTTCTGCCACACGTGCAATGTGTTGTTCTGTGATCTTGTTTGTCTCTGTGCACTTTCAGATCTTGGAAAAGTGCAGATTTCCCTTTCTGAGCACTATTCCATTTCTTCTTATTTAGTTGTTTTATCATCGTGTAGTCAAATGCACTGGGGATTTCTAAATGGTGTGTAAAATGAACATCTGTCTATTGGCAGGATTGGTACATCTGGAGCCATTAATTTTTCATTATTTCCCAGTGTTGGAGGTCAGATGTTCACAATGTGGTGATGTACAAAACTTTCCACTGGTGCATTTAATGTCTCTGAAGCAGGTAATTCTATGTACAGAAGTATTTTAAAGCCCCAAACAAGCTGTGGGAGCTTGCTCTACAGTTTTATTCTTCTAATTACCCTTCTTTTGTTAAATCAGGAATCCTGCAGAACCTCCCCAAATAGTGATACATTTAAATCCTTCTCTGTACTGTTTCATGGGTGGGTTTGCTGCAGCAGTCCTCTCTGCTTGTGCATTTTACCTCCTTCCTGTCTGAAGCAGGGACAGTCACTTATTAGCATTAAGACTAGTTTGGAAGTAGAATAGCAATGGATAATTTAGGTATATGAAACACACAAAGCAAGTACCTGTAAGGGTAACTCTTCCTTTATATCAGCTGTGCCAAACAGTTGTTACCTTTACTTGATGCCATAAATACAGGGATTTGTGGAGTTCTCTCAGGGTAGAATTATGCTCATGTAGTAAGGAATGATCAATAAACCTCGTAGTTATGTTCCTCACTTCTCAGTTCCAGCGCTTTGATTTAAGGAGCCTTCCAATACCACAAGAATTAGCACTCATCACAGCAGTTTTTATCATTCCCTGCCATGGCCATGCTGCTCTATTATGGAGTTGTTAAAGGGTGGATTGGTCTCTCCTGGTGCACATATGCAAAGAAAATGTCAAACAAAGGTCACCCAGCATCAAGAGTGCTTCACTAAAATGGCTGTTGAATTTCAATGGGTACCTTGTTGGCAAAAAAGATTAAAATTAAGGAAGAAAGAAGAAAAAAAAAGAAAGTCCATGATAATTTTCTTGGCATTTGCTGCATGTTCAGCAGCGTTGCCTCAGGCTGGCCTCAGTGCCTGGACTATGAATAGGAAGATAGACTCTGCAAAGTTGAACATGTTCCTAGGCTGTTGACTCATTTCACCTAGAACAAAATACAAGGACAGAGAAGGAACAAAGATAGAAGGGACCAGTCTGACTCTGTAGGACAGTGGGCAAAACTTCTAGCTGAATTTAAGGGGCAAGGGGTGCAGATAGGAACTCTAAACCACAGCAAAACCCTTTATGTGGTCACTTCCAGGTGCTGCCTCCTTTAGCCTTTTAGTTGGCTTAATTGTGAATTTTCTTTTCCCCATCTAAGGCTAAGAAGCTTGATCTAAGACTGATGTGGGACAGGGCTGAGGTTTGGATATTTCACACCCAAATCAGAAATTCCTGATTTGGCATCTAAAGCCAGGTCTTACGTAGTTTCTTGTGTTACCTACTGGTGACATACTGCATTGGTTTGGCTCATACTTGTCAAAAGGCAAACTGATATTTCCATCTCTTATGCATAGGTGCTCTGGGTAACACTAGTGTATGGTTATCTGCAATCCACTGTCAGTCCAACTCCATACTGAAACCAGAGCAAAATACTTTGCCATTTAGAGGCAGTGTTAATGGGGGAGGATTTTTACCATGTATTGCTGAGAGCCTATGGCTTGAAGCAGAGATTTGGTCCCCCACAGCTGTTAATCCAGCACTTGACATTTAATGACAAGCTTGGTCTTGCGTCAGAGAAATGAATTCATTACGTCTTCTTGGCAACTTCTCACTCTGCTCTTCTCCATTTCCCCTTTCTCCCAACCTCTCTGCCAGATGTCAGCCTAATGCAGCAGTAACAATCCCTGCTGGTGAGACTTGAAGTGATAAACGTTTCCAAGAGCAGAAGTGGTGCTTTCCTGACCTTGGGTATAAACCAGGAGCACTGTTTCTTGTTCTAGGTCCCAGAGATTTTCTTTGTTCCTTGGCATTTGGAACAGCTAAATAAATAGCCCTTCTGCCTTCTGCCCCATACCTCAGTCCAGCTTTGGCTGCAGGTCTAATGGAATGGATATTCATAGGGTATTTCTGAGTAGCTGTAAGGGGTAGAATTTAGGAAACAAGACAGCAAATGCACAGCCAGTAAGCTTTTGGTCTCTGCAAAGGTATGGAAGCAAGAGCCATTTGGAAAACGGTGGAGGCTGTGCATTGCTGACTGTGTTCAGGTTTCAGTTCATGAACAGCAGGAAGAAGTTTGCTTATCACAAATGTTCAGTTCACACCAGGTTTGTGTTATTTCTACTGGGAAATCTAAGAGGTGAACTGAGCCAGTGTTTCCACACTGTGGCAACGTGATGAGACTAAATGGCAGAACAATTGCACTGTTGAATATTTAAATGGGTGTCAACTACTTACTACTCTGGGAAGGGAAAATAAATCCCTCGCCATGTTTTATGATTCTTTTCCGCACAACTGTGAAACAGTCAGTGGGCAACATGCAGGGACCCAGAGCAGGAAGATTTGGTCAGGGGCTCTTTGTGGGATTATTTTGTGTTTTAGCCACCAGCTAAAATCTTGCCCAGTTGCTGATGTGTGTAACCTGTCACAGGTGATCTGTGGCCTATGGGAAATTAATCTGTGGGAAATGGATCTTGATGCATTATTCTTTAAACAGACCTGCCCATTTCATTGAGAGTCACTGCACTAAGGCTTGCAGCAGTCATAACTTTATTCCTTTAACTTGACCTGAGTCCATGTCCCCCAGGATCAGGAGTTTAGCACATGCCATTTAAGTTCTGGCATTCTCTAG
Organism: Psittacula echo; assembly: GCF_963264785.1. Taxonomy (NCBI): domain Eukaryota; kingdom Metazoa; phylum Chordata; class Aves; order Psittaciformes; family Psittacidae; genus Psittacula; species Psittacula echo. The sequence goes on along the minus strand of NC_137760.1, from coordinate 3,677,454 downwards.
CAGTCCGAGCCCTTGGCTGTCCTTTCTGGGTTCTCCCAACATGTAACCTTTTCAGTGACAGATTAAAAGTGTTCTTGTTCTCCTCCATTTAACATGTAGCCTATGGACTTGAGCTGAAAATCATGTCTTTGAGTGAAGCCACTCTCCTGTTTGGTAGGAGGGGCAGTGATTTTCATAACCACAGAATGAGTTTGTTTAAATTTGAAATAATTTTTAGACATTTAAAACTGTACACATTTAAAGTCACAAAGGAAAATACAGCAGACATTGAAACTACGGCATCTGCTCAAGAGTGGCTACTTGTCTTCATAGGTGGCTTGAGGGATTCCTGCTTGATTTGTCATGGAATCCATAAGAACGTTTTACAATGCCAAAGATCCTTGCAAATTCAGACCCAAAGGGTGCATGGGTGTGCTCAAATGTACTTGCAGGGAGAACAGCTTTAAACAATCTGCAGCCACCTTAAAGACAAGAGCAGGAATAAGCAGATGCAATTTGTTAGTGCTGGACTGCTGACAAGATAGCTGTGGAACGCTGCGGGCAAAGAGCGATGAGCTCACTTCTGCCAGCTGCTGTGTGTCCAGAGGGAATGTGGTGATTCTCTGGCTTGTCTCAGCTTAAGCCATTTTGAGGTGGATATGATTCTTCCCAGATCCAGGCACTAAATGACCACTTTTGGGGGTTATCTTCTTGGTGGTGTGCTCATGCTGCAGCATCATAGCATTTTCTTATGCGGGGAAAGAACTGAATCTTCATCCAGAGCAATACCGTGGGTTTGTTCCATGTGTTCAGCCACCATAGAATTTAGAAACTAAGACAAGGGAAGAGCTCTGAACAGCAGTGGCATTTGGAGAGTGCTGCCAGGCAAATGGGAGGTGCTGGACCATGAGGACATTGACAGATTATGACTGAAAGAATGTTTTTAACTCCTGGATAGGTGACAGGCTAAAAGAAGGGATGCAGGAGAGGGTGTCACTGTACACGGTTTGTATGTGCAAGAGAGAAGTTGTCTTCGCATGAGGCTTCTTGGGGTTTTGGCATTTCTGTTAAAAATACCCAGTTCAGCTTCCTCGTGGCTGGTTTTCTACAGCTCTACTGCTTTATTTGCCTCCTCCAAAAGGAGGTAGACTAGTATGCAGTGTAGAAGAATTACTTTATATGCATCGGGGAGGGAGCATACGTAAGTAGGAATCTGACTTTCAGTCACTGCTATGTTTCAGATTGTACTGTTGATTGGAGATTGAAGTACTTTCCTTTGTGTGTATTAAATAATATGCAGGCTATTTATAGTAAATATGATGGTGCAAACACACTGCCATTGTTGAAGTTAATGAGCCAAGTAAATAGTAATGACCATTTAACAAACCTTTTGAAGTTCACTCAGTTGAATTAATTGTAGTTTTGGAAGATGCTGAGTGCACTGGTTCCAGAGGTCTTGCAGCAGTGTTTTAACTGGGACTGAAATGATGCAAGAGCCCCTGCTGAGAGCTCTGCAATTTGCCAGGAGGTTATCTCATTTTTTTTCCTATATCTTTTGTAGTCTATAACTACATTGTGTTATTAAAAGACACTTCTGAAAATGGGGAGGAATAAGACACTGTGGGGGGTTTGCCATGAAGTCAGTGGGGTTTTAGTGTGTGGATTTATTTGGGTTTTTCTGGAGAAGTAGACATGCTCTGCTAATGAAAGGCCTCGTAACTTGCTTAGGGGTTAATAAAGCAACCAGAAGACAAGAGGGAGCAAGGGCATGGAAATAGATTACCCAAGTCTCAGCTTAGCACTTGAACTGTTGGCTCATTCATCTGATGGCCCTACTTTGCAGGTTAGCACAGTTCAATTAACTTATATTTGTGATGTACTTATGATAGGCTGTGATAGGAGTCCAGAGATAGGAAGTGTACTTAATGTGCCAGCAGACGGTGAACTGTGTGCAGCCCTGTACTAACAAAGCGTGCCCTAATTCACAAGAAGCCCCCATAATAATTTAATTACTGTGTTGTGTGGATAGTGCACCAAGGAGACAAAGAGCACTGAAGTCTTTCTTAGTCTAAGCAGAAAAGATCCTGGTGCAATCAACAGTTCTAACATACTGTAAGCTTCTTGCATTCTCTCTCTCTCCTCCTCCTCTTTCTTTTAATACTTGTCCTGAATCTCTTGCTGTGGTGTTCAGGTTCAGTAATCAGAGGACCAGCTTCCTCTCCAGGAAGACTGAAGACTTGGCATGCAGCTCAGATTTATCTTCATGGGGCAATCTTTTCCCCTGAAATGAGCTACGTATTAAATAATGCTGGGCTCTGCAATTTATTCATATTCTCTCAGTGAAATCAGAACTTGCCCATAATCCGGACTTTCAAGTGTCAATTTGCTGCTCATCATAAAAACTCAGGGCTTCACGATTCTTCTGGAAAGGAAATTTTCTGCATGAGTAATGGAGAGGAGGAAAGATGCTCCTGTTTATTTATCCACCTTCAAAGAAACTTCTGCTCCAGGTTCAAAAGTTACCATGTGGGGTTTCAAACAAACCAACCATTTCCTCTGTTTGCATTCATCTAGATTTCAGCATGTCAGTGCTGACAGGTTCAATACCATACCTGGCTTAAACCTCTCCCCGGACCTGAGGGCTTTTATTGATGAAATTAGCACAACAATCAATATGTTGAATATAGTTGATTGATGCTCAACTCTTTTTAAAGGTGAAAGTGGGCAGAAAAATTCTCACCCTTGCTGTCTGTAGCTCCTGCAGGTGGGCATACTGGCATACAGAGCTTCCCAAAGGGCTGGCAAGCCATCTGGCATAGCTGTAGTAGATAGATCGAGTACAAGGACAGGTCTGCATTCCGGACAGAATTCTATTAAAGTATGACTTGAAGTAAATAAAAGACATTCAAACTGGTAATGATGTTCCTGTCTTTCTCTAACCCCATTTAACAACCAAGGATCAGTTGGATTTAGGGTCTTGATAGCAGTTTTATGTAAATTAGCAATTGCCCCTACAGTGATGAAATACAATGTCTAGGAATGGAGTAATAGCAGATTAATTTGTAGTTTATGTATCGTCCTTGGATGTGGCACACAGGTTATAAATACAATACTAAATGACATTAGTGAACTCCTAGTTGTGTTTACTGATGTGAAATTAAAGGAGGGATCAAATCATGATCATAAATATGTCCCCATAGATCAGAGATATACCCAAAAGAAGACATTTAGGTAAACATGTTGCTGGGGTTTGTCCTTGGTGTATGTGATAATAGTGGAGGTTTTCTTGGGAAAGGCAAATGTCCTGGAGGAGCAGAGCCAAGATGTTATCAAGGGGTTATTAAGATGTTGTTAATGTGAAGAAAACAGGCAGACCTTTGCTGTTGCAGTGCTTTTGATCAGCTAAAGGATTTGTTATTCATGTAGCATCACCTGTGTGTGCATAGCGCACTCTGGGTCTGAGACTTCCAGACTCAAGACCCTGCTCTTGGCTTTCCTTTTTCCTTCCTCTGCAAAGAATTTCTCCTCTGTTGCCTTGGTCAAGTTGCTCTACCAGCTGATTTAATGTAAAGTCTGTTCAGTTTGGTTCTGAATGTGAAAATCAACACACTCAAACGCTGTTGATTGCTTTAATTTCTACAGTGATGTGGCACTATAAGCCAGCAGTGCATCTCTTTTCCTTGAGGACTGTATGTTTCAGTAGCCTGTAATATTAACAATTAATGCTCAGATATCTAGGATGAGTTTACTCTAATTTTAATAAAAGGCCTTGAAGGAAGGGTCAGTGAACTGTAAGAAATCAATCTTTCATAAGCAGTCTTTGGTTCTCATTGAAATATTTATGAATGATAAAGCTATCTTGACAAGGCAAAGTTCAGCACAGAGGCCACTGGTGACAACATGACAAGGTTTCATAACAGACAATGTGTATAATTAAAGCAAGAATGTAGAATGAAAACAGAAGATGTGTCTGTTTCGTTGCGCAAGGCTTCGAGGTGCAGTAATCCGATGTGACTGCATTTTGCGAGAGGCTCTTCCTGAGTTACAACTAATAAAGACATCCCATATAAAACATAACTATGAGCAAGTGAATAAAAACTATTCATTTAAACTTTTCTCTAGGGTTTCTTAGCTTGATGAATGAGCAGAAAAGGCTCACAGGTTGCACCTTGGGAGCTGATTGGCAGTAAGGAAGCAGTCGTGTTCCACGAGTTAGGAGCGTGAGGTGAAAATGCACTAGTACAAAGCACTGACTTTGAAAGTGGGACTGAGCTGTTGATTCTGAGTGGTGTCACTTGGTGCTTTGAGTGTCACTGCTTGGTAAGATTTCTGCTTGAGGAGTTGGTTGGTATAATGTATATTTTCTGGAGCTAGAAGACAGAAACTGTTTGTGCACTCCCTGCCACCATAAATTTCACTTCGTGTTATGGTAGGATTTGAAAAGCCTTTCTAGTAGATGGACTCTCCCAGTTCTCCTCTGTCTCAGGCATGAGCCAGCCAGTGTTTGCAGCTGCTTTGCATTGGTTCAAAACCCAAAAAGCTGTTAGTTAGGTCTGCAGAACAGAGCCCCATGTTTAAGCTTTGGCTTTCTGGTTGCTAAATGAGAAGTGAAGACACAATGGTCAACATTTTTCAGTAGGAGACGTGTGTATCTTCACTTGCAAGACCTTTCTCTTTATTACTTACTTGAATGACATTATCCACACATTGGTGGTTGAAATCAATGCATAAAAGGGAAGGAGGAAGCTAGCTAAACTACATTAGAAAACACAATCTACATCACAACAGGAATACATTAATTTAGAATAAAATTAGCAGCCTTCTGCTAACAGAATAATGAATATTTGTAGAGGTTTATCAGCGTAAAAAATAAAGACAGGAGAAGCCCTAATTGTGTTTGTTAATTCACACCCTCACCACCGCTGTAAGAAAAACTCAGTATGAACAAAGTAATCATCTTCCTGGTATTCTTGGAGACAAACACAAATGCCGGTTACCCAGTGCCATTATTTCACCCCAGCCCATCTTAATTACAGTGAGAAACACAGAGGATAAAGGAGTCATTTCAGATTAGACAAAACAATTGCTTCCCTAAGCTTCTTAGCATTAGTTCTTTCTGGGGCTTGTTTTGTTCTTGGCTGTTCTTACCTTCATGTGAGGGTGTATATACAGGACTCAGCAATACCTCACATCTGACCCAGCCTCACGGGGTTCTAATGTAGCAAGAAGGTTTCTTCAAATCCAAGTCTAACTCACGTTATTACTTGCTCCATCTGTTTTATAATGGTAGTATGAGCCAGTTGGGTTCTGTCTCTCATTCTGCCCATCAGAAGGAACTGTGTTTCTTACTTACCCGCATAGACACTGCCATAATCCTCATCTACCGGGCTGCCTGCCAGTACGTTTTTGAAGTGTATTGTTCCCGACTCGTGTGTTCATCTTACTTATAACATGATTGATTCCAGTCACTGGGCCAGAAATGCCCTTCCAAATTGTCACTGCTTAAGGGCACCGCTCAAGAAAAATACAGACACAAATCATCCCCCCAAATAAAAAGGTCAACTGGTATTGAATTAGTTCATTTACAGAACTCTGTGGAATTAGCAGTGTACTCTTAAATTGCTTCTTGATTGAGGACTTTTGCCTCATTAATCCTAAACAACCTCTGAACAGTGTTAAAGTCTAGCAGAGAAATGAGTGAGGCTTTAGAAACCTTGCACACATCCTGGCCTACAGAAGGCAACTTCCTGATGCTGAAGTACACAAACAGCAGCAGAGTGTCTGTAAAGCAGCATCCCTTTGTTGTCCATAATGACATGTCCCCTACTGTTGCCATCAGAGGCTCAAGTTGATAAGTTACCTCCAAATACCCACAGCCCAGTGTTCTGCTTGTATAATCCAGAGGGGTCTAAGAGACAGTTATAGTAGGGTTTGTTAGTGCAAGCACCGCCATGCACAACTTTGGGACCAGTCTGACCAGTGTGAGATGATGGAGACAGGCCCACAGATTGCTTCAAAGGAAAATTAATACAATATATTTCCTCCAGGGACTCCCTCCTCCTGTCACTGACACAGTAGTTTCTTAATCTAGTTCTCTCCTGGCTTCTTACCTTTGTGGTATGCTGATGTTCACTCTTATTTTCGGCTTCTCTTTGTTTCTCATTTTCCTTTCTTTATTTTTTTCCTTTAAAAAAGAAAGAACCCGTTTCAGTTTGGCTCTTACTAATTTGAAGTCTGTTCTTGCTACTGTCTGTGTACTGTATCATTGAGCTCTCTCGCTGGACAAAGGGCTCCAGGTTAACAGAGTTTGCAAGTGTTGGCCACTTTGGAACTGCTGCCAGGTTAATATTGCAGTGTTATTAGATTTCTTCAGGCTATTTATTAATATATTCCTCCTCTTCCTTTCCACCCACCCCCCTTAATCTCTTTCAAAGAAGAGAGGTCTGTCTTGTGTGTCTAAATATCACCAGTGCAGCAAACATTGCACCTCGCCTTTGCACATAGAAACAGCAAATTACCTGTGTGATGTTATTACTCTGATCTTTGTCTTTCTTCACCCGTCTTCGTGGATGCTGTTTGTCCCCGTGACCCAGACCTGCACATGTAAATTAGACTCTGAACTCTGCAGCTCTGGGAGCAGGGCTTTCTTTAAGAACTGCTCTGTAAAATACCTGAGAACATTTCTGGTGCTGTTATGAATAGTAATGAGGATAATGAGGCCATTTCCCTTGTTAGTGATCAAAAAACTCCTGCAAGTACTGGGAAGAATGGAGGGAGTTCTTTGCTTCCTCTTGCAACTTCCTCCCAGTCAGCAGGAGCATTCACTGAGCTTGGCAGGTAGTCAGGGAATGGCACTTCCATGTCTTACTCCATTTGTTTCCCACCTCCCACATTTCTGGGTCATCATACAGCTGAGTGGATGCTTCTGCACACCCCTCCCTTACTTTTATTAATGTCAGAAGACATTCTCAGCCCCGCAGGGGACAGCCAGCATTACCGTCTGCTCTCATGTTGAGTTATTAATTTAACCAAAAATTTCAATTTCAGATAGCCTGAGGTTAGTCTCCTGCATTGGCAGCCCCTCATCATTCCAGGAGTGTCCCTAGTAATAACCTTTGCCTGCCTCATTACCTTTTTGCATGCATAATAGCATTGTGGACTGTGGGATTAAAAGAAGCGGGGATAAAAATGGTGCATGCTTGCTAGGTTATTTTCTAATGGCTTCTTCACCTGTTCAGGAAAATGACAATCTTTTCAGCATGTGACTTATTCTTCAATAAGCATCAAGGGAAAAGGCACTCTTTAAGACCAACATCCATTTTTTGGGGGGTACATATCTGGAAACCATATTGCAGGGTTTTAATGAGGCTGCTGTTTGCAAGGATCTTTCTCCAAGCATGTTAGGTGGCAGAGTATTAAAAAGAAAAAGTAATTAGTGAAGGACAAAATGCATGGGAAGAAAATCACAGCACCTTTTCCCAAGTCAGATTTTAATTGAATTTGGATGCAGCAGAACTGCTAAGCTCTTTTTTCCACCATAAATGTTAAGTACAGACAGTTCACCATTCTATTACAGCTCCATAAATTAGTTTGATTGTAGCACATCCTTTGCAGAACAACTGTTGCTCCCTCTAAAAGTTTGTAAATCAAGCCTAAGCTTAATGTACTTTTTCTTCCCTTGGATTTTATTATTACTGGTGTTTTCATAAACCCAGGATCTCTGTTGCTTGTTTCCCACTTGGTCCCAGTTCCCTGAATCTCACACGTTTGTGCATGGCTGAGAGAAGCAGATGATCGTGATAATGAGTAGTAAATAATTGCTTGATGTGGGAAGCTCCTCAGAAGCAAAACCAAATGTTTCCAGGTAATGAGAGGGAAAATACATCTGTGTCTGTATGAACTGGGGAGCCAGCAATGGAGGGTCCTGCTTTCAGAAGCGTTCATCACCCACAAATGGTGTGACATTTCCCTAAAGACCTCAGCTTCTAATTAGCACCTTTAAAAAGTCAGATTTTACCGGAAGATGTGTGTGTCCCAGCAACGGGAAGACTTGGCTGCTGTGCTTTGGAAGGATGTAGGATGTACCTATGGAGCGAGGGAAAGCTGTCTTATACCGGGGGAGCAGCCAGTGTGGTTTGAAGGTCTGTTTGTATCTTTCTAGTTGTGAGATGCTTCGAGGACACAGTAGGGTAAAATAAAGGGAGTTACAGCAGTCTAGTTGTGACTGCTTTGAAGACGAGAATGTTTGGGTGGGGAAGGGAATACTAGGAGAAACATGTTAATTTTATTTTGGATTTTCTTCATTTTAAGGGAGTGAGAGCACTCTGGGTGCATCACCAGTACATAGAAATGACTGGGTGTTTTTAGATCTTGAAAGAAGTCTGCTTTGGGGAGAAAAGGTAAAATCAGAGCGGAGCTGGTCAAAAAGATAATGCCTGAGTGGTGAAGGGAACAGAGCTACCGAGAGGAGGGAAGTGATGGTGTGACTGTGAGAATGGTAGTGCTGTGGCTGCTCTTTCTAGGATGTCTCCAAGTGCATTAGGGAAATGTTACAGTCTTATATATGAAAGATAAGGAAAGACAGTGCAAGGAAACTGCCTGTTCCAAGTATCATAGAATTGAGAATTGATTTGATCTTCATATTCCCAGGTCTGTGACTTCAGTATAAAACAGTCCTTTTCCTCCCTCGATGGGAGTTACAGAGATTATGTAGTGTATATCCATCTTCATGTGTTGCTATACAGAATCATGATTAGCCCATTCATATTTGATTTAAATGACCATTTTACTTTTAGATTTTTATTTCATTACAAGAAGCATGATATAAACCAACACTTTTTTTACTTCTTTTCAACACTATTTTTACTTCTCCTTTCAGTAATGGGCGTCCTCACTTTTCTAGCAACAGACCCCACTTTAAAGCAGATGCACATCATGTTTTATAGAAATACTTGGTTTCACTACATTTATGCCATTCAAAACTAAACTAGTTGCAAAGACTCAGTGTTTTTACTGCTTGACTATGATTGTAGTTCTTGAAATCCCCAGAGGCAGCTGGCATAGGAATAATGGTGACTGAAGAGGCTTACTTTTGCTGCTGGGGTGGTAGAGGTGCTCCCAGCCCTGCTGCTTCCAGTGATGCTGGAAAGTGTTGAATAACCAGCTGGGTCATTTCTGCTCAGTTGCTGTAATTTATTGTCTCACTGATTCCAGATTTCCTGAATGTTAATGAAAAAAATACCCATCACACCAGCTCATGCCATTCTCTTTTATGACCTTATTAAATCTTACACTTTCTTATCATGCAGTGACAATTACTGGAGTATAGGACAGAGCTGCTTCTCTGCATTAGCCATGGCTTGTACGCTTTCCCTTGTCACCAGTGCTGGCTGTGTGATTTAGACCAAATGAGCAGTCCTGGGAGAGATTTTTACACTCCTGACAGGATGATATAACAAGAGAAAGGCCATTACCAAATACAAAGGAATAAGCAGAAGGAAGAAGGCAGGTGAGGAACGGGGAAGTAAATCTTTACATCTGTCACTTCATAATAAAATAACCTTCATGTTAAGATTTAATGAGCTGGTTATCCCACTAAAGAGGGAGGAAAACACTGTCATCCTGCCTTTCCCAAGCATTTTTGGCCCAAGACATACCTGGTTACAGAGGCAGGACTGAGGAGGGGGATGTGTGTACACACACAGACTAATAAGGTGACTACCCAGTGTATTCTCTCACCTTATTGTGATGTTTCTGCCTCTAAAGTCAACCCAGTGCAGAAACGTCAGTGTCTGTAGGCAAAACTAAACTTAGGCTCTCTCTACAGTGATACAGTGAGACTAAAAGACTTCAGTAAATGACTCTTTTATTTTGATATACTCCCAGAAAAGCTGTGTTGCTTTTTCACATCATAAGAATTTCTTAGCTCATGCATTGATGTCAGGAGTTACTCTTCACTTACACTTCTCATTAATTCCAATAGAAAAATGATGCTCGGAGCAGGCATGATTGAGAGCTAAGAGCCCTCCTAAACAGAGAAGTGTGCTTTACTCCTGGATAATTCAAAACAGACCACTTCTAATATTTCTGATAGAAGGTACCAAACTTCTTAAAGGGCCTGCTTTAAAGCTTATTTTGAACTCTGGAAGGCATATTTTAAGAGCTAATGATTTATTCATATGTAAACCAGCCATGCTAATAATATGTTCTGCCTATTATAATACATAACTCAGTGCCACACTATAGAGGCAGTTGTCATGCGGTCCTGTCTGATAAATGCAGTCGCAAAACTCTGTGTAAGCCGCATTGGTTTTGTCAGCTGCCTCAGCCATCTGAGAAAAACACTGCATGGTTTTTACAGTGTTTCTTAACAGTGTTGGTGAATAATATGTTATTTATATACAGATGCAGATCTAACCCCTGAGGTACCAGCCACTGGGTAAGAAAGGTTGTCCATGCTTTGAGGAGTTAAAGTACTAGTAGAAATTGTCTTTTTCTCTTATTCTCTCTTTTCCAGTAGGTTTTCCTACCTTAAGCAAGGTCATTTGACTTTTCTAGGCAAGCAGTATAATGGCATTCCACCAGGGAATTAACCATTGCAGAGGTTGGCGCTTTGCAGCCACCAGTGAAGCATTGCATTCAGTAAAGACATCATTCAGCAGTTCTCCAGTGAAGAAACCAGCAGAGGAGGCAGCAGTTCAGAGCACTTGAGATGTGCCATCTGGCCTTGAATGTCCCTCCTCTCTGATCTGTGAGACACTATGTGGTGTGCTTAGAGGCATGGGGGGAAGTGCTGCTTCCTTCAGAGTCTCATTCGCTTGTTTTGAAATCAAGGCTAGGAGTCAAACAACTCATTGTAGAGTTCATGCTTCACCTTTGAGAGGACAGAGTATGCTGATCCTAACCAATGGATTGAATGAACCAATGGTTCAGCTAACCAATATGCACAGCTTTTGATATCCGAGCAGAATTGCCAGTGGATAGTGGTGGAGCTGTGCATGTTGTACAAAGCCTTGTTGTACAAATACTACAACAAGTACTGATTTCCTGACTTGTGAGAGATTCTCCCACAGTGGAAAATCAAGCCAAAGCTACTCGAGGGCAGGTAGTTTCCATGCCACGTTGAGAAGTGTGGAGTTGATGGCAACAATTCCTAACCAGCACGTTTTGAAAGTGAAGCACAGTGGCAGGACTTGCCAGCCCTGTGACAGCTCTCCTGGGTTTCAGGCAGGGGACTGCTTCCGAGTGCATTATGGAAGTGTTTCAATTAAAATAGGTTGAAGCCTAAAGTAATATTTTCCCTCCTTCCTGGTGAGGGAAGAAACATTCCAGCTGCTCTAACCACAGGCAATGCTAGGGTGTCCCATTGCTGGGTAATTGCCATGGCAGATATTGGTAGTATCTGCAAAATATAGCAACGCATCAGTGATTTGGATTCCTGAGGCTTGTTTTGCACTAACAAAGCTTTCTGCAGGACTTGAGGCACTGACCGTTACTTAAAGTTTGAATCTGCTTGTGGCTGCTGTTATTTAGTAAATAAAGCTGACAGGGGAAAAAGCAAATGAACAAAATCAGAGTAACGGAAGATAGCCTTGAAGCCGTGGGAAATACTGGAATACCAACTCCATAAAATCAAACCAGTATCTCGCAAAGTAGAAGAGGGAAAAAATGTGTAAAAAAGCACAAACCTCCTCAGCAGGGGACAGATTGGGATTTATTCAGTTTAGTTTAAATTAGTCTGTGGTGTTTGTAACCAGGAGTAGTTCTCTCCAGCACTGCCTCCTGTCACAACAGAAGGGTTAGAGGATTTGAGTAAGCAACCAAATGGCCTTAAAACAAAACAGAAACACGTGCAGGGAGAGAATCCATTTCTTTCCTTATCTTTATCTACCAACCAAAGCCTTCCTTCCTACCATGAACATGGCACCATTAACAGCTGTGGGATCATACTATACCAGCATCTGCTGGGCTATACAGCAGGGCCCTAGGGAAGGCCAGTGTCACAAAACAAGTCAGTGCCCTGTTTGAGGGACCAGCCACCATGGTAGATGTGCGGGCAGCTCATTATTCCTCACAGGCTCTGTGGAGACAGAACAGGACTAAAAGCTAGACAGGGGTGTGTACGTGCTTGGGCTGAAGCCCATCAGCACTCTTCAGCTGAGCTATCATACATTAAATGACCGTATGCTTATTTTACTAGAGCCATAGCTTCTCATAGGAATTTTATAATCACAGTAAAAAAGCAAATTCTTTGCAGTAATGCAAAATACCCTTGTATTTTTGGGAGCTGCTCCCATGTGTCGTGGAGTGCAGCAGGGCATTAGATGTGTATGGGGCGCTGTGCATGCAGGAGGGAATGCGGCATGTAAAGGAGAGGACGCTTCTGTGCTCAGTGGAGGCCATAATTCTGTTTTGAGATCATCCAAGAACAGCTTGCACTTGCAGGGTAATTTCTCAGTGGCTGTTCAATGAATCACAATGCAATGAACTTCTTACAATAACATATGCTATTTCTCTGCAAATATAATTAATCATGAATAATTTTACAATGAATGGCAAAGGCAGTTAACATGGTAGGCCTGCTTATTATAAAGGGTGGTCATTACATTATGTGGTGTATATCTTGGATGATAATAACTTTAATGCATGTAATAAAATGTTTGAGGGCTATCTTGATTTATAACAGCTTGCCCTAGCATCCCCTGCAATGTACGTATTAATGATACGCTTTATACCATCTCACTTAAGGTGGGTGCCATCTGCAGGGTCTCATTTTGTTGCACACAGATGTGTGTTAATGTGACACCGCGGTAACCGAAGTGTAGATCAGATCTATCCAGAGAAGGGCTGTGTACTACTCAAACACCCCAGTGTTGCTCTGGCTTAATTCAAGGGTTCCCGGTGTCTTTTCCCCAGACTGGTGCCAGGCAGATGTGGGTGCCTCTGAGGAAGATGAGCACCAGCAATCCTGGTACCTGTGCAGGTTGTGATGTGTTGGTGATAGCAACTGGGGGCTCTCTGATTGCAGGACTTGAATGCTCTATTTGCTGGCAGGGTATTTCCGTTCTTTTAGGTGGGATAATAAGGTTATGACCTCATCTGTATGGGAAGGATTAATCAGGAGAATAAGTTCTTGTCTCAGTAAAGGGTATTACAAATCCAAAGATTACATTTACATGGTAACAGGAACAGAACTCCAGTGATGTGGGATTCAAGGTACAACCGCTTACAGGATGTAGCAATGGAGTTACCTGCATTTTAGAGGGAATGGGCAATGTGTACGTATCCACAGAGAGGTTCTGCATCTGTCTTGCAAAAAGCAGACTAGACTGTGTTTTTCCAGTGCAAAGGACAAAGATGTCCTAGTCCTGGAGTGGGGCTTGGAGCTCTGTACAGACAAGTAGGGCACTTCAGTAAAATACCTGAAACAACGTGTTAGATACAACATAATTGGCATTCTTTGAATGAATGTGCCACTCATACAGTAATCGAAGATGTCAGTAAAAGACTCTTTATTCATAAATAACTGATATGCAGTAATTTACGTCTGTACATTTATCTCCAAAAGGCCATAGCCATACAGGATTGCAAACTCTACAGAAAACATCCAAACTGTCCATTATTATTCAGTACAATATAACACAGCTGTTTGGCATTACCAAATATATATATGTATATATATTTATATATGTACATGTGCTGAAAAAAGAAGCCAGTGCAGCCTTTTCCAAGGAGTCCTTCCCAAGTATTTTACTGTACAACATTCAGAATTTACATTGATAGAACAAGGCACAGAAAGTGTGGTATGAAGCCAAGGCCATGCTTTAGATTTCATGTTCTTCTCCTACTCCTTCAGCTTCATACTCAAGAAAGCATTCAAACCTCTGCTCTTTTTTCAGTTCTAAACACACTGAAACCCGGGGGAGGGAAGAACGCTCAGTCAGCTGAGCCCAAACCAGCATTGTCAGAACCCATTCCCTGCTAAAAGAAAGGAGCAGAAGAGAAGGTTGATCTCTAAAGGAATACTTGTGGGTTTTCCCTTTAAGAAATTATTAGTATTAATTTTGTAGTCGCTTAGGTTGAAGTTCCCCCTTCACCTAAAGGCTGGTCAGAAGTGTTGAAGGTTGCTATAGCAATTTCGCAGTTAGTTAGCTCTAGTCATGCTTACCTCTGTTTGAAATCCCACCAACTGACCAGCATCGCATCTTACTTCTTCCAAATCAACAAGACGTGTACACTTGATGTTCTTGTACCATGTATGAACTGAGATCAGAGTCATAGTGGGTATGAATTTAGTCAAGAGGAGGCAGCTACATCTCCCAAGTCACCATTCTATGATGTCAGTTGGCTGTTCCCAACTATATACCAGAAGTATATGCCACCATGTATATGCCACATCTCCAGTGAGGCATATATATCTGTGTGTGTGTTACTGATGGATTGGGGAACTGTGTGAGGTTCAGTAATGGGATCTGGGGTTTAGACTGAAAGGGGAAAGAATGCAGAAGTCTACAGCTTCATGTAAAAATATTCCTCCATCCCCCTTCAACTTAACTTCAGTGCACAAATAGAGGGAAACTGAAGGAATTGCTTGGAAGGATATCATCACTGTAAGGTTCATATTCCAAATTTCAGTGTGGGAAATACCAGGTCTTACATTTTTTTGAAACTGCAAAACCAAAGCTTCAGTCAGTTTGAAGTGGGGATTTGTTATGAAAAGTTCTTGTTGCCTGTAGCAGACATTGCTGTTAGATCCATGTCTTCCCCCTCCTGCTGTGTCAGAAAAAACTTTAACCAGGCTTGGTGCAGAACACCCTTCACTTCATTTTGTGCTACACATTTCCTTTTGGGATTAGACAATAATATCTATATACAGAGACCAGATAACACAGGGGTTTGACATCATCTTAAATCTGCAGAAGTACATTCTCAACCAAGGTTATCACACCAGGGGCAGACAGACTAAGTAGCTGCTGACAAAACCACGGCTCTACAGTAGGTGAGTGTCTAATCTCATTAGATTACAGTACACTACATCACAGATCAGGGACGGGTGCCTAATCACCACATCCCTTAGCTAAGTTTTCACAAGTGACTTCAGCTCTAGTTACCCTGTGACAGCAAGGCAAGGAGGCTACCCCCGAACCCCGGCTCGCCTGGATTCCCTTGGAAAGCACAAACCAGTTAGTCAATACAACTGAACAGCTTATTTAAAAGCAGCTTTTGCAATAGCTTGAAAATTACAATACACCCCTACCCACCCAAGCCCCAGACAAGAAACACTAGTAGAATCTGTACTATTCACCTCTAATACAAAAAGTATAGTGGCAAATTCCTAGACATTTATGTTCTTTTTGGACAGAACAGTGAACATGGACACTGACAGGTTTAACTTGCGGCAGTAGAACATCGGTTCTGTTTTCTGCATTGCAGACTCTGTCACTATCAAGTGCTCCTTCAAGTGATTCTTTAGTCTTAGAGTGGTTTATTCATCTTTGTCCATGTTGGAAAGGAGTTTTTTGCTACCATTTATGCTAGTATTGGTGATGAGAGAAAAGAGCTAGACTGTGTATTACTAGGAAACGATTCATAATCTTTTGCCAGGATATTGAGTTTTAGTTGTTGCTGCAGGTACTGTGTGTTATAGAGCTAGTACTTTGAGTTACTGTGTTTGCTCAGGCATCCTTCATGCTTTAAGAATTTTAACTAGACAATCATTAGCTATCCAAGGAAGGATCCACGTACCATTTCACACGTTGCCTCTTCTGAAGCAGGAATAGTGTCAAGGGAGTGATTTTACCAAAACATATCCCACAGACCACAGCTGACAGAAAACATTCTTCAGCAGGTTCAACATGAGGGAGGTACACAGTGAAGAATGCTAACCATGCCCACTGCTGTGGGGAAAGTGGGAGAACTTCCTAGGAGTAATTCACATTAGGAAAAGAAAGGCTACAAAGAGAAATCATCAGATGATTCCCAGTTGTTAAGGACTTACAAATAAGTTCCTGGTTTCCACTCAGTTAATTACAACTCAAGGAAATAAAATGTAGCCCTTTGGCTTTATCTGTGTTTTATAGGCAGAAACAGGCCCGGGGGGGGATAGATTCCAATCACAAACAGAATTCTACAACAGTTCCTCACCTGTTTTAGCTTTATATGCATAAACTGTATTTTTCGTACTGGAAAATATTCCTTGGAATTGATCAGTTCCTGAATGTTTTGTTCTCACATAGTGCTGTCTTTCAAGTGAAAACCAAAAATGGACCTTAAGGATGATGTTAATACCATGGAGTCATAGAATCACAGAAAGGTTTCAGCTGGAAAGGACCTTAAGATCATCCAGTTCCAACCCCTTGCCATGGGCAGGGATGCCTCACACTAGACCATGTCACCCAGGACTCTGTCCAGTGACAACATCCCTGTTGTAGTGATTTACATAAAGCTTTCTGAAGGCAACCTGTGCACAGGCCTGTGGAGGAGGAGAGCAGCTCTTGCCAGAGCTGATGATAATCACGAAGATGGTGCCCTATATTTTAAGAGAATTGGGTTGGTATCTGTTCATCTATCACAAAAAGCCCAGTAAAATTTTTGTGGGAGTCCATCTGGGTTTTATAGGTCTTACACTGGTAGATGACGGTTGAATTTAACACTGCAGAGCAGGGCTCCTTTCCTGGTGCCTTAGAAGGATCCTAATGTAAACCAGCAAGACTGTGCAAAAGCAATGTGGTGAGACTGTAAATGAGCTTTTAGGATGCTGCAGTCTGGCAGAGCTGTGAAATGCCCCATTTTGGTGACAAAACTGTAAGTCAGCTTTAAAATGCAACTCCTAGGCTGAATCCTGAATGACTCACACAGGAGTATTTGGGAGAAGTGCTGAGGAAGATGAAATCAGGTTCTAGCTACAGCAGGTTCTTTGGTGATGTGAAATCACGATGGCTATTCCCCCATATCCACCCAGTGCAGCAGGATGGAATCTGACTGGGTAACATAACATCACCTTTTCTTTCTCTTGATTGTTTATGAAGAGATCTTAAAAGTACTTTTCCAAAAGTCATAATGTAGAAACTAGAGGACAGGAATACATTTTTAATTCCTGGCCTCTCACCCTTTTTCAGATGCTCCTTTACCGCTGGGTGTTGGATCATATCAACACATACACGGATACAGATTTCCAAAAAATCTTTTTAATATAGATGTTAAAAATGTGCCTCTGGAATTTTAAGATTGCTAATAATTTATTTATAGCACTGGAATCGAAATTCTGATTTATTCTGCGAAGCATACTTAGAGCAGGCTTGTGGGGAGCTGGCAAAAGTCAGTTGCTTTCTAGTGTAACAAATAGGAAGCAAACATTTAACACCTTTTACTTGTATTGTTTAGCTCTTTGTTAATGGCAACAAAATCCATGTGGCAGCAAAAGCATTTACCTAAAAAGCATTTGAATTTCTCCATCTCTAAAACTGTGCATAAAAAGAGAGGAGAACTGGCATAAACCTCTGGAAGTGGCAAGTGCTGTCAGCATCTCCAGTGCCACTCATGCCAACCAGCAGAAGGAGCACCTGGAAACAGGCAGGTCTGCCCAGATCTATCAGGTCATCACCTGGTAACAAAGAGAACAGGAAAAACCTGGAGCCTACTTTTCCACTCCCTGGTCTCCATTTCTTACTGTCCTACTATCCTCCTGTCGCAGGATGTGTGGTATGGACAAGGTGATTCAGTATCCTGTTTATGTAGGACAGGAAGAACTTAGTGCAATGGTCAGGCAGCATGTGGTAAGGAAAGGAAGGGCTGTTTAAAGAACACAAGAGAAGGTCGTGGCACTTGTTTCTCTTGGATAGTGCTCATGAAGGCCAAGTGTTTCAGTGGGATCTAAAGGGATCAGTCAGGTTTTTGAAGGGAAGTATCAGTGGTTCTCAGACACAGTAGTTCAGACTCAACTCCCTGCTGAGGAATTCCCTTAGTACGGGGCCCATTACTTACACTGTTTCCTGGTCCCTATTAAGGATACCACACAGGTCTACATGGATTTTCACCTGACCGTATGGCAGTTCTCATAGGACTCCAGGTATCCATCTGGATAAGCTCCTGGTAGTGTGGTTTGGTTACTGTTTCAAACCCCATTCCAGTGGGAGGAAGGTAAAACA
The DNA here is from genome assembly GCF_963264785.1 of Psittacula echo. Taxonomy (NCBI): domain Eukaryota; kingdom Metazoa; phylum Chordata; class Aves; order Psittaciformes; family Psittacidae; genus Psittacula; species Psittacula echo. The sequence goes on along the minus strand of NC_137760.1, from coordinate 3,659,329 downwards.
GTAGTGTTGTGGCATTTCCAGTCCACTTAAACAGTACAAGAGCACCAAAACTAGAACAGGTTAGAAAAACAAGAGTTCTTGATTCAGAGTCACAAAAACAGGATCAGTGACAAAGCTGCTGCTTGAGCAAAAGTGAAAACAGGAATCAAAACCTAAAGGGAAACAATAATACTCCTCCACTGAGTGATGTAGAACTATAATCTTACCTCAGGCCCCAGACTGAAGGGTTTCTTTTCTGGCATTGTAAGCAACTTTGACATCTATTCATTTTCAGTAGGTTAATGCAGACACTAGACTTGATGGGATTTTTGCATCTAACTGGGATTTGGTGTAGAACCCAGACCCCTTCCATCTGAAGGCCCTTTTAGATGTACTTTGGAGGAGGTTAGCTGGACAGCTGCTGGTTTCTCTCTCTCTGTGCTTTGCCGAGCATTCCAAAAGCAGCACTGGGTGTCTCTGTACATGGAGGTTTACTCAAAACTTGCAAGTGAACACGCTGCATTTCCTGAGATAAAGCTTTTGGGTTGAAGCTCTCTGCTCAGCTCTTTCTGACCCCAGGTCTTGTGTGTAGCTCACATTGGGAAAACAAGAGGGGATACATGCAGCTCTTTGGAATGACATGGGTATGTCTCAGCACTTGCAGGGTGGTGCTTTGCTCTCTGCTGTGGTAGGAAACAAAAGCTAGTTTGAAAATTAAACAGCATCTGAGGAGAAGCTGAGCACAAATTAACTGCCTGAGAGTGCAGTTAAACCTGGAGCTGGTTTCCCAGACAACCACAGCTCACTAAAGCTCGGCCGCTTTGCTGTGGATGCCATTCCCTATTTTTACTTAATTCCTGACATTTTGTCCAATGAGGAACAGGTTTCTGAGGAGGAGGACTGGAAGTCACTAGAAATATAATTCAAACACAGATAGAACCATGTGCTGCTGAAAACAGTGACAGCTTGTAGCCAAAGAAGCAGGTATTTTTGTCTCAGTCGCAAATATGCTTACAGCCATTATGATTTCCCACTACAAACAGGAACTCTCATGTCAGGCTGCATGAAATACTAAAGTGCAGAAAATGTTGGGGGAAATCTTAAGTATTCATAAGTCTAACACTACTGCAACCTGCTGAGCAGGGCAAGCAATGAGATTTGCAGTTTTAGAGCAGCGAGAACAAGCAAAGGTTTAAATCAAGAGTAGTTCATCACACCTTTCATGACTAGAACCTGGGTAAGGAAACAGGTTCAGATTCTTACAGATTTGCACACTAAGTACCTACTCTGTGGCCTGTCATGCTGCTCTTGGCCAAACACAGGGGAAAAACCCAGAGCGCTTGTTTTCCATTTCTTGCATTTCCATAAAGCTCCTGCAATCTCGGTTTTGTTCTTGCTTTGTACTGCTGGTGTTCCTCTCACCAAAGCTGACAGCCCACGGCCAGAGCTCGTTGGCTCATTTTAAAGAATACATAAGTAAGAATAAAGGTTAAATTTGGCTCAGCACCAGCTCCACTTGCTCACAGTGACAGCTCTTTTTGGTTCAGTTGAAGTAATAAGTTATTCTTGTATGTAATGGATAAAAAATGAGGAGAATTCTCTTAGCTTTACATTCTGGGTAAATCTGGTGGTAAATGCCATGTTTGTAACTAAACCACGTGGAACAACACAGCCAAGCTTCATGTCCTGTGAGATGTGCAGGCTGTACAATGGAATGAAGCCCATTTTTGGCAGGAGCCTGTGGGGTTTATTGTTTCAGTCTGAAACGAAACCAAAATCAAGCTGTGCTGCCTGACTTCACTTTGACTTTTGAGTTTAGCCTCAGTACCTAAAGCAAGCAAAAAATGTGTAAACTTGCTAAAACAGGGCTGGTGATTTCCCGTGCGATTTTTGGTTATTTAAATCCACCCCCAAAGAAACATTTTTGGACTAAATGAACATTTGCAGACCAAGAACTTGAGAAAATCTCTCTCAGGCACACACTAATTCCACAGAGGAGGGGTTTGTTCCATTCCTTTGTTAACAGAGTAAGCTCTGCAGCAGCAGTACATTCATTAAGTGATTGAATGTTTAAAAGGAACTGGTTGGAATACACACGATGTCAATTAAATAGTTACAAGATCCTCTAACTCCTCAAACATCTGAACAGGAGAAGGCCAGTTTTTTCTGTAGCAGTTACAAAGGGACAACTGATGCTACTGAATGGCATCTTAAACCCACTCTAAGTGTGGTAAATTGGAGCTGCAGGACAAAGGGGGCTCCAGGCCCCAAGAAGCCAATTCTTTAAACCAGGATTAACCTCTAGTGGCTTCAAATATTCCACATCATATTCACTGATTTCCACTAGACTTTATATCAGTATTACTGTTTCCTGAAATCAGGATTTTTAATAGGGCTGCTTCTGCTCCTCCAACTGAAAACTGCATTGTGGAACTGAGTGTCTGTCTCCATGCAGACCCTGATGTGCAGAAACCCTTATTTCCTCCCTGCCAAAGAGAATCTCTAGTGTCATAGTCAAAGCTGGCCATCAGTTCTTGCATGGAGAGAGTGACTAAAGTCCATTTTGCCTGCTGTAGTTGAAGTCGGGCTCCTCAACCTCAGTTTCTGTTATGTCCGAGATTTTGGAGTGTGTCCTTCCTATTTCTTCTAGGGCACAGGCTAGGGAGTCAAGGTCACCATCGTGTTGATGTCGGGCTTCCCAGAGGTCCAGAATGACGGCAGATGGACTGCTTTGTGTAGCAAAATAGGAGAGATTCCTAAAAGGAGGGGAGAAAAAGGTGAAACGGAGAGGATGAGGAGCAGTATAGACTGTAGGTACCACAAATGTGAATGCGCTCTCGTGCCTAGCACTGTCAATGTGTTTAAAACCCAAAAACAGGGAGGGAGAGGAATTATGTTGCTTACTTAAATTGAAGCTTGTGATTATGAAGACATGGCATCTTTTAATTTGTGAATTTTTATTTGATTAATATGTAGGTTTTAGGACTTTGCAGGGGTGATATTCGCAAATGATTTGGTAAAACAAGTATCTTAAGCACATTACCTCCTAACTCCTTTTATTTATGGGCTTTGGACATAATGATCTGAATAAATACATTAACTATATACACACAAGCATAAATGTTATTATGCACTTGTATTACATTAAGATACAGATCTATAAATATGGAAGAAACAGATAAACCTATGGCACAGAAAAGGGAATTTGGACCTGAATGTTTGGCTTTTTAAGCCAACTCCAAGATAATTAAGTATTTACTACTGACCATTTCTGGATTGCTCTCATCATTAAAAGTCGGGCAGAAACCATTTTTTTCCTCAGGCTTCCCTAATTCCCTTCCCTCTGAACATTCATCCTTATTGGAGACTGAAAGTGAACATACAGGGAATAGTGTCTATCCATGTGTAGTACAATTCCAATGTTGAAGAAGTTCCTTGTAGCCACAATAGGAATCGTTCCAGTGCATTGCCAGAACAGATTCCTGTCTACACTGAGGAGCTGAAGCCAGGCTGTTACTCTTGCCAAGTAACACCTTGACTTCAGCAGAACTACTGATACGGGAGTGGCCTGTGTTGTGAAATAGATGGGGAAATATTATGGATTATGCTGTACAGCAGATCTGTGGGAATCTATGGAGTCAGGTGTTCATGCTCCACCATCTGGGTTGTTTAAACTGCTCAACAGCTTCCTTTTTCTATCTGTGAATTTGATTTTAGCAGACTAGAAACTGCAAAGACCCTACAGCAGGTGTCTGCACCACAGAACCAAAAGTTAACAGGTTATCACCAATCTGGTCTTACACAGTCAGTGTGTAGAGTCTCCTCAGTACACAGTCTCTCAACCTCCTGAGGAAGAGAAATCTCCTCCAGCTTCCTCTGTACATGAGGAGTGGGAACAAGGGAGATTACAGTGCCTGGCAGTGGTAGTAAACACTGGTAAGTAAAGCAGAACTTTCTGATTCTCTCAGTGCTGCAAGACTATAAATCTCTGTTTTCTTTAGTTCAGATGTGGTTTATTGAGATTCCCAGGCAAAACAAGTCATCGCTGAAAAGTTATTTTGCTTGACTTAAGTATTCCTCTGCCCTCTTGGGAACGTATTTATGGTGGTTGTGACAATCACACAATATTTCTGTGAGTGAACTGCCTCCACCAATTTAATTTAGCCAAGCGGAAAAAGCAAAATAAGTAGTAAATTAGTTTTTACAGCATCCTTCAGTTTTAATAATCATAATATTATTATTCCCAACAGTAGAGCATGACTTTCTTTTATAAATATGCCTTTTACTAAGAGAAAAAAAAACCAAAAACCCTGAAACCTGCAAGACGAGTAATTCATTTTGGAACACAAAATACGTAGATAGAAGCCAAGGCAACAGGACAGATTATGTTCCTCAGAGAACATGCACCCTCCTAAGTCCTTTAAAGCACTGCTTTTATAGTACACAGCAGTGCCAAAGTCCTTCTCCAGTTTGTACTGTACTAAGACCCCATTCTTGTGGTTCAACGAAGAGGAGGTCTGGTCCACAACAAAGAACCTGACCTTGGAAGCAAACCTCAGGTAGCGTTCAGGTAAAGCAGTTCCTGGTTTCAGCAGCCTGTATGAACTAGAGCTTATCCTTGAGACTAATGACGATAATCGCTATGTTCACATGTTTAATACCAGCAAGTAAACAAAAAACCCAGAAGAGCAGCAAATTATTCCCACTGCACATGTAAACATTCATCTTCCAAAGTGTCTTCTGTTACCTGTTAATGCTGTTCTTTTGTGCTAACATCTGCCAGTCTTTGCCTTTGGCGTTGGGTGTGTCAAATGTTGCACAGATCCGTTGCCTGATGGAGTAGGGGATTTTAAATGCTTTTGGGCCCATCTGTGCAGGAAAGTTGTTGTCATCATGTGCAAAGGAAGTAATGGTTTCTCTTTCATTCTGCATGGAATACAACAGCAAAACAGTTAGTGAGGGCATCACCTTTCTGTCCACCTTGGTCTGTAGGCAGCTCCCTAGCAAACTACTAAGAGTAACACTGGAGTTACCAGAGACTCTTGCTTAGAAATGGGGAACTGAGACAGCCTAAAAGATGGACACAAATATCTCATTTGTGATTTTTTTTTTTAAATACCTGAATTCTGTAAGGACCTGTTTTTCCCTATTAGAAATCTCCTTGGAAGCCAGGTCTGGCCCATTCTTCTCCTACGAAGCGATAGTCTTGTTTAATGGAGTCCCATTTCCACGCATTACTCGTTGCAGTGAAATGCAGCATAAATACTGAACAACAATGATGCTATAGTCTCTTCATATAACATTTATGACATCTCCCCAAAGCCATCCACGCAGAGTAACAGTGCTGTAGATCTATCCCATGGTCTGACTGGTTTAAATTAACTATGCAGAACAGTAGTAGATTTTCGTACCCTGCACATATGAGATAAGCTACTGCTACCTGGTTAGTTCAGGGAATTGTAAAGCAAGGAGTAATTCAAGTATTCAGTTGTTATTTCTGTGTTTATTTTACAGTCAAATTCTCCTCACTCCTCGAGCACTTTTTGAGATGGGCATGAGAAAGCCTCCATCCAGCAAATCTCTGTGAGAGCAGAGCTGTAGCTCTGGAGACTTAAGACCAGACAGGTCCCTTCAAACAAACAAGAGAGGGAGGAAAAAGTAATGGCAACAGCAACATTGTGCTGAGATAGCTATAGAATGATAGAAGTATTTTATGAAATAACAGTACTGAATGTGGCTGTATTCTGAAGATGGTCTCATACAGAATGGTGGTTGTGGGTTTCTTACTTAGCTGCTGCATTCTCTGCATAGTGCATTTGGCAATGGGCACACACCTTTAATCCAGAGGTTTTAGTTTGGATTAATCAACAAAGATGCTCAATAATTTAAAAGAAGGAGCTAAAGTTTTCTTTGCTGTAGGCCACATCCCCAGCTTGTTTGAGTTTGGTATCTTTCCCCCGTGAGCAAAGCTGCAGTCCTGCAGACAGGCTGTACACAGCATGCTCTAACAGGGGAACAGAAAGTGGCCGAACAGCACACAACACTGTCACCTCTGGGTGCTCTGCAAACACTTCAAAACCTTTTGCAAGAAAACTGTTGTCACCGATTTGAATATAAATTACTTTTAGAGCTGTAGAATCGCTAGTGTGGAGTAGCAGTAGTAGTAGAATTGCAGAGTCTCTAATGCTTTGATTTCTAACGGAAGAATCTGTATGGCTTTATATATATGTTAATAGTTTTGAACGGGAGATAAACTACACAGGGATAGAAAGGACAAAATGGGGAGGGATGGAGTCTCACAAGGCAAACAGGAGAGAGGATGCTTTACCTCTAGAATGGAGGTCTGGATCTGCAGGACCTGCTCGTGCCCCTTGACTTGCCGCACACAGACCTTGCAGGCCAGCTGCGTGGTGGCGGGGCTGTAGCGCTCCAGGGAGAAGGCGCAGTGCAGAGGCTTGGGGCTGCTGCACCACACACGGGAGAAGGGCACCTCCTGAGGGGGACATATCCCATGGGAACAGGGATGGGGAGAGATAAGGTGAGACCATCACAACACAGGAAAACCCCCCATTCTTCTCTGTGCAGTTGTGTGTTTACTGACATGCTGCAAGCTCAGAGTAGGACAAAGCTATCAAATGATGATTCAATTGATAAATACTGAGGGGTTACGTTTACTGACAGCTTACATTCCATTCAGTGACACAGATGATGAGACACTCTCATTTAAAGTGAAACTTAAGATGGACTTCACTTACTTCTGGGCAGGGATCAGAACTGTTTCTTACTCTAATCTGTGTCTCCTTGCCATTACTCTCTACTACAGAATCCAAATACAAATATCCTCCCATCAAGAACCGTACCTCCTCTATAACTCAAGCAGGACAGCATGTTTTCTGTATTTATGTTCCATCTGTATTTAAAAACACCCACTTGCCCGGGTAGCCACGTGCAGCCCAGTGCACACCAGTGCTCAGTCTGGTTTACTTCTTAGTATCATCCTGTTTTATTCTGTGACTACTTGCAGTGACTCCTCTACTTCAGCCAGGGACATTTTATGGGATGGATGCCCTCATCAAAAATGCTAGAGAGAACTGCAGCAATTAATCGTCAGAGATTTCTAGCATCTCTGGTTGCTTTGGGTTCCTAAAAACATATGGGAAATAGACAGAAGTACATAGGGGCAGCGAACTTATGGGTTATGATCACTTTGTAAATACCAAAGTTCTCTTACTGGCCTCCTCTCTTTATGATTTCAAAACACTTCTTTTAATTTCCAAACTAACACCAGCTGTAAACCCACTCTGGTTTTCTCCATGTAGCCATGAAGGCATGTAAATAGTAAAAACAATTAAACATACTCTCTATTAATTCCCAAATTGCTGACAAATCCTGGAGAAGTGGCAACCTGGAGACTGATGTAAAAAGGGAAAATAAGACTGGTATTAGTATTTCATTCAACTGTATTTTAGCATTCATCCATATGATTACAGGAGAGCATTAAACAGCTTCAGTGAGCAATGACTGTAACATGAGGAAGCTGTTTAAAGAGTTTTATATTCCTTCTGTATTTGATAGTTACAACTGAGAGACCAGCTACTCACTTGTCATAATCAGCTGGTTAAATCAAGTAAACCATGCACCGCAGTCCTTATGATCAGTTTACATGTGGAAGCTCAGCTAAGAGCCTGCAGCTCAGAACACAGGCATTTCTTCATCCTTGCCTTCCTATAAGCAGTTTTCTCTTGACTTAGGTTGCAGTCTTTCTGTGTCCCTGAAGACATGAGCTGTGCACTGGTGATGTGGGGATACACAGCTCCACAGAGCAGCCTCACCCTCCACTTCAGAGCCAAGATTAAACAAGGGAGGATAGAGTTGTACTCATAGCTGATCTGCAGTTTACTGCTTCTTCAGTGTGTCTCAGGCTATCTGTAACCATGTGCTAAGTGATAGTGATAAGCTCTGTGGTTAGATCCTGAGCTGGTAGCAGCAGCAAGATACCAACAGTGATAAAGAAAACATTAGCAAAATATTAGAAGTGGAGCAACTGTAATTAGATTTTTCCAGAGTAATCATCTCTGCTTTCATTCAGAGTGGAAGAGTCACTCAGCTGAGAAGAAGGATATGAAATATAACACAGGGCAGGCAAAGCAGAGTGGGATGAGGAATGTAAATCATCTCATAGCTACCGAGAGATGCTGGATCCTCCAGGAGACACGAACCACCAGGAGGACAGCTGCTGTCAGCCACCAAAGGTGCCACTTCGGCTTCTTAGCATGCTTGTAACAGCCTCTTCCTGCTCTAACACTGAGCCCGGTTTGTAGGGTTCCCCCTAGTTAGCTGTGAGCAGGGTGGGAAGGGTGTCAGGCAGGATGCCAGGCACTTGGCATCTGCTCCAGCAGGATGGCCAGGACAAACAAAGGCACTTAGTATAGGCTGGAGAAATCCTGACTCCCGCCTGTCATTAACTGCTTTTACCAGTTTTCCAGGAGGATCTATTCATCTGCTCAAGCCCTGCAGCAGGATCTTTACTTATCTGAGAAATCATTAACACAAATCTTCCCTCATTGTACTGTCTGATCATGGTTTGGTGGATCCAACAGACAGTTACGGAACAGGCTCTTTTCAGCTGTTCTTGACAACCAGAAGAGCCAGATCCTACACCACACTTTAAAAAGCAGTGTGGTATGTAGGAGAGAAAACAAGTATACATGGGAAGAAACTCCACATGGAGAAATAGTTTTATATATCAAAAGCTGGAACCAAATCAGAGCTGTCAAAAGAATTGGGCCATTTCACAAAACATTTCACAGGGAGGGAAATACAAACCAGTGTTAAGTTGTTCTGTAGTTTCTGTTAGAAACAACTATTCTATTTCTCAGCTCTCCCAAGTCACCCAAACTACTCAGTTATCACATGTAAGTACCTGGCTCCAGTATCAGCCCTGTGTCAGCCCATGTGTGCACAGAGGTTTTGCACATGCTGCTTTTAACCCTCAGTGACTGCTGAGAGAACAGGCTCTGCACTGAGCACAATCATCTGGCCATGCTCTGCCTGTCCTAGAGCAGTCCTGGAGAACATGGTAATACATTTAAAACCATTTTTTTTGCCAAGACAGTGGATGATATAGAGCTGTCTGTCTCTGTGCTTCTGGGAAAAGGGAGATGAGTGTAATTGAGTTCTGTATTTTAACAGACTAACCCACTCCATGTGCCAGCACATCACTTGTCATTTTCAGTAACCATATACTTAGAAATTGTTATTTTGTTTTGATGTTTCGTTTCCTGTTTTCAACAGCCTCTTTCATTGATGTAGTACAGAAAAAATATGCTCTCCGTTTTAATTCTTAGTATACATGTGCCGCTCTTTGAACTCACGACATTTAACTGTTTAATTTGAATGTTCCTTTCAGCCATATAGTTATATTGAAGTTAGACTGACAATGATATCAAAACCATCCTGAGTGATAAATTTAACAAGAACATAGGCCTTCTATTGGAGGTGACTGAAATGAGGCGAAGTACAAGGCTGCATGTTTGTGAAGTGAGAAACACTTAAAAGCATTCTGTTGTATATGAAATCTGTGTTTGTCAAAATCTGAAGGCGATGCTTTCTTGTTGCCTTGCAAAAGCAGAAGGGAACATCCTCTTATTTGGGTTATGTCAAAATTCTTACTCCCTCTGAACTTCAAATGTGAGCAGAGAAAATGGACACGTACCTGACATGCAGTAAATGGTTTAATCCTCCAAAGGAAGGGAGGGATATCGAGGACAGATATCTGCAGACTGAAGGTATTCCCTTTGAAATGCAAAAGTTTGGGTTCCTCCAATAACTGTCCTCCTTGGAGTCTTTCATCTGAAACCACTTCCTGCAATGGCAGAGGAGGAAAGGAATTTGTTTTCAGGATTAGGAACAAATACCAAATGTAATAAAAATTCATCTTGATGAAAGGTGCCTCATTCACCTACAGCCATGAGGGATGAGTAGATGATGGACATTGGCATTTCACCACTGAGTCAGAAGGATGGTCAGGCAGCGTCAGCCCTATGTCCCTGTGTGTAAGGAAGTACCCGACACTGAACTGTCTTGTTGGCTGCCTCAGCGTCACTACCCAGTAACATCACACTTGGAGAGCAGAACCTGAGAAGGAAACTCTGAGGGTACTGCAGTGCAGTGGTGGCTGTTGTCATGTTTAGGGGTCTCAGGCCAATAGTAGCCAGTTTTTTATTGAAAGGTACTCATGTTTGACTGTTACTATTTAATTGCATCCCACAGGATCACTACTCCAAAGGAGAAGTTTGTTACCAGATAGCTCTCTAACATCAACATGGAAGGGGGAACAAGACTACGTCAGCCCATTTCCAGGTAAAGCTATTTCCCTCTAAAGAGGAAAATGAAAACTGGCTAAACTGTGACAACACTGTAATGAGTCCCTTTTCTTTTCTGGAGTAACACAACTGTCCTTGGTGCTTTAATTAAGCTTTGGAATAAAAAAAACCCTACAGGTTTTGGGTAGTATGCCTTAAACCTGACATAATCAGCTCAGTGAGATATTTACTCAATGGGCTAAAAGGAAGCATTGAGAACCTCAGGTATGTTTGGTGAGTGATCTACTCGGTTACAGGTTAAATCAGCAGCAGTTTTGGTGGGACAGTGCTCTCAGGACTTTGGAGAGCACTGAAAGGCCCGCAGCAAGTATATGTGAGAGACAAAATGTTCACGTTCATTTCTCCTTGCTTGGACGTTTTCATAGTAACTGGACAAGACCCTGAGTGATGCTGCAAGGGCTGACTCTGAGCAGGGATTTGCGCTACAGCCCTCTAGAGGTCTGCTCCAACCTCAGCTTTTATAGACCTGTGAATTTAAAACCAAACAGTAAAAAGTCACCCGTGCCTGGGCTCACACCATGTTTATTCCTGTAGTGTAGAGCAAGGACACCAGTGAGGGAGGGAAGCTTGCAGAAATCTTTACAAATCAGCTAGTGAGCACTGTTCCAGAATTACTAAAATATGGTTTATCCACATAAAGTATACAAAATCTGGGCACATCCATGAGGTTTAGTGCTCCTCAGTAGCAAAGGTACTGTTAGAAGAGCTCCTGGAATCACTGTGGCCTTCTGAAAATGTAATGACTGCTGGAGCTTTGTGAAACTATAATAATGGATTTCCATTATAGCCTGTCCTGGGTTCAGCAGTAGCAGTCATTTTTTCTCCTTCTTAGTAGCTGGTGCAGTGCTGTGGTTTTGACTTTCAGCCTGGGAACAGCGCTGATAAAACCAATGTTTTCAGTTGCTGGTCAGAATGTTTGGTCTGACCAAGGACTTTGTGAGTCTCATGCTCTGCCAGGGAGGAGGGGAAGCCGGGAGGAAGCAGGGACAGGACACCTGACCCAAACTAGCCAAAGAGGTATTCCATACCACAGCACGTCATGCCCAGGATGTAACTGAGAGTTACCTGGAAAGGCTGGATCACTGCGGGGTGGGGGCGAGGTATCGGTCAACAGGTTGTGAGGTGTTATATTCTCTTCCCTTGTTATTTCCCTTATCATTATTATTATTGGTGGTAGCAGCAGTGATTTGTGTTATACCTTAGTTATTAAACTGTTCTTATCTCAACCCGTGGGAGTTGCATTCTTTCGATTCTCCTCCCTGTCCCTCCAGGAGCAGGGGGAAGAAAGGGTGTCGGGGGGGAAGTAGACTGCATAGTTCTAATTTACAGCCTGGGCTTAAACCATGACAAGCCCAATTTACAGGCATTCAGTTTGGTTTAACTCCTGGTGGCTGGGTTTACGGGAAAGAAAGAATAAGAAGGAGACTTTAGGTTTTAATTTCTAACTGCCAAGGCAGTAGCTTATTTCATAACTATTTCTCAGAATTCCCTGAATGGGTTGGAATTCTTTTTTTAATGTCCTGTAGTTCTAGAAATACTGCTCCACCTTTACTAATGCATGTGGTCCTGAACTCTGTGAGCATCAGCAACAAAGGATTTGGTTCTTTCACATTTGGAAAGCCAGGAGGTTACCAACACACTAGGAATTACATAAATGACAAAGTCATCTCTTGAAAAAGTGTTCACACAGGGACAAAGTGAAAAATCACCTGGTATTTAGACAGGACAGCAGCGTGTGCCAGACCAAACCTGGTATTCCCAACTTGGATTCTTTAGCCAAAGAAAATGGGTATTTTCCACATTCACTACTTCACATTTACACCAGACGAAGTGTAGCTTGTGTTTAAGGGAAGTATAATTTAATAAATACACACTTGTCTCATTATGTACAAACACCCTCATCTGATTTCTGTGAATGTGGAAATCTGGTTATTATTTTTCTAACGATTTTCTACAGGCTCTTCCAGCAAAACACTAGTAGCCCACGAATTGTGTAAGTGTTACAAAGGGTATAATTACAAAGCTATTGTAAGTCTTTAACAATGCTTTCAGTGGCTTTGCTTTTATTAGAAGCACACAGACATTAGTGCTTGCTTCGTTAAGATTCATGTTTCTATTCTGTATGATAGGAAGGGGAAGCAGAAATTCATCTGTCACAACTGTCTTCATTTCAGCTCCCAAAAGAAAACCATTTAGTTAAAGCTTCTGAGTTTCCTAAGGCTGCAGAAGCCAGTGAATGGCATTGTTTTATCCTGGAACACCATGTAGAAATATCTTGCTAGTTTTCATTGCCACTTGGGGATTGTTTTGTGGGGTTTTGTGTTGTGTTCTGGGCTTTTTTTAAAGGGGAAATACGCAACTGTAATTGAATTTTTGTTTAAAGAGATGGGGAGGGAAACCTCTTTCTTCTTGCTCAAATTTTAAACAGGAGAGGAAATCCTGTACTGACTAATGAGAGTGTAAAGGTGATACTATACACCAGGTGATAAAGACTTACTTACACTGTCTTCGTGTAGTGCAGGAGCACTCAGCTCCAGATGCAAGCCAGCTCTTCCTGGGCCATGCAGAGCCACCTAACCCTCTGCTTATCAGCTGTAGCTTTGTACTGTGTTTACCCATGGCTACGTGGCTTCTGGTTACTCTGGAATGGGGACAAAGTGGGGTTCCCTCTACCTGGCCAGCAATGAAAGGACAGTGTGGCTGTCCTGCAGCTCTTGCAGCATAAATCCACAAGTCAAACAACAGTGCAGAGAAACTAAGGAACTTATTCCAAATCATGCAGCAGTGGCATAAAGAAATACAGTATTCTCATCTGTCTGAGCCCAGGGATTGTCCCCGGGAATCAAGGAATGTTAATATTCTATGGAAAACAAATAAAAGCAAGTTAGTGAAGGGAAACCATGTACCTGAAACGCACAAGGTGTGTTATCCATACAATACACTCTCAGATTGTAATCCAGAGAATTGCAAGACAGGCAGCCAAAAACGGCGACTTTCAGCTGTCGAACGGCACAGTCAGAGATCGGTTCTCCAATAAGAGCATAAGTTCCAAAGCTGTTTAAGAGAATGTGACAGGCATAAGGATCCAACAGGCAGTAGCAAGAAGTAGTTTCCTCTTCCACAGACATCACTTCCTGCAAAACGAAATTCAGGTTTAAAAATAAAGTATAATAATAGAATCAACAGGCCTTGACAACAGGAGTCACAACATTATTTATTTTCACTCAACTGGAGCATAAAGCATTTCTGAAGGCCAGTCTGCAAACTCTCTACTCATGTTAACCTCAGGGAAGGGGAGAAGGTGAGTTAAATACTCCCGCCTTAGCCCTGAGTCAGCACTAGGATTTACGGCAATGCTCTGTGCAGAACTTGGTGTGTACAGCAGCTAATAATAATGATGATGCGTAAGCAATTTTAGCATCTTTTTTCAAGTGCTCTTGACTTGCTAGCTAATATTTCCCCTAATGTCAAGTTAAATTACCTAAAGTCAATAAGCAAACCTTGAATTTGGTTTGTTTACTGGTACGTGGTATTTACTTGTTGGTATTTGACTTCCTTTCAGAGCATGCATTACAGTTACATTATTTGTATCTAAAAACTACTCCTGATTCTGCATTACGACATCACTAGATGAGCTTTTGCGCAGTTTGCAGCCTGGTGTTCTGCTCCTTATTAATTCCAGGGTGTTTGTAACCAACACAATGGAGCTGACTAAGTACTGAATGCATTTAAAGTAGGAAAACTAAGCTGAACTTGAAATGGTTTAAATGGGTGCAGCAAACATGATAGTGCTTTATTCTCTTGTGAGTTACGGTACCTGGGACTGTGTTAACTACTGTTTTCCCCCTCACAATGCAAAGAACCAGGCAGGTCCATCAGCAGCAGTGCAATAAAATCTGATCAACTATGGATTTGTGTCTCATTATTGAGTTCTGGGGTTCTACTGTGTACAGTGAACACTTCATAGCTGGGAAATTCAGCACCTTTCTATCCTGTGTGGATTTATGTAATGGTGAACAACAGTTTGGTTCATGCTTTAGCTGTCCCTTCAGGAGTATTATTAGTAGGCTGTCCTTGCAAATGGTGCAGGAGGATTAACATGATGGAGACTGCTGCCTACTGAGCAGTTCCAAAGATGGCCAGTGGGCTTAACTTATACAGTGGACAGACTCAAATGATCAGATGCCCATGTCACGAATGCACAAAGCTTAATTTCCCAGTAAATCAGGACTAGAAAATACATGTTCAACTAAAAAAGCAGAATATTTTATTGCATGTACACTAATCCTTCAGAAGTTATAAGCACAGCGTGGTCACTGAATGCCCATTAAAGTGACACGTACAGAGACAAGATTTTTAACATTCTAGGTTAAAAAGAAATGAGATGTATATGAAGTGTGTGTTTTTAACCAGTTCCATAACTTTATGTCATGATAAATTCCTGGATATAATGATCTGTTGTGTCATGGGGCTTTGTGGGAGCTGTGATCTATCAAAACAATAGACGGATTTACTGGCTCCACTATTAAGTGATCTGAGAAACCAGACAGTTTCTCCTGTCATATGGGACAGACCATTCAGTTTTCTGCACATCTTAGTGAAATAGCTAAAACCTGTTTAGCTGCTGCTTAACAATATGCAAAATCTGTCTCTCTTTTAAGTTGTCTGTTTCTGTCACATAATCTGTGCCCTGTGCCTGCAGGAGCAGGAGTAACCCCATGTCCACCATTAGCACCTTTTAAGAGTGAGAGAAGCCTGAACTTACCTCCCATTTTCCTTGCTGTGTCCGTTTCTTCAGGTGAATGTTCCAGTGCTCCGAATTGACCTGTGCGCAGTGCGGTATGGTCAGGGCAAAGGGGGTGCTGACAGCCACCTCTGAGGGCCCGCACGTGACTTCTGGTCCTAGAAGAACATCTGTGCCCTCTGGCTGTAGGCTTGGGGGGAGAAAGACAGTAACGTCTGTCAGGCAATTTGAATTAAGGAGAAGTGAACTGAACTGCAAAGTTTAAAATATTTTAGTTAAAACCCTAAGTCCCTCCCTCATCTGTTACATCTAAGGATAAGAATCCAATTACTGTGCTAATTCTCATGTAGAAGCAGTAGCTGGAGATGAAACAAAACCATTAGGCCACATCTAACTCAGATTGTTGGCTGGTCAACTTTAGGATTCTGGTCTTTAAAAACTACATTTCAATTTGCTTAAACCAAATCCACCACTCAAATTGCTGTGTGCAAGTCAGCCCTGCTTTATGCACCAGCTGGCAATATTACCATCTAATTCTGCCTTCAAAGCCTGTCATCAACAATATTTTCACAGTAGTGAAATAAAACAAATTATGGTTTAAAAACACAGTCTAATGAATTTCCCCAGATTGAGTGTGATCTCCCTGCTTTGCAAACACATTCCTATCCTGCAGCAAGAACAAGCTCAGTGTAACCTACAGCAGCTGGGAGGGATGGGACTGCTCTGCTGAAACCTAGAGCTCTGGGTGCAGGTTTGTGCACATGGGCTCCCTCACAGCTCATGGAGAGCCCATCACCACAATTAAGTCTGGGGATTCATCTCATCCAACTATCATCACCTGTGGTTGGTCACATTAACTGCTTGTAAAGTTGGAAAGATGAAGTATCCCACAAGAAGCATTTCTTTGCTTTCATTCCCATCTAAATTCAACCCCATCCCACATAAATGTGTTTCTGTACCCCTTACAATAAATACCTGTGCAGAACCAGTGACAGACTGGGTGACACTCAGACATTAAACCAAGCAACTGAAGCATCTTGTCCTGTTGGTTTTGGGTTAAAAACAAAGTAAATGGTGTTTCCAAGATAAAAATAAGGACAATAACCTCAACCAATATATGAATAAGATACAATAATAAAACCAAGCTCTAAATAAGGGAAAAATCCCTACTTAAAAAGTTAGGATATAATAACCCCGTCACATCTCAAGCTAACAACTTTACCCTCCAGAGCTTTGCAATAGCAACAGAGCAACAGCCAAACCCCTCCCCTGCCTGAGCTCTCCATGGCTATAGCATTAAAACCCAAGTTACCCAAACCACCTTGGATAACAGCTTTAAGTGAATGTAGCTCTCATGTAGGCACACTTAGGTGTCATCCTGCTCTTAAATCAATCAGATTCCAATCCTGCAAAAATTGACTTTGCGCATCTCTCACCTCACCTTGGGATAGTATCTGCACTCTCAACTGCAACAGCAGGAGCTTAGAAGTGCACTTAAGCCTCACCACTCGTGCTAAAGACTTGAAAGTTCTAACAATTTCAGTGTACCACAGACTACATGTGCAAGTATTTGTGAGCTGAAGACTGGAGTGAGAACAAGAGCCACAACAGAGCATCTTGGCAGCAGCAGCAGCCCCACTGCCTTTACAGACGCCCAAGATCTGTTGACCTGATCCCCGAATGAGTACTCAGAGCAAAGAGTTGAAGCAGAATGCTACTTGCTTCTGCTTATGCCTAGGAATAACAGTTTTTCACAACTCCGGCATTGCTAGGGAAACACAGAACCCCATCACTTAACCCCAACCACTGCTACCCTTTACAAATGGTATTTGATTGCCTTAAAATAAACCCTTACAGCAGTTACCCTAAATCACCTCCTTACAGCTAATTTAAGAAATCATTTCTTAAATATCACTACAAATACAAAGACAAATGTCTCCACATTAGAAACCCTCGAGCCAATTTTATACATCTTTATTTTTCCCTAAGTTATGGAAAGCTCTGTCATCACTGACTCCGCAGGCAGCATCAGCAGCGGGGTGTGTGAGTGACCGATGATGGGCCAAGATGAAAGGAGCTATTTAATCCCTTTAAAGAATCCTTCCCATTGTAGAACATATTGGACAAACATATGGGAGTTCTGGGAATTATTTAATGCCAAATGAACTGAAATCGGTTAATTAGATGAACTCTCACACTTGTTGCAAGTAGCAAGAGTCATCTCTGTGTAATAAGTGACATGGCATTAAGACTCTCATGCAGTTCTGAGCCATTTATTAGGCAAGGCAGGAAAGGGAAACATTACCAAATGCCAGCATTTACTATTCCCATTCCATGCTGGAATACTGTGAAGGTTAACTGGAGAAGCAAGGAAGTGAAGAGGAAACTATGACAAGTATCCTTTTTTTTCCTGGATGTAGTGAATTTCAGGGAAGAATTTAATATTTGCCTTTCAGTATTTACTCTCCCAATGGATTATCGTGAGCGTTTGCACCAGAGACCTGATGGTGGAACAAGGAGGGGGGTGTGTGTGTGTGTTTTTATGTCCTTCTTACCTGGATTCCTTTTGAGTGATGGCAAGGTAGATTTCCCATGAACTCTCCTCAGGAATTGCTCCATGTGGTATCAGCAAACTGACTCCTACAAAAGAGCAAAGCCAGAACTTACCTTTGGGAAAGGCTCTGGAGGGTAAAGAGCAGTGCACAGCTGGCCTCTGATTTACAACACTTACAAAGGCCAACTGTGGGAGCAGAGGAATGCTCCTCTGAAATAGTGGTTCTGATACAACATTGTATCAGATGAAAGGAAAAGGCATTATTAATATGAACCACATAGTTATTAATATTTAACTGTTTTAGAGCCTGGAATTATCTAGAATCATATAGACCCTTATGCCTAAAAGCTTCTTGCTCCAACAGAGCTCTTAAACAGGTGAGTTCCCTTTGCTCTGGGTCCCTGAGTGACACTGGATTCATAGTCTAGATGTGGCTGAAGGCTGCTCTGCATCCTCAGGTACAGGCAGACATCTTTGTCTACTTCACCACTTAGAAAGGGAACAATCTGTGGAAACAAAAGCTACCATCAGCTGTTTCCTTAAGGCTGAAACAGCTGATGCAAGAGTATCCAACATAAGGAATTTTATTCAGAGCAATATGAACATGATGATGTAGTGCAACATACTGCAGGGCCAGGATTTTTAACATCCTTGATCTGATTCTAATTTGGTGCCGTATGTTTTCAGCTAATTTAACACACAACTTCTTCAGTCTAAAGTTCATCCCACAGAACTCTGAAGTCACAAAACAAACTCTACTTCTTAATGCAAATTGAGCATCTCCACTGCAATGTTTTGGTGCACAGCCCAATCCTGAATTGCAGCTGACTTTGAAGTGCCCCACTCTGGGAATCTGTCTGGCTATTAGGCTAAAAGAAAGAGAAACCCAGAAAGCCAGGAGCAAATGCTAACGAAAGGCACGTTGGAGTCCTCTCGGAGAGAGGAAGCTGATCTCCAGAGATGGCTGTTTGTTATATGCTGCAGCCTTCAGTCACATAATGAAGTCTGACAATGTGAACGCAGTCAGATCTTGATGCTGTAGATTCTGCTTTGAATATGACCCCATTATATAAGATGCTGATCCAGTATCGACCTCCTTCCTGGGGAGCCCTTCTTTTGGATCAGGATCCAAGTAAGCAACAGCTTTGATTAACATGAGTTTCATGCTGAAAACATCAAGAGAGGCAGTAATTTATAACAGTTCAAATAGGCATAATGCCTCTTTACTACTCATCACAAGCTTTCTTCTGATCAGTCATCTCCTGTGTGGGCAACATGCTCTACTTCCCAGAATTTGCATTAAGAGAGCCCCTTTTTCTTTCCTTTCTTTTATCTAGTTATAGAACAGTCCATCAGGCAAAGTAAGTTTGATCTAAAATTATTCTATATGCTTTTCATGAGAAAGAATCTACCCACCTGTGTTTGGAACCACCAGACGGCCTCCCAGGTGTCCAAAAATGGCAGTTGTCTTCAGCTCACTCGTGGTTGAAATAGATGACAGGTTCTGAATGTACGTAGCCTTGTTTCTAGCCTGTATTGTACCAAAAGCTCTATTATTCCCATGAGGAAAAGTTCCAGAATGCGCCTTTCCATGGTACTCAGCTCTCTCTGTCACCCCTAAGGACACCATGAATGAACTCTGAACTTTGACTTTGATGTCTGACAGTGGGTTGAACAGTGAGGACTCTGTCATCAGCTCCTTGTCCATGGGGTCCTGCAGGCAGATGGGCCCGCTGTATGTTCTGCTCACCGTCAGGTCAGGCTGCATGGATGAGTTCAAAAGCAGGGAATTACCTGGGAGGAACCAGACCCGGAGTTAATGACTGTGTCAAGGTGGTAGAGAGAAATCTCAATCAAAGAGTTGCTCTTCCTTCCTGATACTCTCAGAGCTCAGAAGATCACATAAGCTGATGTTAAAGAACAGATGAAATGGTGCCACAGATCTCACAAGTACTCTGACCACTGTGTCTGCTGCACTTGAGGCAACTCCAGAGTGCAGGAATCCCCTTTTGTTTGGGATTCAGGTTTGTGGGAATGCCTGTTTGCTTTCTTTCTACCTGCAGACCTTTACTGTGAATGGCAGCTTCATGTGTGAGGGCAAGTGGGTTGACAAGGAAGCAGGACAAGAGTAATGTATGAAAAAATACCACAGTTACTCATTTAGGAGCATTTTAGCTCAGAAAACCCTCTGAAAAAAGAGAAGAAAAGTACAGATTTGGGGTCTGAATTTTTTGAGTGGTTTGGTCCTTTTTTGTTAGGTTTTTTTTGGGGAGTTCTTTGGTTTTTAGTAAGGGGCGGCAGGTTGGGTCGCTAACATTAGAAGTACATTTCTCCAGAGAACAGAATTTGGATCACACTGGTCTGCTGTCCATATGTCAGGAATGCGGTCCCTTTTCACAGCAAATCCTGAGAACTGGCCTTTTTCCAGCTGAACTGTTTAGTTTACAAATGCTCTTCTTTAAACTCCCCAGGACAGAGAGCCCAAAGTACCTGACGCTGAACTAATCACATCCTGGCATATGAGAAACTGCCGCACTCAGGTACTTTAGAGCACCCAGAACGAATGGTTTTGAAGCATTAAGTCAAACAAACAAGTCCCCAGACTCAAAACCAGACTTTAAAAGGAAAAAGTCACTGTTTGAGACAGTCATTGGGAATTACATGACTCTAATTAAAGGCTTGGGCTTTTAAATGAGTGAGTAAACATCCTTCAAACATCCTTGTCTCCCTTTATCCAGTCTCTTGCAGTACGTACCTGGTGAGGAACGTCTCCCAGAAAGTAAAGTAAGTGTAAAGACAGCAGACCCCCCCCCAAACTGTGCAACATCTTTCTCCTTCCCAAAGAGAGGAGAGACACGGGGATGTTTCACCTCCCACCAGCACACCCACAGTAAAGCAGGTCTCTGTGACAGAATGTCAGCACAGAATTAAAGAAACACACTCTTTGGAAGCAATCACCACGTGCATTCCTCCCCACCTTTCTGTCCAAAGGCAGTAACATCCCAGAGAACACCTGAGAGCTGCTTTTAGTGAAAATATGTATTTCTGCCATGTCGTGTTGTGTTGGTGGCTTTCCTGAGTTTGTTTTGCACATCAGCACATGGTTACACGTGTTTATTCCCCACAGAATGTGGACGTCTGCATGTTAACAGCAGCCTATAAAATACCTGAAGTTGGGTTTCTTGAATGAACAGTAAAAACTCATCACTTCTAATAGAGTAAAGGAAACAGAAGATCTGTAACAGAATGGCAAGGAACTGCAGACGTGTTTCCTGGGGTTGTTTTGATTTGTTTGGGCTTTTTCTAAGTCACAAATGTCATTGTAAAACCTGGTGACAGTATTTCTAAAGCACTTAAGAGCCTGGTCAAGAAAGATTATGCACTTGTCCATGTTGCCATGACAGATAGCACAAACAGTAAGAGACAGCTCTAACCACCAGATCCTGTTCCTTGTACCGCAGCTTTCAGCACAGCTGCTCAGCAATAAGCCGCCCTCCCACCGCCACTCATTGAATATGAGCTTAGTATCTCTTTGCAGTAGGAGCTCTGGAGAGAAGAGAATGAAATCACAACACTAACCTTGTCTGACTGTTTTAAAATTAAATGTCTGGAAGCCTCCTGTCAGTGCAGATGAATCAATCACATCCACGCCGTACTCACTCTGACTCCGCCTGTACAGGGTGACGCCAACCACCAGCACGGCTACAGCAATGACTGCGGCTCCCAGGCCAGAGTACAGGGCGATGTCACTGGCAGCCTCAATATCTGAAAGGAGAAAAGCGGGTACCAAGTCAGCAACACACAAAGAAACGTTCTGCCTGGTGCTGGCTGGAGTGAGCAGAGGGGTGATCTGAGGCTGGGGAGGTAAAGCTTGAGACATTGATGTGGAGATCTATCACCGAGTTTAAGATCTGAGTTCTGGAGCTAACCCAGGAGGTCATGAATCCCCTGATAAACCTTCCCTCCTTCTTCCTTTTCCATGTGAGCTTTAGTACAGGAAGGAACAGTCCATCTCTTACTGCTCAGAGGCGCTGAGGAGGTCCCACTTAAAGACCTGCAGGCTTTAGAACCCAAACCGTGTCTGTGCTGGCACCCGTGCATTATGCTCATGACCAAGTTTTCTAAGACTTGAAACTTACAGCAGAGGAGAAGAACTCATTGCTTTGAGTGAATCCAAATGAAACCTGCAATATTATGTAACTGAATTATCCAGTCCCACTATCCGAGATCTTCTGGGATTTGGGACCACGTACCATGAAATTAAATTACTTGGCATTACTTGTCTTAGATAGTTCCCTTAATGGCAAACTCTGGTTTAGGGAGAAGCCTGGATTAACCCTATCCATAATCTGTTATCCTGTATGTGGTACTTCTGCTGTCAAGTGTGAAGCACTTGGTACACAAAGTGCATTTATTTGTAACAAACGCCAGAGACAAGAACTAACCAGGAAATCCAGACTCCTCAGTATCAGTAAATAAACCACAACGGACAGATGTAATTAACAGCCAAGTACTGAAATCAGTATTTGGGGGAAGGCTTCTGCCAGGTATAACAGCTCTAACCCGCTTCCCAGAACATTACATTTGCCCCAAAGTAAAAGGCTGGAAAGAATCCCCCCAAAGTAAAATGTGGGACACTCAGAAAGGAAGCTATTAGCTGGCAAGGTAATTGTATGGGACTAACAATGGGAGATGCCCATATTCCCTTACACCAGATAGGAAAAGGAAATGCAGAAAGACAGGGTCCTAAGGGAGGGCTCAAAATCCTGCACATCAAACCAGGCCAACCTGAATCCCAGTCCAGTGCCAATCGCATCCTGGTTTACCTCTGGTCTATCCTCTAGAATCAGGTGCAGAAAAAAAGTACAGAAACTGATTACGTTTCTATTTCTTCCAGTTTTCTATCCCCAAGCTATTTTGTTGTTGCAAACTCTATTGCTGACTTCATTTTTGTGGGTATTTAGTACAATGAATAAGCCAACAGAAGGGATGTGATGTGGTGGGAGAAACCTGGCAGCAAGGGTGGGGGGGGTCTTCTCCTTCCTACAGAAGCACTGAGAGCTGGTGGTTATTTCACCATAGAGCCTCTTTAAGCCCTTCATTTTGATTATTACTTGAAAACAGAAAAGTGCTGAAAATTTGAATTACCTTTTCTGCCTTCGTGGGATACTAAATTATAAAGCCTGAAACATGCAGAAATAACCTATCAGTAAAAAATTACTGCCACCATAATGGCAACAGGTAGAAAATTGATCTCTTACCATCAGAACCAGAATATAAAACACACCTCAAGTTCTCACCTGTAAGTGCAATTTATTACTCTAAATCTACGTAAATAGCTTGGCTGCTTCTGTTCAATTGATTCAGACGTTGGGTAATTTAAGTTTCATACTTTTATAACTGCACACAACTCTCGTACATGGGTTAAAGCTGAGAGCAAGAACAGAACTTTCAACATGAGAAAGTCTGACTCAAAATCCTTCTGGAGAGACTCTTCCTTTTAGTGAACACTGTGAAGTATCCCTAAGCTTCGATTCCATAATTTTCTATAAATGATATTATTATTAAAAAATCTTACAATTATTCTGATTGAATTTTCTTATCTTTAATAAAATGGGCCTTGCTCCGTTTCATAGAAGACTTGGAAGAGCTATTCCAAATCTCTTCAACCTTCCTCTCTTATCTAATGGCTAATTCTTTCTGTGGGAGAGCAGACATGAAAGACAAAAGGAAAGCATGGCAAACAGGGAAATGGGCTCATTTTCTGCTTTCATTTGTTCCCAGAAGGGACCAAGTGAAAACCAAACAAACTAGAAAAGAAAACATTTATAGTCAACCAATTACTGTGTAATGAAGCGCATCCTCCCGGCCGGCGGCGCAGGGACTCTGCTGGAGCACCGCGAGTTCAGCCATTCCAGTGCCAGGATACATGTCGGTGGTAATTGTAGCCTATATTTCACTCCACCTCCTGACACTGTTACACAACATTTATTGAAAGCACATTTGATGGTAATGAAGTTTCTATTAACTATGATTAAGTTTCATAAAGCACCTGAAGATAATTTAAGATGTGCAGGAGCAGAAAATGAAACATTTGGTTTAGTACATTAAGAAACGTAATTGATTAAATTATCTCATTTACAATAAGTGCTTTCCAGGAGCTATGCAGGGCATACATCCCCTGTCTGCCATTCGAGTTTGCTACGAGAGCAGGAAGGGTTTTCCAGCTTCCCACCTTGCCCTGCTTCCCTGTCTCTCATTGCGGTTCCCGTTCCCTCACAGAGTCAGTTGTTGAGAAAAAGGAGCAAAAACCAGAGAACGGTGCACGAGGTTATTTAGTAAAACAAGTTGTTTCTCAATGATCCTCATAATTGACTTTGATTTTGCATCAGTTCATGCACTCTTAAACCAAGGTCCTGTTCTGCTGAAGAGCAACGAGCTGTTCTATGGCTCTAACCCCACAGCTACAACCAAACCCATTAGATCTCCTGGGTTCTTCCATGAGAAAATCAATTCCACTGAAGTTACTTCTTTAATAAATGAGAAAATAAAGTGATTGGACTGATATTCTTTAAAGACTCTCCAATTAAACGGGAACAGTGCAGATAAAACCATAGCAATTCCTAAGCTCAGTTCAAACACCTCTTACTCTCCAGGAGCTGGACCCATCTCAGACAATGCAAACAACTGCATGTGTTACTTCTCAGTACAGGTGAATTATTGATTTAAGTCCTTGAAAGGAATGAAGCCAGAAATGTGTTGATAAATCTATTTGCCAGAATTCAGTGATGGTGTTTTGCTGGAAATTAAACAGTCAGCAATCCTGCAAACTTTGCACAGGTTTATGACAGAACAAAGCAACGTTCTGTGCACAGAGGCTGACTGTGGGTTGGATGAAATCATATCTTTCAGTCAGTTCACTCCAAATGTGCTGCTCTAAACTAGAATTCCACTGAAATCAGTCTAAGACTCAGAAACAAAAAGTGCAGGAGAGAAGGCCCCAGCAGCATGTAAATGACAACTGTCTATAGGGTAATGCAGATAAAGTCCCTTCACCAGCTGATAGATAAATGCTGAAAGGAGCTGAACAACTTCAGAGCCAGTGGTGGAACCAAGAAAGCACAAACCCCTGTATTAATTTCTCGTTTTCTAATTACAGGCCCGCAAGAGGCCAGTCTCAAGCCATGCACGATGCAGAAAAGGCTCCCACTCAGACACAAATGACTATTTTCAGGCTAAAACTACCACCACAAAGTTGCTAAGAAGGTGCTGTCAGTAGCTATGAAAGGCTTTCACACAACCTTCAGCTTTATTCAGCTCCTGAGCAAAGAGAATGGCAGAGAAGATGTGAAAAATCATATTTATGAGAGAAAAAAAAATAACTTACTTTGGGATTTTATTTCATGAAGAGGTTTTTTATCTGAGAGAGAGAGAGAGAGAGAGAGAAAGTTGCACTTAATAAATTTACATGGAGCATATCTGTTTCCTCTATCGCTTCTGTGTAGCTCTAGACATGAAACATCATCTCCTTGTTTGCTCACAATATGAATATTTTATGTTGTCCATAGCTTTCCCTTCATTTTTTTCCCCTTTCTTTGTTTCTAAATCTCTTTCTTTCAGGCTGTTTCTTTGCAGTAATTTCTCCCTTGGTTAATTCAACTCTTTGTTAGTTTTACTGGGTGCTTTGATTTGGAATATTATACAGCAGTAAGGAAATTCAATGCTTTGAAGCAGCTCACGTGGCAAAGTCAGTTAAGAATTGATTATTTCTTTATGTGTTTGATAGATGGAAAGGTGATGGACAATTAAACAAGTAGTTTATAAAATATAAACATGTACAATATATTCACATTTATGTATCTAAATATGGCAGCTATAATTTAATATATAATAATGGCATCTATATGTGTATATAAAGAACACACAGATGAAAACACTACCACGCATACACAATTATATTTGAGTTCTAAGGAAATTCCCTTTGACTGAGTTGTTCCCCAGTTTATCTTTTGATGTTTTTGGATGAAGGATCTGGGAGTGGCTTCCTCAAGGGTGGGTTATCAGCACAACCACCATTACTGCAATCCTGTGCCTTAGGGGAAACCATGTCATGGTCCAGGATGCTCAGTTGAGTGTTTTGCTGGGTGATGACGTAAAGCAAATGGATTATGAGGCACCTTCTGTTATTTTTACTATCTCAAAACATGATCAGTTTAATAATACTTAACCCAAAAGATTCCTGGATTTGGGCTTTGCCAAAGTTTGCTGGGTGGGGCTTTCCCTTCTTAAGGTGTTTTTATCTTTGCTGGAAATGATGGACATGAACAGCAACTGAATTGTGTCAGACTGAGCTCTGCAATAGAAACAGTTTCATGCTGCTGACATTGTGCTCCCTACAGCAGAGACTGAAATGCATTTCCCAGACAGCCTGGTGGGATTGCTGGGCCCAGAAGCCTCTTGGCAATACTCGGTATCATGGCTGACTGAGAAATGGAAAACAAAATTACTGATGATTTATGATGCATTAGTAAAAAACCATGTTTGTACTTCGTCTGCTGATGGCCTACTTGTTTGTTTCTTTTGGGGGCACTGGGAAAAGAAATCAATAGGTTTTGAAGTTATAAAACATAACATTAAAGCACACAGATAAAAGCAAATCAAAATGCTCTGTGAAACCCTCTCTTCTATTAAGCAAAGAAAAAGCTTTCACCTCTGCAAGACAGAGAGAAATCCACCACGGAAGAGTATACTATGGAGAATACTGGAAGGAATGAACAACAAAAGAACAAATATGCAAGAAATGAGTAAGGTATCAGGAATCTTGTGAGTGAAAAGGATTCGGATTGGGTCAGCCTTGAGTTTCCTCCCAGCCCGGCAATCTTTCCTACCTATCAAATCCCCAACTAATTCTACCTTTCTCCTGCATTTAAGTTTCTACCTATTCAATTGTTACAAGTCCTAGAAGAAACTCCCTGAAAGAAGAGCACTTTCAGCTGGCTCCTCAGTTACAGGCTGGACTGTCTGGATCCATCCAGAAAATCAAACACCAAAGCGAGGAACAGGACATTCCTGAGGATGGAAGAGCATCACCTCCAGGCGCTGCCCAGGCTCTCCTGTCAGGGACCAAGTAAAGAACCTGCGAGGAGACCCCAAGTTACCTCCTCTGCACCGACTGACTCCAAACTTGGAAATCCATGCTAGGGATTAGTGTTTTTTCTGCCAGTTCAATCTGCCCTGTGCTTTCCTGGCATCTTACACTCTCGCCCTTACTTACATTGAAGTTCCTACTTGTTAACCAAAGAAATGTTTCATTTCTATTTCTGCCTCACAAAAGGAACAAAGTTAACAAGTTGTGCCTGATAAATAACCTCCAGGAGATTAGTTTTCTGTAGCGCAGCGCTGCATTTCCTTCACAATTCCCCAGGGGATGGAAAGCAGAGCAGAAAAGGCACAGACTGGAAGATGAACAGGGGAAAAGGATTTTTAAAAAACAGGGTAATTGCATCAATTCCTGTTAGCTGAGAAAGCAATTACAGCCCTAAAAATACCCTGACACAAGTAGATACATACAGCTCGACTCATAAAGGAGGAAGAGTAGCACAATCCAAGATGAAAGAAACGAGAGACTCTGAACACTTCCTGGTACCCCCAGCCCGGCAGAGGAGAAGAGCTGGTGTAACACAGAGAACACACAACCCAGAGCCAATGGCAGCTCCGCTCATTACCCAACAGCAGCAGCTTTCATGTCACTGGGGCTTTAGCTTCCTCTTTTACTTCTCAGAGCTCACTCAGTTCCAGACAAGTGCTGTTACACAAGGGATAATCCTGACAACGCGCTCAGCTCCAAACTATACCAGAGTAGAAATCCTCCCCCCCCTCCAAATACCTGGAGATCAGTTTCTGATCCCACTATTAGGTCCAAAATTGCTGGTGTCTGCAGCAGACAGAATCTTGCCTTCTGTTTGTCTTTGAATTCATTTCAGAGTATTGTTGGTTCAGTTTCCCCAAATCCGATTTCACCTTTGCAGGGAAAACCCAGCAGCAGCAGCAGATCCCCCCCACTGATATTCGGCATAAGCTGAGAATTTAGTTGTGTTAATTTCAAACAGCACTGCTTTGATGTCAATACGTGCACCCCGAATAGGCTCAGATTTTAAATGGCTTTTCATTTAAATCGTAAAATGTGGGGTTTATTACTTATGCCACTTATCCTTTGTAAAATGATTCTGATAGTTCATTTCAACATCAAAGTTGCATTTTCCAGGCACTGTGTTCACACTGACACAGGTTGATTCAATCTGTGCAGAATTTACTCCCGTTTTCAAACAGGCTTTTTGTATCTTTTTACCCATAATGATCCATTTATTTAAAGGCGGCAAGTTCTTTACACACAGCATATTAAGAACATTTTAAGTCAATTAAGAGCACTTTAAGTCCCATTCGTAGAAAAGTGATTTGCAGCTGAAAGAGACTTTGCTATTCCAGACACTTGTTTTCAGACATGCATCACTGACTTCTGTTTGCACATGGGGGTGCAAAACAGTTACATGTTCTTAAAACTGCATCTATAAAGTGATTCTAAATGCCATGGCAAAGAAGAATTGGAATTCTTGTGCAGAGGCAGTGGTGAATCCTGTGCTGGTTCCATTGATTTCTACTTGTTGGGGCATTTTTCTTTTTTACTGCAGTGCCATTAGTCAGGTTAGTGGTTCATTAACAACGTTTGCACCAGGGGCTGTACAAACAAGAAGCAGAGGGACAGACCCCGATGCAAAGAGCTTGAGTTTATACAAAGCGTATGACACACAACGAAAATAGTAATTACTAATTCAGGTAATTATTAAAACTAAGTTAGTTGTCACGTTAGAACTATTCCAACAGCCCACCTATCACATCACTTGGTGCTGTGGGCTTGTGTCTAGTGCTTGCTATTGGTGTTCTTAACAGAGCACATTATCAGAGGAGCTCAAGTAAAGCAGGAGCTTGGAAGCTCTGCTTTGTTGTAATCTGTTCCATGGATAAACAGAGAACTGTGTCTCCAGGGTTGTCAGTTTGCCTTCTTCCATAGGTATCCAGTTTAATAACAGCAAAAATAAATACTCTGCCTGCACTGTCTGTGCAATCACTGTTGGGGCTGGCATGGGACGGATTTGATTTTTATCCTCTTTTCTAAACCCTGCTTTCTGAGGAGGAAGGTGAACTGGCAACTGCCTCCTTATGGCCTGAAGTAGTTTTGCTTCCAACCTCGATGTTTCTCTGCTGGATCTTTCAGAAGGCAACCTGCTTGTTTCCCACAGCCAGCACACTACATTGGTATCTGCCAGAAAAAAGCCAGCCCCAACCCTGGGTCATACCCCCCTGTGATGAATTGAACTGTTTGGACCAGCTGACATCCCCCTTTGTCTTTCTGTTCAGGAACCCACCTCTCGCTCCAGCTGCAGGCCATGCAGGTGTAGATCCTGAACACCTGAACTCACCACGAAGTAGATTTGCTTTTATTTATCTTCTGTGTTAAAGGCAACAAATGGAATAAACTTTGACCTTAAACAGCTCTTGCACCAAGACCAGTCATTGTGGGGCTTTGCTGGCTCACTTGCAAGACAAGGTAGAAGGCTGAGAAGGACACTGAAATGTGGTGCAGCACGTGACTGTAATTACACATTGCAAAACCCCTTTAATTGGATTTTCAAACTCCTAACTTCTAGGTAAAGTGCGTGCTCTGTGGATTTCCACTTTCACACATGCAGCCCTCTGAAAACCATCTCTTTCACAGCAGTATTTGAGCTACAAGCGCTGTGCCGACACGGGTGTGTGGCACACGCTGCACCCCCTGGCTCACAGCACACGTTTCAGGCCATACCTCCCAATCCCAACCGAGTGCTGACTGTTCCTCACCTTGAATGCAGAGCCCTTCCGTGCAGTTCTCTGACTCCTGGCTCACGCCCTCGCAGTATTTGCCCCCGTTGCGGGGAGGCGGCGCGATGCATTCCCGAACCCTCAGGTGCTCGCACTCCGGGCTGCACACAGACCACTCGCTCCACACCTCCCAGCTTCCATCCACTGAATGGGGAGGAAGGAGAAACAAGCATCATCACTGTGTACTGAGCTGGCGTAGTCAAGGTCCTACCAAGAATACCTGTTTCCTATCTCTCCTCAGGTCACACCAAGTAAAGCTTCATTCCGAGGAGAAATAAACAGAGTTTGGTCAGATGTGATGTTAAAATCCAGCATTAGGATGCACCACCCCAAGCGTGCAGCATGGGAGCTTTTAGAATAGCACCAGTATGTAACACTCTGCAAACACAGTCAGTTAAAACTGCAGCAGGAAACATTTCCTTGGGCACCCAGCTATCAGCTTCTAAAGTTTCAGCACAAACTCTACTTGAAGCCAGGCTGACGTCGAGGCCGTGCATTTGCCTACCAGAGCAGGGATGCTGACATTGACAAAGAGACCAGGGCAGACCTGGCCCTGCAGACTTCTGGCTAATGCCCTGAGCAAGAGAGAGGATCAATCTGTTGCTCTGCTGACTGATTTATACCTGTCTCTGACCCTGTCCAATAATGAGAAGGGTTTCCACAGTTCCCTTTCCTTTTCATGCACAAATCAGACCAAAGAACACTCAGATGAACAGAGACATGTTTGTGTCATATGAAGTTTTTAAATCCCAGTTCAGCACATATTGTATTTAAAAACTCACAAAAGCCAGGAGAGATTTGTCAGGGTCCAGACAAGTTAATGATGTGACCACAGGCTAACACAGTCTCTTACAATACACATGCACACGGTTCTACCGACTTTCTTTAGCTCTATGTGTGAAACACCAAACCCAGAATCAGACAAGGGGGGGCTTCAGGTGAACAAATAAGGAAATGGAGTATCCAGGGGTCCATGCCCCATGTATGGCCCAAGCTCAGTTTCCAAAGGCTAATATGGATGGAAAGCAAACTTCTGCCAGCTCTCAGTTTTCTGTGTTTCCCTCTAGCATCCCTAACATCACCTCCCCTTCCCTGTACCACATCCACCAACATCATTTTTCTATTGAACCAGTTGCTGTTACTACTTAGTTAGCCTCAGTGTAAGTTAAAGCACTGACAAACCTGGCACATCAGGCCATAGCTGCTTGTGACCACTGCTCACACCTACATCAGGCTCTGAGCTGCAGCCTAAACAAAGATGCAAGTGTTTCCCATTTCCTTTTTGACCTCGGTGGGCTCGTCAAAGCACAACTGGCATTTCAGACTGAAACAGCTCTCCCATGAACGCTACCCAGGGTCAGTCCTTAGCAGACCGTGCATATCTCACCAGGGCAGAGAGAAGTGCAGGTGATTTTCTGTACGGACATCCCTTCACAAAAGGCACCTCCATTGAGTGGAGCAGGGTTGGTGCAGGTCCGGGAACGCTTCTGCCAGCCCCGGCCACAGCGAGCGTTGCAGTTGGACCACTCGGTCCAGGATGACCAGCCTCCATTAACTGCAAAACACCAACATGCCGAGGCTAAGAGACATCAACCAACACATCTGATCAGATCATGTCATTCAAAGGCAGAAGTTTGTTTTTACACTCTACGGTTAAATTCCAGGCTGCAGTAGGAGCATCGCTGCCCATCAGTACACAACCACATCAAGGCCATGGTGTCAGAGAACACAAGTATTTGTTCTGGAAGAGTACTATGCTCTAAGTGCAATGACTGACAGAGTCTGGGAGGGAGGCAAGAGCAGGCATTTCAATTCTCATAAAATGTTTTGCTTAAATCATAAACAAGACTTCCTGACTTTAAAATGGGCGATTCAGGAATGCTCTGCCTTCCCAATGAAAAGACTCATGCAGTAATAAACATGGAGAGCACAAGAGGAAGGTAATAAAGCCCTGGTTCTGCTCTTCTGTCCTTTGCTGCGTAACATCTGGATTCAGTAGTTAGGGCCTGGACGCTGCAGCAGCACAGATCCAATTAAGGCAGCCCTTTATGTACCTCTCCAGGCTTGTGCTCCAGGCTTTCCTGTACAGGCAAGGCTTATTTCTGTGGTTTAGATTATAATTGGATCTTCTTAGTATCTGGAGCAAGGACTGCTATTATTGACATAACTGCTGGGAATCCATCACAAACAAGCCCCTCATAATTCCAGCCTCTCTAAGAGCAGGAGGCAGCTCAGCCTTGAGCAACAGAACTGAAATTAGCCGTTTGATTCAGAACCAGCTGGATGCTAAAAATATGAAGTACTCCAGCACTAAAAGCACACACATCTATGTTCCTCTGTAACGAGCACGTTTGCACTGACCGTACACCACGACTGTGGCAGACATGCTCCTTCTCTTGGCAACGATGTTGGCAGCCATGCAGGTGTAGTTCCCCGAGTCAGACAGACGTGCCTGTCGAATGATGAGGTTGTGATCTGCTCTGGTGTCAATGTTCTCATCCAGGTTGGAATCTATGGGCTCCTCGTTCTTCAGCCATTCCACCTGGAGCAGAGAAGAACAGGAAGTAGGAAATGACAAGATGGAAGCAGGAAATCTGCTAAATTGTGTATTTCAGTGATTTCATTAATAAATGTCATTGTGATCTTTATTATAACATTAAAAGTGAAGCTAGGATGGGATTCCCAAAAGAGCAGACATTCACAGACTCAGAAACTATTCCTCTATTCCTGTTGTGAAGACCCCAGAGCTTATTAACGAAGCCCATCAAATTAAATGCTGGGTCACAGCAACATAGCAAATAATGAAAGAACAGAAAATGGCAAAGAGCTTGTTCAGAGCTGTATGGGTGTGGATTATAACGGAACCATTACTGTTGTTCTACTGGGCAAAAAGGAAGGAAAGGAGAGGAAGAAGAAGGTAAGGGAAAAAAGGAGAGCAATTAATCACACTCTCCCTGGTGGGGTAGGTAACTACCTCCTCAATGTTTAATCTGAGATGTGATGATAAAAAATGCTGGCTCATTCTAGTTGAGTAATTTCATTCACCTCCTGGTTCTCTTCACCAGAAACATTAAAGCTTGACCCTGAAATCATTTTCTTAAACAACTGCATCTTTATTTCCTCTGTATTTGCTCTTGAATCGACACTGTGTATTTTGGTTTTATTGTAGCTATTCATTTATTCAATTACTGTCCTGTTTAGGAGAGCCTTTTGGCTTCCCTAAGAGAAAGGCAAACCAGGGAAATGTCTGGAAACCTGTAAAGCCAAACGCAGACACTTGATGCCCTGGGCCAACCACCTCATTGATCTGATTGGGAATCAATCCTGCTTTGACTGCAGGAGCAGAGAGCCCCGACCAATGGAGATTCACAGCCCATGTGAAATCAGCTATCCCTGCACCTCAGAGGAAGGTGCTGTGGGCTGGTAACTTAGAAAGTGACTGATTTTTAGTCAAAGAATATGGAAGAAAATGTCAACAGACAAAAAATAGGAACTACTTACAACTACTGCTCTGGAAATGCAGTGCTTTACATGTCAAACAGTTGCACAGTGATCAGCGATCACCCGACCTTTGTAATCAGGCGGCTGACGTGTAGCAAGTATTATTAATTCCACTTATTTTGAGAGAGAAACAGAAGGTTGGAATCACACAAAGTGAAGTTGCACAGATTCCCAATTTCCATAAACCCCAGGCAGCGTTAGGATTTGTTGCAAAGGTACCTAAATACCATGAACTGCTGTGTATAATGTATCTGAGGAGACCCGGGAATTATCTTCAAGGCATTTCTCGACTTGAAACATTAAGAAGAAACAGTTAAGGCATGGTAAGCTGCTGCTACAGAAGTGAAGCATTAAAAATAGAAACAGAATTAACACGTTCTATTAAAAGACTAAATAAATAGGAGTTATTTTAATGCTCTTCCAGACCTGAAGGAGGTGTGGCTGGGCCCTGGAGTCAAATCCCCTTCCCATCTCAGTTCAGATGAATAACCTCGTTAGGAACTTGCGGAAGGACCTGGAACTTTGTGGTAATGAGCTTATGGATTTCCTAGCTCCAGGCATTCATTAGCGCTCTGCTCTGCGCAGATGGTCTGCGATTTGTGCACTTCCCAGTTTACAAACAAATCTGCACAAGCTGACCAGCAAAGCCAATTACAGTTCATGCCAGACAACAGCATCCCCTTCCAGCAGCATCCCTCACTGTGGTTAGCAGGGGACAGAAGGTGCGTGACCGACATGGCCACAGCTTCCTGTATCCCAGTCAGCCAAGAACTTACCCTGAAAGGAATCCAGATCTGTGGCACTGGTACCCTCCATGGTGACTATGGATTAAATAAAGTCATTGGTTTGCACATCTGTCATGAGACGCATTTCCTGAGTATGAAGTACATTATACATTTCATAGGGAAAGCAGTTAAAGGGTTTTAGATCTGTATGCTCTTCCTTAAGCTGAAGTTAACCAAAAATGGTAACAAAGGCAGACTATCACCATCAAAGCTCCCATTCAGCGCTCGAGCCAGGCCTGGCTATTTCTGCATTCTTACAAAGCTCTGTCATCACACTCCTTTGCTTTGCTGCTCAGACCTGAGCCTGCTTTAAACTGGGATTACTTTGTAAACTGTCTCCTTCACAGAAGTTTCAAGAGTTTTGGGACCAAAGGTTTTGTGTGCCCCAGTGCACACCACAACAAACATTCCCATGCGGTTTCTAAGTGAGCAGCAGCACCTGACCCAGCCGCGCTTATGTGTGTGAACCAGAGGAGACTTCCTTTGGCATTGTCAGAACACACACTCACCCTTTGTCATGAACTTCACACACGCCGCAGCTCAGGTGTCCTCATTTCCATTGCTAGAAGCACTCCAGGCAATCTCCTGGCCAACATGCATCCCCACGACTGACACCTCACCTCTACTGACCACGGGTGGCCAGGCACAGCTCTGGAGCAGCCACCAGCCAGCCCTGCTAAACCCAGTAACACTCAGCTCTTCCCTGAAGAGTGTCTCTTTGAACACATTACATTCCCCTTGGTCTGAGTGAGAGCAGGAACAATCAAGTAATCCATTCACTATTCGGTTTCCCTCTGCAGTGAACTGTATTACTCATTATCAGAGAGGGTTCCAGCAAAGAAACTAGGAATGCAATTTAAATTATGGAACAGCAGCACAAGCATAAATCAAGTGGCAGAAATTCAATGGTCACAGTCAGAATTTAAACTCACTTTATGTGCAGTGTAATGACAAACACAGTCGTGTCCAAAGAAATGACAAACATGTCTGCTACTACCAGAGTTCATTATTTCCCAAGTGCAGCTCTGGGGCAGCGAGTGGTGCATCAGGCTCCAGGTCCCGTGGCTGTTACACTCACGCTCCAGGGAGTACACAATTTTCCAGGAGGGAGCTCACACTGATCCACTGTTTGCTGAGTCTGGGGTGCCAGGCTTGGAGCATGAAAAACACTGACATTAAAGCAAAGTGTTTCA
The DNA here is from genome assembly GCF_963264785.1 of Psittacula echo. Lineage (NCBI taxonomy): Eukaryota > Metazoa > Chordata > Aves > Psittaciformes > Psittacidae > Psittacula > Psittacula echo. The sequence goes on along the minus strand of NC_137760.1, from coordinate 3,624,272 downwards.
AAGAATGATGATCACGGTGAAGGGAGAACATTAAACAGATGGAACATAAACATGAACGCGTTGAGAGATGTGTGATCCAAAGAGGATTTGTAAGGGAGGGCAGCATTGCCTTTTGCTTCTTTTCTGGAGGCTTGATGACACTGCAAATACTCATCTCCTATTCCAGCTTCCCCTCCCTTGAAGAAAACTCAGATTTATGCAAACTCCTTCACTGCCTTTGCCCCAGCAGTCAGAAATGGGGAACTAACGGATGGATTTACAGGATAAACTGATAAAGGAGTCACGATGACAAAAGCTTGTGGTTACTTGCAGGGATGCAGCCTTTGGAATAATTCAGCACACACACAAATACACAAACACAGCCAAGCAAATGGAAGGCAACGAAGAAGCAGACCATGTCTCCACACTGAAATGAGGCACCGTGTTCCGAGCTGCCACCCTGCAGGGCCTGAGGAGTAGACTCAAAACTCATCAGCATTTCACTTCTCCAGCTTTCTCATCAGCAGAGGTCACACAGTTGCTTGTAATGCAATTAAATACATTTCTTTTTAAGAATTAGGCTGTCTGAAGATCTGAAATGTTTCCATCTTGAACTAAGTTCAAAACCTGCTATAATTTGCCACAAGTTTATATAAAAAGATCTGATTTTTTTCCCCTCTGAAATTAAATCTGCTCAGAATTAAAATACCCCCATCAATTTCTACCAAAGGCTAATCACATAATGATGTAGACAAGAAATGCAGGGGCAGGTATGGATTAACTCAGCTGCTACAGACTGGCTGGCAGGAGATGAATTAGCATAATCATAAATTTGTTCCAATTACAGACAGCAATTATCAAAGCCCAGCTTACAGCATTATCAACGTGAAATCAGTTAAATACACCACAGCCCAGGTAGATTAACAAAGGGAGTTGGTGAACTCTGGTTGTGCTGTAAAAATAAAGCTATCCTAAATCATCCACATTTCTGTCTGCTGTATCCAATACTGAAACAGCCCATCGGCTCCCCATGGCAGCAGCACAACTGCTGCTTGAGCTGCTGCAGGTGATGGAGTCTCACTGTGCTTAGCCTGTGTAAAAGAGCACACATATGTCAGACCCTTTTGTGTGTGTGTCCACACAGACACTATAGACAGACACCCTCCATCACCATCCAGGGGATTCAAACACTCTGGGGACTTGCGGCTACCCGTGAGAACACTGATGGAGGCAGGGCTGAGTTAGACTACAGGAAAGCTTGGGCAAAGGTTGCTGTGGTTCCCTTAAAGCTCTGCCCATTTTATAGCTTTTGTGGGAACAGAATGTTAGGCCCCAAAACCTCAACTGCTTTTGAGCCCAGTCATGGAGATTTAACACCCGACAGGAACGCCACAACACAGAGTTCTTGTTGGCACACATGATAATTTGGTGGGTCAGGAGACAAAAGACCTTGGTACTCCTGCGTTTAGATTATACTGTCCTGCCCTTTAAATACAACATCTGGCTTTCTCATGTGGTCAATAAACAGAGTACATATATATCAAAGATAATAGAGTTAGCATGTCAGCTTCTCTTGAGGAGAGAATCAATTGCTCTCACAATGCGAAATAAACGCCTCAGGATTTTGAGATGGGAAAGGTCAACACCTGACTTATGGCAGCACAAATGTTTCTATAGCACGGACAATGCACAGGGTTTAAATATGCTCTCTTTCAGATGGAGGAAGCAGCAAAAACATCCTCAACAATCCTCGGAGCCCACTCCACTGTTCATGATACCCTTAGAGAACAAGCCAATACTGGTATCTGTTGGATAAAACTGCTTTGGCAGTCTCAGATTCACTTCATATTTACAACAGAGCCACTGACCTGAAGTGCTGCGTAACCCCGCGTGCTGTCAGTGCCTCACACATCCCTCAAGCCTTTCTTTGTTCTCATTTCTTTCTGCTCACACTTCCCCTCCTCCAGATACCTGCCTACTGAAGGTGCCCGCTGCCTTACAACTGCTAATGTTAGCAAGGCTCAGAACCCTCAATCTCCTAATAAATACTGTCCAAAAAGCCTATTTAGTGTGAAGCTGTTAAAAATACCTATACATGTTTAAGACTGTGCCTATATATGTTTAAGGTTACTGAAGTTGATTCCAATGCCATTTTTGTAGTTGCCCATGAAGGTACTAAATTAATTCAATATAAATAATACAGAAGGCATCTCTACTTGAGCTCTTAGCTCCCGAAGAACAAAACTAACACTTCTATATTCAAAAGAACTGGGCGGTGCTGTATTTTCCCTGACTTTGCATTAAAAAAGAAGGAAAGAACCAGCTGAGAACTTCTAAAACTCAGAAATTTCTAGCTGAATGCTTCCTTCCCCCCCAACCCAACTGGAGCAAGAAACCATGTTTGAAGCTGATTTCTTTCTACAGAGAGTTTCTTTTCATAGAAACTGTTTGCAATAGATTCTCCTCCACACCATGATTAGCAGCAGGTACGTCAGGCTGCTGACACGTCCTCCACTGCCTCTGGAGCCGGCTGAAGGAGGCTGGATCACGATGCTGACGTTTGCTTGTATGAGTATTCCCCCCCATACTCATCAGCTCAGGCCTCTGGCTAGAAACAGTTCTTTCTACACTGATTTAGGTCTCATATTCTACAATCTTTAAGAGCCTTATGAAACATGGCTTTTAGTGGAAGACAGCAAGACACATCCCTTTCCACTCCTTTCAGATCTGGCAGGAAACTCGTTTCTGAAACATCAGGTGTGTCTGAGCTGGAGAAACTTTCCTCACTGTTAAGAGTTTGACTGGATGAGCGTGGGCAGGGCACGTGCTCTGATTACAGCCATGCATTAAGATGGCAGTGTGTCTTTGTTACACTTTGGTTTTGCTTTCTACCCTCAGACTCAAACAAAGAAGTAGGAGAAGCCTCCAGCAGCATAAATCATTGTGGGAGATTAATAAAAACCAAAGGCCACTTTGCTGGATACCAACCATTCGTATCTACCTTTATGATCACACAGTTATTTTATCAACCCAATCAGAACTCATTAATCTTCCCTGCTCGGAGCCTATCGCTAGCAACACACCAGAAGCAGGTCAGCAGTACCTGCTGCCTTTGTTTAAATTAATCCACTGAGGGAATACCAGTACCCGATCGTTTAATCACAGCGCTGTCACTCTGTTCTGGTAAGCATATTTTTCCTTCATTAGATTGAATGTATAATCTCATTACATAAATCTGACACACTGACTCACACATCAATCAGCCCAGGCTTTTGTCGGTTGTACTGTGGAAAGCAGCACAGGAATCTTCTCTTGGAAGAGATGCGCTCAGTTGTTGGATCACCTGAAAGCCCAGGGCTGCTTGCTGCTTATGCTCATTTTCTCTCCTATTGTCACACTGTGCGTGGTGTGCAGCCAGTGTTATTTGCTCCATGAAGCTCCAACAGCAGGGGAGGCAGGAGGGATGACTCGCACTCATGGCACTCTCTACACCATGGTTCGTCCTCTGAGCTACATCCAGTTCACAACAAAGCGAGTGTTTTTGTGTGCTTTAAAAAACACAGCCAAAAATTCCTATTGCTGAAAAATCCGGAGGAGAATCAAGGCTGACAAGGGAAGGGGTGAGTCAAAATGCAATTCAGATATGCTTCTGAATAACTATAATGGGAAAGGTTACAGCCTGTACGTACATCGCAATTTGTAACACTAAAGGTGGGCAAGGAGTTGACTCAGACATGCTATTTCAGAACACTGTTATAAAGACACAGTGCTAAATGTGCCATTGCTAACGGTACATTGTCTGATTGTTAAAGGTATCATCAGATCCCCCCTGCTGTTTCTGGAGGAATAAGTATCTCACATTAATTGGAATGCTGGGTTTTACCTCGGTGCAAAGATTATGAATGAATCAGCATTAATAAACCCAAAGGTCATTACACGGCTTCCATGGTAGTTTTCCAGTGGGGCAGTGCACACAAAGGACTTCAATGACTGTAGAGTAAGCAGAAATCAATGATCAAGCTGAAACTCAACTCCTAATCGCTTGACTATAAAGCTCAGCAGCATCAGTGAGCAGATGAGACTCATCCAGAGCTTTTCTTTTTTCCAAACAACTCAAATCTAAGTATATTCAGCAATGCACAGAACTTGTTTAAAAGTACACATCGCACACTACATGTTTCTCATTAGTGTGCATTAGGATGGTTAGAGAGACACAAACAGCTGAAGGCCCCAGGGATGGTGCTCATGGGGCGGTTGCATTTGTTTTGCCACGGACGGGTGTTTGAAAAGTCATTCTAATTGCAGTTGACACTGAAAAAGAACATTTTTAGATAAGATTATTGGGAATGTTTACAGTGCTCTGCTAACATGGCTGCTGATAGGCAAGATCACGCTTATAGGCAATTCTCAGAGATAATACACTCATCCCAGAAAGCTTATGGTAATTGAAAACTAAGAGTACAAATAAAGAGCATGAGGAGAAGACTGAAACATGCTGCAGATGCAGCCTTCAGGAATCAGCAACAGAAACACCAAACCACAGTAAAGTGGTCACAGTGGTCAGACCTGCTGCTGGTACAGCAAGAGGCCAGCACCGAGAAAACCTCCAACTACCTGTTTGCTCTTACCAGCAAAGCTTCCAAATCCTTGTAGGGCTCCTTCACACAATTACTTTCATTATTTATAATTATAAACATAATGATAGGGTCTTATAACTTCTCCTTTCATGTTCAAGCCTTCAACGTTAAGAACACTTCCGAAAATAGTACCAGAAAAATACATGCCACTGCAAAACTGTACCTCAAAAAAGAAAAGCTCCAAAGCACCTCTTCATAAAAAGGAATTATCTATTCAGAAGAGCTACAAAGTTATCTGGTTCGTTTCTCCTCATTTTAGCAATCTAATTCAGAAGGGGTTTGCTGCAGCATTTCTATTCCGCGACCTCAGTGCCTCCTGGGGGTACTGATTTAATTCCAACAAGGCAAATCTCAAGGAAAACAAACATTTTTCCTATTGGAGGACATCAGAGCTCACAGTTCAGCTGCCTGCATGAAACACAGCACACACTCATCTGGAGCCGACAGCCGAGAGGTTTTTCCAAATATAAGGTCTATGTGCAGGGACTAAGGTGCTTCCAATAGCTGCAAAATGTACAAAATCAGCCAAAGAGGCACCTGGAGAGGCACAAAGGGGATGAGAGCTGACAAATGTCCCTGTTTCAAATAATTGGTACAGGTATAAAAAGGATCAGGTACAAAAATGAAGTGACAGATTTAACACATTCAATCAGTGCAGTGGCAGAATAACAGGGAGAGGGGTATGATCTCACACTGCATGTCAGGAAGGCAAACACAGGGTAAATGTTCCTCCTCTCCCCAGTGCTGGTCCAAATGGGAATGCAGAGGCTGTGGGGGCCTGTAGCTAAAGGAACAGCTCTTTGCTCAGCCTGGGAGAGTTCTGCATATTCATGGTAAAGTCCCTGAGTTCAAACAGTGCTAAATACCTCTGAGCTTGATTTCCAAGAGAAATCATAGAACATGCTCACCTGGAAGTTAATTCTCTTCCCACTAAGTAATAAAGATGTATCAGGAGCAGGGTTTCCACAGTACTGGTACACTGGGTATTTCTTCTGGCCAGCAGACATCCCAGTGATGAACCACCACTCCATTCAAACAGACTACAGCTTAGGCACAGGAGTGAACACTCAATTCAGGTGGCAGCTGTATTACAGAACGAGAACAACTCTTGATCTAACACACAGGGAGTCCAAATAAACGGCTTTTGTGGAGATCTTACCTGATCTATGACTCCCTGAGATTGCTGTCATATAATGAGATGTATTTTGTGGATGAGGCTGAGGAGATTGACAGATCTTCTCTGAGCAGCTTGAACAATGGGCAGCAACACCGAACAATGAAAAATGCTCAGGACATCCCTACAAAAGCCCTCTTAGAAACTCCTCTTGACTCAAGTACTCAAAAGGCATTGTTTTAAATGCCCATGTCACTTTGTGAGCACTACACTGTAAAACAATGAGACACTCAACATCTTTAAGCACATTATGGTGTGCAGAGGCTCAGTAGCTCCTGCAGCACACCTGGCTGACCCCCTTTGCTCATTCAAGCGTGTTTTCAAAGGGGTGTTTGTTTGCTCCTTAGCTGTCTGCGGTGGAAACAAGGACAAGCATTAGGAAAAAAGCACTGCATTAACAACATGGGCTCTCCACAGCGTTTCAGAGTTGCCAATGACCAAAAAAGAACATCCAAAATACATCCAGTGCAATGCTGGGCAGCTTAGCAACAGAATTAAAACCAAATGTGATTGTAATGAACAAACAGCAAAAAACCCAAAGCATTAACCTACCTTGTACGACCAGATACCCCAATTTCTGTAACTGGTGGTGCTGCCCTGAAATGCATACAGCTAACCCACTAAAATGTCCATAATGTATTTAAAAGACTACCAGTTCTGTGCAGAGCAATGCCCTTTTTATTCCCCACTTACACAGAATAACTGTGAAATCTAAGCCTTTTTATTTCAGCATATTGAGCAATAGCATTAAAGTGGTTTTTACAAGCACTGATAATCACAAGCCTTTTCTGCCTTTGAAACCTGTCCTTTGTTTGAACCTCTACAGAGTATTACTGCAGGCTCTGTACTGTGTGTATCACAACTCCTGTTGTAATTCCTAATCCATGATCTACACTGAGTAAAAAAATAACCAGAGCACTGAAGATGAAATACTGTAGGAGAAAAAACAGAAAGGTAACAGTGAAGCAGACATTTCTCTCAAAGAAGACAGTGATGAAGGGCAAGGAGTGAATACCAGATGTGACCAAAGATGAAACAGCATATAAAAGAAAATAAACTCAGTCTTGATCCTGGATTTGTGCTGTCCATGGAGCAGTCCCAGGCTTCAACAAAAAAGCTTTAATTGAGCAGATGGTTCATATATAAGCCCTACATATTATTAGATTATCATGGTCTTAATCTGATCAGTCCATACCAACACATCCTGTATTGGCCACAATAACTGCCCATTTCTCCCTCTTTGCTAGACCTGGAAAAGGCAGTAATGATGTAGATACCTACAAGAAACACCTATTTCCCCAGCTCAGTGAATAATCAGCTGTCAGCCTGCAAGTGGTGCTGCAGTTACCAGAACCTTCACTCTCCAAGGACAGACTTACACAATTAAGTCTATGAAAAATCTCTGTTCAAGCACACAATGTGGCTTGACTCTGGAAATGCTTCTTCCACTCACTCGTGTGCAGTGACTTCCAAAGCGGTATCTGTACTTCATAACTCTTTACTACCTTATGCCAAAACTGATCTTCTGTACAATTCTACACAGAGAACACTCCTAAGTTAGGTATTTGTGCAACTCTGAACATCCTCTAAAGATACATATATATAAACTGTCATTAAAATGTTGCTTTTCTAGAATAAAGGACTCTTTTTACCCCTGAAATGTATTTTAAAGGTATAATTCAGAAAGAGCAATACTGCATATGTACCAATTCAAACAGGATTTTAAGACCTTACATCTGTCAGCTGGCTGCCACCCGAATGACCTGAAGGTTACATCTACCCTGCTCTGAGACAGCAGTCTTCTGTAGTACCTCAGAAGACCTTATTAATGATTGTAACACCTTTATGTCTTAGGAGTCTGACCTGCTAACCATCACAACAGGGCCTGGGCTATGTCAAGGTGAATGTGTCTGGTCAGAGACATTAGCAACTACCATAATACTTGGATTTGTAATATGACCAATATGCTCATTAAGAGCATATTAATATATGCAATATGACAATATGTAAGATATGGACTATGACAACACTGCTCATTAAGAGTTTGGAGCAATGCTTCAGTAGCAGGCTGAAGATCTGAGGGTTAGACAAGACTCCAGCCCACAGAGACCTCCAACCAACTATGGAGAAAGAGTGAGGGGTTCTGAAATGCCAAACCCTGCTTTTCATCACTAACAGTGAGAGTTAAGAACTTGCGTAGTTCCTTCACAGAGCAAAAGGAACTGATTTCACTGTTCCAAATGGAACATCACCTGATTTTATCATGTCAAAGTTAACTGTCAGATTTCTTACAGCTTCCCATAACTTTATGATTTGAAGTATGTGAATGCTGGCTGCAGCGGCTCAAAGTAAAACCAGTTTATAGGAAGGGCTTCCATGCAGATAAATAATAATTAAACAGATTGCACACACCCGAGACCTCAATCTTGAAAGTGAAATGTCTTCAGTGAAAAATGAAACACATTTATTGCATTTGTAACTAACATACCCTAAAAGTAAAGCAAATATTGATATTCCAGGCACAAGACTCAAGATCTATAACTAACTGTATAAAATGCATGCTGTTTGCATTTAGCAATCATACTCTGTTTTCCATAACTAGAAACAAGACTCATTGAAGTCTATAATTCACCAGCCTTTTTTGTCATAGTATTTTACTACAATACCATTATCCTGCCATATTACATTTACTGTATGTGTACAAGTCCCATAAATACACAAGCCTATGTAAAACAGGCAGCAATGACTCTCACTACTTTTGGAATCCTTGCAGCTTTTGAATTTTATGTGGGTTTCCTATTTTGTTGATGTGTTTGCAATGGAATATGTACTGCCCAGAAGAGAAATGATTTTACATTTCCATTAAAAGCTACAGTGGTAAATAAACCATCAGAACTCATGCAGATATTCCCTGGAACATCCACAACAGTCCATTAAAATGCCAAAATCTGTGCTGAACATTTGAAAGAGTAGCAGTGGATACAGCACATTTAGAACTTGACTATATGCACGTATTAAATGATAAAGATATTGGAGAGTATTGCACAAACCCCTGCAGAGCACTCCACACAAGTTTACACTCATCAGGAACAGTTTAGCACAACACCTGCCCTTTTAGTACCAAACCAACCCACCCATAAACAAAAGCCAGGCAGGAGCAGTGGAAAGAGCCGCAGGTTGCTCCTAATGCTCGACTATGAGCTAGTCTCATCTACAGATTTAGTCTCAGAGAGTATTTATTTATAATAAAAGAGATTTAGGATGAATTTTAAGGTCAAGTTCTGCTCAAATTTGCACCTCATGCATCACAACTGACTTCAACTCTGTTACTCATCAAGCGTTTCTGGTTGGGAATTGCTCCCCCTGAGCTAATCCATTCTACAGCATTATCACCCTTCTTCAAAATTAAGCCATACTAAGTTCCCATTAAACACAGGTCTCCAGAGGCTGACAGAACCTCCTCCTGATGGTGAATTTCAGAGCAGAATACAGAAGCTTACTATCCAATTAAAGAAGCATTTAAAACCCGATTATCAAGTCCACTAATTTGAACAGGAGCAACCTATGACAGCTTGAGACATTTAAAACCCTTTTGTCACTGATGGAGGAGTCAGGAGTAATATGCCTCCACTATACCACATCACCTGTCTAAAAAGATTACTAGCTACAAAAGCAAGCAATTTATTTGCTCCTGTACCAAAAACAATTAATATTTTACTGTCTGAAGCCCTAATAAGATAGGACATGCAGGACAGATTATCCTAAACTTAATTAAATGAATATTGACTGAGTATTTTCCAGGTTACAGTTCAAGACCTGTCTGACAACAGTCACAGAGCGCACCATCACGACTACCCAGGACCAGACAATAAGAAGGAATCACCATCAGTGAACTAGAAAGGATGCTCTAATTTATGCTGTTTGCCGAGTCTCTCACAAGCCACCAGGATCTATCAGTCGCATCGATTCCAAGTGCTTCACCTAAGCTGGTACAGAGCTGCATGAAATGACAGAATCAAGTTGTCTGCATTCTTCACTGCTTCACTCCAAAAGTAAATGATTGTGTCACTGAGAGGCAGTGACTGCAGTGCTCAGTATGTTCTTAAGAGAAAGAAAAATACCCTTTGGCAACAGTACAGGGAAACACTAAGGCATGATTAGGGTTACCAACCTGCCAGCATTATGGATGTGAAATCTTACCAAAGTTGCTTTATATAGTCAAGGTAATAGGTATGAATGGCACTATGTCATGTTAATGGCAGGGCTGTAATACATAGGAAATAGCAGTACAACATGTATTTCTCAAGGATGAGGGCTTAATACCTACTCAGAACTCGCAGCTTGCATCCCCATTGCTTTGCACTTTGTGTATCGATTTAAAGCTGAGATTTGTAAGAAGTGGCTGGTGACAGAGCCTGGCCGGCTGGCTCGGGGCCCCAGGTGTATTTAGCTCCTTTAAACACCTTTGTGAACCTACATAGGAAGGGTTACAGAGTCTTATATGATTGTGTAGCATCTAAAATGCCTATCAGCAGCTCTACATGGCATCGAGACCAAAAGCCAGGCAATCTGGACCATGCAAACGCTGTTTCACATGCACAGGAGCACCAGGGAAGCCAGCTTTATGCTGAACAAAAGAAGGACCTCAAAGACTACGTGCTTTAGAGAAGAATTATTGAAATGCAGAAGGACGCGGAAGAAAGTATTAAAACAGAATGGACAGGAGACTGAAAATGCTAACATTCAGCACACACACAAAGAGCAGCAAGCTTGTGAAAGACGGCAAAAAGGAGGATCTGTTTTTTGTGTCTTCCACCATTACTCCCAAAAAAGAAGAGTTTCCACAAACCAGAGAACGCAGACTAGAGAGAAACTACTTAAAGAAAGACTAAAAGGACAGCGGAGAAGCAAAGAAAGAATGTCAAGAAATTCACTTGAGATGATGACCAGGAGAAGAAACAAAAGGTCTTATACATTGTACTGTATAAAATGAAGCACCACCTCAAAACCATCGGAATCCCACAGAACAGAAAGCAAAATCAATCTATAGCACTTACTGACTGAGCCACACGCTGAAGCTCTGACCTCGGCATATTACTACTGGTCCCAAGATAGACTGCACAAGTGCCTCTTGATAAAGCTTTTTCCAGGATTGGAATGAATGAAGAGGGAATGCCAGGGAACTTGAAAGGCAGGGATGGGGAAGTGAACAGAGACCGCTGGACTCTGCTCTTTAAAACAGGCTAAGCTCTGCCTCACTTGCTCCAGCCAGTCTTCATGCTACATTTTCAAGGCTGAACTGTAGCCATTTATAAGCCAGACACAGGACTTGTTCAGAGCCTGGCTGAATGCAGAGTATGTTTTATGCAAGGCTATAGGTTAAGGTTATACTTTAAAAATCATCTAAAACCAGTGCAATACTTGCTTGGTGTGAGATGAAGGAGCACACCATGAAAACTTTAGTGTCTTCCTAGGAATAACACAAAGTAATAAACTAAACTTACGCACCACCAACAAAAAAGCACAAAACACACAGATAGCACTGTGCACTGGAAGAAACCTAATACCTGCCAAGTATGAGAAGCATTTCACCTCAATAACATGATGCACTTTGAATAGCAGCTGAGTCTTATGTGGGGTGGGCTGCTCACCAGGGCAGGACTCTGCAGATACATCTGATGTGGTTTTAGAGATGAGCTGATGGGCTACCTGAGCTCAGGGAGCCTGGTGTGTAGCCATGCACTAGCCCAATGTGCCACAACGGCACAACAGCCATGTAGTACCTCAGCTGCTCTGTACCTGACCCTGAATTCACTAAAGCTGCCGTAAAGGTTTCCTTCTAGTAACAGAAGTTTGTGTGTGAAGGAAGGCTACTGCTGTTCAGGCTGGCAGATCATGCAGCCTGACGAAATGCATCATGTATTATGTCACTGCCAAATACACTGCTTTAAAAATGTCTTTTTAATAGAGAGAAGCCATTCTTTCCTTCACGAATTTCTTCAAACTGTTCCCCAAACAACAAGCTGTACACAGCGAGCAAGGTTGGTCTTGTGAAGAGATGCAGATGATGGACAGTAGCGAGGCTAAAGACGTTGCTCCGGCAAACCTGATACTCAACTATGCATTTTCTGAGAGGAGAACTCAGCCCTCCCTTTCCTCTCGTTTTCATCATGCAGGAAAGAAGCAGGAATACTTCCTCTGATATCTATCTCAGCAATACAAGCATCATGCCCGGAGATCCAAGCCCACGGTACCCACCTGGCAGCCTGACGACAACAACAACCAGCAGACGAGGATTCAGCAGAGCTTGGCTGACTCCTACACTACACCACTGCCTCTCTGCAAACACTCCAAGCTGAACGAGGCCTCTGTTAACACACAATTAATAAACTTATCTATGGGGAGAATCTGTTGTGGGACTGGAAGCCAGAACTGTCTCTTCCCTAGGCCAAATCTGCACCAGAGAGAAAGAAATGGCTCTGGTCCCATCAAACCTGTGCCAGCAGAGACTCTGTTATATTTAAATCAACATTTGCCACAGCAGGGGATTATCGGATGCTCGACTTAAATGCTGGATTTTCTTTTTTATTTTGATGTTTAACTCATAAAAACTGCATTTATTTGGGTTGGGTGCTGATGTCTGCAAGCACAGCTGCTCACCAGCTCTGTTTCGCTTGCCATGTGAATGCATGAGAAGAGGATTTAAAACCTCTTTCCAGTCTGCTTGGTGTCAGCATTTGGGTTTTCTTGCTCTCTTGCTGCTGTGACAAATGTACCCTGAATGTCCCATACCCTCAGCAACCTCCCAAAGCAGAGGTGTGCGGGATCTTCTCATGTTCCCTTCTTCACAGAGGGAAACTGGAGACAGGAAACCTGCTAACAAAGGCTGCAGAAACTGGAACACAGGGTGTGCTATGGAGTGACTGAAGACAGCAGACCTGGACCTGCACATAACCTGAAAGGCAGCAGGTCCTAGGAGCCCAGGAGACAATGTGTGCTATTACCACGTTCAGGGGTAGGCACCTATCCTGCCCATGCACAATTCAAAATGGTTTCATGACTTGCTAAAGCTGTCAGAACTATTTGAAAGGGTAAACCTCAGTCACTCAATTTTCTACCGCTGTTGCCACATAAGGTTTTATTATTGGTAAAATCAGGCACATTCAATAGTATTTCATGCACACAAAATGGACACTGGTGCCATAAAGAGTGTAATCAAATTCTCAGAAAAAGAATGCAGATTGAGAGAGATGCTCCTTTCCATGTCTTTTACTTAGGACCCAGCTGACACAAGCAACTGAAATTTGCTGCTAAATGAATCAAGACAGTACAGTGCATTTCAAAGCAGCATTAAAATCAGTGCTTGCCTCAGCAGGATTTGGTGCTCCTGAATCATGCTTGTATAACATTAAAGCTGAGTTAGAATATTGCTGTTCTTTATTTGTTATCCTCCTTGATCGTTTGCTTTCACTAATGTGTTTTTCAGCTTAAAGACTATTTACTAAAGCTGAACAGTATGAGCACACAGAGCATTGACCATGTCACGTGAGCTACCACTATTAGTAAATTAATTCATACAAGCCAAGCTTTAAGCCATATACAGTTCAGATGCATTTAAACTACAGCTCCAAACCTTTAATCTATGTTCTCCTAACTTCTTTATATACATATTGTGTGCAGAAATTAATGAGTGTATCAAACAATCTGGTGATGAGATACGGAAGCCTTACTCATCCTGGAACAGATGGTGGGAACAGAAATTGCTCCCAACAAAACTAAACTTGATCTAGAGGAATTCTCTCTAGAGAACCTCTCTGTGAGGTTTGCTCTTGGTTGCTGCATGATCTGTGTCATCCCACCCCAAAAATGAATTACCAAACCAAAGGATTGGTACTCACAGGCCAAAATGCTGACTGAGGACAGCTCAGGAGTTCCCAGATGTGGACCCCTGATGCTGCTACTTGGTTAAACACTTTTCCTGCACAAAAGCACAGTAAGGGGTTGCCACTGATGGCACATAATGGCATAAATATGCCTGGGAATTGATCATTTATTCAGCACCTCTGCCTACCAAGAATGGCCCAGATCCACTCACCCAGTTTTAAACCAGGAAACCAGCAGTGGCTGGAATCACCGAAGTGAAAACATGTGAGGAAAGACTGGAAGTGTGAAAAGGAACAGGGGGAAAGACAGACAACCTCTCCTGTAGCAAACTATGCTATCAGCTCTCATTAACAAATATCCCTGCTTTTCACTTCTTCTAGGACCAATGACAGGATTTTTCACATTAAACTATGGGGTAGAACAAGAGCATTTAATGCTTCTATCCTTAGATTTAAGAAATCTTCAGCACCTTTAAGCCGGAGAAAAACAATTCCAGAGATGAAGATTTATATTCTTGATAATGGGGCAGGCTCACATAAATAACTGAGCTCAATTTAAGTTTCATTCCAATTGTAAAGTGTCTGCCTCTTATTGAGCTGCAGCGGCAAGATTAGAGCTTTGACTGTATCATTCATTCATGGCCTTTGTCAGAAATAAATCACTAGATTTAACTAGTGGCTATAGGGAGCACAGGAAACGTGTTCCTGTTCCTGAACTTCTGCACTTGATGGAATAATCAGAATCCTCCCCTGGGATTCAGGCACATATCGGCACGGTAACGTGAAAGGGCCTGGAGTCTCCTATCCATTTTAGTTTTCGTTTGCATTTCCAGGTCCATGCAGAGTATGGATTAAACAAACAAACCCCAACAATGCCACAATTAGCATCTATTTTGCATCTAATGAAACAGAAGACAAGCTTCTTTGTCTGCAGTTATTTCCAGCTTTGTGTTTTCATCTCGGGCTTCATCCAAACTCTAATGAAATAAACTCTTGGATCAGAACCACAGATCTGTTGCCAGCACTGGGTTTTGAAGCCTTCCACACTTCTCAGTACCCCCATACCAATTATTGAGCAAGACTTACTGGCTAGCTCAGTTATTTTTCATCCACATTTAACAGGGCAGGTTGACTTTACCTTGAAAACACTGCAAGAGTTTATAACCTCAAGCTTACTGCCACAGAGCAGAGCTATTACTTAGTGAATCTGGTACCCAGTTTCTAAAGACACTGCATTATTTCCAGTAGACTGTTTACCTGAGCACAGAATTAGCCTTGATTCTGAGCCTTTATGTGAGATTTTATTGTCCAAAGCAAATATGACCTGTTAAGATTTAGAGGCTGTATTAGCAGCAATAACAATTTTACAATCAACATCAGTAAATCTGGGTTTATTGAGAACTTTACAGTCTTTAACTGTAGAAAGCAATTAAAATGTCTGTTTCTCACTGGATATAATACCTAACTTTCATACAAGACACACATCCTGTTTAATTGTTGAGTGTAAAGCAGTGTAGTTCAAATCATTCTAAAATTCTCAGTAAAATTCAAACAGTGATGACTGAAAATCACCTTTTTTTTCCCTAAAGTGGCTGAATTCCAATAAAAAATAACATTTTTAGCTATTAAACTGTACAGAAATTGGAGAACAGTCAAATGTGTGCACTCCAGTTCAGCAAACCATATGTGTTGGGTGGAATTGTACCTATCCTCATTGGTTTCTTTTGATCTTAAAGAAAACACATTCTCTATAGTTTTTAATTTGAAAACTCTCCTTTAAGTGCTGTGGTTTTGGAATCAGTAACAAAATCAAACTGACATACAGGCCTATGAGAGCAGTTAGGGCAGGAAAACACCCTACCGTCTCCTGAAGGAGGTACTAGGATCCCCATCACTTTAAAGAACACCGCTTCAGTGAACAGAGTGTAATGAGAGACATGAGGAGTACTTGAGCCTAGAAAGTTTTGAGAGAGTGCATTAGGCAGCTGAAGAGAGAAGAAAGTGGTGGGTGAAAGAAGAAGGGAAGGAAGAGGGAGATGATCAGATTTGAAGGCACTGAACAAGGCAGAATTCCTCCAGGAAAACCAGGCTGACACAAAGCACCAGGACCACAGGTCAGGTTATTTCCACAGCTAAGGCTCTGCAGTCAAGTAGAGGCTTCATTTCACTTTGTAACTGCTTGTTTCCAGCCTTTCTCCAGCACCTCAGCACTTAATTTGGGGTATTTTATGAAGAAACATTCACTTATTTTACTATAGTTTTGTGGAATGAGGGGAACCAGCGTTAAAGGAATAAGCAAAATGGAAATGTTTACCACAGAGAGAGCACATTTCTGTGAGACAGGATCCACTGGCACTCTGGAGGGATGTGCACTCACAAAACCTGGGTTAGCAGCTCACGTTGTCTGAGAGGAAGAGGTCACTGAGGTTGCCAGCTGGTGGCTTTGGGGGATCTCTGCAGGCAGCGATTTCCATCCCTTCTGCAGAGCGTGGGCAATGAATCCCACACAGACAAAGGATTGTTTGGCAATTACACCTTTGGAAGTTTGCTTTGTCTATAGAATAGATGTGTTTACCACAATACATATTCCAATGATTTTGACAACTATCTGCAATGCAGTATCCGTTTTTCTAACACCATCAAAATGAGTAAAATAAGGCACAGCTGAGGAGAATGTGGTATCAGAAACTGGAATGACAGAGTAAAGCTCATCAGATGCCTGTATGCAAATTCATCTATCCACCGTTCTTATTTCTGACTCATTTCCTTTTTAACCTTTGCCACTTCCACCCGATTTTCAGTATCTTTTCTACATCAGTTTCCTGCATTTCTCCTCTCTTTTATTTTCACCTGATCAACATGCTTCTCCTTAACTAAAAGGATGCCTCTTCTTTGGAGTTTATTTTCCTTGCTTCTTTTGTTGCTTCAGCTACAACACACCACAGCAACAGTGGAGATAAAGGGCAAAAATCACTTCTGAGTGATGCTATTTCTCATCCTCATCAAAAGAAGCCAGTGAGCATGCTGCAGTGTGTGATCAGCAGCACAGCACAGTGTTACTGGGGCTGCTCACGGCTCTGGCCCTGCGGCTGCAGCCACAGCATGGTCACCGCAGCTCACCCAGGGACCCAAGAGATTTAAACACTGCCCTGGGTCCTGCCAGGGCAGCCTTGGCTCAGGACTCGAACCACCAGTCAGCTCTTTGACAGGTAAGAACAAGGTGATGCTGTGCTCACTTCAACCAGCACATTGCCTTTTTTCTTTTCATGCCTCCCTAGCAGATTTTTAAGCACAAGCCACTTAAAACATCTTCCTCCAAGAATAGTTGGGCTATTACCATTTTAAGGCATCCCCATTACTTTCCTGCTAAGATGCAATTCTCTTGACAAAAAGCATGTTCAAAGCTAAGCAAGAAAAAAGAGCCCCAATTATTATTTGTGGCAGATTTTCGGTCTCCAGCAACAATTTATCATAGTATTTTTAGGGTGGGTAAGGGTTTTTTATGTTTTTTTTTTTTTTCAATAAGAAAAGTAATTTTTGATAAAGTAAGTAACAATCTGGTTTCAGTTTGTAAGCCTCACGCTTGAAAACTACCAAATCCAGGATTTCTTTTTTTCAGCAGCATTCCTGAATTCTGATCCAAAGCCCTTCCTTTTTACTCTTACATAATAAACCCCATTGATAGTTAAAGCAGTCTGTGAGAGAAGAACACAGTAACCAACACCACACCTTGAAAGCCGTAAGGTTTTGCCTTTCTCCTCCCTTCTCACTATCCCCCCCCACAGCGCTCACCTCAGCTGCAGGGACTCCCTCGGGTGGGCGGCAGTGGAGGACGATCATCCCTTCGATGGGAACCTCCTTCCCTTGGGGATCTTGCTCAAAGTTCTTCCGTAGATCTGCAGGGTTCAATGCAATGACTCATTAAACAGAAGCCATTCTTCCCCAAGGAACACCGCTTTGCCATGTGTGTATAAAGCAATGGGCAACTGAGAGCTACTCATTCTTCCCTAGATGCAAAGCAAAGAGATCCCATCACCTTTGACTGTGTTTCCATTTCTCTACCTTTAAGAAACCACTTCTGTGTGACTGCAGAGACAACCTGTTTTAGAACCCACAAACTCCATGGTCCCAGTTGGGCACTGTCTCCTGAGCCACTGCCTTTCCAAAACAGGGGAATGAAATGCAAGAACCGCAATGTGTCATTGCTGGGGCTCTGTTAGAACCAACTCAATGAATCCAAGACTGGGAGAACAATTTCTCTAGTGCATTGAGATGACTGCCAGGGTTATTTCATCAAATTTCCTGAGCTAGATGATTTGTTTAGCTCGCCTACATACTGCAAGCTGTGGGAAAGGAAGGGAAGGACTGAGAGCAATTTCATGTGTTCCAAACTGGCTGATTACAGGATTGCTTCATTTCAGACACCATGGCCCAGCCAGTAATTCAGGGTAAGACACAGGGTGTACTGTCTCAGCCACACTGATGTGGTCACAGCACTTCAGGGGCAAACCAGAACAAAGCAAACCTGCTCCAGTGACACTGGCCTAACCCAGCCATGCCCATGAATACGTGGAGTTAACCTGCTGTGAGAAGAAAACAAAACGGAAGGGATGTGACTTAGTACACGTGCTTTGAGAGTTAGGATGCTTCCATTAGATGTACTCATTTTCTTCAAACAGTGTCTCAGATTCCACAGGGTGGATTTACTGATTTAATTTTCTCCATTGCTTACACTTCATGAAATACACCCCCCTAAATGCAGAGGCTCTGAGTCAGTTACACTTTAATATATTTTCCAAAATACATTAAAACTTATTTTAGCAAGCCGGTCACTAGAGAAAGATGCACGCAGCGCATGTATAATCCTTTTTATGATTCTTTCTTAATGTTGATTTTCTTCCCCCACAGATAACCACTATCTCTTCCAGTACTCTTTAAAAAGTCATTCATTAACAGCTAGGATGCAGTTGAGCCTACAAATGCCTTTATTAGCATGAAAAATGGAGTCGGCTCCATCTTCTCGTTTTCTCTGCATTCCACGCTATCATAAAGAAATACTTACCTGGTTTTTCAGAGAAATATAAAATGCTTTAATGCTTTGGTCTTGACTCACAATTCAGAATCTCTAGGCTTTAGCGATGAAAGAAAAACAGAAAGAAAGAAAGAAAGGAGTTGACCCCACCACACTACACACCGCAATGACACGTGCTGTCAGTGCTATGGCTCCGTACACCACCACAACCTGCACCTACACATTCCTGTCTCTAGTCCTTTACAGGGTATTTCCCAAGGGAGAAACCCGTGCCCCAAATCAAGTAGTTGGGTTGTTCACTGCAGACAGGATGACACAGGTCTGGGGACGACCAAGCCCTGGAATCTCATGGGCGTTGGTGATGGATATCAGTTGGTAGCTATTCATATTCCCTGTCTGGAGTCCTAAGAGGTCCCATCAGCTCCGCACTCCAGAACTGCTGTTCTTTCCATTTCAAAAACATGACTTCAAGGGCAAGTGGCACAAAAAAGGCCAGTGCAGGAGCACAGCTCTCAGAGAAATATACAGCCACGACCAGTGCAGCACCCTGGGGTGCCTGCCAAGGGTGATGGGGTATCTACAGTTATGGGAGGCTGCTGGGGATGGGGTTTTATAGAAGAACTGGTACCATGGTGACGGGTTTAAAAGTCCCAACACACGGCTCCACCCACTTCTGCCCGTTCTGATTTTCACTCATATTGCCAAGTGATGGGTTTGGGAAATCACAGTGCAGAGAAAAGTCGATAAAAATTCAATTCAGATTAATAGCCCTTTGCAGCTTAGCAATACAGGGGAATTATTAGCTTGTTCAGTGTTATGACAGTTAATGCAGTAAACAAGAAAACTGAACTTACACATATTTACACACTCAAACCAAAGCTGCCAACAAAAAAATCTGGGATCTATAAAATCAAGGAGTTGTTACATTGTCCTACTCCTTATCTCAAATGCTTATTTTAAGGTATCCTGTTAAAAAAGCATCATTTTAGAAAGATTTATCATGAATCTGATCAAGTTACCATTCAGAGTTTCCTGCCTGAACCTCCCCATCCTGTTCCTCTTCCCCCTCATCTCCTTCCAAGCAGCATTTCTCCCAGCTCTTCGCAGGTTATTGCCATCATTCCCTGGAACTAGTTCTTTAAAGACCTGAACTGCTAATTTAAAGGACACAAGTTCACAACAGACTGGGGGAAAGTAAACTCCTCAATTCTCTGCTTGCAGCACTGCTGTAGAAGGATGGTTTCAGGCTCTCACCTGCCAACCAATGATGCACTTCAAAACTGAAACCCAGATACAAAATACAATGCTACAGAAGATTCTAATGTATTCTTGCCCTTTTTTGTTTTAAAGGAAGTGTAGAATACAGACACTTATATGTTTTTTTCGTATTTCTTTGACCCCTTTGATCAATTTGGAGTAAAAGGGCACTTCCCAGGGGATATTCTGTTGGCTTTAACCTTTTTTATTACACAGCATTGTTGTGACACTGTGACCAGAATCTCTGAAACAGATTTGCCACATGAAAATGCAGATTGATCAAATCACATTAAAATAAAAGAGAGGCCTGAAAAGCCCCATCATGCTTTCTGTGCTAGTCCTGCAGCACCTCACAAGGGAGGGCTGGCAAACCAACAGCACTTTACCAGTATCCGTTTACACTGAACCCTAGAAGAACAGCGTGTTTCCATGCCTTACAAAACCTGGAATAGCAGAACATTTCCTCTACTCACAAGCTATGCGGACAGATGCCTTCCTGCTCTTTGAGGTCCCTAGATGGCTCCATGCAACACACTGACACCAGTAATCTTCTGGGCCATGAAAATCTTCCACCTGCTGTCTCGTCACATTGATGAACACCTCCCGAACCTTCAATCCTAAAGGGAAAGATAGAGGAAATTAGTTGATAACAGCCTCTTGCTTCGGCATAAAGCTAAAGTTAGCCAAACCTTTTCTTTTAATTACACAATTCCATTTTTAATCAAGGAAAAGCTTTAATCACATTAACAATAACATATTGCCACTAATTAAATTCTAAAAGCTGAGTAGGTCATAATGCATTGAGTTACAAGAACTACTCAGCCACTGTGGGCTTTGCAAGAATACACCACCTCCCTAAGAAACCTTGTCTCTTGTGCTTTTTTCACCCAAAATGTGTATCTGGACTTAGATACTGTAACATAAAACTGAATTATCTTCCAAACTAACATCTACGTGCCCTTGAAAACCTTTCTGAAGTACCCTGGCAGGCCCCCAGTTGAATCAGACAGAACTACGCACGTATGACAGGAACTAATCTAATGTCCCACTGAATTCCAGCCACTACTACCACAGCTCCATCCAGCAGCCATTTCCTCATGCAGGGGAGAAAAGCTGTGTCACTGCAGCACACAGAAAGCTAAGCTCAAGCCATTACACCCTGAAAGGAGGAGAAAATTAAGGGAAGGTGAATGCATTTCACAGCTCACAAATGGAGACGTTCCTCCACTTGGGATGTTTGCCACAGCTGCATATCTGCACGACAACCTTGGGGAGAGGAAATATAATCCAAATGTGGGTTGAAAGGCATTAGAAATCTGTTCAAAGTGCTAGTCAGGAAAATGTTAATTTGGAACTAGAAAATATCCATGCCTTCTACTTTCTTCTTTCTCCTCCTGTGCAGTCCCAAGATACTTCTTTCCCCTTCACTGGAAGTGAATGCAAACTCAATGGTAAAATAGCTCATGCCTGCAAAGTTTATAAAGCAGTAAGAAACTCCTGAACCTGAACTCCATAAAAGTTGGCTTCCGCTTAATCTCAGGTATCATTACCAGCTGGGTGCTTCCCTCCTGAGAGGCACTGGGGAGCCACCGTGTTCCTTTGGTGCACAGGAGACTTGAAGCCACATGGGATGCTCATGAAGAGGGGTGGGGAAGGTCAGACAGGCTTTAAATACTATAAAGCAACACAAAAGCTTTGCTGCTTTTCCAGCAATAGGCAAAGGGTTTTTTTCCTTCTTTCCATTTAGCCTGTTTGGTTTGCCATTTCACCACGGTACTTAAAGACACGTACAAACCTGAAATAGAGTCCTAAGTTGTCTCAATCAGTTTAGTCACTCAAATATTTACTCACTCTGTAATAAGCAAACAGAGGTTTCCAGGTTGCTTTTATTTGCATTGTGTTCTTTCAAATATGTTGATGCAGCTTCCAACACAACTGTTTACAAAACATCTCTTCCTTTTCTGACACGGTGAAAACAAGCCCTTCTGAAACAAACACAGCCCGTGGAACTCAGCAGTTCTGCATCTAACTCCTCTCCCTGCTGACAGACTGCATGATGAAAATGCACCATCCCAATTTAGACATCCAAGCTGCTCTGCCAGTGAGGAATCCTTGGATTCCCAGCCATACAACCATTTGCAGAGTCATCTTTGTAGGTTAAAGATAAGAGCAGCTATGGTTAAGTTTCATTTGTGCGCATCTGAGTCCTGGCGACCTGACACAGCAGGTTTTGGCTGCCTGAAGATTCAGCATCCCTCCACACTGCGTGGCAGACACACACTTTCCTGTTACTTACCCTTGGCAAATCAAGCTGTGCAGTCCCTGAATGATCTCAATCAAAGCCACAAAGCACCAAAGCTCCAAAGCCTCCACAGCCAACAAGGTTGCCACCCATCTACTTAGAGACTTCTTCAAGAAGGGTGTAAAATGATTAAGTCCTTTACAAAGAGTGACCTTTTTGAGGTGACCTGTCCCCAGTCAGGAATCACTCAGCACTCAATTAGCTGACACACACGCCTGTGCATCCTGCCTGTGCTGCCTGCAAACAGCACTGCTCTGCATGCTGCTGGGAAGGTACAACCCTTCGCTGCACATCCTCAGCCTCTCCAGCTGTCCTTCCATCCCATGGATCAGCTCCTTCCCACCTTGACCGCTGAGTAGTATCCTCATGGGGAGAGGATCCTCCCCATCACCAGCCATCAGCTACAGCCTCGCAGGCAGCCATCAATCACCCCCCCCCGGACCTGTCACAGTGTGTTCTGAACTCTCTCCATTTCTCAGCTACTCAGGAATTTTTGTAAGCAGCAAGCAGAAACAAAGGAATGGGAGCTGCATATTGTACGGCTTACTGAGGCAGCCACACAGTCTGCACTGACACCAAACAAGAAGCCATTTCTGGGCTCATTGGTAGTGTAAAATTCCAAGCAGCCATCAGTGAATAGAGGCATTTACAGCTTCAGATTTGTTAAGGCAGAACATTCTCCAGCCCAGCCATTCCTTTCATTGATGCTTGATTTAGTTAATCTATATATCAGCCTCTCTTTTCTGAAGCAACATTAAATGTGGTTTGAATCAGGCAAACAACCAGCACGTGAAATTGAGAAGGGGGTGGTTCAGCATTTTAAGAATGGGCCAGGGAGGAATTTGAGTCCTTTTAAAGGTCTCCCCATTTGCCAATAGACAAAATAAATGCAGCCAAAATGGCAGAATCACAGAATTGCTGAGGTTGGAAGGCCCCTCTGGAGAACACCTTGTCTCTGGGGAAAGTTAGGTTCTGTTTATGGAGAAAGCACCCCTATTTTCATTGTTTTAGATACACCCACACAAAGCAAACCTCTTGGGAAGAGCAGTGCACATTCTTCATTTACCACCGCTATATTTCACCAACAAATACACTCAGCAACCCTCTGCAGCTCAAGAAATGCCAGAAAGATTGTTCCTAGGAAATGACACACAACGAAAAACCCATGCAAAGAAAACCAGGCACGTAATAAGCACGAGCAACATTTTACCTGTGACTTGTGCAACTCTAATCAGCACTGCAAGAGCAACCCTTTAAATTATTGTGCAAATTATAACCATCATCTTTTGTTACACAGTACAGCCTTACAGAATATCAAATTAGGGTACTGATATGCTAATCAGCTTTCTGCACTGTTGGATGGTTTAGCTGCAGATAGACTAATGCTGGCAGCAGATGAATAATTGCTCTCCATGTACTAAACATAACAGAGCTGCACAGAACTTCAGCATTTGTCAGCGTTATTTGTTTAAATGAGAACAACACTGACAGCAGTTATTGCTGCAATCCTTTTATTTATCAGACAAGAAAACTCTAGTTACTCTTAGCAGGCCTGATCCTCTGGTGAAACCCAAAGCTGAAGTATTTCTAAACGAATTCGGAGGTGCATGCTGCAACCTTCAGGCAAGGAAAACAAAGCAGAAGGAAATGAATCAAATTGTAATGATTACGTTTTTATCACAGTAGCATCTACCAGCTCAGGCTCTTGCTTTATGGGGTAGAGGATATGGAGCAAAGCTCCTGTTCTGCCACGTTCATGGAACAAACAGAAAAGGCAGGCTATAGATTATACTGTCTTTTCTGCAACTCAGGAAATAAGGCAGGAGAGGATGAAATAACTTGGTCCCTAATGGAGCGATTGCGTGTGGCAGCGCAGTGATGGGAACCCATACTCACTGCAATGGCAGTGTGTGCCTGCACTCATTCGCTGCGCAAACAGCAGAATCTCCATAGGAGTAGAGACTTCAGTGCAAATTCCTCAAGCCAAGACTTCCATGCTCAACCAACCAGTGCATGTCACAGCCCATTGCTACAGCAGTTCCAAAGCGACAGAAATCCTTCCTCTCCTGCTGCTCCTCCTCTACAAATGAACAGTGACTCCTGCGGTACTCAAAGACTTTTATTTCTGTCCTATAAAGACAGAATCGTGCGAAACTGGATTCCATGTTCATCACAATGACAAAATATGCCCATTGTCTACCAACAGCTGTCCCTCCTGTCCTTTTCCATGTTCGCAATACAGTGCTGTAGGTAAAATCCATCAGGACAGTGCGCCCGCAAGCGCCACTGCCAACTTTGTCTTGCATATGCCTGGCTAAGAGCTTGCTGGCAGGAATTTATAGAGATGCTAAGACACATTTCTTGTATTCTGCATTAAATTTCCTCTTGTTTGGGTTTCTTGTTGCTATTTTTCACCACTTTTCTATACATCGTCTCAGAATTTTAATCACATAACAAATAGTGGAAGGATGTAAAAGGACAGCCCCGTTTTCCTGTACTGTACCCTCTCTTAGCGAGCGCACCAGAATCATCCCCTTTAACCACAGGCACCATTCTTGGCACAGCTTCCAGTGCAGTTTTCCACAGATGGAGCTCTTGCAGCACACAGAACACGGTGCACACTTGGTAACAGACATGTTTATGCCCCAGATTTGACTCCAGAAATGAGGGCGCTGCCAATACGCACATTCATTCTAAATAAAACCCAGTAGTCTGCTGTTTACTGAAGGCAAAGGAAGAGTTCCAAAATACTTTCTGGATCACGGTGAGAGACTATCCATGCCTGTCCTTCAACACTACACTGTAAACAGGGCTTTACTTCAATTTTTATGTCCTAGAGGACCATTATGGTAATTTGCGGAACGCTCAGCACTGCACTGTCTGTCCCACACTCGTGTTCAGAGAACAACGCTTTTAGGGTTAGCTCTGTTCCTGGGCAAAATTCAAACCTGCAACATTTATATGCCAAATCTCATCTGCACAGCCCATGCCTCCAGGTCTCAAACCTCAATGTTACTGAAAAGCCCCACCTAATGCTACTTTATCTTCTTTTGTTATTAATCCAAGGCTTCCAAAACATAACTGCAGCATTCACAAGACAGACACAAGATTTTCATTAACCAGATGAAAGAACAACTTTTAGGGAGAACGTTTCTTCCACACTGATTCAGCAATGTCTTTAGAAGTAAAGGTTATGCCTATTAAATTAATTTCATAAAGGTAACTGTAAAAAGTAAAACCCATCCAGATTAGCATTTACCAAAAGCCTTTAGTACAAACTTCCTTCAGAATGCATCACTTAAAAAGGACGCCAAACCGCGCTTTAGGAGATGTAACTTGGTTTTAAATGGTGTTTTTTTCCCCTAGGAAGGAACTGCTTGTGTTGATAGAGAGGATGTTATGCATACACTGCTATTTCCAAGACATGGAGTTGCTTAGCAATCTGGGAATTCGGAAAGAGGAGAAAAGCAGTAACAAAGCAGAATTGTGAAATGACTAGAGGGTGCAGCATTAAATTGGTTTGCAATACTTATCAAGATGCTTCTAAATGAGAAAAGATATAGGGTGTGCTGGGAGCATGATAGAATCTGTTGATAATTTTCAACCTTCTCCCTTCTCTTTCTCTTTTAGATGCTCACTGTTACACAGTGGATTTTCTTACTTAGCTTTATTACCTACCAAACACCCATCGCTGCTTGGGCGTGAAGGCACATTTCAGCCACCACACTGGCAGTTTTTCAGGGTTCATCCTGACAGGAATTGCATAAAGGCATATGTGTCCCTGTTTCTTGTTTCCACTATAAATTACACCACCGAAATACAGAGGACTGCTATTCCCTGTAGAACTGCTGGTTTCTTTCAGACAGCTCACTGACTATGGTTAGTGTATGATCAAACCTGGTGGTATGCGTCCAGTTTGTTACATCTCTGTGTAATGCCTCCCACATCTACAGTCATTTTAATTCCCTCAGTTTTCCCTATTCATGCTATGCCTCTTCTACCAGGATTTGTACTCCTCTTCTTTGCCTGGCCAGCTCTGTCCTTTACCTTCTCCCATCCATTGCTTTCCCTTTTGCATTTTGGGAAACTGCCTCTCCTACTCTGCAGAGCTGTGTCTGCGTGGTACACACACCACCAAGCCAACCAAAAGCTGTTGTTGCAGCAGCCCAACAATAAGCTAATGCTGACAAACTGTGCCCTCCCACTGGGGCGTCCTCCCTGTGCTCAGGGCAGCACAGCCTCAGCGTGCGTCCTTTGAATTAGAGCTGGTTCCACTCCCTTTAGCTCAGCACAAACCCACAGCTATCTGCTACATCACAGGACTCTGTATCTCTGGATGGGATCTCCCGTTCTTTGCTCTACTTTGCACACTGTGAATAGACGCTGCATCCGGACACATCTCCCGAAGGACACACTGCCCTTACCTGTAGTCTCATCCATGCTTTCCTCAGACACGTGCTCATTTTGATGGACCCATTCACCATTGCACTTGAAGAAAATCTGCATAGCTGGCATAGCTTTACAGCGTAAGACAATGGGGTTGCTTTTTATAATGTAGGCATCATCTGGTTCTTCCATAAAATGAGGCAGTGTTCCAGGAGCAGATGGGATAGACTCTGGAAGGGCTTCACTGTTATCATTGCCTGAAAGGGAAGGAAAGGAAAATACACATTTTTATGTTGTTGCACCCTTTGTATCCTCTCATTTCATTGATTAAAAACCATTTTGGATTTGATTTAAAAACTAATTTTACTGGAAAAACACCTGTAGAACTCAAGAGCTATCAGACTCGTGCCTTAATGCAATGACACACACACACACACAAATATCAAATCATTTGAGTATAAGAACTGTCAAGAAAATTGACAGAAAAGCATCAGAAAACTGCATCATCACTATTGCCAACTTTAGAGCTGGGGCACCGAGGCACAGAAAGCTTAAACAAGTCACCTAATGTCATACAGAAAGTCTGTGGAAGAAGTAGAAACTAAACCTTGTTCTCTTGATTGACAACCCAGTGCCTTAACTCCTGAATCTTCCTTTCTTTCCGCGAAATTAATTTCCTTTAGACAGTTGCTGCAGATTTAACAGGGATCAGAGTGTTAACCACAGCGAAGTATATCGATATGAACAGCATTACTGTAGCACTCCAATACTGGAATAAGCAAACTGTGATTTCATACGCACTTAGAGGAAATTTTCCATATGCTTTTACACTGTTCCCGTTTACTGCAGCCCCTTTAAGGCAACATAAAAGGGGAAAAGTGGTTTCTGTAGGACCAGAAACTGCAAGACTGTGAGCTTCACAGCTCAGATCACAAACAGTGGGATCCAAGGGCATTTGCTCAGCAATGTATAAGCCTAGGTGGCTTACTTTCTGAGTTCCTGAGCTCAGACATGAACACACAAGCACTGGAATACAGGCTGTTCCTTTACTACCGCTCTTCTAATTGAGTGAAAAACTAGTTGCTGCTGTCAAAACCAGGAAATTCCCATTGATTTTTAGCAACACTGGGATTTATTTTCAGTAGGTTTGTCAGTTTTGTGAGAAAATTCAGAGAACAGCAACAAAACTAAGAAGGGATCAATTTATGGAAGCAGATTATAAAGTACTGAATACAGACAGCGCAGCCAAACAATAACCGAGGAGGACACAGTCTACATGCAGATGGAGGGAACACAGTACAGAGAAAGAGGAATAGCTGAGGGCAATGGAGATGTGATTTAACCCAAACCAATGAAATTAAGTTAGATGAAAGGCAAGTTATGGCCATATGAAGTATGTCTAAAATCCTTCTCAGGTCTAGCAGATGATGGAATAATGAGAACACACTTTAAAAATGGGTATCTCCCAGCAGAGTGTATCTATGTGTGCAAATATACACCGTGTATGTGCTGGGAAATCACTATGATTTTCCAATGACTTCAGTGGTTTAAACTACATTCACACTGTGCTTTATAAAATATTATCCTAATTTTTAGCGTTTCACTGCTGAACATTTATGTCAATTTCCCTCTTGTCAGTCTTCAGTAATACTGTGTCCCTGCAGGCTTGATTAAATCCATGCTTTGTAGGAAGTAACAAAAATGTCATTAGAAGATTTCGGAGACACTTGGAAATCCCATGCTCCCATCGATGCTTTGAGGTAGCAACATGCCTGTGTTGAGGAAGAATAGCTGGAGAACTTAGAAAGCCCCATTGTTATCCCACTAAATTCACTATTTAGGGCGAGACACAAAGGATGAAATCCCAGCCCCACTGAAATTAAGGGCATAATTCTCCTCCCAAGTGGCATCTGGATTTAATGATACTGCTTTACATTCTTGTTAAGGGTTTCTGATGAGCACCTGAGAACACTGATCCTGCACCTCCTCAGGGATTGCTGTGCTTCTGTCCAACAGCCATGCTGAGGGAAGCATGAGCTGTTTGATGCTGTCACAAGCAGGGTGGGTTGGTGATGGGGAAGTGCTCACTCCTAGAGAAAACATGTCACATAGATACATAAGAGACATCTTCATGCATCCTTCTTTCATCTATCATCTTTTTTGTACCCTTTGTAACTAAGTAATGCCAACTGTCTTCCATGTGTACATTCATTTTTACAGGAAGGCCAGAATACATCACTTGCTTACACATGGAACTGTTTCCATAATGAAATTTGAGTCATTATTCAGTCAGAAAAGCAACTTAGTGAGATTTGGCTATGTTCTTTTAATCAGATGACCCTGTCCCATATGCAACAACGTGGGGTTTTTGGAAGTCACTCAGATATTGATGGAAATAAGAGATTTTGTGGCCCACACGAAATCCTTTAATGCCTTTGTTATTTTCTCTAGTACGCTAGGATTTACTAAAGCCTACAGGGACACAGTTTTCAGCAAAGATTGACAATACAGGGATAGCGAGAACGGTCAGTAATAGAACATGCATGCTGATGAGCTCCACTGCATCATTTTTCTTTAAACTCTACACATTGAAGAGGAACAGAATTCCTATTTAATCAGCACTCCAGAACAGCACTGCTTTTGAGCAAACAAATACCTTTGGAACTCGCAGATATCAAACTAATGTGTATTCATGCTGGTTTTCTCTCGCTTTTTGTACTCTACCTGTAGTTTTCAGGCTCGTGAAACACAAATAAGAACCTAAAAATCACAGAAACTCAAATCCAGAATCACCTTCCATGATCAACTTTGCTTCATTGAAAAAACCTAGCTAATATCAGAGTGAAGATTCTAAGCCGACAGAACTCATATTACAGCTAAATTATCTCTACTCAATTTCCAGAATGGACTGAACCTTGTAGCAAAATTCATGGTTTAAGTGTTAAGCACCTACCTCATGAGGAAAAAATGTTCTTTTTGATGATGTTTTCACACTCAATGGTTTCAGAGCATTCGGCAAAGCAGAGAGAAATGCCATGCCAATAACTAGTGTGGGGGGTGGTTTTTTACATTTTTACTGGACATGCACATCTACCTGACAAGGAGGGAGCATTTCTCCTGCTTTTAAGTTACACGGCTGAGCTAGTTGCTGTTTTCTTGAGATACTCGCTTAAATCCTGACACCTCACACGATGCCATCTTGTGGAGAAGCTGCAATAGAAGCTGCACTGAATGGGCCCTTCCAGCTCCTCTGTGCTGATGAGATGCGCTACACCGACAGGGTCTGGGACCTACCAGCACTTGAGAAACTCCGGAAAGGAAATCCAGTAACTAAGTCAGGCGCGAACAGGAAAGTTGTTCCTCCAAACAAAGGAAGCATTAGTGGGGAATGAAGAATTGCTCAAAACCCCACACTAAACCATGCTTATTTCTTTACTCTACACCTTGGGGTCTCCTAGGTTGTTCAGCACATGTTGAAAGTCACAAGTGCTGAATATTCAGTTCAGCAAGCCAACTTTTGCTATCAGTGTATTAGTTTCATCAGACCCTCTTGCTTCCTATGGATATAAAGTATAAACTTCTCACAGCTGCACCATAATCCTTCTCATCAAATATTTGGGCGACAGGTGGAAAATTGTTCTGCCAGCTGAGGAAGACAAAATCCATTCCTCCTGGCGATTTTCTGCAATGAAAACTCCCCAAAATGAATGTGCAATAAGTTGTGGAAATAAATCTAAAATATTATCACACAAAAGCAATGTGCTCAGAATCTTTAGCTGCAAACTAACTCTGCTTATCTGAATTTTAAAGAATCTCATTTCTTCTCCTGTGTGCATAGGATTAGATATTAAGCTGGATGCTTCTACTTGAAACTATTAGCCAGAGGCCTGCTTTTCCCCCCTTTTGCTTTGCAATGCACTGTGGCCTCTTTCATTCCTTTCTTTTTTGCGTGCACCAAGGAAGTCTGACAACAAAACTGGGCAGCACCCATCATCAATTTCATTCCACAGGAGGGTAAGCAGTCGGGCTGAAAATGGACTTTGTGCATAAGAGCAAGCAATGAAACAGGAACCAAATGCCACAGAGCTGTGTCCAGTACTTAATAAACCCATGCTAAGCTGCACACGCTCTTCCTGTTCCTTGGGCAGCTTTGTATGACTTTGTCTGCAGCTTATTAGCAGGAAAGGAGAGAGAAAGTCAATAAATAATCATGGGAATAAGTTGTCTTAATCGGATTAAAAATCAAGACAACTGTGAAGTATAATGTATTTCAAGTGCCTGTGCTTCTATTCACTGTAACAGTCCCTTCCTACATAACTTACTAATGAGCGGTTACAGGTTAAATGCTTTTTCCACCACAATAAAAGACATGTAAGAGAAAGACACAAGAGACTCCCCACAGCCTCACAAGTGGTGAGTGGGACTATCTGGGGAATGACAGTGACTTGCCACAGTTGTAAGCAACTGAGTGAGCCTACTGGAAGAATTCACCATTCCTTGGCCAAGAGCCCACGATGCTCACCATGTGCACACTTTTCCATTCAAATGCAAGCCAATGTGCTAGTCTGAACCACCTATGGTTCTCACTGGCAAGAAGCACACATGGGTGCCTTCACTGTAACTGAGCAGGAAAGCTGTACATTCCAAAAACATTCCAAGATCCGGTACTTTTATGAACAACTCCTTCTTGACCCTCACTTTCCACCAAACAGCAGCAACATTATTGTATTATGCAATGTCTCTTCACAGAGTTTCATTTGAGAGCAACCCTATTATGTCAACAAAATATCACTGTGACAATTTTTTAAGACATACATGCATTAATATATACATATATGAGTACAATTCTTTTAGTGAGCAGGACTTCTTCCATGGAAAGGATTTTTACGCTAATATGAGTGAGGTCATTTCCTCAATCCTCATTTATTCCTTCCCTTTTAATAACTTAGGAGCTTTAGCAAAGGGCTATGTACTGTCCTTAAAGCCCACAGTCCTCATTTAATCTCTCTGCACATGGCAGAAAGCACTATTTAGTTATATATATATTTTTTAAACATACTAAAGTTAAAAAGCATCACAGCTTTAGCCACGAACTCCAGCCTTAATTCTTCTATCAAACACCACAAATAAGAAGTACTTCTGCAGCTTTACACAGGGCTCCACTTTCAGATGCTGAAGTGACTAAGACAAAACTGATACAGGTTCTGCTCATCTCCTGCTCAGCACAAAAATGAAAGCTGTCACCTTCCACCACCTCCACCTACTCTTAACCCTGACCATGAACTATCAGTTCACTTTCTTCTTCACGTACCAGTGGGATTATCGAGCAGAGCAACCGAGGCCAGACCAGTACATGGAGAGCAGCTCCTGCTGGCACAGCTCCAATGAGTTCTTATAACAAGTCAAAAATGGGAAAGAAAAAAAGCCCTGAAAAGGGCAGCACCCCCTCTAGGACTTACCATACAGTGACACTGCTGTGGCCTCTCTTCAGCCACTGCACGAGAAACTTGCAGTTCAATGTAACTCATACAGTGACTTTCCATAACAGACATAGTTAATGGCTTGCAGGAGGGTAAGGGCATTTATTTTTACCACTGAGGATTAATACGTTCATAAAACATTAGTAGTCTTTTCTATGCCAACAGGGATGAATGTGTTATTCTATTGTAATCTCTTTTGTATTCTAAATCTATTTCTATCTAAGCTATACATATTTATAAAAATGATATATTGCATTTATTAAATATTAAGTGGATTACAAACTTGAAGAATCTTTCATACATTTATTTAACATCTAGGGGGGGTTTCTTTAAGCAGTATGCAAGCACTATAAATCTTTAAAGGAAAAAAGATTCTCCAACATTCTAAACAGATGAATCTGTAACAAAATCTTCCAGGATCTGATGTGCAAAGAGTATGAAAACCAGGAGAAAAAAAATACTTCAAAAATACTGAGATGACATACGTGGTAAAACCACACTTTTACATGTAAGAGAAGATGCTCTGCCTGGATTTTCAGTGTATCTCCCACTGATGCGTATTAGCTGTAAATGAAAAGCTTTACGTGGAAAGCTATATACGTAATTCTTTAGTAGACTGGTCGTTGGCACACAAAGGCAAATGAACTGTCTTTCTGAACCTAAATTTAAGGTTTGGGGTTTTTAACCAAATGCCACTTCTAGAACTTTTAAATTCAACTTTCAGTTCACATATAAAAGAAGTACCTTTGAACTTCAAGCGCCTGTGCCCCAGAAAGGGAAGGAAGCAGAACCCAACCCCAGCAAGGCTAAAATGCTCATTTTGATCCTCAACAATGAAGGGAAAACAGTGGATTTTTTTCCATCTGTGAGAGTACCTCAAAAAAAACCCCTCAACAATTATTTTACTAATGATACCGAGAGTGCAGCAAATACAATATGGAACCGCTTGGATTCGTTTCAAGGACTACAAATAACACACCAACAGAAAGTGAACCATGTTGGGATAAAGTTATTCACATAAAAGTCGAGAGGAAATGATCGTCATGTAAACCACTTGTTTTTAAATATCACCAACTCTTTTTCATTAGGACCCAGCAATTTGCAGAACACATCTGAGCCCAGATCTAACCAGCTAATTCACTAACAGCTTGAATCTGACACCCTCCTTCTATGTTTCCACCCCCCAAAGTCTGAAATCAGCTTTGTGATCATGAGGATGGGATTCTTCAGCTGCTTGAAGGACCCGCCACATCGATTGGCAAGACTGATCATCATGTGGATCAGCCACACTCTGCTACACCAAAGAGAGGAACTTCCATGGGCAAAACTAACCTGAAGTGAACTGAAAACTTGAATTTGCTCCCAAATATTAAGTGCGAACCAGGATTTCTCCCAAGTTCTATTACTAATTTAATGTATCTACTTACCAAACCCTGGCCAAAACATGGTACCTGCTGATGTGAGTGCTTCCAGCTCAGTAGCAGAGCAATAATAAATATAATGAATTCATAGCAGTTCATAGTTGCACTGTGTCACGATGCTTATTCTTAGCTACAGCAGCATTTTATTTACTGAAGGAGCAACAGAGCTCTTTCCTCCAACTTAATTCACAAATCAATTGTCATTATTAAGGTTTAAGGCTTTGATGTGCCCAAGTCCTGATTCAGCTGCTGGAGGAGGTGCTTACTGCAGAACTATTCACAGCCTGCTTCAAACTGGACTGCAGACAAGGTTTTGGTTTGCTTGCAAGCGAGTAATAAGGCTGCTGTACAACTGCTGATTATGTATTAAAAAAGAGTGGGCAAAAATAACCCACACATGCCAAAGCGCTCTTCACTTACAACTCCTGCAGCATCAAAGCTGTTCTGCAGGCAAATGTCAGCTTAATTTCTTTTGTAAATGTTGGAAGGGAAAACCCCCCACCTGCCTTCACCACCAAATGCCAATGCATCCAACTCTTGATACCAGACGTGGCATAACGAAGCACATCAATGTTTTTCTTGGCTGCCAGCACAGGAAAGACAGGCAGTTGCTTATGATCGCAGCCAAAACTCTTCCCAACCTGTCCATTTCAACTCCTCAAATCCCCGCACCCCAGTAAGACCCGATGCTCTCAAGCACTAAGGGCACAGGACTGCACTGGAGCCAAGCAAAGCAAGTAGCATATGCCACCTTGGAAACCGAAAGCCACGCCAACCAGGGATTTATTTGTCCACAGGCTGATGTTTGCATGGATAAAGTAGGGTTTGTCTTCAGCTATAACCTGCAAATATTAACAGTAAATCGTATTATTCCTAAATTCATAAAACTAATGGTCTTTCACAAAAATGGATGGAGATCCTACTTAAGATTTTCAAAGTACTCTAGAATTAGATGTTTTCATAATAGAAGTGTAATATACTGTAATTTAACTCCTATTCCTTTGAGAAAGAGCACAGAAACCTCAGGGTTTGTGCTGAATCAAAGCTATAAACAGCCAGTTTCTTCCTTTCTACTTAATACTTAGATGAAATGTGTACTAATGCAATGAGAAAAGCCTTAAAAAAAGGTGAACTGATTCAATGTTAGTTGCCATGAAGCCAGCTCAGACCTAGTAAGTCAAAAGGCTCGTTCTAGTACTTGTTTGCCTTAAGATTAGTTAAGCTGCACCACTGTGGAGGCAATGCCTGCTTTGGCATCAGAACCTCACCAAGACCTCGGTTTGATCCCCAATAACACAAGGCACCCATCCAAACCCACATGAATTCTGATATACAGGGGTTGTGATAACAAGGGATAAGCCAACAAGGATCCCGAGTGGAATGCAGGGCTGTAAGAGTATCTCACCCTTGAGCTGTTCAGAACCAGCTCTTATGCCTCCATGCACTGCATCTGATACCAGCTCACGTGCTCTTCCCATTTGAAAAGTTGTCATTTTGAAGTTATTTTCTTGCATAGTCACCTTGCTGTGAGTCAAACTCAACTATCAGTCACTGTCATAAGGAAATCATAGCATGGAAAAAAGCAAGTATGGGGTTTAAATCTTTAATATTTGAATAGGTAATAGCACAATCCCAGATACAAAAGGAATTTCCCTCCCACCCATTCTCTATTTTAGCCATAGCCAGTTACCAGACATGAGTAATGTGGAACAAACCATGGATCATGGGACTTCTTTGGGTTTATTTGAAGGTATAAGGTATATGAAACAGGACCTGACCTGAGACAAAACAGATACAGTGACTTTTCTGTCGAGTATATAACAAGGAACAGAAATGAGGGGTCCTATTTCTTTCCCAGCATGTATAAACAGCTCTCTTCAGCTCCTGAGCTAACACAGCCTCTTACAGACCACTGTGTCTGAAGTTAATGATACTTAGATGCAGATACTCCATCTTTTGTTAACATGCTTGTGGTACTCACTAAACAAGCCAATCTGTTACCCTTAACAACTCTTCCAAACAAAGTAAAAAAGCGTTTCTCTTCAGAAGGCATTAAAAATTCCCTAAAACATATTAATAAGCAGAGTCTTCAGCGCACAGTGTCTACTAGCAAACATTCACCCTTTATTTTCCTACTCATACTACCATTAAATAACAAGTATGTTCCTAGTACAACTTCTGTAAGAACTGGATTAAGAAGAGGGTAAGAATTAACACTTCTGCTACTAAAAATGTTATGTTCCCCTCATAAAGTGATGTTCACTCTTGCTAGGCTCAAAGAACAGCAGTGAGAGAAGATGTGGGCTCAGTTCAGCTGAATCACCTGGACAATGATATGGAAACACTATGAAAGAAACCTAAGCTAAGAGAAACACTTTTTTGTCTCCCAGCCTGAAGTGAGCAAGCTCTGAACAGATCTGCCCTTTAATGCTTCCAAGAGCACTGCAGTAATGCCTCTATCAGAACATAGTTTAGGTACACCCACTAGGCAGGAGTTAAGACATCACAGTGTAATTCTCATCAACTGAGTCTTAAATCCCTAATGATCCAATTAAAACTGGACTCAAAAATGCCGGAGTTATTTTTGCTTCTTCAGCTCATACTTCATAAGAAAACAGGCAACATTAAGTATTAATAGACATCATTTAACTATAATATACAGTGCCTGGTTCAGATATGAGTTTAATGAGAATATGCATACTCTACACAAATTAAATAGAGAGATGAATTAAATGTAAAGATGGATCTTGATATGCTCAAACTTTATTTTATTGTGACTGAGAAAAACAACTTTATCTGCAGCTAAATAATACCGGTTGGGAGGCCAAGTTTGTAATGCTTTTTCTTACAACCCCTCCTTGGTATTTCAAATACTCTCCAGTTCATGAAGTATCTCCCATAATGGGACAGATCCAATTAGTGGATGTTTTCTACATATGTAGAGAGATTTAAGCCATCGAGGGGGTTTAGATCTTTCTGTAATTCCACTCAAACCCACAAGTGACATTTACATTTTCAAGTATTTTAATGTGTGTGTTTGCAGCAACTGAACACCATATAACAAAGCAGGTGGGAAACCAGTGCCATGGGCACTACAGCAGTCTTTGTGCTTTCACGTTGAAGGGTAAGTCTGTACTGGCTATTCATTTTCTATCTATATGCTTTTCAGGGTATCACTCTGCTTTATGAACTAAACACAATCCAGGAACAAACACACACTTGCATATTCCTGTGCTCCCTCTCCAATTCAAGGAATGAATTCCCCAAGTTAGCCAAAGCAGGGGAGGAAAGATTAGATGAGACAAGGTAAAAGAAACAACAGCAGAACTGCTTTGGAAGGAACAGTGGACACAGTTATCATTAATGGTTCAAATTAGCACAAGGTATCTCCATCCAATTGGACTCATGCTGCAAGTGAAAAAAACACACTACACGCCTTTGCCCTATCCACATCTGCTGAACTGCATTTAAACAGCATCTGGCAGTTTCTGCTTAATCACCAAAGGAAATGGAACCCAATTAACCTGTGGTCTTTACTTTTGTTACTTCCTATTGACTATGCCAACTTAATCTGCAGCTGAGAACCTGGATCCATTAGGCACCTTTCCCTGGCTCCTAAGGCTCATGGAAGCTCTTCTCTCCAGCCTTTAGATTCACACGCTTCCTAACAAGCAGTAACCAGTTAATAGGTCAAACTGTGGAGGTATCAGATGCCAGGAATAGCTGTGTTTACTCACCTTAATATCCCTATTTTCAAAGCATAAACTTAAATCAGTCTGGGTTTTACTATTATTCTGCTGAAAAGATCCTGTAGCTTTATTAGTTGGTTTGATTAAGCCAATATATCCGCAGTGTCATAGCTCAGAGTAAGCAGATGTGCTCTGCAGATTCATGATGTATTGCAAAGAGTATTTTCAACTTTAATACCTTAATGAATTTCAAGGTATGACTGTGGCTGTCTTCCTACCCAATACATCTTCAAATTTGCAATAGATACCAGTACAAGATCTAACCTCCTTCCATAGAACATGCACAATCTATACACATATATAATTGAGGAAAAGCTTATGAAAAATCACATTCATCTAGGATTCCAGAATCTTCAGTCTTATATATAACAGTGGATATTAAAAAATCAAACACAAAACCAAAAAAGCCTCCCTCCACACCCCCCCCCCCGAAAAGACATTACAGACAGAATAGATGAGAATGATGCATTTATGGGAACACAAAGTGTTAGCATCGCCCCCCTTTGTAGAATTAAGTGCTGTCCCAACCTCCATGCAATTAAAATTCAAACAGTAAAACATTCCAGTAGGCTGGAATATTACATACACAGACCTGTGAGGCATTTCAATTTATTTGTAACTGTAGTTCTCCTAAGCTGTTTCCTGCACTAGAACATGGTAAGATTTCTGTAGTGCCCTCCAGTTAATTGTTGGAACACATAAATATTTTGCAGTTCTCTCATCCTTCTTACAATCAGCTTTTCCTGAAGCCTGGAAGAACTGAAGCAAAGATATTCTACCTGAAATGAGAGAGTAAAACCTGTTCAGTTTTCCTGAGTCTGCAATCTTCATCTTCCTTTAAACAGACACCCTAAGAAGTCACTCAACAGCCATCGTCACCACGCAGCACAGGCTGGAAACACCCAGTCCATCTCCAGCCCAATAAAGTCAGGTCACCAGAGGGTTGGCAACAGCTCCAGCACAAACCCTCCTCTCCCTTCTCAGCTCCACACAGACCATGCCACAGGGTGTGTGAGCACTCAGCTGCCAAGTCTGAAAGGACAGCAACTTCCCTGCAAAGAGCTGATCCTGCTCCTCAAAGGGACACACTGACAGTGAATGGTTCCTCCGGGGTGCCTGAAC
This sequence comes from Psittacula echo, assembly GCF_963264785.1. NCBI lineage: Eukaryota > Metazoa > Chordata > Aves > Psittaciformes > Psittacidae > Psittacula > Psittacula echo. Next base: position 3,585,850 of record NC_137760.1, on the reverse strand, counting down.
AGACACTGGAACCATCTCACCTTTCTGACTGGCTAAAGCAAAATCCAAGCCTGAGCAGCTTTCACAGACACTAAGCCATCCCAGCTCACAACTCTGGCAGACAGGTAGCTCAGCATCTCTTACCAACATCAAAGTGCTGTTAGAACTTGGCACAGAATAATTTCTCATTCAGTTGTTTACCAATTTCTTAAATAATTCCCTCTCTCCCTTACATTTCTCTTTACAACGAACCCGAATCCAGGGGCAGTAACAATCCAGTGCGATCCTGAGGGAGCTATTGCTAACCTCACCTCGGTTACCTGTAACTTCTGCTACCTGGCAGCCACTGTCCTAAGCATGGCCTTAACCTGCCTGTTTATTCACCTACCAGTGGGGGAAGAAACAAAAGAACCCCAAAACAAAGCAAGATTGAAAACCACCAACAAAACTCCATTTGAAAATAGTCTCTCTTGAGAACCTCCTACACCAACCGCCCCTACAGCTGACAGCTCTGTGCAGCACAAAGATTAATAATTTCCAAACCCTGACATTTTCAATCTGAATTGCATGCTACTTGGTGAAAAATCTTTCCTTTATCCTGCCCCATGCTGCTTTGCATAGAGAGGGGCATTTTAGGCTTTCGCTGCTTTTGTTGTGTTAAAGACCGAAAAGGATTTACAGCTGTTGGCTCTGTGGCATGTTATTCATGCGGCAGAGATGCACTTTTGGGTGAGACTGGGTCTGATTTAAATAGATGATCCAGTTACGTGTAAAAGACTCCAGGGAAAGAAGCCCCAGAGCCATGATTTTGCTGAAGTCCTGCTCAGGACTCTCTTTCTTGCAGAGGACAATGCATTCTCATCAGATTCCAATTCACAGCTCGGTTTTTCTGAACTGTATTTCTTGTCCAACAAAACAAGCCATGACATTCTTCTTCATAACTTATCCCAAAATTGCTGGTAAATTTTATGTTGAACCAGCCAGATGAGCAAATGAAGAAAGCCCCCATTGTACTGGGGCTGTCCTACCATTATAAGCTGTTTCAGTTTTGGAGTGGAGGCTGCCTCATAGTTTCAGAAGCGGTGGTGCTACATGTAATGCAACACAGACTGAAGTATTAGACTACATCAAAAACAGGTCAGAAACACTGGCTCTAGACTGAATGCTCTATATTTTTTTAACACCCATGATAGACATGTAAAACCCATAGCTGGAAATCATACCTCATAACCAACTTGGGTTTTCCTAACAGGAGGCGAAGAGGGGCCAATGGCCACCTTTGTGCACTCCCAACTCTAGAGCCGCCCTCAAAACAAAAAGCAGCAATAACAGTCTAGAACACTTCCTTTTTTTCCCCAATCATATCAAATATTTTGGAGTATGACATTAAAATCCATCCCCTTCAACCTCCACAAACATGATATTTAAGATCAATTTCTCAATGTTAAGGGACATAGTGCTTTATTAGCTATAATAAATGTCAACTTCCAGTTGGCAATTTGATGGGTAAGATCCCCCTTACACTGACAGCCCTTCCCACTGAAGCCCAGTACAGCTGGGGCTCTTTCCTGCCTCACCTCTCACTGTACGTGAAGCACCATCCTGATGAGGGACACAGTGAAAACCAGCAGTTCGATCCAACAATAATCCCCTCATTCATTCACTTACTATTTAAAGCAGCAGCACATATTCATACCCTGCAAACACTGCCTCTATTTCTATTCACGTACCATTTATCTGATGGCCTCTAATTACCAGTTTGCAAAAGAGGAAAAGCTGCACTGCTAGGAAATATCAGCACAACAGTCTTAAAGGGCGGCTGGGTTAGTTTCTTCATCATTATGAGAACACCAAGTGTCTAGAACCTTCTTCTGATACTGTGTGAACAGCTAAAAATAAATTCCCACCCATGACAGTGAAACAGCATTAAGTTTCCAATTTAGCACAGAACAGCACTCATACTGCTTTTAAAAAGTCAATGAGATTTAAGCACATGCTTGATTTACAACTTGAGCTTAACTCATTTGCCAAGTCTGGTTAATGTGAAGAATTGTATTCTCCCAGTGACTGATGCAGTGACCTCCCCACAGCTGCTATCACCTTATGACAGAATATTTAACTCTTAGATAGGATTTTATTTAGATGCATGAACGAGAGCTTGAGTCAACATCATCACTCTCTGTGCCCTCTCCCCCTTCCCCTGCAACCTGTCTGTGCTTGATCCCGCTGATCTATGGTATAGGAAACAAAGTGAAACACAATGCAGTATGTATACAAACACAATATATAATACACAATATATTCCAAAGGACAAGTACCTATTACGAAAGCATGGCAAATCTATTCTGATGCCTAAAAACCTCACCAAGTTTGTCATATACATAGAAGTAGCTCTGCAAAATGAACAAGTACTCACATATTTCATATTGGGAACTGAGACCAGAGAGAAATTATGCTGATAACAATCTTTTTATCAGTAATGTACAAAGCCTTTCCTCAAACCTTTGTCAGAGACAAAGGCACTTTCAGTCTCTCTTTTAAAAAGCAGAACAAAGTGTAGAGATTTTTATCTTCCCTTCTAAATGCCAACTGGTATCAAAGTCCTGCAGACACTACTGTTGCCTTCCCTTTAATACGCAATGGCTGCTCAACAAGAACATATTGCCACGACTCACTGAACTAAGTGATGACACTGATAACTGATCCCCTTCACACTGTTTACATCCATCCATTAATTTACAGTCTCCAGTAACACGGGACTGACCATCTCCCAAAGGAAAGGCTGCACTGAAATTTCCCTAAACCACTCTGTCAGCAGGAGGCAAGTCTCATTAGTAGTAGTACTATTATTAAGAATAATTTTTAAGAAGAGAAAAGGAAGTCAAATAACCGTAATACCCTCTACTCTAATGGCAAGTTCTTCAAAAGATCCTCATGCAGCTACAGGAAAAAAGGGATTAACTGAATGCTATGTAGGGAAAAAAAACCCCACACAAACAAGAAGTAATAATCCCATAATCCCAGTAATCAGACTTGTTTTGTCCTTAATATCACAGAAAGTTTCCCAAGACAGTGCTTCATGTATGAAGCAGAGATTAGATTTCAGCTTCCAGTGCTTGCCAAAGAGAAAATGAACACGGGTTTGAGCAAGCACCTTGTTTCTGATCTGGAAAATGACACTTCTTTTCCTTCATTCTCTGTGCTTTTTTATGTTGCAGCCTCTCCACAGTACAGCTCAACTGTCAGTACAATGACTTGTACTGCTTAACCCAGCATAGTGTAATGTGATTATGGTTGGGAACTACAGCACACCAAATATGAACGCCGTTACGGTAGTAAGGAAGGAAATGAGCACCACAGTGAGAACAAGTAAGAGGTAGAAGCACATACTTGGATAAGAAGAATTTGAGTGGGGATTTTTAATGTGGCGTTTCAAGTTGGGAATCTGCAGCTTTCTAATCAATGCTTCCATTGGTGCTGCTTGGGAACTACGAGCGTAGACAGAATGGTTGGATCACACAGCTGCCAAAATGCTCATACTATTTCCTCTAACAGCTTCTGCAAGTATCTGATACCCTCAGGAATGAAAAATGAGAATCCAAGAAGAGAAGTATTTTGGGCCTCTTCACCACACCAGTACATGAAATAACAAAAGGAACTGGCATTTCAGTAGGACTTATGAAACTAAAATTCATGCATACAATACAAGTCCAGAATAGGAGGTGTGAGAGAGCTCATGACACCATGAGCAATGCAACATCTGAGGCAGGCTGACCCCTTCTACAGCCCATGGAGGTCTGTGGTGGAGCAGATATCCACCTGCAGCCCACAGAGGACCCCACACCAGAGCAGGGGAATGCCTGAAGGACTCTGGGACCCCGTGGGAAGCTCACACTGGAGCAGGCTCCTAGCAGGACCTGTGGCCATAGCAGCCGAGGCTGGAGCAGGTTTGATCACAAAGGAGTTTTGCTCCAAGCTCCACCAGCTGCTTTCTTTCAGTATCTCCTATGAAAAGCACCAAGAAGAATGCAGAATTATTTGAGAACTATGTTCAAATGCTCTGCAAACAATATTCTTTTCATATCTGCAAGATGATAAAAATCACTTGTTACTTCACTGCTGTTTGAGTCATCCTCTCCCCAAGAAAAGCAGTATTATTAACCTAGCATGTTTATCACCAGCTCTCTGATTGAAAGCCCTTTTGTTCCAAGACTTGAAGATTTATTTGTCAAGTCTGACAGCTCTGATGTAGCCTTTCAGTGAACATCAGTGTCTGAAGTGTAATTTATAAAAGCATGAGCTGTAGGAAATAGCCAAAAATCCTGGCAAAGCATGATATTTGAAACAAGGAGACAAACTAGATCTTTAGATAAAAATCTGCATTTCCATGAAAAAAGGCTCACTGAAATGATATGAAAGTATTATGGAACACCAAAATGCTAGTTCTCACATGTGTTCAACACATACCTTATAGATTTTATAGAAAATATACATATCTAAACTCCATCTAGACATCTTTCATGCTAGATCTTGAAAAATCAACGCGTAAAAATGAGATAGACATTTAGGTGTAAAAGACTTAATCTTGGAAGATTTTGCTGTGGCCCATGTAGTAAAATTAGTGGTGTCACCTTAGGCTGAATTTAAATACATCAGTTTGGAAAACAGGCCCTTGCTATGATTAACCTTATCACATTTTCACAGTGCAGCGTTATGACATAGGTTAAACAATTTTCTTCATCAGAAAACCCCACAGTGACTTGTGAGAAATCGGACCTATGGGCACAGCCACACTCAACCATTCAACTAAATCAGGATCTAATCAAAGGAAGGAAAATGACTTCAGTAGATTCACAACAAACAAAGTCAATGCCTACATCCAAAGAGAATGTGTTAGTTACATACTGGGTACTCTTAACAGATAACATTTAGGTAGCATATGGTAACTCATTTGTGTACATAACTGCGTATCACATAACACAGAAGCTATGGGCCAGATCCCCCTCTGGTGCAACACTGCATAGATTCATTTAAGTCAGGAACTGAATACACAAATCTTTTTATTATCCACACGCTGGCTTATAGATTTACATGCATCTATAATTGGCTTTAACACTGGACTTGACATGAAATCTGAAATCTGTCAGAATCTCCATTATGAGACATACACAAGCGTGAGCGTAATACAGCAGAGAGAGAAGCTGCCAGGACTGCGTATCTAGCTGGACTTGGATACCCTCCAATTACACCAAAAGCTGTTTTGTCAATGCAAGAAGAATAAATCAGAGAAGATGTATTTCACCTTTTCGAAAGCCAAGCAATCAGCTCATCCATCATCTTCCATCAGCGAGAACTTTAGGAAATAGAAGCAGACTAGGAGTCGATAAAATATGCTTAAATACCACCCAGGCCTCTACTCACTGTGCTTTTAATTTGGCAAATCGCTGCCTTCCGCTGGGCACACACCCCAGAGCCTGTGCCCTGACGCAGATTAAGTGCTCTGTTAGCACTGTATTCCCGAATGGATCTCAGAGGGATAGCTAACTATAATGGCCTCGAAACACACAGCCTAAATCTCCCTGCTGCTTCATTCCAAACATTAAAAGGTGCATGTGGGGGTAAGAAAACTCTGGAGTTAAAAATACAACCTTTCTTAGGGTTTTATTTAATCTGTTAACTACACAAACAAGAAATGTGTGTCTTACAGGCAAGAAGCAAAAGTGCAGTAATATCCAAGGAGCTGGTAGAATATATTGTTAATTAAATTGAGTTGAGCCCCAAAAGGCACATTCTGCCTCTTTTTTGAGGCTTAATTAAGAACAATATCAAGGGGAAAAGAATCACCATGAAATCACCATGTATGAATTAAGCAGCACAGGCAGGAAAAGGGGCTTTTCTGCTGCAAGAATTCTTACATGACTGTGAGGCTATTTCATTCTCGTCATCTGTTGAATTGAGCTGGTTTTAAATTAAGGCATACTAGCTGGTGAATATTTCATAAGGTTTTCTTATATTGATACATAATCGAGTACCCTGTCCCTAAAACAAAGTAAAGGAGGAAAAACGATGCACAAAGACTTGATTTTCCAAAGCTCTCAGCATCTCTGGTCATCACTTCATTACAGAAGGATCCCAATAAGCAATGATCCATTATGTCATTAGCCATGTCACTTCTTCAAGACTGGGCATAAGAGTAGATGAAGCCCCTGCTTTCTCCTGGTATTAAACAACGCAACTACAACCTACTCCTAAGGTAGAAACAGTTTTACTTGCAAAATTGCATTCTACTTGTCATAGGGCAGAGGTGGTGGAGTTTAGCCAACAGACCTGTACGTCCATGAGCATTTATAAAGGGCATTTAGCACAGCACACGACAGAACGCCAAAGAAAGACCAGAGGAGGAAACATCAAGATAGGGATTCATCTAAGGGATTCCTCCAGTTGATTAGCATCACCCACCACAATCTGTGTTCTTCCCATCCTCTTTCTTATCCCACTGCAGCTGCTTTTGGCCCTGCCAAGCAATGAGATGAAAGATTTCTTCCTGGAATTGCATAACCAAAATGTAGAAGTGTCTTTGAAAACACACACTGCTTCGTTTCTTTATATTGCTGGCAGATTTCATACATAAATTAGCTGATGTTATGGATGCTTCAAGAGTAGCTTCTTTTTATTCCCCACATGCTTTCCTATTATGCTTAGTAATGCACTACACAAAACACATGCATTGTCAAACACCATAGGGAAAAATCATAAAAGTATCAGTAGGGAAGTAGGGAAATGAGAAAAAGCCCTGCTCAGCAACCTCTAATGAGGTCCTCCTGGTCTCCAGCCAAAGCTTCTAGGAGCAAGGCAGGGAAATTTCACAGAATTAAAAAAAAACTATTAAAAATACTCAGCTCTAAACTTGCTCAAACTTCAGGGTTTTAAGGTAACACCACACTGTTGCTTTTGAAAGCAATTCTTCTGGCAACGAGTGAGGCAAGTAGGAGATAAACTCAAGTTCTTCACACTGCAAGACAATTACCTCAACCCCTGAACTTCTTGCTATGCTGCAGTCACTGTGGGGCCTTTTGTGCTGCTGCTTTGGAACACATCTGAGGGAGCCCTCTGGACGCTGCTGTGAATCTGTCAAAGGCCAGGCAGCTCAGGCCAAACAAAAGGGAGCAGATACAGCTATCCAGCATTCCTTACATTTAAAACAGGATTCGTTGCTTCCTGTTATACAGATATCCCTTGCACAGCACACAGACTTGACTCAGCAATACAAGCTCAGCACCTCAACATGCAGTTGGATGACAGATTTTCTCCTCATACACACTCCAAGTTCTTTCCCTCTCTCAACACCTCCTCTCCTGATGCTCCTTTGAGCCATCCCTCCCTGCCTGTTGTTGCATAGAACCTTCCTCTTTGCTTTCTCTTTATTCTTCCATCACCTAAACTGTTGTTATTCCCCCTCTTCCTCGTCACACTCCGAGTACTTTTAATATCTTTTTAAAAGCAATATAAGTTTTTATCTCTTCCTCTGTAGTGATATAAACAGGAAAAGCTAAACATGGATGTTCTTAGGAGAATTCAGATGGCCTGGCCAGTTTGTTTCCCCAAAAGTCACATTTCATGGGAACAATATTATCACTGTGAAATGTAACCTCCTGGTGATGACACAGCAGGTAATAAACCTCCACCTATTGCAGGGACAGAGTTGGGAGCTATTAACGAACAGGGGAGATAGAAAGGATGGAAGTGCAAGAGAGAAAAAGCATGAAAGAATTTCTGCCTTTAATATTCATTGGTACAAAATCGGAGGCACATAAAGGCATTTTTCAGACTTCATAAATACTTCTGAAAACCTATGATCCATCTGGAATTAAATAAGGCACAGCACTATGAAGTGCTGCCACAGTAATAGGTACATCTGTGACAGCACATAAGGTACAGGAGAGCAGCGCAGGGCAGTGCCACACCAAAACCTGAGATTGCTTTTGAATTGACAGATAGAGCCACAGAGCTTGTTACCTGTCACAGGTTTGATAGCTGCTGATCAAGGATCATGAGAATTTCTCACCACTTTATAGTGGTTTCCTCTCCAGAACAAGAATAGTTATTTGCTTGCAGCACTCAAAAATTTGTCCTAACTGGTTTTGCCATCTTTTTTCCTTATTATATTCCTTTTCTAAATAGCAATGCTGTCAATGTTTTTCTACAGCTTTTACTAACTCTTTGATTTCAGGGGCCATTTCACATCCCTGACATCTGGTTTAGGAGGAAAGTCCTCCCATATATGCCAAAGGACTCATTCCTGAAGAAATCATCTTCCCAGCTGTGGAATGGCACCTTCTGTCAGCAAGGATAGAGAGGAGGAACTGGGACCTGACCCTTCTGCTATACTCAATCATCATGGCCCTGCTGAAGCTCTGGCTTCAGACACTGAGCTTGGAAGTCTCTGGCACACTTTCCCCCTTCTGCTGATTCCACTGCGGGGTGGTAACGTTGAGCATAAGCACAGAGCAGACAGTTCAAGTCTTCCAGAAGGACTTCATCTGTCACTGCTTTCACTGCTTTGCTGGCAACTGCAAAACATGCCCTGCCTGGGAACTGTGGTCTATTTAGCTTAAGCACATTACCAGCTATATCAGACTACCGATTTATTTTTATCTCAGCATGGTTTTTCTTATTTTATGTTGCCCTACCATTTGTGACTGGGTAAAAGTGTCTTGATTTTAAAGACATCCCAATATTAAATGGAGAAGAACCAAGTTCACGAGCTAAGCTCAAGAATTACACCACCAAGTTCCATTCTTGAAGGCCGTCACTCAGCCACACGCACCAACCACCTTTTGTTAGCACCAGCTTGATGCTGACCTTGTATCTTAACACCACTGAAAGCTAACAAACCACCTCTATGTATTATCAGTAACACTCCCTAATGTATTACAGTCACTGTGAATTTATATCAATTGCACTTTGTTTACAGCTGAAGAAAATCAGCATTTTCCTCTGTGTTTGAAAGAGCCCTGTTCTTTGTACCTTCAAGTCTCGATCACTCAGTATTTCATCCAGCCTCAAAAATCACCAAAGCCTTTGCAGTTTCTTAGAACTGGAAAGCATTGATCTTGTTCTATTAAATGTTTATTCAGGCAAAAAATTTGCTCATTTCTCAGCCTTTATCATCAGCCTGGTATTCACGGGAATAAAGTATCTCCAGACAGCAAATTCCGGGGTACTGCATGTTTCACAGGTGTGAATAGCAGCCTTCTGCACAGAACAGACTCTGCACACTTCAAGATTTCATTTACTTTTCCTAATCCAGGCCACAGCAATCAATTATATCATTTATTTCACAATTAAGTACAACCCCCCCATTTGTGCTGTGAAAATGGGATCTAAGAATTGTGAAGAGTACAGAACGACTGAAAATTAGCTCATAATCCCTCCCATATTTGAAGGTTTGGAAAACAGCGAGTTAGGAGTTGTTGTACGTGTGTGTCCCACTTTGGATTCTCAACTTCTACCAGAGAAAACAAGGAGGAAAGCTTAGCCTAGCACCGAAACTTGCTAAAATGATAATTACATGAAATAAAAATCTTACTTGCTCTCAAAGGAACGTATGATTCAGCCACATTTACCTACACTGGGAAATGCACTGAATGGTGATTTTTCTATTTCCACAACATCCTTGTATCAGGTATCTCACCTTAAGCAGCTCCCAGTTGCTCCAGCTCAGCCTGTGGAGATTCCATGCAGGAGCAGGCTGTGATTAGAGCCCTTCCTCAACGCCCTGAACTACCCAGGGGGGTGATGCCTCCAGAGCCAGCAGTGCTCATGTGTATATGCTGTAAGAGGCTGTGACTGTGATGTTCTGAGACAGACGTATAAATGTGGCCGAATAACCATCAACAGGATGGTAACTGTGAGCTACCAGTTTACAACACCGCAAAAATAACCATCTTTTGCGAAAGCCAGATGACTCCCTGAATGATTTTGACTAATGGCACTGTAATTCACTGCAACCTCCAAGTTTACCATTTTATTCCAGTCATGTGTTTCCAAATTACACCAGAATTGTGTTGTTTGCACTTCTAATCTTGTAAAAACTCTCTGGCAGCCATAGCCATTCCATGGGGGAGGATTCCTAATTTATGTAAAGCATTACAGAAAATGATCTATACGACAGTTTGGTATAAAATGCTAAATGCAAGTCATTACTCACTGAAGATAATTTGAGAGTATTGTGTCAGGGGAGACATTAGATTACAGAGGATAAAAAGTAGGAATAGGTATTCACATATTTATTAATCTTTGCATAATCAGCTGAAGGAGATAGTGGATGTTCTCTTGGGCCTAACTCGCACACAATGAACTCAACACCAGTTTGGAACCTCTGTTATTTTTCACACTATCAATACAATACCTTTTTAATGTTTCTGTGGTCTTGCAAAGAGAGATGTAGTTCTTATCTCAGAAATAAGTGCACTCCTAGATTCTGTTGTTGCTTGCAACTAGCAAAAGAGATGGTATAAGCTGACTGCTGACTAAGGAGAAGTATATAGTTCCAGGTCATTTTGGTAGCCTGCACAACTAAACAGTTTGCTTCTTTACTGCTTCATTCTGGAATGGAAGGATTTACCTATTATTCTCTGTCATGGGGAAAGGATGTCCCACATCCCCCTCTTTTCTAGCAATGGAAGTGGAAGAAATGGAAATACAATAAAACTAAACGATACTTATTTCTACATGGCTATCCATGACATTCATGCCTGCTTCTGTACTATGCCACACAACAGGGACTAAAGTGGTTAGTGAACATATCTGAATAGTATGCCTCCACCAGCTGGAAAACTCATCGACCTCCTCTTCAAGCAGCAGCTATTCAGTTTCTACTTCAGCATGTGATACAGTCATCCCACTGGAAATGATTCCTTCTCCCCTTCCTAGACTAACACCAGCTCAAATGCATTACAAACCAATTATATCCACCAGCTGCACGCCTCGACTTCCACTATTGAACACCAGCATTTAACCTAGATAGCAGTTAATGAGATATCTGGAAATGGCATCCACACATCAGCAGCTCTGAAGCAATTTCTCCAGAATTAATGGCCTGTCAGAACTTCAGGAACACACAGAAAGCCAATCTCTCCAGTTCTGTTTACCAGCCAAAAAGATCTACATGGCTCCCTGTCCCTCCACTCATTCCTAATGCTCATTATGCTTATTTCAGCTTCTATAGCCTAAAGGTTTTCTCTTCCTGTGAAGTTTGTGTACTCAGAACTCCTTTGTTTTAATGACTCTGTCTCCTGTTGTGCCCTCTATTGCAGCATACTGTTTATACAACTCTTTCAAATGTCTTCTAGAAAAGGAGGGCTGCTGGTAGAGCTGATGGCGTTTCATCTTTCTTGGTTCCTTCTGTTTCTGATTATTTCAGCTACACACCAACACCATCTCAGACAGATGAGCAGCTCCGTACTTGCACTGCTCTAATGAGCAGGTTCACTTGAAGTTGCAACGCTCTCACTGTGGCACATTACTGTTCCCTGCATCTCCATTTTCTCCCTAAATTTAGGACTACGTTGCGCAAGACATAATTGGGGTGGGGGGGGCCTAAGGGAGTCATGTGTACATCCCTTTGCTTTTGTGACAGCAGGATCCCTCTGCAAAGCATTAAGAGAGATTTAGAAGGGAGAACTAAATCCTCTGTGCAATTGTAATCACACTTCACTGTGTACAGGATCACAGAATGGCTCAGGTTGGAAAGCACCTAAACTCATCCAGTTCCAATCCCCCTGCCATGAGCAGCGACACCCCACACTAGCCCATCTCAACAATCCTACCTCAGACACTTATTTCTTACTGTTTGGTAGGACACTCTATCTGTCTGGCACAAAAGGATCCTGTTCCACTCACACGCTTCTTCCTGGGCAAATACATCAGTTAATAATCCAGTGAACCCTGTCATCATAATGCCAGTTGTGGATTTCATAAAAAATCATGCAGGTCATTTTGTGGATCTAATGGACAGACTGCACCTGAAGAAGAAGAACTGACCTCCTAAGGGTGAAAAATACAGCTCTGTTATCCTCCCATGGCTATTTAAATACGGGATTCTAAGTCCACTTTAAATCCATTTAAGAGGAAATAAGCCTTCCGTTTGTAACGTGTAAACTGCTACCCCAACATGAAATGCTCAGGCAAGGATGTCATCGATTTTCCAGAGAAAGAGGATTTTATTGGGGGAAAAAAACCAAAACCCCTACCCACTACTAAAACATTTCAGAGAAACACCAACAATTGCAGGTTCCTGTTCCAAATGTGTTTGGGTACATGCAACACCTCAAGAGAAAGTTTAGGGGCAACTTTTCCTTAACTTTTCACTCTATCGTGTGACTGAATCACTTTTCCGCATCATTTCTAACATAGAATAAATCCTTTTGGTCCCGTTGTTGCTAAGAAATTCATGAAGTGACCCCCAACTGCACCGTTTTCTTACCCAACTTAAAACATGAACCTTCTTGGACAAAAACACCCCTCAATATTTTTAGTTGTAATTTAAACAAAATACACCAAAGCCAAATACACTTTGAAGTGTCAGGCTGGCAAAGCGTGTGTGTGTGTGTGTGTATATGCAGACTATTGGCAGCGTGGATCTCACATGTATTTTTAAGTTGCACACCACATGTACAATCTGACCAACATCTTTGTTTCAGCACTTGTCACGCACATGCCAGTCTAAAGAGTCACCAGACAGATTTACAAGCTTGTGCTGATGGAGCCTTTGATAATCCAAATCTGAAGCCTCATGACAGCATCTGCATGTAAAAAGATTCTCTTCTGTAGAACACAGGGCTCTGCTTTCCCCACAACAAACCGCTCTTGTTTGCTCTGTGTCACATAGGAAGTGCTGTAGCTACACTTGCCATTTCTTGCTAGTATGCACACCTTTAAGCATCAAACATTATCCCCAATAGTAAATGTCATTTGCAGCACTGTATTTATTATTCTTTTTAGGATCCCTGTTTCTGGAGGATGATGTACTGACAGTGTTTGGGGTTTTTTATAGTTAGGTCACATCTCACATTACTTCCCAGAAAACTGTAGCCAGGTTATGACCCAGACCCCAGCCTGGTGAACTGCTGCAATGACCCTTTCACTTCTTAAAATAAGGAAGTTGCAGAGGGTTAAAAGACAGTTTTCAGCATCCAAAAAACCTACAAACATGCAGCTTACCAGTGTTTCCTGGGTAGGTGGTTGAGCAGACTGAGGAATCACAGATTATGCCTGGTGAATAGTGCAAATTCAGACACCGGAGAGCCAAAACAGACACAACCTGAATTACATTTATGGTTTCACTGATCCCATTGGGCTTTTTTGTCTATGAAAAACACTGGGACAGAAATTCTTTAGCGTGTACTGAGTACCAGGACTGGCCAGCAAGGGTATCCTAACTCCTGAGGTGAAGCTCACTGACAGCAGAACTAAGAGCTACAGAAAAATATTCATGAGCTACTAGTCCTTTGCTCCATGAAGCCAGTGTTTCAGTGATACAGTTTTAGTTGGCTAATTGGTTAATTCATTTCATTAATGCTACTTATGTTTCAACTTATGCCCTCATGAAATCATTTTAATCTAATATCCAATTATGATTATTCGTTTGTAGGTACATACCTTGATCTTTTTAAATGCCTTGTAAAACACCTTCAAAACCAACACATAACATGTGACTGAAGAATTATTACTCAGAGCTTTCTGGAGTTGCACTGTCTGAGATGGCCTAATCTTTCTGAAGGTGCAGTGTCCTTCTCTTGTTTACCTCCATGAATCACTTTACATATTGTCTTACAACAAACAACAAATTCAAGGACAGATATCTTGGATTTTGCTCACAAATAGCCATTTGCTTTTGCACTTGGTTAATGGGCATGTAATTATCTGTGTAGCTGTTAGATAGTGTCTGTATAGTTGTTAGATAAGAAGAAGTAAAAAGTGCTCCCTCTGAGCCAGTTGCTGAAATTAGTCAGTGAAACGTATAAACCCTCCACGTAAGACACAGAACAGAGCTTTACCTACGAATAATCACAGCATTACTCTGTGAGACATCACAAAAATTCTACACATCAAATTTACTTCAGTTTACACTTATTTTGACCTTCTATGAATTTATATGAGTATTCAACTGATTCATGGCAGAGCAAAGCAGCACTGCGTGTCCGAGGGACTCACAGAATCTGCCTTTAGCTCCTGACTTTGAGACCTGTTTACTAATTCCTCCATTATTGTCACTACATGTAAGTGTGAAAAGAGTATGGGAGAGTCAAACACTGTTTTCCCCAACATATCACAATTACAGCAAACACCTGTGCTAAAGAATAGCAACCAGCAGCAGGCCACTAATACACACACAGAACGCCTTACTACAACAAGTTTAACGTGTCAACATTTCTTGAGCATGGGAGGCAACACAGGGAGAGGAACAATCATCAGCACATTGAGAGACTACTTGAAAAGAATTCTTGAATGAATGGCACTTACTTAATAAGGGGAAAAAGAAACAAACAAACTAATCCCAGCACAGGATGCCTGCAGGGCACCCACCTTCCTATTGGGAGCTACCGCACTTGGCATGAAGCACTCACACACTGAACAGAAGTTATTTTCAGATGCTTTTCATCTACATGCTTCCCTGTCAATCTTGCCTTGCCCTTTTCCAAACACTGCTTTTTCCACTCCCTACCAGTCTTTTCTATTAAAAAAAGAAAAAGAACTGCTACTTGGAATATTTAGGACAAGAGGAAATGGCCTCAAGCTGCACCAGGGGAGGCTTAGACTGGAGATGAGAAACAATTCCTTCCTCAGAGGGTGGTCAGGCATTGGAATAGGCTTCACAGGGCAGTGGTGGAGTCACCATCCCTGCAAGGGTTCATACACCGTGTAGCCGAGGCCCTCAGTGCCATGGGTTAGTGGCGGCCTTGGCAGTACTGGGGAACATTGGACTTGATGATCTTCAAGGTCTTTTCCAACCTGGTTGATTCTATTATTCTGTATCACATAGCTTCTTAAAGAAACCTATGCCTACCTGCACTCTTCTGATGTGAGCATTCCTACCATGCTTGAGAGAATTAGATTTAAGTGCTTCTGTTTCATTTCCCTTGGAAGAGCCACTGTCTGCACACCAAAAGGGCTGCAGACAACCTCAGCAGGGATGACACTTGGAGCTCCCAAGTCCAGGCACCAGATGGGAGATTAAAGTAATTGCTCAAATCCAGTTTTGTGTCTGGCTTTTGGATACAGCATCAGCTACTTAAGAGTTTGGGATTTGATTGAAGAAATCTGCACATCAAACAGTTAAAGCAAGAGCTCTAGTATATTGTTAGTAAAAATAATAGGCAGATCTGACAGTACTGGACAGTACAACATCAGTACTGGAGGAGCACTGATTCGGAGGAGTTCTTCAGAACAAAATCTGCCCTTCTACTCTCATGTCTGTTACCTTACGTGCTCTGGTGCTTTGGGATTTCTGTTGCTGGCTTTGCTTTGGGTTTTTCACATGGGCTGTATTCATTTGCCTGTTATTTACTGGCAGCCCAATAAAAAGATTATAAAAATGTTTTGGTTCTTTTCCTTATACACAACACACTTAACAGCAGCAAATACACATTAAAATTGCAGTGGAACTACTTTCCTTCATATTCTAACAACTAACATGAACCAGTCAGTATTCACAGGCGATTTCTAGACAATGTTATTGAGAAGGCATCACATACTTTAAAGGAACACAAGAGTTAGTTAAATGTTGTATGAAAGATTCATTGTAAATTAAAAATTAAAAAGTATTCAACAGCTCCAAAAAGAGTTGAAACCCATCTGTTAACTATAAATTACCTTTTCTTTATCTTAATGTAACCATATGCCATGGGATAGTAACTGACATTTAAGCATTCTCTTCAAACCTCTGGTTAGGACTGGAGCAGACATAGTGATCACTGAGCATTTCACATAGTAAACACACAGTTTGCATTAACAGGTCTGTGACAGAGGCCTCAGGATGATTTGGTGACAAGAATATAGTTCAGGAAGAGTTCAGCATCTCTGCACAGAGGACACATAGAGTGAGAAACTCAACCTTCAGCCCAGCAGCAGCTTACAGCTTCGTATTGCAGGGAAGTAACACAAGGCACCAGAACGACTCCTTCCAATCTTCCACAGCTCCAAAGGTTAAACCTGTAAAGACACGTCTAAAACACAACTTCATAAAATCCACATCTTATGGCCCTTTCCAACCCTAACTATTCTGTGATTCTATGATACTCAGAGCACATGGAATCACAGTCAAACAGTAATACAAAAATGCTCATAGAATAGGTAGGGTTGGAAAGGACCTTAAGATCATTCAGTTCCAACCCCCCTGCCATGGGCAGGGACACCTCACACTAAACCATGGCACCCAAGGCTCTGTCCAACCTGGCCTTGAACACCGCCAAGGATGGAGCATTCACAACCTCCCTGGGCAACCCATTCCAGTGCCTCACCACCCTCACAGTAAAGAATTTCTTCCTTATCTCCAATCTAAACTTCCCCTGTTTAAGTTTGAACCCGTTACCCCTTGTCCTGTCACTACAGTCCCTGATGAAGAGTCCATCCCCATCCAGAACTACCTGTTCTCAGAAAGACACTTCTCCAGCCAAGAGCTTTCCTATAGAAAGATTTTCCGAGTGTGCTCAATCTGTTTCATGTGGTACCATAGAAAAACTACTGTCAAACCTTGCATTAGACTACAAAGAAAAAGACGAGGCAAACTATGCTTAGCCTTGAGCTATGAGACAAAACTCCGAGGTTTTCAGAACAGCTTCCCTCCTCCAATGGTTTAGATTTCTGACATGATTTAAGATCAAAGAAGTCCATCCTGTCACACGACTATGACACTTTGCACTGTTTCAGAAATGACAACAGAAAAATAAACCCCATTCTTTTATTTCACAGAAACTCGGATTCTTTTCCTGTTTCATTACAATGTAAGTAAAGGCACTGTCACTGCAGCGTTGAGCAGACAACCTTAACGTCTTACATTAGTTTCGTATAGTTATCCTTCTTATGTGATAAGGAAAGAATGTATGACTGCTGATGTTCACTGTTATGACATGAGCTGAGAAAATAATTTCCACTAATCTGAAATGATTAAAGTTCATTCTGCATCTGTCTGCTGCACACCACAGAAGAACATATAATGTGCCTGAAGTTTCTATAACATCCTTTAATAAACCTGCGCTCAGTTCATTTTGTTTTAATGGTGCTATAAAAGTTCACATGTACCCACGCAATGTTTTCCTAAGTAACTGAAATTTAATATATAAGAATCCCCTTTGGATGAATGTGGGATACAGGCTGCTGCTGTTAGAGATGCCGATACACCGACAGGACAACCTTCTTGCCTACCAATGATCACAGACAAACAGACACTGTACTAAGCAAGACACACTGTAGCCTACGGCACAGCCAGCATTCTGAAAGCGTGCAAGCAGCAACACCTCCAGCAAGGCAGCAATTCCTGCCAAGTACAAAACCAAATACCAGGTCTTTCACCATTTTTCTACTTTAGAATGTATCTGAATCCTGGTAGTGTTATAGAGTGACAACAAAGGATTGATAAGGACAGAAAGCAACATCTTCCTCCATCCAAAACTCCAAACCAATGCTCCTTCCAGCTCACCAAACATCACAACCCACTGAGCCAAACAAACCCCTCCAAAAAAACCTTTTCTTTTTCATCATTCAGCCTGGCAATACCTGGTAACATTTACATCTTAAGCTTACATGCAACTCATAAAGCTGAACACCCTATATTTTACTTAAGTATGGATGGAAACCAACACAAGGTCATCTCCAAAGAAGTCCTCATCCATTCTTGTTAGCTTAAACAACAGCAATTCCACACCTGCATACTCATGACTTCTTACTTAAAATACCAAATTGAGATTGAATAGCTCTTGCCTGTGAAGATGCATACACTGGACACGACAATGAAAACAGACACGGTGCTGCCTCCTCTGCAAGGTCAGGTCAGATGGAAAAATGCCTCTTGCAGGGAAGTGACTTTTACAGCAAGGCCTTGACTGTCCTCCAGAGACAAGGACGAGGATTATCTGGAGGAATACGTTTACATGTTTGTGTACTAATCCATGTTAAGGGTGGTATTAAACACACGGCCTTCAGCGAGCTTCTGTTTACGCTCATCAGAAGTCTTCACAAATACTAAACATACACTTTAAAAATAACCTGTCAGCAATGGGAAGGAAGAAAGCAGACGGGGGAAAGATGACTGGAAGACCTAAATCTTCACTTCGAAGTGTTAATGCAACACATATATCAGACACGTACATGCAGCTCGTCTTAGATAAATATGAGGCAGATTTTACATTACCCAAGTTTTCGTGTTTCTACTCACAAGAACATTGAAATAAGACTTCACAGGGCAGACCTGACAGCGAGAAGTCCAAACAAGGTTTGAAATGGATTCACTGTACTCTTCACACCAACAGAGCAGGCAACTCAAGGTATGAGCAAACAACGCAGTCTCTTTCCAATGGAAAGCAGCAAGTTTTCTTAAAAAGGAAGATTTCAGTTGAATATGAGGAAACAATTTTCTTGACAGTGAGATCTGAGAACGTGGAAGTTTCTCAAATGAAAAGCAGTGGGAAGATCCCAGAGACATTGGTAACTAGGCTAGATACCTCAGAAAGCGTTCTGTAGGGAACAATTCTGCACTGATAGCACGAATTAAGGTAAATTTACAAGTGGGGCTTAAAACTACTACTTTCCTGCTAAAATAACATGCATGCACACACAATTGCATTTCTTGAGGAAGGATCACCTAAGGCAGACAGGATATGACGCACCCTCACAAAATTCCTGTCATTCACATTCATTCATTAATAAGAACGACCAATACTGAACCTACTACCCAAAACCATCCAGGTAGGAAAGGTCAGCAATGGAAGTGAATATGCCAGTGGAACTGTGACATTGTTCCTACATTAAGAACACAGTCACAACAGTAAAAGTTGTGTCCACTCTCCCATCTGTGTCACTTCCTAGTTCAAAAAAGATCAGCACTGTAATTTTCTAAAGCTTCTACTATTAAAGTCTAAAATACATTCAAAGCATCAAATGACACCTCCACAAAATATGCTTCTGCAGCCCCAACACAGTTTAAAAATAAACTCTGCATCTGTTAGCATTCTATTTCTGCTTAAAAGAGAGCAGAAAAAACCCTTAGAATTTTAAAGAAATAATATTCAATTGAAGATATTGCTATTGTATCCATGTTAGATAACTATTTACAGAAGCTAAAGATTCAATGTTGTAAACCCCTTTATGAGACTTTAGTACATAGAAATGAAATCGTAAATGGGGAAGTGTAGATTGCTTTGATTTAGAAAATTGTTGCCATTAAACAGTTCACAAAGAGCCTGGTGTTTCAGCATCATTATCCCCAATGTGTCAAAGTAAGCGGTTTCACAATATTTAAAGCACTCCCAACTTCCTCATAAATACCATTTATATTCCGAAGCTGCTATTCGGTGTATCAAAAAATATCATTTACATTCCTCTGTAGTTACATAGCATGATTACCTGAACAGATATACCTTTACCTGACATAAGTAATGAGAAAACAGAAGGCCAAGGCTGTTTTAAAAGGTTTAGTAAGTGAGACAGTATTGTGTGTTGTACTGAAGCTTGCTTATGTTTTGTAAGCACAGAACATCTCAATGTACATGAACTGAAAAACTGTTCAAGTCCTTTCCTTGCTGTGTTTACAACTACCATCTAGTTGTGTGCATATGGGCATGACAGACACCTCAAGGGATGGTCACTATCATGTGCTGATGTTTTCAGCTATGATCTGCTGCACAAGAACTGACACTTCCTTTACTTAATCCTATTATTGCCGAGCACCATTTGCTACCCTACCTAACATCAAAAGATGCTTTTGGTTTCTGTGCATCAAACCACTGCAATTTCATTTGCCTGGATACGGAACTATAGAAAGAGATTTGGCTTTATCCAGATTTACCCTTCAAAATTCCCATCATCCACTTCCAATTGTATATTTTACTCTCTGGACAGCTGCCATGCAGACGACTGTTGGGTAACCAATAGACACAGTGACAGATCATCACAACAGCAGGCTGAAGCACGAGATACACACCAAATACAAGGTTAAATGCCTGAGAAAGAGAAATGGACAAGGGCACCATGTCCGCAACTATCCCACTGACAAGGAAGAAGTTGAAATCCCTATTCCTAGACATCAGCGTCTGTAGCAGAAAATGCCACTATGCACCGGTGACCTGATGATCCAGGACAGAGGGAGGGAGACAGACTCCAGTTATATTCCAATGACAGAATGAAGCTGTCTTTAGAGAACACAGGTTACTAGACACTTAAGCCAATGAACCAGACTTCACAAATCCTCTTGTGCAGAGAGCTACCCATTTTGATTTGTTCTTTGCCTCTAGCCTGGACAACTGGCACGGAAGCAAAGGCATAAGCAGACACAGACAGAAGAGGACTATGGCTGGCCATAAATCAAGAGGCACCTTCAAGTAGATGCTCATCTTCTTAATATAAGCAAATGAATACTACAAGAAGAAAACCAGATGGTTTAAGCAACCTGTTATTGCTAAGGAGGTGGCTGCTTGCTGAGAAAACCTTGACACAGGTAAGACAAATTCCTCCAGAACGTATCAGGGAATCTAAATGCACCAAAGGATAGAAGATCTGCTATGCAGGTTGTTTTACAGGCCATTTCTCATGAGCTACCTGATTGCTGACCTGATAATTCACTTTCAAATGGTGACAAAGGGAAAGGAAAAGCACCCTTGCAGACAGCATAGAACAGGAAAGAGAAGGTTGAAAGGCAAAAGTATTAGGGAATGCAGAGAGGCATAATGATAAAAATACAAATGTAGAAGATATTTTCCAGAAAACTTCCAGAAAAACAACTACAGGAGACGCTGCCTTGAGAAAACACAAAACCAGCCTCTTCCTTACAGCAGTTAAAGAAATTAATGATGTGAAATGAACAGAATTCATAGCTCAGGTTGCTGCACTGAGGTGGTTCCCTAAGACAAAGTAACTACAAGGCTTTGGTATCACAAGGTGAGACAAAATTTGCCATTGCTCATTAAATCTGTTCATCATGCTTGTGTTCCTGTGACTGAGAAGCCTCAACTCAGCTGTAGGCTGATGTGTACAAAGCTCTCTTGTGTGGCTGCACTGTTCAGCTTTCTCCTGATTCTAGTAAGTAACATCACAAATGCACTCAAACACAACAAGAAGCACTTTTATCAGTAGTCCACTCCCTCAATTATATGTACAATAGCAGACTGCACAGCATCAAACCCATCTAAATCTAAAGCAACACCTATGTCATAAATACCCAAACACTGCATCTGCATGGAAGTGAAAGAAAACAGGATAGAAACAGAGATTGCTTTATTTTTCAGCACTCATTGTTTCCCACACTCTCCTGAGATGAATAATGGCATGGCTCATCCTGGCAGTGTCCAGCTCCCTTTTCCTTTCTATTTCTTTGCTACTAATCTGCTTGATTTTGCCAGGAGCAAAACCAACCTGGTGAGAAGGAAGAGAAAAACAAAGATATTTATCCCATTTTATTTCTCTGCAAGACATCCAGAAGAAATCCAGCAAGTTGGTACGTTTGAGGGAACAAACCCATCTTTCTGCACAGATGTGTATCTTTTGTCATTTGGCAGAGCTGCGGCAATTCAAGTCCTATGATTCTGCAGAGAATCTCAATTGCTGTGACATCCCAAGGCAGTTTCAATTTACAATTAAATTGTTACAATACAGAGGTTTGTTTCATTGCAGCACTAATGCAAATTGCTGCGCACTGCTTAGTTTAGGGGCTGAGCTTTCTACACAATTCTTCCTGTTCTTGCCCATCTGCCAAGCCTGTTTTTCTACCTTATCACACCTGCCATTCTCAGCCCCAAGGGGCTTACACAGGAATTCTTCTCCTATTTCTCTGTATAGCAACAGCTTAGGAATAGCTTGTTTTGGACCCAGTGCTATAAGGGAAAAAACTGCATGGCAGTTTTATGAAATCAATTAAGATTCTTAAATTCATCTACTAACAGCACAGCAACCCTAATCTCTGCACAACAGCAGAGCACAATGTTTTACTTCTACACATTCACAGAACACCCCATCTTTCTAGACTCTGCATGTTTGCTTGTACAACGATAACATGGGCTACTGGATTGACACTGAGGCCTGAATTCCAGAGAACTGACTATGGGTCCCACAATGGTACTGGTTTATTTCGTGGTCTTCAACAAATTATGGCCTTTCACTGTGCTTCAGATTCTCCATTTTAAAGGAGGTCTCACATTGGCCAATGGGCCATCCATTGGAGTGCTATAAGACCACATAATTTCATCAGTATTAGTAAACCACTGAGGCCTTACAGACGCTGAGAATCTAATTCAGTGATTATTTGATCTTGCACACCTTACTGAAGGTCACGTTCCAACAAGCAGACAAACAGGGAGCTGTCATTCACCAGATGGTAAATACACAAACCCTAGAAAAGCACATCTGAGAGAACAGAGCATAATGATTACCTAAATTTACAATAGGAAGTATCCTTCAAGCAACTCTCTTCTTTTACAGTAAGACCATATTGCAAAGACAGTATTTCTAACAAAAAATAACATTAGAATCATCCCATTATGTTTTCTTTGATTCCCTATTTATTCACCCTACCTACGCCTCATCGTCAGAGCTCACACTGTGACTGTGGAATACACAAAGAGGATGATGCTTCATCTAAACCCACGCTGGATTAGAAATGCACACCATCAATGAGATACATTTTTATCAGCAAATTATGCCACATACTCTGCAATTTTTTCCTATTTGATCTTTTAATATTAAAAGATGCTTTGTGCTTCAAAGATGTTAAGTCAAGGACTTTGTTTCTAGGCTTCTAACAAACCTTTACTGCCAGAGTGCTGTATCACAGTGCATTTCATACCCAAATGAAATCTTCAAGAGGGATGTTATTTTTTTATGCCACCGTCAGTTAATAAAGCTCTAAAATCCAAACTTGTATTAATACCGATTGATTTTTGAGATGTTATTGATATAAAACAACTGTTTCATGCAACTTATTCTTACAAACACTATTTCAATTATAAGCTTTTAATGGTAATTTGTTATAAATAAATAATAAAAAGAGGTCAATGAGTATTCCAACTGGTTTTAATTTGTCCATACCAAGTATATTCTCAGAATAAAGAGAAAAAAGACAGAGACAGGTATATAGAGGTAAGTTTTCAAGACTAGATGTTACCAGGTCAGGTTTTCACTGTTCTGATACTGTCCAGATTCAATTTCATCATTTCATCTTGAATTGACTAATTGGGTCATAAGATAGACACAACAAAAGGCATGTAAAGCACTCAGTTTCTAAATGCTCAGTCCCTTTTTCAGTCTTCTGCAAGGAAAACAATTATTTTTATATTCAGTGCTGTGTTTACCCCTCTCTCTCCACCTCACAGGAAAACACTATTTTGAATAGCAAGACAGAGAGACAAACAGTAAAAAAACTGACTTCAAGGAAGCAGCAGCTGCAGCAAACAGGCACTTTGAAGGGCTGGCACAACAACCAAGCTACATTCTGTTCCCCCCAGGGTAAATGCTTTTACTGCATGAGAGCGTGCTGCATTTATACAATAATTTTTAAACACACTTATCACTGCATCCCCATTTTGTATAACACCATGACAAAAAACCCTAGAAAGCTCAAGCATCAGCACATTAAACAGGCCTGTTATGGTTCATATCAAGTTCAATTTCATAGGCTTTATATTCGAGCCCCCAGCACTATCGCTATACAGTAATCAGAAAGCTAAACCAATCCTCTCTTCTATGTATAGTTCCAATCTTCAAAACCAGCTTAGAAATCTAGACATATAATTTATTTGCACCCTTCTCTACACAACATGAGAGCTAGAAAACAATTTCAGATTAGATCTTAATGGAATTGTATCACTTTAGTTACTGCTGAAGCCATAAAAGCATAATCCTGGGCAGCATCCCTTCACTCAGTAGGTGCTGTGCAAGTGACCATTTGCATACAGCCTGCTTTAAAAGCCCCAAGACTCCTTCTGAACAGTTTAAGGAGAGCTCTCAAAAGGTCTGTGCTACATTTAGATGCTTTCAACTACTGTGGATCCACCACTGGTTGCGATTGTGCTTTCTCTTCTCCTCGTAACTCCTAAATCAGTGACAATGTAATGTATTCTCTTACTCTGGATGAGGATCAGCTTTTGGTCCGAGGGGTTTTTACCTAAGCTGACATTCATCACATCTCTACTTAAAAGTAGCTCTGGAGCTCTAACGCTCTTTCTCAGGAAAGAATGGCAGTTCTTGAAACAGGATTCATGACAGCCATTTGTGTAAGTGTGGCCTGGAAACAGAATTTAAATGCCTTTCTAAAGAGAACAGATAGTATAACAGTACAGAATAGGTAAGGAAAGAGTTTATTTCCTGATCATAAATAACTGCTAACACAGAAGTTTTAACTTGCACATCACCATTGGACAGGGAGAGTCCTATCTACAGAGATTTTATGCATACATAGTGCTATCAATAATGGAAGATTTTACAGCACAGTTGTCCATAAGTCATGATTCTGGCACAGATCCTATTTTAACTCTCAAAACCACCTGCCCTTAGCTACTACAAAATATCCTATAGAAGTAAGATTGCCAGAAATTGCCAAATCTCTAGCTTTCTGAACATTTTGCTGCCAGAGCTCTCCTGAGAAGCCGACTGCAGGGATTCTTCAGGACAGCTTCCAAGAGCTTAAGCTAAAGCGTAAAAAGCACTGTTACAAGCATTTGCAAGAGCTTGCAAAAAATGCAATCATCACCCTTATTATCTATAAAACATTTTAACTGAACGCTAATTTAAACAAAGCCTTTGGCAACAAGCAGCTTTACACCTAACTCAGAGAAATAGTGCTTTCAAAGCCACATTTGTCACTGGGTTGAGTAATAGCACGTGCCAGGAAGATTTCCCTGTTTCAGATTAATCAAATCACAGAACAGGAAAGCTTCATGCCTGAGGTCATTGTTAAAATCTGTAAAAGCAGATCCCATGCTTTAACCAAACAACAATTGTCCCTTCTACATCTATAAGCCAAAACCTACACCTGAAAGTAACCTTTTTGGCAAAGATTATTTCTAAGCATTACCTGAAAGTGCCACCTGCCATTAAAAATGAGACAAAAAAAAAAAAAAACCAAATCTAGCTCTTTTGAGCACAGTGGAAAATGAAGCATTTCTATGGATGTTGCTATGTTTGTGTCCCAAAGCACATTAAAGCAGCAGTGTTTCACTATCAGTGATAATTCCAGATACACCCACCAGTTAAAATAGCAGAGAATCACCATCTACACGAAGCTGGCTGGCAGTTCTTAACAGCTTCCTCGCAAAGATCACGAACTGTAAAGAACAGCTCCTTCATTTTAACGTGATGTGTTCCACCTAACACCTCTCTTCTATGAACACCAATCCTCTCTTCAGTCAAACTACCAACTCCACATCCTTCCTCTTCAAGGCAGCACTGGCAGGTAGCAAGAGCAGCACTCTGGACACCACTTTCATTAGGTTGTCTATCAAGAGGATAGTGTCCACACACTCAGAGGACGCAAAGGTGTGGAGCTCCTGGAAGAGCTGTATTAACTTCAGTTCACACCAGCTCAGCAGCTGTATTTCACTTTTTAAAACTCTTCCTTAATACAGGTATTGAGGCAACAGTCAGAACGGCTCTTCCCCAGCCAGAATGAAAAGCACTATTTTAACTAGATACAAACACCAAAGCAATGAGAACCTATTTGAAAGGGAAAACTTTCTACATTAGCTAAAAGAAGCATTTCAGCTTAACTCTAGGAATAAAGGGAAAAAAAGAAAGACAGAAAGAAGGAAGAAAAAAGAAAAAAAAGGCAGGAAACCCCCCTGTGCTTTTAAGTTTAGCTGCTCCTTTTCATTTGACTAGATTATGGAAAAAAGAGTGTCAAAGCCCAGGCAGGGACATGGGTATTTCTTAACCTGCCGTTTAGAACCCTTTTGTCTTACAGCAGCATTCCTGCTTTCAAAGACAGCAATCCTCAGCAAACGAAGTTCTGAGAGACAGCACTGGATGGCATAGCTGTCAACAGAGCTCTGTTTTCACACTATGACACAGACTTCCACAGCATCCCAGACGGAGCTACACCTGGGGATGCTGGGAGGTTTGGAAGGACAATTCCAAAAGACAAACTGTAGGCACGGGATTGCCAGAGTTGAAAGGCACTGCTTTTCTCTGGATTTACTGCTTCCAGCAGTGCACAACAACCCCTCATACTTGGAGTTTTCTCCCTCCTGCAACTGTGCTTCACGGCTCACTCTTAGCAGGGGGAATGGAACAACCTGACCTCAACAGCCCCAACTGAAGGACCAGGAAAATAGCACAGGAGTTGTGTCATTTTCTTCTACAGACTTCACTGAAGGGGTGTAAGCTGTAAGGACACGTCCATCAAAGCTAAAAAGCGAAGATAACACCTGAAAATCCAAGTGAAAGGAACACTTTTAGGACAAGAAAAGAAGAAAGGAAACACTTCCTGAGTTAGAGCCATGGGCAGGTAGAGGGCAGCAGAGGGACAGCAATCCTGAGCTCTGGCTACTCGCCAAAGCATAAACCTTAGGAAAGTCTCCTCATCATTAGCCTATATATAGATTTACCACTACATTCAAAATACCATAGTTGCCATGAAACACTGAAAACTTCAAGCAGATGGACTCTTAGAAGTGAAGCTGTCAAGCAAGAAGTAGCCAAGTACCAAGCTTATTACAATCAACTCACAGAAAAAAAGGGGAAAAAAATAATAAAAAGGGGAAAAGATAATATTCCAGGTAGGTTTTCTCTCCTCTGAATTACACAAGCCCTTCCAATCATTCAGAGTGTGGCTTAACACTTGCACTTATCTTCCTGCTCTAGAACCCAGTAACAGAATATTCTTGGCTGCAGACTGCAGCACAGTTACTGTGGAGGTTTGAGTTCACTGACAATAAACTGGACACATTTAGGGCATTCTGAATGTTTCAATTTGTCTATAAGAAATGACAATGTGTTAGCAGTGCATGTTTCCAGTCTGTAATGCTAAAATCCGTTTCCAAAGACGATTCTGACAGTTCTTTTTTAACAAGTGACAGACTTGACCCCAGTAAACAATCTGCTCCTCAAGAACAGACACAAGCAGTTCATGACACACCATTAGGCACACCCATGGAACAAAATGGAACAGGGCTGTCACATTGTCTGCTGTTCACATGCCATCAGGATTCACATGGATATTGAGAAGCTGGGCAATCATTTCCAACTTCAGAGCATTTAGCAGATTTTTGTTTCTAAGTGCATATTATGACAGGTCCTATCCTGAATTCTCTCGAAAGGATTTTAAAGCCAATTCCACCCATTGATTCAGAGCTCCTTAGCTTACTCAGAGGCTTTCTAGATACTTTCTCAATTCTAAAATGATCCCTAGTCATCAGAACACAGGTACTAACACACAAGGCATTGAATATTTTTTCATTAGGTAAAAAAATATACTATGAAGACAATTAAATGACTGCACAGCCTATAGTAGTAGTTTCTGACATTTCCAAGCGACAGCAAGTGCTACAGGCAGTCAAAGCAGAATTACATATTTGACAATTACATCCCCATGGTTAAGCAGCTAGGATAGTTTTGCAAGCCTTTGAGAGGAGGTTGCAGAGCAGAGGTCATAGTTTATGGAATTCATTGACAGCAGTAATCCATCTAAAAAAACCTTAATTCACATGCAATTAAATCATTCGTTAAATGGGAAAAAGCAGAACAATGTTCTTTTGGCAAATGCTTCTATAATTAACTGCTGAGGCCAAGTGCACTCATTTTTCCACTTTTCCTGGTCTATGGATGACCTGTAACCATTCCCCCATGGCAGAATCCCAATTTTGTACTGCAAAGGTCCCTTGCTGAACCTTTCCACTTGCCAATGAGGAGGCCGCTGTCACACTACTATACCTGACTGGGCATGGCAGTGATTAGCAGCACCACTAAGATTCTCTTACTTCAACTCCTGTTTATAGCAATAAGGGCTGCTTGCACGAATTCAGAACTTTAAGACAAAAAAATAATGATGCCAGGATTTTTGCTCTGATACTATACAAAGCCCACGCCTATCCCCAGTGAGCTAGATGTTACAAACAAAAAACCCAAAACCCTCAAAAGCCAACCAACCAGACCAAAAAACAAAGGCAGTATCTAAGGAAAACCAATCAGTTGTTTCAAGTGGCTGTTTCCCTACATAGACATTCCCCAAGCAAGGCAGGGATTTTATTTAATACATACACTCTATCCTTGATTCACTGTTTTCTGTGCCACCTTCAGACTGTAATTTGTAACCTATGAGCGTGTCATCTTAACCTCCATTCAGACACTCTCACCACTCACTGCCTGGCCCAGGCAGGCGCTGGTTGCGCTGTGTGTGATGGGCCATTGCTTTTGATCAGTCCTCTCCCTCCCAGGGCTTCTGGTGGTCCTGCCTCGCTCAGCCTGACACAGCCAATTTACCAGTGTTAAGGTTTTTCTGCTCCCCAGTCCCATGAGGAGGACCTAAAGGCCACACTTTGCATTTCTGGAGATGGAGGGAGAAATATAGCGCTGGAGCTTCTCAGAAACTGCCTTCACTGAACCGAACATATTTCTACAGTTTCCAGAGCAGCCTTCTGCAAATTATTCCAATATAATGTTCTTTTGTTCATGACTGAGCACATCCCATCAGCAGGCTTCTAGGCCCAGCACTGCAAAACTAATTGCTTTTCGCCATGTATATAATAGGAAAGCTTCTAATATTGTCAGTCATAACTTTAGCAGGATTAAAAAAAAAGAAGTAAATAGGCCTGAGAAGTCACATGCTGCAGATGCAATTTGGGAGAGGCTATTTTTATACTTTAATTTTAATGCAATTTAACATATTAAACTAAAAGTGGTTCTTTGAGATGCACTGCAACGCTCCAACTTGAACAGCTTCTCAAGTCTGAATGATAATGCATCGAAGCTTAGCTGCGTGCCAATATTTTATTATTTAAAAAGTCATTCTCATTTAGGTTTTGATCCATTTTATGTTCCTTGACACAGATTAAGTTATTACAAAATTAATGAAAATTGTCTGCATGACAGCAGATTTCTTTTTTGGGCCTGCAAATATAATTATCCACCCACAGAAGAGACTGAAAAATGAAGTGAGGGTCTCTATTACTGACAGATACTGCCCTACATTTTTAACACGGGGAAAAGAACTTGCTGTCAAACATGCAAACCATTTCCAAGTAAGCACCTTCCCAAGGGACCATGTTTACAACAGATAAAGTAGTAATTGGGAATGCAGCAACTTTTGTTTTTATATTAGCAGGAAACAAGGCAGCATCAAAGGAAATCTCTGGTGAGGCTACAGCAGGCAAAGTCAAGTCTGGGGCAATTTTCCCTGTCAATCAAAAGGATTTCCTCTGGATTTCACAAGCTTTGTAAGCCAGACCTCCTCATGAGTAGATCAGTGCTCCTCCCTTGAGAAAGGCAAACTAATATCCTTTGGCTTTAGTGTGAGAAAGACAAAGAGAACTATGACAAGGACAGACATCAGACACCATTAATAAAGTAAGAGTATTGTTTATTACAAAAATAAGAAAAGTCACTTAGCTGACCAGTGTCTTCCTGCTGTATTTTAACATCTGGAAACAGCCAGCTTTACCTCTCAGAAAACATTACCAACAGTGGCAACTAACCAGGCACTCAAAAGACATGACTTGGGATCCTGTTGAGGCATACAATCCACATAAAACCTCACTACACGGCACTTGACTGGTACCAGTTCACAATCCTTGGTAACAGCCAGAAACATTTAACAGATGCATTCACTCAGATATCTTCACCTCACAGAAAAAAAAATCCATAGCCTCAGTCTTGTGTGTTCGGGTACTTACAGAAAACTGTAACACCCTACAGGCCCTGTTTTGGCTTTTAGCAAGTGATATCCACTTACAGGTGCAGAACTGTTTGGTGGTTTAAGGCTGTAACATAAAACTCTGACTAAAACTGTTACAAAAATAGGTGATTTGGACAGCTAATAAACAGCCTGAAACTTCACACATATCATCCTTTCTGGAACATGGCAGACCTAAAGCTTGTACAGTCATCTGAAAATGGAACTAGTCCACAGAAACACCTACAGAACAAATCAATCACTGCCCGTCATGGCACTGGAAAGCAAACGGACACCTGCTCCCTGCCAGCACCCTCTAATCGTATCCATATTCCTGAAGTCCCCATGGCAGCCAACTGATCATCAGATGTTTTATTCACAACCTACTCCAAGTCACATCTAAAGCCACTGTCCAAGAGATGGAATGATTCCAGGAAGAACATTTTAGTGAGTTATATGCTTGCTTTTTTTCCCATCTCACAAACAAGCTGAAAAACTAAGTTAAGAGCTTGAAACAAGGACACCAGGGGCTCACTGTGCACAGCTGCAAGAATTAAACCAACTAGAAAAACACTGATCAGGAATTGAACCCGTGCTTCTGGATTGTACGTTAATGCCTTAACCATAGCCACAACTTGCAGTCTTTAGGGCCATTTTCTTTCCATCTTACTCTCTCCTGCTTCTGGCCTCTAATGCTCCCATTTACTACACTGGATACATCACAGCCCACAGCAGAGAAGACGAGTTTAGCCTTCAATCTAGCTACTTCTAGGCAGAATGCCTACATGAACACCAATGCCATTTAAAATGCCTCAGATGTCTCCAGCGTTGGTGAAGTCCATTTGTGATGCTAATACCATTAAACAGTTGTCAAGACAGATTTGAGAGAAGACAGCACTTTAAGGTTCCAGAAAGTGGTTTTCAGCCTTTTATGAAAAACTACGAATCCATAAGACAAAGATATTCTTTTGATGTTTCTTTTCAAAATGCAGACATTGAGACATGACATTCCTATTTCTGATAAGCAATAATTTATTAGTTTGCAGTATTAAGAATTCTCAAACTTTGCCAAAGCCAGCACTGTTCTGTATTTTTTATCTCTCATAGCCAGAACGACACAAAGAACTGCCTGCTAGCAATACTCATAGGTGAAAGGCATCTATTTAGGTCACATATTCTGCTTGCCTTCAAGTGCAGAATTATTCCTGGTAAAATATTATTTATATTAGAGTCCCTGGGGCTAAGATAAGGCAAAAGAGGACAAAAGGCATATCGGATATGTTTACCTTGACACTTAGCAACTGTAAGGTGTCTCTCTGGACCAGACACAGAAATTAAAGTGTTCAGGGACCCTGCAGCATGGCTCAAGTGGCTCTGGAACTGAAGAACACCTCTTTAGACTCAGAGAATTCCCTCAGTGCTTCAGTGCTCTCTGAAGGGGAGTGCACTTCCAGAGAGGATCACAAAGGCTATCCAGCAAAAGACACCATGTAGCTGGGAAGCAGGAGGGCCAGGGCAGTCTCCTTCACAGTGAACACATTTTCCTGCACATGGCCTAGCGGATGGGAGTTTCAGCTATTGCTAAGGTTTTGTAAACCTTTTATACAGGGCAATTCTAAGGAATTATTTTTTTGGAAGATAAAAGTAGTAACTGGGTAGATATTTATAGGTGATGCCTTGCAGAACAGCATAAAATAAAAATTATTCTCACCTGCCTACTCGGCACCAGCCTGAATTCTATCTAGAACAGTACCCAGGAAACAACAGTACCAACAAGCAGCAAACTACACATTCCCAACACAAACCAGATGAGGATACTTATATTTATATCTTCTGTATGATTATAAATGACCACACACACACACATACTGCTTTATCACAAATATTTAGGAAGACTCCTCCACAGAGCTGCAGCAGAAAAAGAAGAGTCTGAGCAAGATGTTGATACTGCATCAAAGGAATAAGAAATTGCCACGTACTCTCCTTATGAAAGCTCTGGAAATTATTCTCTGCAAAGCTGTCTGATAAAGGTGGAAACTAGAACTGTTTCTGGAAGAAACACCATATATAACCAACCAAATTAACAGCAATCATAACAGACGTTTGGAATTAGCACAAGATTTAGGAAATGCAGCAAAAGCAAACTCAAATTCTCTACAAACCTAAAGAATTAAAAATACATATGCAAAAACACAAAATGAGGTGCAGTAAGCCAAAGAAAACATTTTATCTGCATTAGTCTTTCTGGGTTAATGATGGAAAGCAGAGGATGTGAATCTCCCCGATAGCAACATAGTAAAACAAGGGAATTGCATTCAGAACTTTCCTTCCCTGCTCCAAAACTGAAACCAGTACAAAGTGTTTGAATAACAAGTGACTAATCGAATTTTGCAATCATTACAGAGCAGCTGATAAGCATTTTGGCATATACAGAAATATGTTTGCCAAAAATCTAACAGAAAGAAACTCTGAAATTCTGTGACAATGCTGAGGCAGCTCTGTCATCTTATTTAAGCAGGATTTTTGGAAAGACAATTGTCATTTCTAGAGAAACCAGTAGTAAATTTGATCAAGGACCTTGAGGTTTGAATTACTATTAATAAAGACAAGAAATGCAACTTACCCAACATCATTTACAAACGTTGGGACACTTGAACAGCAGGAAACCTTGCTTTTTTAATAGTCTAGTTATGTAAATACCCCCTGAAATACTAATTCACAGGGCAACTCAACCCCAAAATCTAAAATTAGGAAAAAAACATTATAAACAAGCAGTTATTATGTAGCTTTACATAAGCGAAGACATATTTGCAAAAGATCATGTCTCAGGGAAATCTCAGAGTAATAATGATCAGAAAACCTGCAGATGAAATGTGTATAACAGAGGTTGTGTAGCACTCAAGAAGTCTCATTGACAGCATAACCTAAGACCTTTAGTAAGGCAAAGCAACCCTGGATTTCACGGAGCAGAGGACAGAGAGGGTATTCAACGGTATCAGGCAAGATTATAATCCAGGTCACATGTAAAACCATAAACAGCCCCCTCTGTCTACAGAATATATTTAAAACCATTGTTGCAGACCTTGCTGATGTATGTTATGAGGTGGTTTATGTCTTGATGACATGCAGCTGAGTATATGAATTTCATCTTTCATTCCCTTGTCAGCTGGATTTCTTCTGCAGCTAATTGGAAGCCTGCGTGCAAGCCAGCAGCTACTGTAGCCTGCCTTCTCTAGAGTTTATCTGCTGGAAATTTAACAAGGTCATTTTTAAAAGATGCAGATAAATGAAAAGGGAAAAGAAGAGGCGAGACCAACAAGCAATGAGACAGTCCAGGTTATTAACTAGCATAAGATGAGAAACAGGAGGTGGTACTATTCACAGTCCACACCTTTGCTCATTAGTCATTGCTGTGACACACAAAACAGAATACTGTCAACTGTTTGTTAGTTTGCCAAGTGTGATTCAGGCTACGAACAATTTACAGGCAATAAGAAATTGATGCTTTTTTAATTCTCTTGTGTAGCACAAGTACAGGTCTACAAGAACACAGTGCTGGTTTTGCCCCGTTTCCTGCTTTCAGAATAGATGAGCAATGCACAGTGTTTCCTTCCACTATAAATAAGTGACTATTGCTTTGAGACTTGCTTTCCTTTTTCCCTTCAATGTCTAATGCAAGGAACTGACTCCCGACCCTCCCCTCTGAATGCCATGTGGCACACACTGCCACAAATGTTTCATAAGGCTCCTTCCAGAAAATAAATGTACATCAAAAAAATGAGAATACAAGTGAATGCTTGTTGAAATACTCCCCTGCCTTTCGAAGATGTTTTAAACATGTATTTGATCATTTCTATAGACATTACACAGAATAATGAAATAATAAAGCACAGTGGTGATTTCTGCTGTACCCCAGCTTTTCAAACATGCATGTATTACCCTGCTGAATTCTGCTTAGCAGCACAAGTGTTATACTCCACTGACTGGATCACAGTACTGGAGGTTTTCTTTACGTATGCACCGTACAACTCGGGCAAGTCCTCTCTGTATCAGTGCCTGTGTTCACCCCATGATGAAAGGAAAATTTGGTGAAGCCTGAATTTACCCAAGAGGTACTGACCCTGTTCAAGTAATGAAGTTTTCATTTGCATCCACCAAGAAGCTTGTCCATCATTTGAAAACAAACAAGCATGAAGATAAAGAAGACTGTAAGTAACCACACAGTAAATGAAATTACTTTCGGTCTTACTTGCCCCAAATGTCACTGATGAAATCCAAACCATTTTGGAAGGATTTTAGAAGTCACATACAGCAAATGAAGAATTGCTGAAATATCCACATCTCCTCCTCTGACTGCTAAGCTGAAGGCAGGAAACATGTAAGCAACTCAACACAGCTACCTAGCTGCATCACCTCGTAACTGTGAACCTGGTAGGTCTCGTATGTTCTAAGCAGTCTCACAAAATCCATGCACAAATATACAAGGATGTGTGTCTGCAGGACCACTAACAGGGCTACCTAACTTTCTGAATTAAAGTCTTAAAAGATCCTTGAGATGATAAAAAGACACTTTCAATGGTCAGCTTGTCTTCTCTTTATTAAACAACTCGCTTCATGTGGTTACTGAGAAATTTGTGGTGCCGAATCAGTGGAATAGCTTACTACAACAGTAACAGCCACAAGAGATATTTGCTGATCTCCAGCAGAAATAGTTCAATGACAACCTAGAGGTCAAAATCTGTTTTCATAAATACAGGACATCATCTCAGTACTCCCTATAAGAGTCTCGCCATGGAACAGTCTAAATCTTTATTAACACTTGCAAGTGACAAATATATTTTACTGAAAAGCCACCCAACAGCCAATATAATACTTTCACCAAAATAAAATAAGGCTACAATCCTTTGATCAACCCTGTCTGCTTTACGCTTTTGAGCAAGTTCTTCTAGAGAAGGCACTAAAGCAAAACAAATAGCCTTCTTTTCAAATGTATTAAAAACTATCAGGATGCATCACCTGTGGGCAGCTACATAACCATAAATATTACAAAGCAATCTACACAAAAAGGGTTGCAAAGGTGACTGCTTGTAATCTGCTTAACAAAGTCATAGTGCTGCTCTAATTTCTGAGCCAGAAATCACAGAGACTAGAAAGGGCAGCATCAAAATGCCCAACTGCCCTGATCAAAACCCTACCTGTTCACTAGCATCTTGTGCTTCCTTCACAAACCAGCACGACTATTCTGTACCACACAGGTACAGAATAGCTGGCCAGCTGGGGAACGGCTCAAATACTGCATATAAATTACCCATTGTTTTCTGAATTAAAGAAGACAGAATAAGGACAAGGAACAGCAACAGAACCTTCTTCACTAACATACAAGACAGTACGCTGTAATGTCCCTTTTGAGGCACACATCACTATCAAAAGTAGAAACAACAGCTTTTATTGCTACTATACATGGGATATCAAATGCTTGATTGAGCAGAATTTCATGGCTGTTCTTATTAAACCACTAGGACAGCATTTTAAATAGTCCTGAAGAGGATTTCTCCTCCTGGTGTCCACAATGCAGGTTTAAAACAAACAGAAGAGCAAGAATAACAGCTTGGCCTTAAAACAATTTCTTTGTTCCTAGGAAGAGAGATTATTTTGTTTAAATAGATTTGATTTCCTCATCCTCATTCCCTATCTAACTGCTGCCTCTTTTCAAACTCAGATTCAACTTAACCCCACAGAGGCAAGGGAAAAGAAAATCATCAACCTAAACTGAGAGAAAATCACTAGAAGACCAACAGAAAAGCAGCTAACAAATCATGAAACAATGTTTCCACCTGGAGGTTTTTAGATGTCGACTACATTTTGTTGAAAATATTGGAAATATGAAAGGAATAGATGCTACCAGGAATGCCATGAGGTGTGTGAACACAACACATGCTGCAACAGTTCGGATCTCACCA
This sequence comes from Psittacula echo, assembly GCF_963264785.1. Classification (NCBI taxonomy): domain Eukaryota; kingdom Metazoa; phylum Chordata; class Aves; order Psittaciformes; family Psittacidae; genus Psittacula; species Psittacula echo. The sequence goes on along the minus strand of NC_137760.1, from coordinate 3,549,823 downwards.
AGCTTGGTTAACTAAGAAACACTCGACAATCCACACTGCAGCGTTGTGAAAGACAGCAGAATGCTGCAATTCATTCACAGCAAAACCACATCACACTCGCTAGTCTAAGTTGGATTTTTTTCCAAGACTGCCCTTTAGCATTGCCAAGCTAAACCAGTAAGAATGGAAGCTCACTGCCCTCTCAGCTGTGACGGACCTCACTGTAACAAACTAGTGCTCAGCATTTTTTAAAGTTAGTTATTCCACATGCACTTGACTCTGCCCCTTATTAAGTGATCCCTTTTTCTTCCATCATCTTATTAGAAATTCCCATTTTAAGAGAGAAGATGTTGGTCAGATGTACCAACATGCCAGTACAGTAACCTGCTTGGGTGGCAAAGGATTTTTCTCTCTCCTCCTTCCCCCTCCAACATAACTGCGGAAAAGAATAATCAACTGTGGAAAGACCTGAGTAGTTCAATGGGCGTAAAAGAGGCACTGCCAATAAATTAGAACATTGCAGCCTTCTTTATGGGTTTCAGACATTGCTTCACAGCTGATACCATGCATGAATGTTAAGCAGTCTGCTGGGTCAGGCTCTCTCTTGCACTACCAGGCATTACCGTGCAGCAGCAGCAGCCGCCAGGTCTTGGTAGTGAGCATCCCCACAAAGAAATACAGCTTGCTTACAGGAGTCCAAATCACAAGTACCACTCAGTTACTCTAGCAACAGTGGAGCTTTTTGCTCTCCCAGATCTTCAGATGTCTTTTGAGATAGAATGTCTCTTATACAAGTACCTAATCAAAGATCAGCCCCTTCTGAAGGCATGAGAAGCCACTTAATGCACAGGATCCCCATATTTTTAATCACAGTATCACAGTATGTTAGAGATTGGAAGGGACCTCAAAAGATCATCTAGTCCAATCCCCCTGCCAGAGCAGGAACACCTAGATAAGGTTACACAGGAATGTGTCCAGGCGGGTTTTGAATGTCTCCAGAGAAGGAGACTCCACAACCCCCCTGGGCAGCCTGTTCCAGTGTTCCGTCAAAGCTTGTTTCTTCACATTTCATTTGGGGCTGAGTCAAAAGCCATTGCTTCCCTTCCCATTCTTCTTCTGCATGACATGGCAGGAAGACCCACAGGGCAGGAGGCTGCAGTTCTACGCATACAAGCCAATGTTCTGGCTGGACAGGACATGTCCTTCTGTGACAAGCCAGCTTAAAAAACACCCACCACCACAACAGCAGCAAGTTGCACTCAGTTGTTTATTTCCAGCGGCACTGTGCGCTGAACAAATGAAGCAATCACTTCCCCACCTCCATAGCAACTACTGGATTTATGAAGTTCCTTCCCATCTACGCGGTATGAAAAACAGCTTGATCTCCATAAAACATTTTATACCTTTAATAAGGTATTTTAAATACAGACCTTCCAGTAGGTTTAAGAAACAAACCAAAACAACTCCTTTCGCTGAGCTGTTAGAATTCTGTGTATTTTTGTTGTGTGTACTTGCAAAGAAAACATGGGTTAAAAACAGGAACCAAACCCAGGCAAAGTCCTATTTCCCAGGAGCAGCTTTTTCTACTTGCTCATGTAGAGCTGCTCTAGAGGTTAAGTGTGACAGGCTGGGATGAGGGAGTATTTCAAGCTGTGTGACAGTGCAGTGAGCTCAGTATAGCCAAATAGAAGGGACCACAGAGCGGCTGTTATTTGTTTCCACTGTGACAGGTGTATCTTTTGTCCCTACAGGACTGATGTGACTATAACTACAAATGACACTCCAAAAGCACAAAATCTCCCCAGGCAGCTCTGCCAGGTTCTTAGTGGCTGTGGTTTCATTCATGGAGGCTGCAGGTTGGCTGTCCACCACCACCACAGGCAGCAGCAGGACCCTGAATTAGCTCCAAAACATTTAGTCACGGTTTATCTTTTACATAAGATAAATCTCTACGTGAAAGAGAAATAGAAAAGAGTCTACACAATGCATTTTCAGACAAGTAATAACAACATTTGGTCAGCAGAAAGAAAGTCCTTCACCTTTTGCCTCCACTACCCCTTCATTCAACCAAAAGATGCTGGAGAACATTTATAGAGAGTATTTCAGTAACAGAACTTTCAAAAAATATAGAGGTAGAGCGTTTTCTGTCCCCTCCTCCCTTTCACTAACACTGCTCCTGCCCTTTGAAATAATATAAAATCTCTGGAGTGCTTTCATATCTTCAAGGGATGAAAGTGCTAAAGAGCATAGCTGTATTTCAAACACAAACGTACAAATAAGCCCCTGACTGCTGAAGCTGTTTCGTGGGAAATGGTACAACCAGCTAGAAATGTCACTTAGCTACAGACACAACTTCCATCAAAGCAACAGGCAATGAGAGCTAAGAATACTGTGGTCACCACTTACGATGCTTTACTGGTCTTTTCCCCTCCCACAGTGGTATGCCATCACTCCTGGACTTGTGAAGGGGTCTAGGTCCTGCACTCGCCACCCATTCTGCATTTAATGTATTCGTCAAAAAACCCCTGGTGATTAGAAACAGCAAACTAGAGAAAAGCATTAAATAATACTGGAAACTGTAAGTCCTTAAATTATTCACAGAATTCAAACAGTTTTTGAAGTACACCGTGCCATTTCGATAGCCATGTAATTCAGTCTGACATCATAAGCTACAGCACTGCAATGCTAATCTGGGAGATGATTACAGCTGGAAGAGGTTGATGCAGTCTCCATTTGCATGTTTCTTTGGTCCGTCTTCTGAAAGGACTAAGGATGTACTAAATTCTAAATTTAATGGGAGCATCAGTCCACCTAGATGTGGCAAAGTTAATTTCACTAACAGAACAGCAACAGTGCCTCACTATGACTCGCCGGTGGTTAGAATCACTAAAACCTTCTTCATTTTCACATACAACTTAGTGAAACACCATGTACACTGCACAATCTTCTGGTAGCCTTTTGGTGAAAAATTCTGCATGGGAATTTAACTGCAGGGACTAATCTCTCCTTTTACTATGGTACTTTTAATTGTTAAATCTCAAGACCCTTGTGAGGGCACTATTACATTTTACTTAAGTCAAGAGCTATAGCCCAGGCTCAGTCTAAAACTGGGAAGTTTCTCCACCTACTGTGTACTCCTCCTCCTCCTCCACAGTTTGTCTGGGAAGGTGGAATGAAGACACAAGTGTTGCTGTTCCATTTCTTTAAGGCATCAAATGAAGTTATACATGTTTATCTCAAAAGAACCACATCACTGTCTACTCCAAAACCTGAGATATGACACAGATACGATAGCTCAGAGGATAAGAATTGCAACTCTCAGGGCCTTTTCCTTATACTAACCTACAATGAGAAGTTTTGCTACTCATTTTACAGAGCAGGAGGCTACCCATCCCAAGGGTATTCCTGAGTTTTATTCTTGCTATACCAACCTCTTACTAATTCCTCAAAAAGGAGGAATGTCATTTGTTAAATTACAGCTCTCAAGCTTGAACTTTAAGTCGTGTTTAGTACAACTCAACACACTATGCAATCTTTGTGAAGAATTAAAGATGCAAGAGTGAAAGACTGTATTCAAGTGATTGAAGCAAAGTTATCAAGCTTAGCATAAGCCAGGTACCACATTACTATCTCTGTACATTACTAACTCCCAGATTCAATCAAAATAGAGTAGGAACATTTAAATTGTAGTCTAAATTAGATCTGTAACAATCTTCATAGAAATAGGCAAGTCAAGTAGCAAAGTTATCTTTGGAAAAAATCTATTAGCCGTAATGGAATGATAATCCTCTTAGATTCATTGATGCTGACAGATTAAACACTTTAAATTCATCTTTTATTTTGTTAGCTCATTTGACACAAAACAAGTCCTACATTTTTAATATTATAGTGGGAGTAAAAGGAGTTTTGCTGTTACTGTGGCAAATTCGGTATTAATGGAATGCCTCTGGGTATTCAGTAGAGCTATAAACTATGCTACCAGCTGACAACTGCAAAGGACTAACTTGTTTCCATTTTTAACATACTACCACTACTTATTAGAAACTAAATTAATTCCTGAACTTGTTTTCTATTTAGGAAAAGCCTAAAAAGCTGAACTAATAACAAGAACATATGAATAAACATGTTTTCCCTATAATAAAGTATTAAACATAGGGTTACATATCCATACACCAACCCTCTGGTTCTAGAGTCAGGATGCTGGCACATCTTCAACAACAGAGCAGCCTGAAAGCTCCAAGCAATTCCTCCTCCCTTCTCCTTCCAGGAACCACTGTGCTTCAGCAACGGCAAAACACTTCACAGTGATGTTTCTCAGCCACTGACGCAACTGCCAGACAGACTCACCAAGCTTCCTCACAGACCCCTTGTGCTCTGCGTGGAAATCCTAACTATGAGGTTACTGACTTTCCTGATCTTTTATTTACACAACCTTTCAAAAGGCTATAGTCGTACTTCTGCTGATCCAAATTAGATGTTGACACCTGGAAGCTTTTCATTATACACAATTATTTACTGCATATCCCTTTGCAATTTTGAGATGTTTGCATTTGCTCAGACATAAATAAATTCTATCTACCAGGCCTAATACCATACATTATTTGTAGCTTTTTATGGTGCCCCCAAAACCCCAACCAAAATCAGCACAGACACAGCAAGCAGAAAAACAGGACAAATCTCCAGCATCTCGCTTCGTGTTACTCCATCTTAGCTTAAGATTCACCAAATTGCTCAATTTTAGATCTACAGATTTGTCCCACTCATTCTATCAGGGTTCTATTGTTAGTAAAGGTAAAGGAGAGGTTTTTGCACTGCTGTATTTAACACTGGAATATTTGTCAGCTACTTTCACTCTTTCATAATAAGGAACTTATGACCATTTGCCTATGAACCACCTGAGGAGGCTCAGTTTCTTAAGAATGCACAATTATCCACGGGAGCAAAAATGTAAATTCCAGAATTATAAAGCTATTTTAACAAGTCCACGTTTTTTTCAAAATTACTCCAAGAACTACATGATATGGGTAACAACATTCAGAACTTTACTTAGAGAGCTTCAGTTAGGACACAGTGCTAAAGAGGGTCTCTCAGTGCCCCCACTGCATTCATTACTGATCTGCATGCACAGCTTTGACAAGCAAAGGGTTGGTAACTGTGACCCAATATCACTTTTTCATTTGAAACAGCCCATGTTCTTTACAGCCAAGTTAAAAGATACAAAACAAAGTTCCAACTGAAAACTAGCACGAAATGCATCAGCAGCAGTACCTCACAATGTGTCATCACCAGCAAATACATCCTGAATTGGACGCTGAAATTAATACTTCAAAGGGTAATGGCTTACCACAGGTCTTCAGTGGTTTTCAATCTGGCCTAGACACAGCTAACCTGAAGCATCTGTCACCATAAAAGTCACAAACACATCTGCTGAACTGCAAATCAGATATGGGTTTATATGAAAGGCTGAATTCAATTAATAGAGCAAATTTGGTTTTCTGTAATGCAATTTGTTATTAGGAATGCTGGAAGTATAGAAGCAATTTTGTGCGTAACTTTTCAATTTGTAAGAGATCTCCATGTTTGCTCTTTTAATGTTCATTGTCTGCCAGGATTCAACCAATTCAATTTCACACGCAGAAATGCTCACAAGTTTTAGTTTCACAAAAGCGCTTTTTACCAAAAACAAAAATCAAGCATATCCAACCAGAAGACAAGTAATGCAACACTTCTTTTACCCACTTTCAGGTGGGATTTCAGCTTTCTGTGCAGCAAGTCAAAGAGCACTAAACCACACACATATCAAAATCCAAAATGTTTTGTTTTATCCTTCTACAAATAAAAGCCCCATCAACCAGGAGCAGATTTTCTTCAAAAAGCTTTCTGACATTCAACTCAAGTTAGACACAAAAGCATGTGAAATGTGACTTCAATTCTCCATTCAGCACAAAGGCAAAAAGCAGCTCTCCTGGAAAGTCAGAAGCAATTTTAACAAGTTCTCCTACTGTTGTTCCTGTTCCTCATTTAAAACAGGCATGGATACAAAGAAACGAAAGAGCTCATTACACTACTTCCATTCATTTTCATTATACTTTTTATGTTTAGACACATTTAATAAGCTTTATCTGCAGATTAATTACACTCTTTTATTACAGTGTTTCAAGTGCTGAAGCATTCATTGGAGACTCAAAGCAGAGAAGTTTACAGTTACACCCACACCCTTACTGTAGAGGTACTGTGAAGAGGGCAAAAAAAGTCAAGAGTCCCTTTCTGCAAGGTCACAAATCAGGTCCAGAGCTGGGATTACACAGGTACATCCAAGTCCCAATCATGCCTGCAACCCCTAAACTCCCTAGTCATAATGATTACAGAACCAGGAATGGAATGGAATTTCACAGCCCAGACGGAACTGGAATACCGGCCTGTAGCATGCACAGATAATGCTACAGCTTCATATCATCTTTGCCCTGCAAAGGCTGTAATAGAGCTCGTATTTGGCAACTAAACTGAGCCATCTCCCAGGCCAGCTCCTCCCCAGATGGCAACCTACTCAGAGCAGCTCCAGCTGCTTGCAGAGCAGGGAACAAACATGAGGATTTTGAATTGCTTTTCCAGCCCAAGGCTGCTGCTCTTCTCAGTTGCCTGCAATGGGTTTGTGGCTTCTAGAAACTCTTCAGAACATTGTTATAGAATCATAGATTTATGAAATAGTTAGGAATTAAGGTCATCGGCTACTTGCATGTTTCTTTTTCCATGACACATTAAGCAGAAGTTACCAATGAGATACTCACAGTAGGAATTTCAAACATGAATGTTAACACTTTATATTTTTTTGGTACAGACAGACTAGGATAGATGGATGTTGATATTATGTTTATGTGCACACACGTTCTACCTCCGTATAGACACAGTATTGCACAAAAAAATCCTTGTATATGCAAATTAATTAGACACTGCCTATTCATCCTCTTCAATAATCCAAAAGCAACGCAATTGCTGAATAAATTCAAACCAAAATATTTTTAACCTAACTGGAACTAAATGAACTCAGTGCATCAGGGCTTCACTGAGGTCTGCAACTTCTTAAAATTCCAAAAGGAAAGGGGCAAAACCAGGCAAAAACACCTGCAGCAGCAGTCGGTAGAATATTCATTAGGGAGCCTGATGTTTAAGTGTAATTGCCCTTCAACAGCCCCTACACAGACGTTCCTGTAAAGCATTTGGCGCTAAACAGTATCGGGCAGGTAACTGGACTCCACCACCCAGGAGCCTGCAGTAACAACATTTTTGAATGGCATTATAAAAGGCCACAAAAGGGTGGGTGGGGAGGGGAAGGAAGACGGATGAAAACCACAATAATCACAATTATACAGGTAAATTACAAGGCTCAGATTACTTAAGTTTGTATGTAGAGTTAGCATACTACAATACCCAACTTGAGAGATGCTCTCAAATGCGGTTTATTGATCTCTAATGAGATCTGATGGAGCATAAAAAATTTTATCGTCACAGATACTCACGCTCTAAGGCCACACGATACAACATGACTATTAACGTTCTTTAAAAGTATACATAGAAAATTAAACATTTCTCTATTTTACACAAATGAACCTGACCATCTGCTTCACTGCAACAGCAGCAGCATGTAGAAACAACTGAAACAGCAGCCTCTGGTGTTAAAATTCTGCTCTTTTTCTCAGGCTCCACCTTTCAACAGAAAGCAGGACTAAAAATACAGAAAAGATACATCAAGTGGCCCTGAGGAATCCTTTGCACCAGAAGTAATTTTCCATCTTAGCATATATCATACTATTTGTGTTTGCCTACTGTAATTCACTGTGAAATACCATCAGATTAGCTTCTATTCTGCCCCGGTGAAAATTCATCTTAATACAAAGTCCTCTTACTGGATGAAGATGGAAAATGTTTTTCATAGCGTGGAAAGCTCATTTCACCCCTGTACAGCTCAAGCCTTACGCTCTACATCTGAAGAGACAAATTCCACATCTCCCAAGCACATACATGAGCAAGCCAAGGAAAACCACTCCCGCAATATAGTACCTGAAAGGACACAATTCTCTTGCCTTTCCAAAAAGGAAACGTTTTCACAGAGATGCATGCATTAGAAAGAAAGCACATGACGGAGGCTGAACACACCTCACTTCCAGAGCTCTTCAGGTTTTTGAGCAACACAAGGAAAACTTACTGTCATTCCTATCTGCAGAATCACAGAAATTCCTAGTATGCTTTCTGTGCAACACAGTAATGTACCCCAGCATCATCAGAGTGCAAATTAAAACAACCCTCGTAAGGATGAGTGTTCTATAACAGACAAAACTAGAGCATATCCATGTCCAAAGTCAGTCTTATACTCAGAAGAAATGCTCAGACTTTCTCACTCTTTGTTCGAGTTATCTCACGAACTGCAAATGCGAAATAAATACAGAGCTAAATAGAAACCTTAACAAAATTAGACAGTGACTTAGAAAAAACACACAACATATTTACGAGTTCAAAAACGTGACAACTTCGGCATCCTCCACCCAGTTTTGAAATGCTGCTCTTCACAGCCCCCATTTTTCCTCCAGTTTTAGAGAAATGACTGGTTTGAAACTGTAGTTTCTCTACCCATGTAAACACCAGCAATACTGTAGCACATGCACACGGAGCCTGTACCACTGTGAAGATCAGAAAAAGGTGATAAACTGTTCACTAAACAAACCTACAGGAATAGGATGTTTATTTTCTGAGCAGTTATGAAGTTAAATCATAATATAACCATTGGCAGAGAAACTCATATACACCACCCCACACTACATGGGAGTGGAAGGAGGGTTCAAAGCAGAGCACCTGGGTTGTTACTGTAATGAATGTTTGTCCTAACAAAACCAAACCACAGCATCATCTCAATGGAGTGATTTGAGCAAAGTCACACAGAGATTCCCGAAGCAGCCATGTCTTGCCTTAATTTTGGTTTACTCCTGTATCGCCAGCTTAAGAATATTTCAAAGTCTACACCTAGCTGAGATATTAATAACATGCAGACTTCAAGATCAAATAAATCAATATGCTGACACGGTGTGTATTCAGTTGGGGCTGGCACGTCAGAAACATTTCAAACAGTAAACTGCTGAATGTACTTACGAATAATCAAACAGCTTTACTCTCAGCAGGGTATCAGGAACACAGAAAGAGAACTTGAGACAGTCTAATAAAGCCACAGTAACAATATGCTTCCTTTTGGATGTAGAAACCAAGACACGTAAAAAACCTCCCGACTCTGCTAACGCAGTGTAAACTCTGAAGCAGAGCAGCAAATCAACACCATTCCTCACATCAAGCATCAGTGACAGCTCTTAGACAGCTCTGCTGGTGACAGTGAAGTACTTTGCAAACACGGCCAGAATTCTCAGACACACAAATGAAATTCCAGCCCACTTCGAATGAAATACATGGAGGCTCATCTAATTTGCACAAGGCCATTAATAAATGCAAGACAAAAGGTACAAGGAGGACACAAATCACTTGCATTATCAGTCCTGTCTTCACCACGACATTTTTCAGTATCAACGGAGAAGTAAAAATAGCAAATTCTAAGACAAGCATTATTTCTCCAATAGCTCTGCTGTCCGGAGGCTGGCTTGCCATCTTGGGTCCTAGATGCAGAGTAATATCTTAAATCTGCAGCTGTCTGGATTGCATGTTAGCAGTGCTTTTTATGTTGCTAAAAGAAATTAAATACATATATATATACACACACACACACACACACATTTAAAACCCCCTCAAACTCTCCACACTAAAAGGAGGTGTTTTCTGCCACAGCTCAGTGTCCACAGTCCGACCTGTATTCCATTAGGTGGCTTAGTGGAGCATTTTATCATAAGAAAATCAGTAGCAATATGCAGTGGCTACCAAGCTGTACAGCAAGTGCCATGCTACTGGAAAAGGAAAATCCCTGAACAATGCTTATTTAGAACAAAATATACTCAGATCTATAAACACCACCTAACACACAGCTTTAGGCTTTAATATCAAGACACAGAGGAATACTAATGCTCATGTTTTATAGACATCTTTATTCAGATACATGCAACCCAAAATTAGTTTCAATGCATCAATGAGGTAGTAAATATTAGAGATCCTTCTCATTTTCAAATTACCAACATGTCTATGCATTTTACCCTGTAAAATAAAAGCCCAAAGCTATATATGCATATTCATTTCAATAGATTTAAAGAGCTGTGTGACGGGTATCTACAGTAATTTGAGTTTTCTTTAACCCCCATTCAGAAGAGAATCCTGAAACACAATTTGTTCCAGAGACAGCTTTTAAACAACTTCATAGCTTATAGCTCAAGGGGTTGTTGACTGAGGTTAACTGCTTAAGCCAAAGCTCCAAGTAAACACTATGCAACATACGACTGACAGACCACAGGCACCAAACTGATGGAAAACCCACACTGCTCTTCCTCAGAATCCTGATCAAAACCAAGCCTGCTCCAGTTTAGAAATGTCCAGCATGGCAAATTTTAACTGAATAGTTGAAATTAGTTCCTTAACAGCAACACAAGACCTGTCCTGAACTGCGGTGGGAAATATCAGGGGCTTACAGGGTCTGATTCTGATTGCACTTTGCACAGTGCAAGACCTGCCATGGAAACAACGTGAAACAAAAGGCAATAAGCACCTCACACTACTGACTGAGCCATGCATTCTTCTGCCATCACAGATGCTTCTTGATGAAAGCATTAAAAAATAACTCAGAAATATCAGCCTTCATTCTGTTCTCATCATCTCTTTCCCTTTTCTATGAACTATGGTTTAAGAACCTGCAAAAGGCTGTATTCTGTCCGCTACACAAGAGCTCTCCCATTTGCCCTCTGCTGGACCAGTCACCGGGAGCACAGCAGTTGGGATCCCAGGAACGGTGGGACAATGGGATAACCCGCTGGCTACCTGCAGACGAGAGCTCCTCTATAGACACCAAACCAATAACGCATCTATACAAGAAAATGGAAGCACAGGCACCACAGGCATGCAAGGAGAGTCAGCCCTCCACAGCGGGGCTAGCGCACACACAGTGACAGGAATCTGTTCGGATCTACAAAGCCTCATTACTCCACGCTGTACAAACAAGCTGTTTGTAATGAACACACCATTACCGACTAGATACAGCAGGCAGTGTCCTCCAGAAAGGACCACATAACCCCGGGTTCCCCACGTACACACGCGCTTCCCAAGCACTCCGAACACTTTGGTAAGTCCAGACAGACCAGCCAAGGCGTCGGACGCCAGACGATGAGGGGCTGCTGGCATCCTTTGGCTTATCTGCCTTAAAGGCGCTGTGCCACTCAAGCGATTCACCAGGTGAAAAGTTAAAATAACGAGCACTCCGAGCGCCCCAAACACCCACCCTGCACGGATAGGAAAAGCAGAGAGCCGCGTATAGCACCTCCAACCCCGAGCGCCCGCTCTGCTCCACAGGTACCTCGCTCCTCGCTGCCAGAAGAGGTCACCGCGTCTCCCACACCCACGGCCGCGGGACAGCCGGACCCCCTCCACAGAGCCGCTGCCCACAGGGCCCGCACACAGGCGGGATCCCCGCACCCCTGAACCGCGGCTCCCTCCTCTCCCCGCCGCAGACCCACCTCGGCCGCGCTGTCCCGCCGCAGGGCTCCGCTCCCCGCCGCTGTGGTTACCTCAGGCGGGGCGCGCGGGGCTCCCTCAGCGGCGGCGGTTTAACGGTCCTCGCGGCTGAGGGGGCGCGCGGCAGCGCCGCCCGCACCACGAGCAACCGGTGGGACCCCCCCACCCCCCATTCCCCTTCCCGCCACGCAGCGGGGTGCGGGCAGCGAGCGGGCAGGGTAACGGCGCGTCCCGCTCACCTCGCAGCGCCGCCGTCCATCCGCAGAGCCCCAGCAGCAGCAACAGCCACCGCTCCAGGCGCGGGGGGCAGCGGCTCCTCGCAGCCCCTCGGCCCATGCTGTCCCCGCAACTCCTGCGCCTCTCCCCTGCGGCCGGTGCGGGGAGAAAGAGGGACGCGAACCTCCCCCCTCGGTCCCTCCGGGCTCGAGCTCAAGCCAGAGAATTCGCCCCTCTTTTTGGTGTTTTGGGGTGGTTTTACCCCCCTTCCCCCCACCCTTCTCTCCGTCTCCAGGTGCGGGACGGGGCGAGGCCGGGGGGGGGCGGGCAGCGGCTCCGCTCCGCGCTGCTCCGCTCCTCTCCGCGCTCCGGCCACCGCCGACTACCGAGCCGCGGCGCGCGCCCGCATCCCTAATGAGCCGCCCCTCCCCCGCAGCCACTTAGGCGCGCGCTGGGCGGGATCTGCCGCCGGCGGGCGCGGAGGGGGGGGGTGGGGTGCGGGCATCTCCCCCCCCCCCAACATCCCCCGCATCGCACCGCACCGCACCTGCACCGCAGCCCCAGGGTGCGGGTAACGCGCGGCGGGACCGGGATCCCGCAAACACCGCCCCCAGGCAGCGATGGGAGCGGGGCTCGCCACAACTTTGCTGCGCCAAAGCCGAGCGCGTGAAACGCGCGTGAGGCAAGCGCGGCTTCACGCGGGGCGCGCAACTCCCCCCGCGGCGCTTCTACACAGCCACGCGCCCTTGTGTTAAATCCACACCTTTGGGCACAACGAGTACTGCTCGTAACGAGAGGGGAACGCTACGGCAGCCACCCCCCACCCAAAGCAAACCCGTTTTGCACGTCTCTATTGAACACCGCATGGTTCGGTGATCAAAAATGCTTTCTCTTACCAGCAGTGTCACTGTTTCATTCTCCCTTTCCTTCATAGCTAATTGCATGTAAGTATTATTACACACCTGAGGAGGATGCATGGCTCACCCAAGCAAATAAGGCCAAAAAATGACCAGTTTGGTGGTGGTTTACGATGCACAGATTAAATCAATCAGAACTTGGAAAACACAGGTACAGCTTGCAGAGGAGGTAAGGTGCTAGAGGAGCAACTTTCAGTCACAGAACACCAGTTCTTCCCCAAACTATCCTCACGCATCACCAACACTGCTCTAATTCCTGAAATCGTGTGTTTCTTTACCACAGGGATCAGAGGGTAGAGGGAGAGACGAAAGGAAAAACACCAGAGGGAGATGCAGTGTGTCAGTGGGATATGAAAACTGCAGGAATGAAGCAGGAAAAGGTGCAAAATGAGATTTGGGATTATTGAAGTATCTCACCACGAGATTCCTGCCACACCACAAGGACAACTGGATCACATTTGGTATCAAGCTGCTCTAAGGTCTCCCCTTAAGGAGCCTTCTCTTCTCCCGGCTGAACCAGCCCAGCTCTCTCAGCCTGGCTCCAGAGCCGAGCTGCTCCAGCTCCCATGGCCTCCTCTGGGCTTACTCAAGAAAATACCCCTGAAACACTGTATTTGTTCCCCATTTCCCTTTCATTTGGAAATAAGCTCCATTTTCATCAGGTGCCAAGACCATGAGAGTCAGAACATGGGGTTTATTCCCATCCATACCTCGAGCAATTGCACCAAGTTCACTCTACCCCAGCTTCACGCACACTTCAAGTTTGAGAGGGCCCAGTTACCATGTACAAAGTGTTTCTAAAACATACAGCTGGATTAGCTGCATACACTTAAGAAAAAGGCTTATCCATTGGTGCTCCTATAGCCAGCTTTGCGCTGTGTCCAGAAGGAAACAAGGAATTAAAGGAAAAGGAATTTGTAAACAAGAGTTTTAAGGGAGAAAAAAAAATCAATATCCGAGACCATCACATCAGAAGACCTCTTACTCCCCTTCTATCATGCATTTGTCAGACTGCAGCTCACAAAGAAAAGCAGGGCTGCAAAGGCAAAGAGCAAATAGACAAAGAAATACATTTTCTTCAACGGCCTTTTAAGTCATTCTCCATATTCAGTGGATTCCAAAAGGAAAAGAAAACCAAACCAAACCAACAAGGACCAGAACTAGGAAGGTACACAGGCAAGTTTTCACATGGCAAAGCATTGAGCATCTTTCCTTTAAAACCTGACCATGCCAGCCCTGGTTTCTAGCACATATATGCAGCCATTTCTACTTCAAGCCCAAATGATTATCTATTTTTGCCTACGCCACCGAGTCCATGTTTGGTGCTTCAGCTAAAAATATCAAGTTCTCTGTTTATAACGCAAATATGACAGGGAAGAAGAGAGCAGAAGTAGGAAAAAAGGGCAACAGCTGGTAACTTCAATCAGTGCACTTGAAACACAAATAAGCAAGTATGCCACAAAGACAAACTCTCCGGGTGGGGAAGGATGTAGCAGTTTCTGAGCCGGTGGAATGCAGCTAAAGGTGAAGTTACACCTTTAGCTGACGTACAGCACCGAAGCTCTGGACACGGCAGTCCAATGGGCTGATGTATTTGTGTGACTGGAGGCTATTTACAGTGTTTTACCAAGAGGAAAGTCACAAGGAAAGCAAGAAGCTACCTTTGGTAGCAGGGTGGGAGCCAGGCTGAAAAAAGATCTGATAGAGGATCCAAAGAGGATTTAATGGAGGAAAATGAAGAAAAATGAATGGGGCAGCTGAAAATGCTGCAAGGAAGACACCTGCTCATCCCTAGCGTTTCAAGGGTTAAATGTTGCAATGGGCAGTATTCCTTTTTGTGACAAAGTCCACATTCCACATGGGGGAGTCTATATTTCCTAGAATCAGTCTGAAGTTTGATGCAGCTGCTGAAAAAAGGATGTGGAACAGAAACTGAAAGGGAGAAACAAACAAAACCAAAGCAACTTTCCTGAGCACCTTGATCACAGCAACCACACGCCCAGAGTGCAGGAAAGTGCCTACAGGAGGAACAGAACCTGTAAGCCAAAAGCCTCAGCTCTGGCCTTCAGCTCTGCCATCACCTCATCAACAGATGCTTCTGAGCACAGGTTTTTTTCTCCATCTCAGGTTCCATCTCACACTGCGTCGCTGAGCTGGCTGCTAAAGAGATTCCTACACTCTTCAACCACATTAACTCATTAAACACACAGCACTTTACAACTGTGAAGCAAATTTTTCTAGCTAGAATACATCAATACCCTAATAATTTTCAATAAGCCATAAAGCTACAGCCTGAAGGGGGCAAAGAATAAGAAATAAATCACCTCCTCCACCCTGGAAGCTCAGCAGAACGTTCCAGCTGAGTTTGCAAAGGTGCTTTCAGCCTCCATCTCCAGTGCTACATAAAGATTTGCAGGCAGGTGATTACATTTTGTTTCTTCTTTGATGTATGACCTTGGAGTAACCCACCTGTGATGTGCAATAAATCAGAATCCACATCACCTGAGCATGATAACAGGCTGGGGGAGGTCACTGCTTTCAGAAGCAGATGAAGCTGCTTCACTTGCCAGCTTCTGCAAGTAAAAACATACCTGTGACAGCACAGGCATCCAATAGAACATACCATTGCTATGCATAATGAATATAATGATAAAAGGAGAATAAACGCATCTAAACCATTTATGCATATCACAGAGAACATTACACACATACCAGCTGGCTCTAATGCAAGTTATCACGTCTGTACAATAGGTAAGTAATTCAGGAGCAAGGAAGAACACCCAACTGTAACTACACATAAGTAGACAAATCACATGAAGCACTTTGAATGGGCTCAGCAGCAGTGACAGAAGCCAATAATAAAAGGAAATCCTACTTGCTTTTAACATATTTCCAACATTTATCCTTCCCTCACAAGAGCACCCTGAACAAAATGGGATCTGAAAAATGATCCAATCTACCTGGAGGAGTTGTAATTGTGAGGATGCTGTGACACCTGTGAGCCCACAATCTGCTTACACACAGAAATAATGCAGGGACAAGCCTTTGACCTCAAAGCACTTTCCATTCAATTTGGCTTTTTACTTCATAGCATCCAGCTAAAGAAGTGGACCCTGTCTGTCATAAGGCAGTAAGAAGAGAAAGTCTGGGCTCAAATGAGTAATCATAACTCCACGCAGTAAAGGTAGGAGTGGATTAAATTCCTCCTGTGGTAGCTTCCACCACCCCCGTGTACTGAGCCAGCATTTGTTGGGCCTGAAGACCTGGGTGTGCCTGTGTCAGGAGAAAGAAAAACATCTTGTTCCTCTCTTCACTGCACACACCTGACAGAGGACACAAGCAATGTGCTCCTTCTGTCTAAATCTAATCTAAATTAATTGCTGAAGCACCTGAAGGACAGGATTGCTGCTGTAATACACGCTCCCAGCCCAAGGCTGTGCAGGAAGTATGAGATGGTATTACTGTGTTTAAGGATAATACTACTTGCTCGCAGCAGTTACGGCTTCATTTTGAGTTTTCAACGTATTTTGACAACAAGGCCTGTATTTGGGTTGCCCAAATGTCAAAGGAGTGCTTGCTGTACCATACAGATGTGCTCTATATCAGTTAGGTGAAGACTAAATCCAGCCTGACGTATTTTTAGTTGTGGAGATCTTTATCACAGTCCTGTACATGCATATTTTATAAAGCAATCCCAGAGGGCACGAGAGCAGGGCTCAAAAGGAATTAGCCAACTTCACAGGCAATAAGCACATCAGTGAATATTAAACTTAATATAATGTATAAGCAACCTCCAGAAGCACCCATTCATCAGTGGCTGAAAGATGAGAGCATGAGAAGAATGCTATACTTGGTTTGCCTGAGCATCTAGTGCTCCACTCAGTCTGACCAGCAAAGCCATTCTTACGCACCAAACATACAGAGATAAAGGATGAGTGCTGCATCCACATCATGAATATGCAGAAACACAGCTGAAATTCAGCCTGTTCTTTTTCCTGTGCCCTCAAGTTTATGATAGTCTATAGCTGCCTCTCTGCTATCCTGAAGGGCTCTCTTCGAACAAAACAGCTGGATGTGTCAGTGAGAGCTTTGGATCGCCTGACACTTAGAGAATGCAGTCCCATATCCCTTCCCCTTTAAAGAATGCACTCTGCCAGGCCCACAATGCAATACAATGCCCAGATATTAGTTCTGTCCAACCGTTTCTCCATCTCTGCAACAAGGTGTGCCCCAGAAGTCCTTCCCAGGCATGGAATGCCTGTTTGCAACCTGTTTTCACTGTGCCCATCATGCAGGCAGCTCTGAGCACTGACACCCTGGGTCTGGATCTTTACATGACTTTGTAAAATCCTACAAAGCAGTATGAACTACTACCCCAAGTACAACAGAAACATTCAGCAGTAAGATACAGTAGTGGAACCAGCCACATGGTACATAGAAACCATCCCTAACGGACTGAGTTGCCATAGCATCTGCTACACCAGTATCGCAACCTACGTGTAGGATGGCAATTAATAAGCCAGCCACAACCTGCACATAAGCCTTCCACAAACAGTTTCATTCCCAGTTGTTTCACTGTCTCTTCAGCAGTATTCTAGGAATTGAGAGTACACAGGCTAAAAACTGCACAGTCCCAGCTCTGTACTTCCTGTGCACCGCTGCTCATGCTGGGTTTACAGCTCTGCGTTAGGACATCTAGTGGCTGAATAACTGACTGTGTATATACATGTACCTGAATGCGTTACCTAGATTTCCTGTCAGGAAGCTCGTATCTACTTTCCTAAAGCTTAGCAAGACTTATTTGAGAGCATCTCAGGAATTCCGCATTATTCTGCTCTGCAATACAACCCCAGCTCAGCGCTGGACAGAGTGCCTGGAATACAGCAAGCACAAGGCCAGTCACAGCTACATACACCAATTTCTGCTTCACACCTTTCCTTGGGCTATCACAGCAGCACATTTACCTCTGATCCATAGTGTAGTCTTACTCTTTGCGATGTACGTAACTCTCCTCAGCTTTAGCTTGCAAAGGTTTTTCCTTATTCTACATTTTAGCAACTTGAAATGAGTGTGGCTCGGAAGTTTTGTGTTACCGTATTTCCATATGAATAAAAAACCCTTTCATTCCAAAGGATAAACTTCAGCCTCCTCAGAGATGGGGAGAAATACACCTTCAAAAAGTCTGTGAAGGTTCTTTAAACAATTCCATCCCACTTGCTTTGAAGTCTCCATTTGAGCTGTCATAAACCATCATTTCTGACGAGTTAAAATCTGCATTATTTGCCAACCGATTAATGTAAGATGAAATACGATACAACTCTTTGCATTCTCCTGTGTTTACTCATTCCAAAAATCGACAGACACCACAAAGCAAAGTTAATCTGATAAAAGGTGAAGGGCTGAAGTGGTTGGCTGTGCATCCAAATAGGAAATGTGCATTAACATGCCAAGGGGGTGATGAACATCTGAACTTCACTAATCGATCTGAAGAATCGTAAGACCCAGGCATTTAGAAAATGTCATAATCTTAAAAGCCAATTCACTGCTTGATTTGTAACAAGGAGAAATCAGCTGCACTTAATTCTACCTGCAGCATTTCCTACAATTGGGCAAAGAATTCCTGCTTCAACATTAATTATTATTTTATTTCCACGCCCTTTTAGATTTCTCCACACAAATTAAAACTCTGATCCCACCTACTCTTGTCCCACATCCAGGCACTCCTGTTGTGGTTGCAGCTGGGTTACAAAGGGCAGCTGCTCAGTGGGCTCTAACCTCTGCATCAGAGCTCAGCCTGTGAAGAGAAAACACACATCACTGGTACTCCCCATCCTTTAAAGTCCCTCCCTAAGCATCCATTCCAGATTTAGCATCCTGGCTCAGATCTTCCTGGCTGAATTTTCCCTTGGAATGGGAGGTGCACAACAAGAAACAGATGATGCAAGGGCGAGAAATGTGTGTGGATGAGGAAGTGTGCCTTGAGAGCAAAGAAAATCCAAAGCAGCAGGACATTAGACAAGCAGTTCAGTAGCTTAGCTATTCGTAATTTGGGGTTAAAAGGAAAAGGTTACACATTCCAGCAGTAAGAGAGTATCTGAGAGATTCTTCAAAACAGCGCAGACCTCGCAGTACGGTTCAGAGCTGGCAGGGATGCTACTGTCTGCGAGCAAGAGTAGAGTTAGAGGGCAAGGGACAAGAAACACTGGGCAAGCCTGTTTCTGTTCTGCCAGCACAGAAAAAAAGTGAGTGACATGCCTGGCTATTTCAGTCTCAGCCAGAGGTAGTGTTGCTCTCAAAAGGCTACTACTGCACAAGTTCAAAACCTTCTCATCAAGCGGGAAGTTATTGCCACGTTTCTTCATCCAAACTTACACAGCACAGCAGAGCAGAACTCGCTCAGACCTTCCTCTGGCAATTAACCAGCGAGGGCTGAGAGATCCTCAGCGACTATGCATGATTACAGACCGGTCGGGACATGCGGAGGGATAGAAACACAGGTCCTGAGACAACAGAAACACATAAAGGAACTTTATAATTGGAGAGCAGCACCCCCTTAACTCATCCCAAAGGAAAAAATCAACCACCAAAACCCAAACCCAGCCTGAAAAACTCAGAGAACCCTTGTATGGAACCTGGCAAAGAGAGATCACCAGCTAGCAAGCAAGGGAAGAGGTTAATGCTCCAGAAGAGGGTTAATGAGACAAGCAGAGTTTTAGCCTGGATGCTTCCTGTGAAGCCTGAGGTGCTTCAGAAAAGATGCTGAAGGAGGCACCAGTCATCTAAATTGCAAACATGTCTGGCTTGATTAGGGACACTTCACCTCCATTTGATTTGCTAATGCACAGGACTGATCACACACAGTTCCTGTCTCCCCTTTTTGCAAGCCAGTGCACTGAAGCCTCACAGCAAACCATGAGAAAGGGTAGATGATTTCTATCCTAATTAAGAACAATCTTGCCAGGCCTGGGAATATGCAGGTGTCGTATCATTAAGTTACCTAATTGTGCCTCTGAAATGACCACATAATGATGACTCCTCAGTAACCAGAGGAAAAGGGGGAAGTGAACTCGTTGCTTTATTATTTTCATTTCCATCTCCAGTGCAAACGCAGAGGGCATCCACCTAGTAACCACAGCTCTGAATTATTCATCATTAGTCACACATCATGAAATGCAACTGCTTGATGATCTCAGGTGTGAAAGACAACAAGTAGTTGAGCAGTTCCTTAACTACTGAAGCATTATTTCAGAGAAACAAAAGAAGCCCACTTCAGTGCAAGTGATAGCATTTTCTGAGTAGTGTTAGTTAATGTGCATCAATCAAGCACCAGCCAGACAAGCTGCTCTCCCCATTTAAGGTGATGAAAAGGCAAAGAACCCAATCACTGACAGCTCCCACCATTCTTATGGAGTGTGCTGCTGACCTCCTGCCACTCCTGGAATCCTGCTCTGTCAGACTCGTCTCTGCTGCTAAACTCATGTCCCTTAGGCCGTGCTTCCCAGGCCATGGAAGGGCAGACCAGCCTGCCCATGGAAAGCTCTGGGACTGCAGCAGGAATGTACAAGCCTGGTAAGTCATTCCTTGATGGAGATGACTGTACAGACAAATGATTGCCCTGCAGCATGTCCAGCCGTGGAGGGATCTAGTACAATACATAGGTCTCTTACGGGGATGATTTTGCCCTCTTCCCACTCAACAGTCACATATACAGAGGTGGAGAAGCAAGTTGTGTGAGCTTAGCATATTACACATCTAGAAAGGTGGCAGATCCCCCTGCCATCCACTCACTTCTGCAACTGCTTGAGGATTTTGAAGAAGAACCAAGTATCTCTCAGGCAAGTATAATTTAAAAGAGCACATCAAAGGATCTATGTAACTCCACTGTGAGATGAGCAAGTGTTGTGTGGCAGGGATGACACCACTGACAAGAGACTTTACAGAACTTACTACAGCTGAGCAAGTGATGCAGTTGTGCAGAGAGAGGTGGCAGCTATACAGCCACTGCAACCAGTTCCTGAATTAAGAGGAAATTCCTGCGAGAAAACCTGCTCAGATATTAGCTATTCCATTTTGTAAGTTGCATTAATGTCCTGATGTGGTTCACCACATCACACAAGTGCCCGGAGTGGCACAAGGGTGGGAATGACAGGTCTGGGCCATAAAATCCTGTTTAATTACTGACTAGCAGCAGCTCAGCCTGTGAAAGGGCAAAGGTGTTCCTTCAGCACTGCACTTACAAGCTATTCCTAGCTCAGAAGCATGGCACATGATGGTGCTACTGAAAAGTCCTCCAACAAAGCAGATTTTGTGACATAAGCTCTCATTTGAAAGCTGTAATCCAGCTTCCTCTTACAAAAGTTGCCACAGAATATAAATAAGAGTTCACAGGTGGAGAGTGCCAAACCTTCTGATGGTTTCAGACAGTTTTATAACCATACGAGTTCCTGTATTTTGTTAAACTTGGAAGTTTTCCAGCGTAATTCCCAAAACGATAGATTCAGACAGCCCCACAGGTTTTTACTCCTATTACATTTTACAGGGTTTTATTCCTATTACTAGTATCCAATAATAAGAGTACACTGCCCCATCAGGCACATAACAGCCAGGCACTAGTAGCAGACACAGTAAATTCTGCAGCAAGTGGAAAAAATACATGGTTAATATTGTTCCTGTAATGGGATGATGCCCTCTGCCTCAAAACCCACCACATTTATGATATTAGACACTCTTAAGCTGGCCATAACCATGTTTTTCTCCCCACCCTGCAACAGCTTTAGCACCCCATTTGATCTCAGAAATCAGTTCATTAATAACACTGCTCTATACCTGTGATGGATAACAACTAGCACCATGTTTAGCATGTTTTGCAGCATCAGAAAGCCAACCTCCAGGTAGGGGCGGAGAGAAGAGCCTGCCTGTTCAGCATTTCAACAAGCCCTTTGCCATCAGCAAAACCACTGCTGCTTTTTCAGATGAATTAACCTGTTCCACCTGTCAAGAACTGGCTGTACAAATGCTTCTCTGAGGTTTGGAATACACAATTCAGTGGAAATTGATAAAAGGAGTTG
Organism: Psittacula echo; assembly: GCF_963264785.1. Taxonomy (NCBI): domain Eukaryota; kingdom Metazoa; phylum Chordata; class Aves; order Psittaciformes; family Psittacidae; genus Psittacula; species Psittacula echo. The sequence goes on along the minus strand of NC_137760.1, from coordinate 3,527,997 downwards.
GCAGCGTAGAATTTGGTAAACCTTCTTGTAAGTGGTTTGCAATTAGAGACTGGGCTACATCAGAATGCTGTCAACACTAAGGGACATGAACCACTGCGTCAGCCAAGTCAGACCCTCGGCTGGAGTAACCTGTGCCTGCAGGATCTTTCCTGGCAAGTTTGCAGTGGCGGTGGAATCAAAAGGCAACAAAGCACATTAAGAGACAGCCATGAGAGTTTCACCAGCTTGGACTGAACTGCTTCACTGCACTACACAGGTAAACCCTCAAACCCGTCCCTATGATCTCCCCCTGACCAGCAAGAGAAGATTCCTGGAAGACATGCAAGCAATTCTAGCTCTATGCAGCAGAGGGAAGCAGTAAGCACTGTAACATTGACTAGCCACACGACTGTCATGCACTAAAGGCTTAATTATGTTCTCAAACAAAATACAATGAACTCTGTCATAAGTAATCACACAAGAGACCGTGAAGTCAGTAGCTTAGTGGAAGTGGCCTCTATGAAAGACAAAGCACAATTTTCTCTGGCTTTAGGGAAAACTTGCTGAGCTTTGGGAAGAAAGAACTGGAATACAGGGGCTTTTTGCTTTACTTACCAAGACCCGACTTCATGTGGCAGTGCTTTACCAGGAAAACTTCCTAAAAATAGAGAAATTCCTTCTAATCTCGAAGATATCTTAAGGATTTACAAATACATCTGCTTAGTAAGTGAAAATACATCCCCATATCCAGGGGTTGGCAGAAAGACAAAGCAGGAAATATTCTACTAACAATATACCTGTAGTATTCAAAGCGTGCCCATTTTATGTTTTACTTGGGTGCAGTTTCCCTCTGCACAGGAACTAATCATCATTGTATAAAACTCACTTTTGATGTGGATCCTTTTCTCCCATAGTTCAGGCATTTGTCATTGCAAAAGAAATTTGCAGAACTGAATGCATTTCATCGCACACAATTCTTTCACTTTCCTAGCAGGCAACAGAGCCTACAGAACTACATCTTTACAAGTGAGTACAACTCCCAAACAGGTAACAAAGACAATTATGACACTGAAAATTGTACTGCTATCGTGGACAAAAGAAAACGTAGCTCTGCTGCTGAATGCTTCAAGGTCAAACACTCCCTCAAAATCCGTATCTAAGTTATCCAAGGTCATCACTGGTGTACGTTTTGTACTCTTTGGTATAATACATTAAAGGAAGAAAGAACACTAGGACACCAGTTCAGGCTGCAGGAAACCACTAACCTGGATGAAGCCTTCAGGGCAAGTCAACTCCCTCCTCCAGATTACATCTCCCCTCTCATTTTTGAGGCTCTGTTACACATTCTTCACTTCTTTCTTACCAAGCAAGGCTCTAACTTTTGCTTGGAGAATCTGACTGTGACTAATATAAGTCCAGAGAATGGGATCATTAGATCATATCAATTCACATATGATCTTTTACTGCAAAAGACCTAACACACCAAAGCCCAGCACATAATGAAGCACATCACTTTTAGAAGTACAGTGCTTAACAGGGACTTTTCCCTTCAGCCTCCAGCCAGGGCACCTCATGCTTGAGTCTTCTTTATGCCTCCATGCACAAGCAGCTGAAGTAGACAATTCCCTGCTCATGCTATAAAAGAAGATTTGTGAGGAAGGGAGGCAGAAGGCGACAGACCAGGTAACAATAATTATTAAGTTATTAGAAGCACACATCATACAATAAAAACTTGAAAATTGCTTTGAAATACAGATTTTAACTTTCCCCAATGCTTAAGATGAAACAATATTAAATAACTGCTGTCTCAAGTTAGAACTAGAGGTTAAAGGAGAATAATTACTGATTATTTAAAGAGTAGTTGTAATGAACTAAGATAAAAAGAGATGTCACATTTCAAGCCAGATCCTATATTTTAAGCTGGGAATGTGACTCTAGCCAAGTATTACCAGGAGAATGCACTTCCATAGAAGAAAGCTGTGACTTGCAATAAAGTTCCTACAGTAACAGAAAGTCTACAGCGTTTCAGGTCACAGCACTATTTCTGCTCTCTGGATCAGAACACAGATGGGCTTTAACAGGAAGTTTGGGTTTCACATGTAGTTTAACACACACACACAGGTATATTTTAATACATCCAGGAGTTTTGCAGAGTAAGACATAAACCCAATTCTTCCAGTGCTGTGTAATGAGACCCGCACTGCAAGTGACATGACCTTGATATGAAGAAAAATTAAACCCAATCAAATTACAGTGTATTACATTCTCTCACCAAGGCAGAACATCACATCAAGCTTTTAGAACACGATATTCAGCAGGGAAATAAACCTAATAAATTCAGGAAAAGAACTACATTGAGTGATTTTCTTTCTTTAACCTTTGATTTCAAAGCCAATAATCACAGGATATAAAGCACTTTCATTTAGCTTTTAACAGCTACAGAATACATACACAGGAGTAAAACAAAGCACGAAAAAGCACCAAGATTAATAAGAAAAAAATCCTTCTTTTCATTCTATTCTGTGTTTCTATGAGGCAATTCAATTATTCAAAAATATTAACTGCAGCCTTGCTGATTCAAAGTAACTGTTTTCCCTTAAGTCAGCTGATTTCTGGTGCCTTTTCATGCATTGTCATCTCCCCTTATTTAGGACATCTCATAAGCAGCCTTGACTGCATTAGGGTGGTAAGAGAATGAAATGCCAATGTAGAAGACGCTTAGTACTTGAAAACCTTCAGGGTGCCAATCTGCTTAAAGGTAGACGCCTGCTTTGATGCACTGCTGTGTCACAGCTGCACCTTCAAGGACTGAAAACTTCCAGAAGTAAGAAATGAGTGCACCTAGTTAGCAGCTTGTCAAATTAGGTTTAACATGGAGTCCTGCTCAAGCACACTGACCCCCCCTTGCTCATCAGAATGACAGGATTACAATGAACCAACCTTTTATGGGGGGAATTGAGGAAAATATTCCTCTTTCATCAGCCACCAACATTACCACTATCTCAGTAAGTTCTGTAACCCCCAGACCAGTACAACACGGTCTCCTGTTTGATCTTGGATGGAGAGGATGAGACTGCTGTCAATACGAAACCGAATTGGAGAGCAGGAACAAGGACTGCAGAGCTCCTGAGACAGCTGATGGTTAGAGGAGGTGAGGCTCTTCATGTGTCAAATGCTTTGATAGCCAGCCTTTTGCTGTAGGTAAGGCAGGACTCACTATCCCCTGCCTGATTCCTCTAGAAGCAAGGATTAACTAGCACAAAGATAAGGAACCTTCGCCTGGCTGGGGGTTACTATTGATTTGTGAATTCTGAGATGTGAACTTTAAACAACTTGGAGCTTTGACTCCACATGGGGCACACAAGAGTGCGTTTAGAGAGCTGTCAAAAGCTTCTCATCTACCTAAGCACTCAATATCAGCACACATCTGATGTAAGGCACTGAAGAACTAGTCAAGTTACACATTTTCTTGTGCAGTATGTGCTGTATAGCACACAGGGTATGTCTGTCTCCCCACTTGCTTTTTCAGAGCCAGGCAAAGTTAGTCTTTGTTAATTTCTGAATTTCCAAGTTGATGAACTGTCAGTAGAAGATATTGCCTGTGTTTTCCAAACCAGCCCACTACCTTAGAAATGCTGATTACAACGCTGGTTTCTTTAGTGATAGCACAGGCTCCAATCAAATCGCCTATTATGCAGACCAAACACAGAAGATATTATACCCCCACTAAGAAACAGCCACAGTCTTGCAGGGAACTCCAATAATCTTGTATTCCACACCAAAAGACCCAAGGTTCCATCACTAATGACTGAAAAGAAAGGTGTAAACCCTTCTATCTCAGTTTTAGCCCATTTAGCCATCCATCAGCAGTCTATAGTTACCATATGCCTTCACAGACAGCTTAAGACTTTCAAAGAGCAGCAACTCTAGCCAACAGATGATTAATATGTCAGCAAAATAGTTCTCTACCTTCTCCCTCATAGCAGATGAAAGACATTTATTACCCTGTCCCTTTCCAGTCCGATGTTACAGAGATGCCAGACTGGAGAATCTAACCTCAGCTGTCCCATACTGTCATTTTAATTAAAGCCATATCCTGTAAAACACTATATGCTCCTGAAGCCCTGATAAGATCCCATTATCAGAAAGGAGCAAATTTGTGATGCTATCTGGGCCAGCCCATGATTATCTGCCAGAACAAAAGGAATGTTATTAAACAAACCCTGTTAGATCACTGTCAGTGAATAGAATGAAAACCACGCTCCAGTGAAATCCCTTATCTCTCTGGGGTCACACCTGCAGCATGTAGTCACTGTTCTTGTGCTGAACGCTAAAGGCGAGAAAGAGAAGGAACTGCTGGTTTCTGTTTCACTGTGGAAAGTTTTGTTCCTTTCCTGCAATTCATTAGAAGGAGCACCACCAACTTTAATATCAATTAACTCCTGGGAGATGACAGGTTCTAAAGTACATTTTCAAAAGCCTCATTAAAAACCCACAGTGACTGCATTTGTTATTCTAAATACAGCCATTACTTTTTAGGACACAAGGAAGAAAGGGTTACAACGTCTCTCTTACCTTTCAGGTTTAATGATCTCCTGTGGAACAAAAGCAGTGGGAGGGAACTGCCACACTGCGGTTCTGTACCATTCTTTCACTTCTCTGACTCAGGCAAATAACGTGTCAGCCCCTTGAGGAGGATCCTGGTCTTTGTGCAGCCAGAACAAACACTCAGCAGCTCCAGGGGAGGCAGAGAGCTGTGTCACAGCCCTGCATTCCCTCCGGTTTCTTGGTGTTACAGATACCAAAACCAAGGTTTTGTTTTTCAGTCCACACGTGCACAGGCCATATTTGTGTTCTTCCAAGCAAGCACACAGCTAATGCTGGTGAGTGTGTCCCAATTCCAAAAGCCTCATTTTGCTCCTCTGGCTTCACAGCTACTAACAGCCAAGTTCTGGATCAGAAAAACCCCAAAGTACAGCCTGTCTTTCCTTCTGATTTTTAATCACTCTGCTTATTATTACATGAGTAGCAACAACAGCTCCACCACACTATGCAGCTAATAAACTATCCTCCTCTACTGAGGAACCTAAACAAAGAGCCTAAACTACTTTGGGAATGGTGTTATCTGGGGTCTGCACAGATGATCACAAGCAGCTGAAGCTTCATTAGTTACCATTCATCATCTGAGCTGCGTTAACGCCGCTCTCTCCCCCCACCAGGATGCAGCATTCCAACACCATCAGGTGGCTCAATGCACACAGCTGCCTCCTCTTCACTAGTGCAGAGGGTGCAAGAGCACTTGTGGACCCTTCACATAGCTCAGCTGGAGACCAGCAGCTCCCTGTGTTGTGGGATTACAGCGTATCCTACCTCTGCTAGATAAACACCACCCTCTTCTGACAACGCAGCCCTTCCTAATCCACATGGGGAACTATAGGACTAGCAACAGCAGTTCAATGAGTAATAAAAGGCTACTAAGAGGAATGAATTCTGACCCCAAATAAATTTCAAACTGAAGTTGTAAGACAGAATACAGTGTCCTGGTCAAACAGCAGATTCACGCATTTAGCTTCTCTAAAATGTATTGTTTTATCTCAAATCATGAAAGCAAAGTCAGTAAAGGGAGTTGGCTGCTGATAAAAATGATATTTGCAATGAACTAAAGGACACGAGCTGGTGTATTATATAAATTCATGACCAGTTAATAAACTGGTCTTTAAAAAGAGAGTTTTATCTTCCTCATCCATATGTATTTCGATAGGATAACAAATGCAGATACAATTTTAAAGGGTTGCTATTTCTGTTTGATGTGTTTTCATATCTAATTGCAGCAAAAGCCTTCAGTCGAGCAGGGTCTTCCATGACTGACTTCCCACTGATTTGTACTGTAGCAGCTTCGCTTATTGAGGAACAGGAGGGAGATCTACAAAGATGCCTTCAGCACCAGGACCAAGGTCTCAAATGCCTCAGAACTGAGGTCCTAGGGGTTTCTTTATAGAATTGGTAGTGTTAGAAAGGACCTTGAGATCATCTCATTCCAACCCCATAGAGCCTGGCTTTGACATCACCTGCACAAGAGTGAAAAGGGGAGTCCTCGCTTCTGTGCCTTTCGGATCAGTGCTGGATCTCCTGCTCAGCCCATGATATTTTCTTGATGCTTTTTGAAGCTTGTGGAAATAGGAAACAGCTTCAAACTGACAAACCCTGAAAGAACTGCTGCTGTCTTGCAGCCAACCTTGGCACTCCCTATGGCTGGGACAGCAAGAGGTCCTTTCTGAACCCACATAGTTTGGATTGTGGGAAGCAGTCCAAAGAAGTTTTCATGAGTGCCTGATAGGAGGACATTAGCATTTGCCTCCTGGAGGTTCCATGATAAATGGGAAAGGCTGCTTTTGAATTTAATCCAGGAATATTTGTACACAGTAGTTGCTGGTAGCATTTGTTCTCTAGACCGTATCTAGGAAGCAAAGATCTATTACAATGGCCCAATTCTGGCTGCAGAGATGTGGTCATTACTAAAATAAGCTTGCAAGGTGCTGTAGAAGCCTTGTAGTTCTCTTTTACTTAAATTGTTTGCCATTCTTCCTGAAACTGATTTTGATCTAAATAGATATTTTGTTCACAGTCTTGGCTCTGGTATCTTCATTCACTGACATATGATGCTATTTGACCAATTTAACCTTTACTTCTACGTGATCCAAACAGCACATGCTTTCCAGTATCTGCCTTTCAGTCATAAACATTATCCTTCCACTTGTGTATTTTCCCTACAACATTTGACTTCGAGTCCCATATGCACATTTCTAGTTCATTTGGCATCCTAGTTCCTGTCACTAGTACATCACATTTTGTGCTTAGGGATCAGGTAGGGAAGGCAGGGGGAAAAAAAGGAAGATGGAAACAAAAGTATCTTAAGATTAACTTGCAACACTTGTACTTTGCAGACACTCAGTTTCCAAACCATCTCAAAGTATGTGTAATGCAGTTTGCAAGCCAGGGCACCTGAGTTCACAGCCAGCCAGAAGCTGCATACATGCCTGGAAAGAATCTCCTTGGTAGCGTTGGTTGACTGCAGCCACTATGAGCTGCAGCAGAGAAAAGGGTGAATGTTCCAGGTTCCATTCCAACTTTATGTGTGCACTGCTGGCTCCAGTGGTTTCTTACATTAATGATTTATTTCTTTTGCCCCCGCTCCTAGATTTGTATTGTAGAGAAAACCTAAACAAGCCAAAGAAAGTGTATTTTCTAATTTCCTCATAGGCTGCCCCTAAATAATAACTCATTTTATTTAATACAAATATTGAAATGGAATTTCCAATAGAGAAACACTTCTTAATCTAGAAGAAGTTTATAAAAAATACACAGCTTCCTCAAGCAAATGAAAAGGGAAACACAGCTAAAACGCACCTCACACAGGATCATCAGCCAGGATATTCAGAATAATATCTCCTCTTCTGAACAGTAGCAGGGGACTTCAGCAACTTGCACCATCTGCTTTTGCAGTTGCAGTTGGCACGTGTGCACCTGACTCAGAAAGCCAAGACAGACAAGGATTTACATGTGTATCAGTAACAACACCTACAGAGACTTGTAGAAGACGGAAATAAAGAGAAAAACCAGCATGATGCTTCCTTCCTCTACCTCTTCAACTGACTGCCTCCAGGAGAGATTTGTGTGCAGGCAGTTACTTGTTCCAGGCAGGATCTCATCCTGTTGCAAGAACTGATGCTCTCATTGGATGGCTCATCCATGAAGCTGACATTTCCGAACAGTGGAACATTGTGTCACTAACACAAGGCAGCAGTAAAACAAGCAGCTCAGCAACAACAACAACAATCTGCCAGCTCTGTCTGCTCTTAGAAGATCAAGGCTCTATCCCTTCCTCCTCTGTTGAAGCTGGCAAAGCTTCTCTCGGCTCCTAGCACGGATTTCCCCAGGGAGATGCAGCTGGACGGAGCACATGGGAGGCACCTCCCCGCTGCGAGGGCCAGCAGCAGCGCAGGTAACTCAATCCCACTTACCAATTCCACTATCAGAAATAAATAAATAAAGCATAAGCTGCTCCAATTCATTACTGTTTATTCATCCTCCGAGTGCGCTACACACAGCTGGTAAATGGCCAATAAATCCTCCCCACTGCAGCGAGCAGGGCTCACTCGGCAGGACTGCCTTGGCAACTTCTTTGGCAACACCTCATGTCAAGCTGGTTTTGCACAGAGGGACAGAGGAGCCGCTGATTTGGGCTGAGTTCATGATACAATTGTTCATGATACAATTCATGCCATTTCCTTGTTGCAGGAAAGGTGTGTACCAGATGTTTTACAGCATCCTAGGGAGCTGCTATGGAGTAACTCGGAAAGAAGGAAAACTTGCTGTTGCCTTGACAATTGTTTATGCCAAGAAATGGGAAGGCCCATAGGCCTTTTAATACGGTTTTATGTGATTTAAGTACTCTAGTTTAAATATAATGCCTTTAATATGAAGTATCAGGATCATTTTAATGAGCGTATCCAACATGTTCAGTGTGAGACTGGTTATTGACACAAAGCACTATCTGAATGCTATTTTAAGGATGCATTTTGGCACTTGAAGTCCAGCTGTCACCCAGCTGTATGCTTCAGAAAAGTCTTTTCTACCTTTAATCACCACTTGTGGTCTTTACAGACCCTGTCCTGGAGGATGCCAAGCTGGAGGCAATGTCCGTATGTGAAGTCAGTCAACACCAATATGGGATGAAGAAAGGATCAAATCAAATTCCAGCATTACTTGTCCTCTACTTATCCACCACCAGGCAACATTAGGCATCAACTTAAACACTGCAGAATGAGGGTGAAACTTTCCCGTTATTTCTCATGGAGCTCAGATGCAATTTAGTGTCAAAAAACACCCTTTTAGATGTAGCTTCTGAATTCTTTTAAATATAAAACTCCTCAAACTATCACTGAGAAGGCTCTTCAGGAAGCTAAGAACTTGATGTGAGACAGGCAGAGCACATCAAGTGCTCAAGTCATGATTAAAAGACAGCTATGGAGTAGAAATAGACAGCAAGGAGTAGAAATAAAAGGTCCATTTTCATCATAACCAAGTATTAGACACCATGCCTGGAGAAGAGAAGGCTGAGTGGTGACCTCATAGCAGCCTTTCAACATCTGAAAGGGGCCTACAAGGATGCTGGAGAGGGACTCTTCATCAGGGACTGGAGCAATAGGACAAGGGGTGATGGGTTCAAACTGAAACAGGGAAGTTCAGGTTGGAGATAAGGAAGAAGTTCTTCACTGTGAGGGTGGTGAGGCGCTGGCACAGGGAGCCCAGAGAAGAGGTGAATGCTCCATCCCTGGCAGTGTTCCAGGCCAGGCTGGACAGAACCTTGGGCGACATGGTCTAGCATAAGGCATCTCTGCACACGGCAGCGGGTTTGAACTACATGATCTTAAAGTCTTTTCCAACCTAAACTATTCAATCATTCTATGATTCTCTCACTGCAAATTTTGTTTAATACATTTATAAATGAATGTTTTGGCACTTACTCAGAAGAGATGCTGTGTATCAGTCATTGGGGGCTTCTAATCCAGTTCCTACCATGCTTTTTGTTTACTTAGTCATAGTCATGGGCTGGTTTTCAATTGCCTTTGGTCTGTCAAGATTTAATGAACTTTAGAAGCTCACCACAGCACCAAGCCTGGAGCTTACCAAAACAACTGACACAGCTGCTTACAAAAGAGCTGCATAAACAAAGTCTAATTATGCCTAAAAAAAGCCAAGTCCGTAATATGGAGAAGAAGAGCAGAGAGACCGATTAACCATGCAAAACAATATCAATAGCCGAGATTCAGAAAAGAGGGGTGAGAGAAACCTGGATGCTTGCACTTGGTACTATTACGTCTGTGATGGAGAGTCGAGAAGCAGGAACAGATGTTCTGAAAAAGTATCAATTTTATCCACTAATTTAAATGAAACCCTCTCTGGAGGGAAATTCACCAGCTCACTCGGGCTCCCGGCACCAGTTGGCTATTTAGTGAAGGAGATGACATCCAATTTTCATGAAATCCATCTTGTAACTGCTTAATAGGAGTAGATGAAAAGGGTGTGACAGTTTTAAAGCCGAAACACAGACCCTTATCCTCAGCCATACAATAAACAATGCAAAACCCCTGGACTCCTTTCTGTCAGGGATCACATTAATTCTTGCTGTTACCTCATCCCAAAATAGCCCAGCATTCTGGCACTCTCACAACACAGGAGATAAAGCATGCCCTGCTCATTCACACTCCCAGTAAGCGCCATGTGTTTCATTTAAGACTCTTAAATGAAACAGTAAAAGCCCTTCACTAAACGTAGCTATTCTGGTAAGTTAAGAGAGCACAGATACTAAGCAGGGTTAAACAGAGCCATGTGGTGAGCACAGTACCGGTGTCAGTAAGAATCAGAGGAGGCTCCACTGATTTCTATGGAACTAAAGTCTCATTTCTTATCTCAGTGCAAAACTAACAAACCAAAATATCAACAAATTCAGGCAATGGAAAAATGTCATCAAAGTTCAGTTAATGCAAGGCAGGAATAACCCCCGTGATCCTCATCAATTCAGCTTTCCAAAACATTACATTTCAGGTAGCATTAGTAGCAATTTTCTTTCCAATTGAGTCACAGATGCAAGGACCTGGGTGAAGTTATTTCAGTATCAAACTTGAGATTAAGTCAGATCACATCTCGAGTTCATTACAGCTCATGTTCTTCCAGGATAAATATTGCTGCATTTGCTGTTAGAACTAATACAGACAGTTTATCTTTTTAGGTACAAATGCAAACACCTAAACCCCAGTGATCATTCCAGCATTAAGTAGTACGAGCCACCTGCAACTGTGTCTGTTATAGTGCATGGAAGACACATGAACGATCGTTTTACTGTTCTCTTAAGCCATACATTTCTACTGCTTCTCAAAGGAAAAGAAGCAGCAGGTAGCCACTTCTAACTTCAAGTCTCCAGAAATGCAAACAGAACCCTGAGATCACCCTGTAAGTAGCCAGTGAGTGGGCTGCTCTTTGATTGCTCAGCATCTCATGTTAATAAAGAGTAATCATCAGATTATAATCACGAGAGTGAGAATGGATGCTAATTCTTCACCTTCCATCAAACTACTTTTCTTGTATGAGAAAGAGATGAATTGCTAAAAGGCAAGTGTTGCCAGGGTTTGCAAACCACAATTCCCCAAGAAAGTCCAACTTCAGAATTCAAGAATCCATTTTAGCTGGGGTTGAAGGATAAGACAAAGTGAAACAGCCAAATGTCATGAAGGAGAGGGACAGGATGTAACCAGCCAGGAGGCCCAGGTAGCAAGAATTCCAGCTTTTAGTATCTGCATATACATTAAATGCATAATGTAACATATAGAGAGCAAAATCTTTAATCTTGATGCATCAGCACTCAGTGTTTGCTCATCTGGTACTGCCTTTTGCACCAGAGCATTTTGTGCAAGACAGTTTCATCTTCCATTGAATGCAGGTGTGATGCTACATGAAATGATAATGAAAAGAGAGGCATACAACCACAGGAGCAAGACCAGTTCACTCTGTACATGACCTTATGCCCACCCTTTAATGCCCTTTCTCCCAAAAAGATTTGATTTCTACCTGTTCCATTCCACTACAATGAAAACAAAAGAATTAAAACCAACCCTATGCACTAGCACATCACCTTGTAGAAATAACCTCCTTAAACTTTGATAAGAACAGCTTGTTGACAGCCACTTGGAGCATCAAGGCTATGCTCTGGAGTGAAGATGGGCATTTGGGGTCATTCTTGCACTGTTTTTTCCCTGTTCCACATGAATGCATATAACCCTTTCGGGAATGTCAAACCCTGTCAAAACAAAGGCATGTAGATTTTGGAGAAAAGTTATGTGAGCAAGTAGGACAAAGCTGCTAAAGAGGAAGGATAAGATAAGGAAATTCAGTCTGTGTTATAAAATGGAGTCAGAAAGAAGACATGGATTTTGTAAGGTGTATTTATACATACACATGCATAGTTACTCGTTTCCTATTCATGGTAACTTATGTCTGGGTGCACTCCCAGGAACTGAAGTCATAATTCTCACTATGATTACTGTAATGCTGTTGCAAAAAGCCAGCAGCAGAAGATAATTCTTCCTACACCATCCAAATTCCTGTGGCCCAGATCTCCTTAGAAGCTGGATCACACCACAGTCATACATTCATTTTTCCTTCTTCTTACTGCTTTATCTGTTTCCTTTGGCCTCTTTCCACCTCTTTCATCTGTGTTTGAGGAGTGAGCAAGCTTTTTGAGGCCTTGCAAAGTTGGACTTCATGCTTTTTAAAGCATTTCTGTTCTGTGCCTCTGATCAAAACTCATTTTTAAAGGGCCAGCCCAGCTCAGTTCAGCAATATGCAATACTGACTTTGTAGGTGTGTACTTAAATCACCCTGAACTAGGGAAACAAAGCTGGGTACCAAGAAACTCCTATTAATAACCCAGTGCTATGGCTCAGGCAGCAGACGCAGCATCCTGCCTAGGGCCCAGTTTTACTCTTGAATGCACAGGCAGCAAAAGGGAACTGCAAGCTGAGAAGTTCAGGGTTGGGAAGAAACTAGGAACATGAAGGTCTTTCCACTCTTCTTGCCTTGCTCTGTTCTTGCTGCCCACTTCTTTTGCAGCATGGATATGACACAATAGATTTATCCAGCTTGCCTCCCACTCGGTGTATTTTAACCCTTCCATGGTGCTACATCAGAATAATCCAGTGTGTTGTTTGGGTCCCCTGGAAAGAATTGCTCCAGTGCAGGAAGGATGCTGCAGACATGGGAAAAAGTCTACAAACAGCATCATAAATCCAAGTCTGGAGCCCAAGGTTGATAGCTGGGAAGCTCCAAACGGAATCCTTCAGGGTTTATTCACCTCTAGACTTGGAAAGTAGCCATGAAATCAGAATTTCACTTTGGAAATCAGCTACATAATTTTCCCAAGTCTAATGTTAGGTTCCTGAATTCTTAGTTACACAGGAATGAATCCTATAGCCAGCACACTGATAATTACTAAAGGTAGTATCAACCAGGAACATTACTGAGAAAGGGGGTTTTTCCCCTAATTACTCTCCTCAAAGGAATCAATCACTTTCCCATTCCATTTGTCTGACCAAAAGAAACCCTCAACCCTAGTAAAATCCCCCCTGCTCAAACCTAAGATATGGAGGAATGGTTAATGAGGATTTTTGGATGGAGAGGGAAAATGGGATTTGGAGTACTGCTACTTGCTCTGGGTCCACAGCAGAGGGAAACGCAGCCTATGCTTTTTAGAGCTGCCTATTTGGCATCATTACCTAAGCCTGACTTCCTGCAGATGCTCTCACCAAAACTACCTAAGATGATACGTATTCCCCTATCAAGAAAGTGTCAATATAGTCAAGTTCCATGAGGCAGCTTTCGATAGCAGACAAACTGATTCATAAATTTTGCAGTAGCTATCATGAGAATTAAAACCAGTGAGAAATAATTCAAAGGCATGAGAACTTGGGACTTTGTTCCTGGATAGTATAAAGCAAAAGTGCCCCAGAAGATGCTTCTGACACCAGCAGGTGTTTTCATTGCCATGAGTGTCTGTGGCATATTAAACATATTATATGAGGATGCTAATGCTTAACAGCCTGCAAAAGACATTTTTTCCAGGGTTTTATAAGTCTGGATTGTAAATTAAAACCATCATAGGAGATAACACGCAGTAAACCCATGAACACGTTTATATATCAGATGGAGTCAATGATGGGCTATGGTCTTGCTCCTCATGTATCACGAACAGTTACATCTACCAAAACACAAATTCTTCACAGAAAGTAGAAAAATTGTGTCTTTTGGGGACATTCCGAATGTTTCAACTTGCTACCTATTAGCTCTGTCAAATTAATCCTTTACTGGCAAACAGACATTGTGATGGGAAATGGTCACAGGATGCTCCAAGAATTACTTCCTGTTGAAACACGGTGCAGAGGTGGATTGGTCTGTATCTAGGCTCCAGCTGGGCAGGAGTCAGGCCAGCACACGGAGTAGCACTCCTGAGTCACACAATCTACCCACAGACTATGATCAGAGAACAACAAGCAGCTACTGGAAGCTGACAGTGAACAACAAAGGAAGGAGTCCTGGATAAAAGCAATCAAGGCTCATCACCTTCCTGGCTTCTTTCTGATGGGAGCACCTCAGAAGGAGTTCTGAAGAGCAGCAGCATCACACCACTGATGTAGAACTCTCTACGTAATTTTCATCTAGCAGGACAGAAAGGCTTGAAATCTCATAGCGAAAAACACTTGGAAAGATCAAGTGCTGAAAACCCTTTATTGAACACAACCATTTCCTGAGGAAAACCCCCAAATATTCAGAAGAATCTTTGTCAGGTTGGACATTCTACCTATTACAGACCACAGGAATCTTACAGTTCTTACATTCCCTTTAGCTTGTACAGCTTTGCCTCTATAACTTTTAAACCCCTGAAAGAACATAAAGTTAAAATTTTAATGGCATTTCAGCAGAACCTCTTTGAATTTTGTATTAGATCTCAATTTAGCCTCCAGTAAAGCCTTTAAAAAAAACCCCTGATGCTTAAAAATGTAATAACCATACAGGAACCTTCCAAACCCAGCATCAAATAGAATAAAATATATTTTATTAATGATACAATTCACAAAATTACTAATCCTGCCACTCTCTGCCACAAGAGAGACTTCCTCTGCTGCATTGTATTGCATACACATCAGCTGCTGGTGTTTATTCTGTATGATTTAACCTCCTGATTGCTTTGAACGCTTAATGAATGAGGGTGCTTTCACTAACGATTAAGGAGACGTTGGCCATAATAAAGACATTCTAGTAAGGAGCCTGGTCAGGAGTCTGCACTGTAGAGTCAGTAAGAGATCACTCTTCATGAGGACAGCTTTAGTCTAGACTAATGTAATCCAGACTAATGTAGATGCAAGGGCTAAACCAGATAGCACACTGGCAAGAAGAACCTGTTCAGCTGCTGTTTGGGGCCAATCTGATAAGTGTTTTAATGAAACCATTTTACAAAGGCCAACTGATTGATGCATGGAGTGAGTTTTTAATGGTTTAGGGATGTGCAAAGGAAGAAATAACTACATTAGAATACATCTTCACTAAGCAACATACTCCTCTAGCATGGATTCTTGCAAGCAGCAACAAGAAGGAAGAGCTCTGTAAGAACAACTCACAGTGCTGATGAAATATTAAGCCCTTTTATAAAGATGTTTCATAGAAAATGGCATATTGCAGAATACGGCTGATACTCTCTACTTGCCAAAGAGTGCTCAGGTTACTAAGCAGTGATGTCTGCTTTTTGTCTGGCCACTGACAGGAGAACACAGCCTTCCCAAGCTGGACTGTATTCCCAGTGAAATGCATCTTGGGTCCTACTCCACTTCAGCAGAACTGACGTAACTCTATACTGGATGCTGTCCATGCCAAGATTTATCATTTAATTATAACTAGGAACAGTGAGTAAATCCCAGTTGCTTGCAGAAATTACTCAACAGAATTGCAGGATTCTCAATAAAACACTGGGAACTTGCTGCTTAGACATCACCTCAAGGGCTCCCCCTCCTTCCTTAGCTTTCAGTTTTCCCAGCAGAAGACAGGCAACTAATTATGAGGAACATAATACATCCCACAGGAAGTCTGAGAAACGTGCTAGGAACACACAAAGGGCAAAGGCATTAGAAAGCTTTCTGGCACCTTCAGGTTATCAGAAAGGGAGATTATTTGCTATGGTTTGCCAGCTATTCGTTCCTTACCTATATCCCCTATGGCTGGTGTAATTTGGTTTGAGCATAGCTAAGCAGGCCTCTGCACACCAGACCACTTGAAACAGCAGCCTGAAATATTTAGGAGAGATTTACCATTCTTCATGTCTTCTGCACCACTGAAAAATAATTGTGTCACTGTCCTGTAGAGTGACAGACATTGTTTAACATAGTCACTGTTGTAAGGGGTGACACACAATGTCTGTCACAACATCAAATGTAAACCACTTCAGATACACTCCACTTCCTTCCAGGCATTCTCTCTTTTACCTGTGGGAAAGGACTGAGAACCTCAGTGATTATTGTTTCTATCCTGAAAACCCCAGTATCAAAGGAAGACAATTATGGCTTCTTCAGTTAGAACTCTTGCCAGATTATGGACAGGAACAACAAACCACACCATGTTCCTCAGAGTTTCTAAGAGCAGAATTGAGCCACAGGCAACTTCTATCTATGATGTTCTGAAGAACAAGTAGCTGCAAAAACAAAGACTGAGTTCTTCTATAAAGCAGGAAAGCCATCAACTGCCCAATAGGATGAAGTATCTTAAGTTTTCCCAAGCTTCCTCACAAGTCACAAGACACAGTGTCTTCATGGGAGTGAGCCTGAGCAGCTTCTGACTGTTGCATATCCTGGTTATCATACACTCAACAGCCTGCAAATGTTCTCAGTGCATCATTAGGGCAAACAAACAAACCAACCAAAACTAGAGAAGAAAAAGATTTACAAACATTGACACACTGAATGTCACAGCTGAAAGAATAAGGAAGCCTTTTCTTTCCCCCATGAATACTTACAAAGCAGCAATTACATGCAATTGCAGTTTATAGCACGTCTTCCATTGTCTATTTTTTCAGGCATCACTTTCTATGGGTTGCCAAAGAGTTGCTACACAAAAAAAATTACGGAGCTATAAAGTATGAGAATAATTTATCACAGAAAAGATGCCAAACCCACAATGAACAGAATTCATTGTTAATTGAAAGTATGACTGCAACCAGGTCAATACAAGAGACTGCAGTTACAGATTTGTCCCTAGTTTCCACACATCTCACAGCGCAGAGTCAAAGGGCCTGCTACAGTTTTTAAAAGCATCATTTGAAAGACCGGGATCACAGACTCTTCCAATAACTTACTTAGGAAGGACCTCTAAAGGTCACCCTGTCCAACCCCCTGCTCAAAGCAGGACCAAAACATGAAGCTTACAGGCCTAAGTGGTGATCACATGGAAATTAGGCTGATTGCATGGTCTGACCTCAAGATACAATAGTTTGAAGGAGATTTATGTCTCATAGCTTCCATTATCAAAGAAGACATCAGAGTTCATTGTTCAGAAGTTTCAATGACTCTTCTGAGAACTGCAGTCACTGAATGTATATAAGAAACCGAGAAAATTCTCCATTTCTCTCTTCAGCAAATGGACAAGAATATGGAGTAAAGAAAAGGAACAGAAGATAGGGATAGAGGGGAGAAGAAAATTATTTCAAATACTCCAAAGTAAGCTAGTGCTTCATGCTGCCAGAGCACAGAGACATCAAGACACAGGAAAGTCAGTGTCAAATTGGAAAGCCCAAGCTTCCAAGACTTAAAGCATTCATATTCCACATGTGCTCTCTGCATGCTTCTCACTTCATCAGCAATGCTTCTGTGAAAGGCAAGGCCACACACTGGGAAGTCTGAGAGTATCTTCTGTTAGTTAGGGCTGCAGGAACACTTGAAGCTAGAGGGGTGCTTGATGACTAAGTAGGTTTGGCTGAAGAAATCATGTTCCTTTTTAACTTTATTGTGCTAACGTAATTTAGCTCCAGAAAGATCTCTATTGAAAGCCTTAGAGTAAATAGGAGGCAATTCACAAATACAGTTCATTTACCATTGAACACATGCCTCAGTGGGCAATGTTCCTGCTTGCTTGGAGTCCAGCTTGTTGAGAGTACTCTACTGTGCAGCAATACCTTTACTTGCTTTGCTAAGCCTTGTGTAATGCACTTATTCTGTTGGAAAAGAGATAAAAATCAGCGGGTTGAATAACCAGTCCAGTCTAACAGCCAGGGATTTATCTGCCTGCTTTAGATGACCTAGAAGTGACTTTGAGACAAGACAATGCATGGAGCAGCTGAACCTGGCATTCCACCCCTTGTTTTGCCTTCATGCGAAAGAAATCAGAAACTCAAGTCGTACTCAGGAAAAACTTCATTGACTCCAATTACAAATCTGCAATGTTAAACCCTGTTTTCACAAGCTGTCTTGCATGTGACAGACCCTAATCCTTCATGCAGAGAAGCTCTGCAAGGTCGAAGGCTGAGATGAGATTACAAGGTCAGGACTCCTGGCGAGCTCAGTCTGAAAGACAGACAATTTGAAGCAGATGGTTCTGTATAAAGACCAACTGAGATAAAGGGCACTATTGGAATATAAATGCTTATTACTATTCAAGTAAACAGATGGGTAGGTCTTTGCCAGATCAGGGCCACTTGTAAAACATTTTGGAACTTTATAGTTGTAAAGCCTGAATTTTGCATGATAGAATGAAACACTAAATACCTTTTAGAGTAATAGAGCTAAAAGGAAATGTTCTTCTTTACACAGGTTATTAAATAACAAAGATGGTAGCAATTAAGATAAGAATAATAGTGACTGTGCTGGAAGGAAGAGTGCTTTGAGAAAATTACAAGTCCATTTCTCCTTTGATCTTTACATTTGATGGCGTGTGCAGTGTTCCATCCACTACCACTTCCAGATGCAAACTGCCACGATCCTCATCCAGACACTGGTCAGAAGTAGTGTAACAGGTTCCTTTTCTCTCCAGAATGCTATTCTGATCATCACACTTAGCTCATTGCTCACGGTGTCTACTAAAGAAGATTTAGCACACACAAGTGTCAAATTGTGCTGCTATTTAAATAGAAGGAAGAAACCCAAGTGTGGCATGTAAAGCATTGAGCTTTTTATTTATTAGCTCACATAATCCACTATTAATACAATGTCACTTTAATTGAGTTATTTTTTTTCCCTTTCTTTAAAGGAGGGGAAAAGTGATCCAGATTTGGATGAACTGAAGCAATTCCATTCTGTGAGAATAGCTCCACTCAAGTGTAAGTGCAGTTGTGGAATTTTAAGTGGGAAATAAAGAGATCTCTCATCAATTTCCCTCAATACAGTCAGAGCCCATCTTGGACAACTGAGACATGGGCCTTACTCTTTTCTTTTAAAAGACACAGAAGGCATATTATACATTTTAGCTGTGAGTTTAAGGCTCAATATAGTGTTAAAATGTTTCAGCCTGACAGATCCTTTTTTGACGATACGATACCATACAGTTTAAAAGCTGGTAAATTCAACTGCTTGTAGGTGACCTGGAGAGTCTTGCCCTTACCAAGCAGCTACCCATCACATACTGATTATTAAACAATATTATGTATTATAATTTAACATAAGTTTCCATCCAGCTAAATCATAAATCCCACCCATTGATCCTCTAATAATCAAACCACTCACACTTGTACCTACAGGCCTAGAGCAAACATGGTGCAAAACTACAAAGGGGCTTAATGAGGCATGACTGTGCCTGTGGCTCAGTAAAACACACAAGCAAGGAGCAGGTACCAGAACACACAAGCAAGGAGCAGATATCAGTATGGCCATTTCTCTTCACAATATCCTTCGTGTAAAAAATACTGGTAACCAAGGTCCTGTGTGGGCTCATTAGAGTAAGTGGTGAAATAACAATTTCCATTTATTGAGAGGACTCTTGTACCTGATTAGAGGGTGGGCAGTTAGAACTCTGAATCTCCAAGGACAATCTAAGAGATGGGGTACAAAGGCACTGACAGAACGAACAACAGACTTGTGTCAACTTATGCTCAACTCTTCTCTATTTTTAATCTGTAAAAGTTTTGACCTGTTTTGTTAGTGATTCGCTTTCTATTCAAAAGAAGTGGTAGTATTACTTCAACTCCTCACCCAGAGATTGAATGATTTCTTTCAGATAAAAGAGGGAAACTACAGCACAGCAGGATGTTGAAGCCGCATGGTCAAGGTGCCGTGTTCCACTCCCTTTGTGGGGCTGGAAAGGAGAAGTGAGGGGGGAAGAGGGCAAGCAAAGCTACACTGAAGTGCAGCAGTGTGTTCAGCAACACTTGACATTGGTGGTAAACCTGGAAAAGAAAAAGACTTCAGTTATTTCCCTTTGCTTGCTGCCTACAGTCGCTGCGCTGCACTGCCTCACATACAGCGTGATATAATCCCATGAGCAAACACCACATCTGCAGTCTGTTCATCAGCTGTTTCATGCCATCTTCAGAAAGTAAATGGTGAGGGGAGAACATTCTGTCCTGGTCAATATAGTTAAAGATTTTCCATCCTCCATTCGAGAGTGTTTGCTGCTAGAGAGAATGTAAGTTGAACCTAAGACAAACTGCTGGATTTATACAGCCCCTTTAACATCCAAGGTACTCTTATCCATTTTATATTAATGGATTTGGTGTCATCAGCATGAGAAAATTAAAAGGTTTCCCATCCTGAATCTGTCATAGATTCCTGGTATGAACTTGGGCATTTCACCCCATCTCCATTCCCTGTTCAGGAGCTTCCTATTAAATTTCAGAATCCCTTTTCTCTAGGACTCTTGAAAACAGTTAATCAGTTGCATTTTTAGAGCATCATCCAGTTTTCCTCTTATCTCAGGTCTGGATCCAACTGTTGTCAGCTGGCTTATACCTCCTGTAAGCTCTTTTGAGATTAAACCCACATTTTGGCTCTGAGTTCGCAGTCAGTTTGTGGAGTAAAGAAACTCTTAGGCAGCATCACAAATTATAACACCACTACCAAGATTTGACGAGCATCTGAAGACAACGAATGTTGGCTCCAGACCTGTGCTAAAGTAATTCATTATTAACAACATACAGTGGCGTGGCTTGGTACAACAAATACAAGTAGTTAGCTGTGCCTCTGCATTCCCTTTTCTTTTCCACCTTGGGAACCACTGCCTTAGTCTCAAGTCAGAGGAGCAATGAAAACATGATGCAGCCTTGCTGATAAGTAGGGGTAAACCTGAGTATAACATCAACCCCTCTGCCTACACCCATGCTTTCAACAAAGGCCAAAGCTTTTTACCTATTATTTTCATTTCTGAGATACAAAATGAAGTCTCTTTTGCTGCTCAGCTAATCCTTATACTGTCTTGGAGAAGAGATATGTTTTTGTCACTTCCCTGTGCTGATAAGACTTGTATCAAAGTTGTGGGGGAATGAATTGGAATTTTTCAATTTAAGAGACTGCTCGTATCAGCCAGAGCCTTAGTTAAACAAATCCCTTGTGAAACCAGAGATAAGGTGCAACATATTTGTGTATTAAATAGAAGATGTTTCCTGTAGTATATGCAGCAAATATACTATTTTTTTTCAGTGTTCATTGATAACTTACTAAATAATGCAATTAATGTGTTATCCAGCCGATTGAGCTGAAACAACCATTTGCTTTGGTCTGCAATGCTGGCAAGTTGACAAAGATGTCTCAAGCACTATCTCTAGAGCATTTACTTGATCACCACACTGTAATACTTTGCTGTCAGTATCTGTCAGGTTTAAGTCCTGCCTATATTAATAGAGATACACAGAATCACTATACAGCGTAGTACTCATAATATCCACACAGTTTTAGGATGGAATTCACACTGCTATCCATTTACTGGATTATACTCATCTGAAACCTATTTTTACACCAGTGGATTGTATCTTTGTAGGAGTTCGTCTAGCCTGTTGTGAATCAGCTTAAAAGAGAAATCACTTTTGAGTATAACTGAAGAATGTGGTGTTACTGTTTGCCAGAAAGATTCAGACAGAAGGTGTTCTCCCTCACTCAGGTAAACCAGGTGTTTACCCTGCTATTGAGAACAGGATTTCAGGGTTCTGCTCCCAGCTCCACATATTTCATGGATTACAATGGAACCACTTTAACTATATTTTTTTAAAAAGAAAATTTAAATTGCATTAGAATTAAAGGGAGTAACATTTAGAAAGCACAGGGTTAACAGCCAATTCTGCGTCACTACCACGTGCTACTAGAATACTCCTGTTTCTTCACTAGAAGTCAACTGTATGGTATGACACCAAGTGGCTTACCTGCATGCTTTGTACTGGCTGGGGACAAGGCAATTATTACAGCTCCTTTGTGAAGCACACAGCATAGTCTGTTGTCAGAGATCAGGCACAGGGGCACACAAATCATTGTGCTGTTTCATCTTCTTTCCCTTTAGAGCATTTGGTTTCTCAATAATAGTGTGGCTCTTCCATCTGAGTCTAAAATGAGAGCCTTCGAAGCACTCAAGTACGTCAGGAAACTGTCAATGGGGATGGACAGAGACAGTGTAGATGCCTTTCGAAGGTACAGCCAGGGCAAGATGATGTGCATATTCAGACTTCATTCTTTTCAAATGCTATAGGGACAACTGTATTTTAATTCATTGATGAAAGGGTCCATGCACTGTTAGTGGTCAGAGGTTTATGTGACCTGGAGGAGAGCAAAAGATTAGAGCAGTGCAATGGCCATATGGTGAATGAAAATCCGTAAGACGTGCTTCTGGTCTCTACCTACATCAATAATCAAGGCCAGCTATTGATGGCTTTGGATCACCGAGTTACAGGATAGGTGGTTTTCGCCAGGACTTGCCGCCTAAGAATGTAGTGTTTTAAGAAAAGGAAGGGTTAAGAGCAAAAGAAGAGGCCAGCTTTGTTCTCTGTCATGTAACAACCTCCCTGGGTGACACAGGTTAACACAGCAATAATTTTTTAGACTATGAGCAGTTTTCATTACTCAGGAATTCCAAATTCTCTCAAATAGTCAGCCAGAGTCGTGACATTTGAGCCTCTGTCTCTCTCTAGTTATAGCCGGGCTGGTCCCCAGCTCAGATGTTTGTCACATAACCTTGTGCACTCATCTGGATGAAAGGACTTCGATCCTTTCAGAGCAGAACTCACAGGCATTCAATTTCACACCTGTGATACAAGCACAGGAGAGCAGCAACGACCATGACAATAACAGCATCTTGTGAAATGCAACAGCAGAAGTTCCATACTCTGCTTTTTTCTTCTGCTGTTCAGGAAGTGAAGCTGCATTTTCAAGCGTGGGTGCATCTGAACAAGGCACAAGAATAGTTAGGGTTGGAAAGGACCGTAAGATAATAATGGGAGTGATCTGCTCCCCAGAGTTCATCCCACCACTGGGAGCTGAAGGGGGAAACTTGAGGGTTGTTTCTCTAAACATGATTCTGACACTCATTAGGGAGGAGTGGAAGGAAACAGGAAAAGAGAAATATCAGAGGCAGTTTTTTCATTACCTTGTTGGCTTCCAAATGCAGGGGTTTCAGCAGGTACAACCTCACTTTCTAGTGAAATGGAACTGCCTTATCCATATTATCTTATTGCATTAAGTCTCCTGCAGATATCCATAGTGACCTTTAACAGTCTGATAATCCATGCAAGTGACTGACACATCATCCATCAGTTTCCCAGCAAATGCTGATCTAGCAAATGGCAACAGGCAGACGCTGCCTCTGGCATGAACCCTTTTTCTTCACAAAAAGGAAAAAGTTAAAGAAACCCCACAGCAACACCCAGGAGCACTGCGGAGATGGCTTAAAACAGGCAGGGAAACATAACTGACATCAAGTTGTCCCCCACTGCTCCAATGTTGGTGGCAGGGACAAGGAATTCACAGAGTAAATGAATGCGGTCTCAAATCGATGTGAATATCAAGAAGTGTTCTGGGCTGGGACTGGAAGGATGCTCAAACCTTGCTGCAGGTGATGCCACCTGTGTGAGCCTCTTCCACCCTTCAGTCCCACAGTGCACTGACCATGTTTTAGCAAGTTCTAGTATCTAAAAGGGTCACTTGCAGCTTTTATCTCTTCACATTCAGAGGGACATTCACTTTCTAAGTACAAATCTGACCATGTGTATTCTTATTAATACCTAACCTGTAATTTACTCCCTTGTTACCCGTGAAGTTCAGCGGCAATCTTTTTGTTGTGAATGTTTTTTAGTTGTAGCCCCAAGCTGCTCACAACTGAATGTAGCACTTCATGAACACAGCGACTCCTGTACCAGAAACAACTGAAGGGCTTTCATTATTACTTTAAGTTATTTTGCTGTGGCTACATTTACTTCTTTAGAATGACTGTTGTATTCTTGAAGGGCTGGATGATTTGGGGGGGGGAGACTTCCACTTTATGTTCTTTACAGATTAAATCTTTCACTATTACCACAGTGTTATATTTATTTACTTACATTTTCCTCTCTTTTCCTGGCTATTTAGAATAAACTGCTTTCCCCAATCCCAGGAGACAATCCTTCAAAGCTAATGACCTTGTTAAAGGTTCACTCATCACAGTAAAATGTCAAGCAAGGTATTTTAAGGTAGTAGAACTGGATGGCAAATGTGTCCTAACATTATGATGTAGAAAAACTATCCAACAAACCCACACCCAGAGGTAGTTCTGTCGATTCTATGCATTTAAATGTCATTCTTGTCCATTTCTTGGCATTTTATGTCAGGTTGAATATAACTGGGAGTCTACCAACATAAGTTAACGGAGCTGCTTCTGGAGCTAAATATTGTCTTTCCCTGGAATAATGTGCAAATACAGACATTTTTCCTGAAAAAAAACCCAGGACTGAGGTTTTATATTATTTTTATATACCCACTCAAGTCTCAGGGGACCCATCTCAGCTCACTACTGTAATTGTTAGCTGTCCCATCTAATGACCCAATGAGAACTAGACTACAAACATCTATTCCTACACCCACTTGCCAAGAACTTTCTGGTGTGTAAGCACTCACCCACATCTGTCTCCAGGCCTATACTCAATGCAGTCTTTAAAATAGGGTTAACAAACAAAGTCTTTATGGAAATCTATGGATTTTACAGAATTCTTTGTAAGAGCTGAATTTTAATCCTAAGAAGATGGTAAATACAATCTGTTTATATTTAAGTATAATGTGGAACACCCAAGAAAGGGTTTCAAGGACACATAAAGGACAGAAACTTGAGGGAACCTCTGCTTGGAGGAGACAGGAAAAAGCTCACTATTTGGCCTGGCAAAATGGGTTCAAACTGAAACAGGGTAAGTTCAGGTTAGATATAAGGAAGAAGTTCTTCCCTGTGAGGGTGCTGAGGCGCTGGCACAGGGTGCCCAGAGAAGCTGTGGCTGCCCCATCCCTGGCAGTGTTCAAGGCCAGGCTGGACAGAGCTTTGGATGACATGGTCTAATGTGAGGTGTCCACGGCAGGGGGCTGGAACTGGATGAGCTTTAAGGTCCTTTCCAACCCAAACCATTCTATTATTCTATGAAGAGTACAAAATCTGTTGTCACCACGATACCATAAATGTTTTTCTATGGTGATGACACTCAAATCATAGAATCATAGAATAGGTAGGGTTGGAAAGGACCTTAAGATCATTCAGTTCCAACCCCCTGCCATGGGCAGGGACACCTCACACTAAACCATGGCACCCAAGGCTCTGTCCAACCTGGCCTTGAACACCGCCAGGGATGGAGCATTCACAACCTCCCTGGGCAACCCATTCCAGTGCCTCACCACCCTCACAGTAAAGAATTTCTTCCTTAGATCCAGTCTAGACTTCTCCTGGTTAAGTTTTAACCCATTACCCCTTGTCCTGTCACTACAGTCCCTAGTGATTTTGATGTTGTAAATTCTACCCCAATTTTCAGGCTGATTCACAACCACCTGAATCTTACACAGAACTTACATCCTACCTTTCAGCCTACACCCACTGCAGAGCTGTACTCTTGTACAACTTTAGCTGACAAGCAACTATGGATCCAAACACCTTACACGTCACAGATCTTCATATTCAGAACTTGGTTAGTTGAACCATCTCCAGAGCTGAATGTAATTGAAGTTAGGTAGTAATTAAATTCCTCAGCATTGCATGCAAGTGTAATGCGTTAATAAAAAAGTAATTGCACCTTCATTGTTTCAGCAGGTTTGGCTTAATTACATGGCAGTTCTTTTTCTCTCTACTTATTCACTCTCAGCAAGGGCTCTCCCTACCATCTGCTGATACTTAATTAATATATGCTAAATGTCCTACTATATTATTAAATCTCATTTAGAAGCATCCTTAGTATCTCAGTATAGGACTGCCTATATTGCAGGAGAATGAGCAAGGACCTTGCCTTGTATTTAAATAATTTAGCCAAGGGAAGGCTCATTAATGAAGGAGAGGTGTTATCTTTCTCTCTAGAAATGAGCAAAAGGGGAGTACAATTATTACAGAAATGCAATGAAAACCTGGAGATTTCCCAGAGGTAAAATGCGTTTAAAAATCCTTATACCCCACCAGATCTGCCAGTCCTGGCTGATGCAAGGCAACCCCATTACCTGCAGTATTTGTGTTGCTCTGCATCACAACAGATCCAATTTTGGATTTAGGAATAAAATAGAGATAAGTCTTCTTGCTCTCAAGTAACAAAAGATTTGCACTGGGACATAACATGAAGTCAGCCAGGATAAAGCTTGTATTTCTGAAGATCACTTCCCTGACAGCTTTATTTTTATCCCTTTGCAAAATATCACCAAGGAGATTTTACATATATTATTGCATAACTCAGTGTGTCAGTTGAGATACCACTCCATATGAAAAACGGATAAAAACCAGCAAGGTATAAACATGCCAGAATCAGGGTAAAATCTTGTGCCTCGGAAATAAACACAATGGCCAAGATTCTCAGTTGTCCAGGGGTGAGAGGAAGAAAAGGAACTGAGCAGCTCATCAGATCTGAAGAGAAATGGGAATCTGAAGTCAACTAATTTCACTGCTTTCACTGTTTCCTCACAAACTCCGATGCTTCCGAGGCAGAGTTCCAGCTGTCTCCAGCAGAACCAGGATTTCACATATCAAAAACCTCTGCAATAATGTCTCTGGTTTTTATCATCCAAGCAAGTAGGTTAATGATTTGTCATTACCAGCTAAGTCATGACACAGTTCTATCGTACACAGCGTTTCTCTGCCTGACAACCCGTCTAAGCAGAACAGTGGTGGAAGGAAAATGAATGGAGACATGGGGACCAGACAATCATTTAAAGCTCCTCAGAAGATAGTAAGAAAGAACTTTTGCAAAACCAGAATTGAAATCAGAAACAGTTTTGAAGTCAAAAGCAACTCCAATAACCTGCCTACTTCACAGTTTCCCTCTGGGACAGCATTTAACAAAAGTTATGGATGCAAATATGGAAGAGTTATGAATGCAAATACAGTAACTTACAGCATTATCTGTATTCCCAAATTCTTTTCCCACCTTTAAAAATACTGATTCTAGCCTTTTTTTTAATAACTGCAGGTTTGTCTCCTATTATTTTGCTGAAGCTGTTGTGTAGCATATTTCATGCTGAATAGAAAAGAAGGCAAGAACTCCTAACCATTAAATATCTATCGACTTGTACATGAAAACAGTTAAGAGGGTTTGAAGATGCCTCTACTTGTATCATACGGGTCTGAGGCAAAAGTCATTTTGATGCATGGAAACATTTCTCCCGACTTCAGAAGGCTTTAGTTCTCTCTGTACAAATAAATATAATTCCCAATGCTTCACTTCCCCTTGAATGATCACACTTTTACTAAGTCATGCATTTAAAAAAGAAGGACACAGAATTTCAATGAGGAACTTTTCTCAGTGCACCTGAGGAAGAATGTAATTAGATAAACCTATTAAAAGCTAAACTATAAAGCAGTCACAAACTAAACGTCCATTCAGACCACAGTAGTTGCTTACATACAGACTACACAGTTAGTGGTCATCAAATGATCACAACAGAAGTGAATTCTATTTTGCCTGTATTTTAGCCAAGCAGCGGTGGCTCTACCAGCTCAACCGTGCTAATGCTGCTTAACCTTACATGGATATTTATAGTCTTACCTCCATAGAATTCTTTCTAAACAGGTTTTGAAGCAGCTTCCACACTCCTGAGGCAAATTACAAATGAAATCCATGAAGAATTGGCAAGCAGCTTCCTACAACTCTGAACAACTAATTATCTTACAATACCTTTCAGATGGCTTACACAAAATAACTTCTCTGATATTCAAGGAGTTAAGGCATGGTAGAATTTCCCTGATGAGCTTCACTTGATACGCTTTGGGAGTCTCCTACATTGCACATTAATGCTGGAAACAGTTGTTGGGTTTTGTCCTGCTTAATTCATTACTTTGGTTTACTTATGCGCCTCCTACTCTCAAGTAGTACAGAAATGTTTCATTTACAGACTTAAACCCTGGTTATCGGTGGCTGCTGAAGTCAGGAAGTGGGCATTAATGCTGGAGGGAGAGTGCCTTGGTGTACAGAAATACTGACATATTTAATTAAAACTTAACTCCTGCTGGTATCACAAAGTTCTCTTAAGAAGCAGTATACAAATAGTTGAGAAATAGTAGGATGTACTGCATATAAATCACTGAAGAGGGATCCAGACTTTGATTCTAGTCTGGGTGTTGCTACAGAGTAGTGGTTTCATCCTCCTAAAGGATTTTGCACAGTGTGCTAGAAATGCAGGTGGTTTATTCCTAATAACTAATTCTCTCTAATCCTTTTTATTTCCTTATAGAATATTTGTTTTATGCAGCTCCTGCACAGGAGAAAGTTTAGTTTTAATCTGTCACCTACACCACCAGCCTTGCTGCGTAAGATGCCAGTTCAAATCCATTCTCTTCTAGCAAGCCCAAGCAAAGCCCTAAAGAGCTGGTAATGGTCCCTTGAGCAATAGGACCACGTTATCTGAATGTAATGCAGAGAGTCAGACAATCAACCACTCTGCCACTCCCCAGCAGTTTAGCTGTGCTTGATGCTCCTGAACAGCAATAATTTAATTGCATGCTGAAATCCATGCTTCCAATGTTCCAGTCCTGATCTGAACTTCTATGAAGCGAGGCTGCAGCCAATGTGAGAACCATGCTTGGGGGGCTTTGGCTGGCTGAATGTCAGAATAACTCAGAATAAAAAAGACGCTGCAGGCAGGGCTCAGGGCAGCAATTTAGTCCTGCAGCCCCTGCAGGAAGCGGTCAACCTAAGGCAGGGTTCTTTTGGCAATGTTCCCTTCCCATTCAGCATGAGAACTGACCAAAGCAAATCCCAAACATTCCACAATAGTGGAATCCTAACTTTTTTTTCCTAAACAATGAGCCTTTCCGGTTGAGCAGAGTAAGGCTTTCTGAACTACCTCATCTTAAGCTTGGGTACTGCAAGAAGCTCTAAGAACTCACAGTATGGCTTTGTTTCCTTTTTAAAACAAAAAGTAACTTGCAAAGAAATTTCATGATGGGATTATCAGAAAAAAAGCACATTTTGCCTCTGTTGGGTGCTTGGAAATTATTGCAGTATCTAAGAAGCAGTATCTAAACTCCATTTCAAATTATTGTAGCTGTAGAAGACAATTTCTGAAACCAAGAGAACTACAGCGTGGTCCCATGTTTCAGAGCTGCGCTAGTACTGCAGGAAAAAAAAGGGCTTCTCAACAGGAATGTTCAGTGTTTGCAGCTAAACAATTATTTCTCATGGAGCCACAGAAGCTTTTGGGCAGATTATTAAATCACAGCTCAAACAACAGTATTGCCCCGATAGGTGTAAAAGTGCAAGCACAGAACATCTTAAGCCCCAAACTGAAAGGTGACAAGCAATTAAAAAAATATAGAATTGGCGACCACCTTCTCTGTTTTCAGAAGTAGTAAATAAATTGTTTATCTTGTCAAAACCTGACAGGATAAAAACAATGACATCAAGATACATCACTAACTCTGGTTCTACAAGGATGCATACGGCAAGCAAAACACTGGGAAAGGATCTACATACTTATGACAGGAATCAGTCACAAAGAATTATAAAGTGCTTTAATAAACAGACTTCAGCTTCAGGAGAAGAGTAGGAGTTGAGATTAGTTTGCATTGATGGTTACAGTCACAGTAATGCAAAAGAGATTGACTAATCTGCATAAGATGGATTTAATCCTGCTTGCCTGCTCCTTGTTTGAGAAAAGATCTACTAGACAGGCAGCCAGAGCACATCTTCTCTTTTGGCAAGTGTTTTTCCCCACCCATCACCATGGAGAGACAGACTGTTCAGATAACCCTTTCACTGAACACCGTCTTCACCTGCCTTTTATCATACCTGCCTGTCCACGTGAAGGGACCGCATGGTTGGAATTCCTAAGTCAGGTTTGGAGATGGAAAATGCCCTTATCTGAAGCCTACTGATCCCGGCTGAACCACTTCCCAGCCTGCGTATCCCCAGCTTGATTTTATTTTAATGCTGTTTGGAGAATGCTTTTAACATTAAACTTATTGAATTTGCGCTTAACATCTCCAGTCAATTGCATTAGAAGGCAGCAGCGCACTCGTCTGTGCAGAATCCCAGGATCAAGGCCCCAGTTTATATGATACCTCTAGCGCTTGCTGCCCATGTAGAACCAGCAGCATTCAAAAAGCTGGCATGGCACTTATCCTTTTTTATGTTGCAAATTAAATAGACATGCTTCACTGCTGTAGCTCAGCGACTGCAGTGAGAATTCACCCTTCAATGTACAAATCAATTCTGGTTTATATTTTGCTCCTGGATGCTGGGCTATGACACCGACAAACACAGTACTGCCTGACAAGTATCTTTTAGAAAAGGGGAAGGATAAAATATGGTGAGGGGGGAGAGGCAATTCCTCTGTGTTTTCATTTACAAGCTGTTTACTAAAACATCTAACATCTCCAGCATGCTCTGGTGATTGGCATTATCTGCAATATGTGCACAGCAGCTGGGCAGAGATGGTGCCTTCCCTTTACTCCCTCCTCATCTCTATTTTCTTGTAGATGGCAAGCAAATGTCTTCCCTTTCAGAGCATTAAGAATCAGTAATGTAAGGGAGCAGAAAGACTAGCAGGCTGGCCATTCATTCCTTATGAATCATCCTGCAATTTCTGAGTTTGACAATTGTGCCTCATATATTTTAATATGGGTTTTGAAAGAAGAAAGCAAGTCAATTCATTCCTTAACAGCTCCCGGTAATTTCAGCTCCCTCTTTACTTATGTATGAAACAGACTTGGGTGGAAAAGGTTAGAGGCAGATGAATTTCAAGTTTCAGAGCTCAGGAAAGGACAATAAAACATGCAATAATCTTAATATCTGGGTTTCACTGAACAGCAAACACCTTTTATATTAACTGATAAAACATCGCTAATGTTGCAACAGATGCTTTGAGTTTTAAGGAGATTTCTTGCACTCCTTGGCACACGTGGTGTTACCCAGTGTGCTTTTCTTCAGGCAAGTGGGTGGCAATCTGAACTCCTCAGGTTATCACGTCTTTTATTCTTACAGCATGCAAAATATTCCATTGACATTCAACGTTGTTTTTCTACTTGTATAAAAACACTACATTCTGTCTGCTGAAAGACATGTTTTGAGTCACAAAGAAAGGGTAAGAGGCGGGAATATGCTGGAAGTTCTTTGAGCTAAATCCCTCTATTTGAATTTTCCTGATGCTTGCAGGTAATCAAAGAAAGGGATTTTCAACGTTACATCTGATGCTTTAAAAGCAACACCGTTGAAGAAATAAAACCTTCTTTACAAAGCCAAGCAGGTCAGGCACCCAGGCAATCTCCTGTCCACAGTCTAAGCTACAGAACCACCAATAAGCTCTTGGAAGGTACCAGCACTGGAAGGTGTAGCTGCAGAAGCTCTGCCTGTCGAGCACAGGACACTTCTTGGTCCTGCAGCCACAGGAGAACAAATGGTAACAAGTGTGAAAATGTTTCTGCAGGTATTGTTTCACACCAGTTCCTGACCACTCCGTGCTGTTTCTTATGAAGTGGCTCTTTTCTTCTTCCAGGAAACAAGAAGATTTGATTCGACCAGAGAATAAAGAGTGGCTTGGCTGTACTGGGTGTGCTGGCATCTTCCAGTGAGCACTCAAATGCACATCTCCGCTGAAAAGCCCAGTGTGAAACTCTGAACACATCTAACACCCTGTCACACAACAGTGAGCTCAGGACAAAGTACAGCCACAGCTGCTGTTGAAGACTGAGGATGAATTACTCTGAGATTTTTCCATGAGATAGTGGATATGTGTTTTGGACCAGCTGCTATAAATCAGCATAACTCAGTTAAACTCAATACAATTCCAGCTTACTTGGAGAATTCCTGAGGCTCTCTCACAGGCAGCG
The DNA here is from genome assembly GCF_963264785.1 of Psittacula echo. Lineage (NCBI taxonomy): Eukaryota > Metazoa > Chordata > Aves > Psittaciformes > Psittacidae > Psittacula > Psittacula echo. The sequence goes on along the minus strand of NC_137760.1, from coordinate 3,495,984 downwards.
CAATGTTTGCATTTGCCCAGTTAATGGCGCAGTTCCTCCCGATTATCATTTGTGAAATTTATTTAAGTCATCATGAATCTGGCACAAGATTTTGTTATTTTTCTCTCCTAAAGTTCAAACAAAAGCTCTCAGCTTCTGTGTGGCTGAGCATAAAACTGGTGTGAGGAATAAAGGAGGGGCTTTTGCTGATTTCAGTGCTCTCCAAAGCAGACTAATGTCATTTGGATTAAATGATCCAGAAGCTTTGCTACTCCTACTTGCCTGCACTTAATGCCACCATCCTGTTTCTCATGTCCCTGCACCACTCTGAGTACCCCAATCTCAAGGTACCAGCAGAAGTTGTGTTTTTCATCTGCCAGGTCATTCCTTGGCTTGATATTTTATGCAACTGCACAGATAAAAGTATCTAGTACAATGTGAAGATGTACCCCTGCTTCCCTCTCCTTCCTACCCATCACCTCCCACAGTTCCTTTGCATGCTGCATTCAGCTGCAGTGAGTCTGAAGAACAGCAGTGTCAATCCCAGCACCATGAGGCTTTTCAACGGATCATAAAGAATGCTATAATAACAAGAAAAACAGCTTCCAGGACTGGAGAGGGAGAGTTATGGAGACGGTGGAGATACAGAGATCCTCTCTCCTGCAAACGCCAGCCACACTGCCCTGCCCATAAAGTAGGACATAACAAGAATATCAAACATACCTGAAAAGATGGACAGTCTTTTTTGATTCCCTACTTACACAATCAATTCAGAGATTAGAAACCAGATATGAGTTGTTTTTCACACTGCAGGATTTCTTCAAACAGATCAGGAAAGGAAAATTAGCAATATTAAATGCTACCTCTTCAGCAGGCTGAGCTCATTCACTGCCAAGCTACAGGCAATTCAGCTCAATGCCTGCAAGAGAGCTATCAATCACAAAACCACTTGCTTTTGTATCTGTGCTAAAATCCATAGACTTCCACTCTGTTTTCTGTTTTATTATATTTGTAGCCATCGCTCCATAGATCATCTGGATGTCTTTAGTGCAGCCATCATCATTTCATGAGATGAAATTACATATATAAAATCTCTACTCAGACTGCACGTCTACTGTGCTTATCTTACGCACAGATTTACCTGGCAGGACGAAACTGAGGACTCCCACAGGCTGAAACCCTCCTCATTCTCTCTCCTATTTTTGCCCCACTAGCACCAGCTGGACCCAGATGGCTGTGCTCACATCATGCATCCAACGGTGGGAGTACACATTATCACATTGCTCCTTCCCAGTTTACACCTGAAATGCAGGTGTTTGTGAGGAATGTATTCCTAATCCTTATGACTTCACGGAAGTATGTGCAAACACTGGCTGAGCACAACCAGTCTACAATCTGGAAAGCAGGTAAGAACTTAGCAGGGCAACTAAAATGATTAAGGGAGTAGAGCATCTCCCTTATGAGGAAAGGCTGAGGGAGCTGGGTCTCTATAGTTTGGAGAAGAGGAGACTGCGGGGGGACCTTATTAGTGTATATAAACATATAAAGGGGGAGTGTCACGAGGATGGAGCCAGGCTCTTCTCAGTGGCAAACAATGATAGGACAAGGGGTAATGGGTACAAACTGGAACACAAGAGGTTCCACTTAAACTTGAGAAGAAACTTCTTCTCAGTGAGGGTGACAGAACATTGGAACAGGCTGCCCAGGGAGGTTGTGGAGTCTCCTTCTCTGGAGACATTCAAAACCCGCCTGGACACATTCCTGTGTAACCTTATCTAGGTGTTCCTGCTCTGGCAGGGGGATTGGACTAGATGATCTTTTGAGGTCCCTTCCAATCCCTAACATACTGTGATACTGTGTGATATTGTCATACTTGAAACAAATATATATATATCTAGTTTATAACTTAGGACTTTAAAATATCAGAGCTTGGTTAATACTCAGCCCTCATTAATTCAAATTAAAGGCTATTACTCAAATGTGATTTAGTGAAGACCAGCTAATTTAATAAATAACAACTGACTGTCACAATCACTCCATCTCTGGTGTCTTTTAAGCTCAATTTGCATTGGAAAGTTCCGTATCACATTTTTTTTCACTCTATCTGGGGCATACTCATGAGAGGGAAGGAGCCCAGAAGGATTATGTGGTGTCTGAAGAGATTGCTAATGCCTGTGGTTTAGGAAACTGGAACCTTCAAACAATACATCAACTTGAAACTGTTCACAGACAGCCACAACTCTCATTCATCATTCACTTTCTCAGGAAGAAAGAGTTTTCAAGAAAGACAATTATGGATGAGCACAAGTGATTGGTAATTGGGGTTAAAGATTGTGCAGGTAATTTGTTACCTCCACGTCTCTCTCCAGAGCTGATTATAATTGGAGGTATGTGAAATATTCTTGTCTCCTGAATTTATTGGATCTTTATTTTGGATTCAAAGGAGAAAGTTTAATCTAGGATGCACATACAAGACATGAAAGTGTAGTTGGATTCTAGCTGAAACAACTGTGCATTTTGAGCACTGCACCACGTCAAACTAAGGTTCACAACAAACCACAGAAAACAACTATTCTGAAACAACCTCAGAGTAAGTTTGCACCCCTCTTACATAACAGTCACAAAACCCAGCAGCATTCTGGTAACCCCAATCTTCCTGGCTACTGAACAGTGAAAAGGTCACAGTAATTATGCCCATTTCTGAGGAAAGCAAGCTGGCATGGAGATTCTACCTGAGAAACAGGACTTGTCACTCTTGGTGTGAGAATTCCAGCAACAGAACACAGTGCCCCTCAACCTTGATCTGTTGAGCAAGGTTACACTGACTTCTCCCTTTAATTTTATAATCCTTCTCGTGCTATGTTTTGCATGGAAATGCACATTATGGATTTAATGCATTTTGGCAGAGCTCATTTCTCACAGTGATGACAACACTGAGCATCAGCAATGAGCACCTCTGACAAAACACTCTTTCTGCCCAAGCATATTGTTGGGATGCTGCATCTGGCCTGTGTGAATGGCATTCATTATAGCTGGTGCACCAAGATAATGATATGCTGCAGCCAATTATGGCATTCACTTCCTTTCCTGCCAGTCAGCTCTGCCTCCTGTCTGCTGCTTCCAGGGCTGCCAAGACTGAGAAAAGAAACATTCCGCAGCCTTTGAGAATATGCATAATGCAGTTTTAGTTTCCAGCCACCTTCAGGAATCTCAGACGATCATGATCAACAAGCCCAAACTTCTTTGGAAAGCACCAGCTGATGTGCATTTTAGTGAAAGGAAGTTGGTGCTTTTCAAAAGAATCCAGTGCTATATTGCAAAGCTAAAGATTCTTATTTACATAGCAACTCCTTTACTTTCTCATGGCTAGATTCTAAAAAGGATATATTATTTCTTTTTCAGTCAAAACATGTTCTAGGTACATTGGCAACAACAAATCCTCGGTACTATGATCATTTTAGCTCCTATGAAGGCAGTTGCCAGTCAAGGCTCTGTCCCAATGTTGCCGAAACCATCTGGAGTGTAAAGAGAAAGTCAGAAAATGACACGTATCTACAACTGTACCACCACAAGGACACACAACATACATGTCTTCCACAATAAACTGACAGAATGAGTTTGGAGATACATCATCCAATCACTAGGCAGCAACAGGTATCTCATTACACAACTCCACCATCTAAAATCACACGTACATTTGTACACACAGATGTGTATCTGTGAAAGAAAGAAGAACAATAGATACAACCAGTGTACACCATAACTTAATGACCATTAATTGCTTTTATAGCTGTGCAAGATAAATTACTACTACAGGCAGGAACAACTAGATGTCAAGCTTTGCAAGTAAACGACCAGCTGTGAGTGTTGAAAGGGAATCTCACTCAGTACTCCCCCAGTTATAACAGCACACAACATACATGTGTGTGTGGAAATGGATTCTGTGGCTACAGCTTTACATGGAAGTTACATGTATGTTCAATATTAAGCAAGCATTATGTTTCTTCCTCTCCTCTTGGTTCTCTCCTCTCCCTCTAACTCCTCTCTCACCTCCCACTAGAGAATTCATTGCTCTTGCAAACTCTTCAGCATGAGAACTGATGAATATATACTTGACTTTATGAAAAGAATGGAGCTGTAAGGCTCTCAGGGATAAAAGTAACAGAACTATGGTATTAGAAAGTAGAGACTTCTTGGTTTGAATCATTCTTAAGAGATTAGATAAAACATGACCATTCAGATATTCCTCTTACGACAGCAAAAATCTGGGTGTAGGCATACTCTAAAGGCTTAGCTATGGTCAAATAATAATTTCCAGATCAGTAAGTCTAATGCAATATTTACGCAGGCTCTATAATTATGCCAAGATTGTAAGTTTAATTTAGTATTCGTCCTGCTGCAGGTGTTCAGAGGTGGGCAGCTAAAAGAATGTGTCCCCCTTTCGGTCAGGGTGTGTAGAAACAGGACTCCATTTACTGCTGCACAGCACAGTGACTGGGCCATAAAGGAGTCTGACTTAAGACTATTCTAAAGGCTCAGTACCGTTTCAGAAGAGTGGTTGGGAATATCTACATTTCCGTAGCATCTTTCCAAATCTAACTTCGTAACACACCTGGTTTTCTTCCTCTTTTATTTTCTTCCTGCAGAAAATATTATGGCTGCATGAGCTTGCCTTTATTTTTCCCTACATCACAGAAGTCTCTCATAGATGGACTGAAAACCTTCTACCTGATTTAACCTTACTTTGACACAGCAGGGAAGAGTATGAGGGACAGGTTACATGAGAGACCATGTTCTTTGTCATCATTTGTGGATTGGGGGGAGAGAGACAGAAGTGTTGTCTATGGAGAGATGTGAACAGGCCTCATGGACAGAGGAAGAGACAACATGGACAGATTGAAAACCAAATCCAATGTGTGTGAGAAACAGAAATGATGCTATGCAAAATTCCAGATCAGTCCTTTCACATCCTTAACCTCAGCATGTCTGTGCATGTATTCACTGAACTCCCACTGTCATCAAAAGCCTTTCTCCCCTGCAGCAACCCCCAGTTAGGCATCTCTTCACAGAACTGTCTCATCTGCTACAGTACAAAAGTGCAGTAACAATGAACACACAGGGAAAAAAGAGAGCAGAGCAATTGTGGTGGATGGAAAATTAAACACAGATTAGCAAGATCACAGCAAGAACAATCACTTCTGTCACCAACTGAGAGAATTTTTTCAGGCAAAAGGATAACAGGAGTTCCTAGCTCTGTCACTGCTTTCTTCAGCAGGATACATTGGCAAACAATGATAGGACAAGGGGTAATGGGTACAAACTGGAACACAAGAGGTTCCATTTAAACTTGAGAAGAAACTTCTTCTCAGTGAGGGTGACAGAACACTGGAACAGGCTGCCCAGGGGGGTTGTGGAGTCTCCTTCTCTGGAGACATTCAAAACCCGCCTGGACACATTCCTGTGTAACCTTATCTAGGTGTTCCTGCTCTGGCAGGGGGATTGGACTAGATGATCTTTTGAGGTCCCTTCCAATCCCTAACATACTGTGATACTGTGATACCTTTACCTGTCTTAAGGCACCAAAAGAGTGTACCAGCACTTGAAAGTTACGTGCAATACATCTTTTTAAACTCATCAAAACTTCTCTACTCACCCACCATGTTAAAGCATTTAAAGTCTGCCCAGGGTCAATAGTAATTACAGAAATTTATCACGGTTGCCAATCATGCAGTTCCAACCCAGGGTGCTTGTTATTGCTAAACTACAGTTTGTCAGCCTTGATTTATTTCTATAGGACACCAGCCCCTTGACAGCTGGAAGTGGGACTGCTTACAAGACTGGGCAATTGGCATTCCCTGTGCTAGGAAATGGTTCAGTCAGGTGGCCTGGTTTGGCTTTTTAAGCACACACTGGGACCATTTTCAGATGCAGATATTTTGCTACACATGGGAGGATGCTAACAGGTCCTCTTAAGCAAATACAGTGCACAGAATAACCTTCACTGCATCTTTGCTACACAGCAGATGTTAAATGAATGCCTCCGGTTACAGGAGTTTCATTAAACGTGAGAATCGCACCTCTCTCTCATCAATATGAGCTCTGCCAATAAAAAGACAAGCTTTCCTAGAGGAAAATTCAGCCCAGGCTTGGCCAGGACTTTATTCTTCTTTTTTGCTCTCCCCTCAAGCCTTCAGACAGCAACAATGATACAAATAAAGCAAAACAAGTATCTGAGCATCCATAAGGAAGGAAGCACAGAAACGAGGGATGAGTGCAAAGGCACTTAAAACAAATTAGAGCATTGTCCTAGAACATTTTCTTTCCTATTTCACAAGGCAATGCCCCTGAGCTTAGCTTTCTGTAGCACCTTCATTTTCACACAGGGTTCAGTAACCCTATCCACTGATTTGCAAAACACATCCCTGATTCCCACCCTGTGCCAGCCTCACGCTTCTGCATTGTGCCATGTGGTGTGGATATCCCATGCTCAGCGCTGACATTAAAAACACAGGGTCACAAGTACTGAAGGGCCAGAACAAAGGGAGCTGAAGGACACTGGATACTCTGAAACCCTGGCTCATATTGATGTGAAAAACACCCAGGCAACTGAAAAGGACTAACTGCCTCTTTCAACTTCCATGTCAGTAGTTAGAAAGCAAGAGAAATGCTTCAGAACTGATGGAATATACAAGTATTTCCATTGAAATAAACATAAAAACACTTTCATGATGTTAAGATTCATAGGCTCTTAGGCTCTAAATTTGAAAGGCAGCAGCATAATCATATGGACAGATGTGTGGAATAACAAAGGTCATAAAAGCTTCCTTCATTAATTGTTGTTTCTAGCTCAAAACTGCAGCATAAGCCAAGCTTCTTGGAAAGATCTAAGTCCTCATTTAAAAACTAAAAATTACGGATAATTGACCTTGGCACATATGAAACTTTACCTCTGGGCACTGAACTGCCATTTGTATCCCTTTTTCTTCTAATACATTCAAGGTACATTTGAAGTAATTGCTGATCATTTACCCTCCTTTGTATTAGATGCAATTAGACACTACCCTCTTTTGGACCAAGTTGTAATGACAGTTTGCGTGACAGTGCAACCTTCCTCTCAAGTTTTTCCTGACTATTCCAGCTAAAGACCATCCAGGGTCCTGCTGCAGTCCGCAGTACATGGCTGTGAACGAGACACACCAAGGAACACTGGTTACTACAAGGATAGTAACAACTACCCTTCCAAAGCTCAGAAAATACTCAACAACTCCACCTTGCTCCAGGTAGTTCTATTAATTCTAAGCATGCACCTGTGTGTGCACATCCAAGTACAAAAGTAGAAATGTGGTGGAGAGAGCTAAGCTAAAAGCATATTTTAAACAAATTACACAACTGCTTCTTCCCAAACTTCAAAATGTGTTTGAGGAGAATGTGATGTTGGGTGTAGATTTCCCATGGATGTTTTCAATCTCAGTTTGCTGCGGCCTATGTGTGTTTGGCAGTTAATGCAGGTAAAGCATTACCAAGTAGCACTTCCAGACTTCAGGGTACTCTCTTCAGTATGTAGTAGCAATTTTACACCTAAGAAGAGTGGTCAATTCCTACAAAATGTGTACTGAGTGATACAAGTGGCAGTAATCCTACTTCTTATACAAGAACCAGACCACCAGGAAAAAATGCTCATCTAGCCCTGTGTTACCTTATCCTGTCCTTATTTTTGTGGTACCTGAACACTTTTCATGTGTTCAGAAGATGCATTAATGAAGTAGCACAGCTATTAGAAACTATCATGGAAGGGTCATTCTTTGCTTCATTCTTTGTTATGTCTTAGGAAGACGCACCAGTATGAAAGAAGATGAAACGACTAAGTCCCTTCTTGGGACTGCATCCTAAGATGCGAGACTTAGGCTATAGGTCCGGCACAAAGCCTTGCTGAAATAGAGGTGATAATTTAAGAGTATGATACCTACTATATCAAAGCTTACAAGCTTATTGTATATATTTTAATCAATATATGATAGAGAATAAATAGGAGAGGGATTTTTATTTAATTGTGAAAATTATTGCATGAATTTGGGATCCTGATTTACTCCAAAGTTCTTTCCTGAGTGAAATCCCTCCTCAGAGGCATTTCTTCTCTTCTTGTTTGGTTGCTGCTTCCTCTATAGAACAGACTGGCATGATTAATCCAAACAAGAGGGATTAATTGGACAACCTTCTGTGTCCTGCAAGCAGCTCAGGGAATTGGCAAACTATTATCTGCTCAGATCCTCTCTTTCATCACATGAATCACCCTGCCTCGAGCATCACTCTATATAAAGCAGAAATGGAGAGGCTGCAAAGTGTCTCTCCTTTTTATTTATTGTGAGCACTTCTCAAAATATGTATCCACTTTATTATTTTTCTCCTTTCCAGTCCAATTAGTTCAGGTTCTCACAGCTGATATTTCTTTGTAATTCACTTATTTTTAATTGGTGTGGAGTTCTGCACTGGTTTTGCAGAAATGAAATATCTGAAGAGCAGTTGAACTGTGTCTCTTTACGCCTCTCTAATTTCTGTCACTTCAGGAGAAAACAATAGTGCTTACTGCCACACAGCAGTGGGTGTGGAGTGTCTTGAAGTTGCTGGGACAACCCCAAATGCCTTTTCTTACCAATGCACTTAAGCCAAGGGGTTAAATTTCAATTCAGTTTATCTAAATCTGGAAAAATGCCAGTTCCAACATTCTGACTGTAAAGTTACCAAGTGGTGCAGGGGGGGGGGGCACATAACTGAGTCCAGTCACAGAAGGACCACAGCTTTGTAATATCAAAGCCATTTCATTTCTTTCTTTGTTGTTTATGAGGCCTTGGTACGGATTCAGTCATCATACTCTATTCAACTGCTGCTAGAAAGACCTCATATAGTATTTTCAGCTTTTTACTCTGATATAACCAATATGTGCAGTTTACCTCTTTCATCCCTTCAGTTCTGCTGGTATTAAAATTTACTGTCTGAGTTTTTCAGATCTATTCCAAAAAGGCTTGCTGTAACATCCAATGGAATTAGCTGGAACCATTCAGCTTACTTTAGCATGCATTACATCAGGCAGTTAATCACATTCCTCTCAGACCCCCAGGAATCCCATTCACCCTTCTGGATTCCTTTTCCTCACTAGGTGAAGAGATAGTCAATAGCATTATCTGCAAAGTGCATATTGTGCACATTAATCCAACTGCCAATGTTGCAAAAGGGTCAACTGCTTCAGAGAGAGCAAAGAATATAGTAGTACACCATGGGCACAATTCTTTGGATTGCCAGCTCTATGCTATAGATCACAGGGGATTTTCTGTAACTAGCTTGAAAAAGATACTGAACAGGAGGCAGAGTCCATTACTGACAGAAGAAAAGGCCTGTCAGAAAACCCCATGCAGCAAGGATGTAGCTAAGATCAGTACAAGAGAAAGTTTCTGCAATCCATCATGAGAACTGTGTGCAGGTGACCCAGGAATCACCCCACACCATTGTGCTCTGCAGCAGGCAGTCCTTGTTGGAATTGCCCCTCTGGGCGATGAAAGCACTCGATGTGACACCTGCGAATTTGCCCTTTATGCTGCAAACCCAAGCTGTTAAATATCACGCTCTTTTGGCTGTGATTTACTCTATTTATGGCCCTCCTTCCACCCAACCTTTCCTTATCACAAGGGATCAATTCTGGACATACAACAAAAGGCAACAATGGTTTTAATAAAAAACAGAAGGACAAGGAAGATTGATTTTGCCAATGAAGACAGGCTGCAGCAATGGAGAAAAAGCAAGCAGGCAAACAAGAAAGAATAATATCAATAAAATAGCACATTGGTGGCTATACCAACCCACAGGCACATTTACAGCAGATGAAACCAACTGTGTTTTCTTAATATCCCTTGTTTCTTCTGTATTCAACAACTCTTCTAATCTAAAAGTGGGTACCTAAAAATGTACCTGAGGTTCTTCCACTTGACAAGAAATGACTTCGAGGAAGAAGTATAGTCCTGTCAGACCTATAAGCCTTGATGCAGAAAAGCTAATTTGCCTTGTGACCTTGTGGAAGTCTTACTATAAAACTTCTGTTATTCTGCTCCAGATAAAATTCCAGACTTGGCAAAGTGCTACCAGAATGAGGTCCACTCAGAACTCTGATTTTTTAATACTTTTTTTAGACCACACATTAGCAGAAAGCTTTCAAGTACAGCAAGTAAGCAGTACTGTGTATCAGAATTCATAGGATATTAAGATATCTGATACTTATCTTTGCCTTCTCATACACAGTGTCATTTTCTTGCAAATAGAAATATGTTTAAGGGTTTCAAGTATTTAATGTCTTGACAAAATGTAAGCAGAAAAGGAATTCAGTTCTGATGGAAATATTCTCCATAAAACAGTTTGCAACACTGGTGAATGAGATGTATTATGTGTAATGAGAAGTGCTAAATATGGAAGAGAGCTGTTTATAACATGACTCTCAGGCAATCAGACAAACTTCATGTTGACTTTCATTTCAGAAAGTGGGAACATCACAAGTCTTGAGTTACCATAAATAAACTGATAAGAATTACCTGTGAAATGCAGTCTTATTTCAGCTGCTAGCTGCTCAGAAGGCCCACAACAGCATGCAAGTGGAAATGAAGGCTGGTTTTGTCACGTCTATCAGGTAGCTCGTCAGGATCACACTGTACTGAGCCTCCTTGCCATTTCCAATCACCTGCAACACCAAAACATGTTCTCAAGCCAAATAAATCTTCAATAGCTGGAGTCAGAGATGTTGTCTCAATGTGCACGTAACTAGTTCTGGCTCTCAGAAACCAGTGCTAGAAAACTGGAGAGAAGGGCATAAGTCAGACTTGGAACTTGCCACCCTTCGTGTGAAACAAATGTGTCGCTCTGCAACAGCCCATGGCAAAACTGTCAAGAAAAATTAAACCAACTACCACACAAAGCTGCCTCTGGCAGGAGGCTTTTTGAAAGAGCATTATAGTCCATGGAAGAGAAAGATGTAATACCTGCCAAAAGAAAGTATCCTTGTTCCTTCCTCATAATTTCCATACGTAAGCAGATAGTCATCAAAGGATGCATCTTAACATAATCTCATCAGCTCAAAAGAGGCTGTGTTTGAATAAATAAAAATAGGTTTATTTGAATTTTCTTTGCACAAAAGCAGAAGGGTTTCAGCAAGAAAATCTCGAATAGTTTTTATGCTGAGTATACGCTTGAATTTCTTCTGGAAAACGGTGGAGTGCTGATCTGTCAGGCAGTAGAGGTGACACTCATTTTTGTTGCAGAGAGGAAGTAGTATTATAACCCTCAAAATAGTACATAAAAATGGTGTTTGCTCTCTTCAATGAAGACAGATTTAATCCAATTGGAGTGCAGGTTCTTTACAGCAAGGATATAGGATTTATATTTGTGCATAAAGCACCAATATTGCCAATTTCAAGGTTGTGTAAAAACATTCATTAGCATCATTTAAAGGGCAAATATAACCCTGGCACGAATTGGAAAGGAAAAACTGCAGAGGATCTGCACTGACTTACACCAAGATTTGGCTCCTATTTTTCTATACAAAGCCAAGAGTTTATCCTGAACTAAATGCCAACTTGGAAAATAAGGCATTTTTTTTCAGTTTCATGACAGAATTGCAAGCTTTCTATCAGTTTTTGACAGACAACTTCTATATAGAAATGAGCCTAATGCAAGGCACAATGGGTTATTTACTCAAGTGGAATCTAGTATTGCAAACAGTGACACACTATTTTTCCTGCCCTTCTTTACAGTGAGGGTCAGGTCCTCCTCTTATTTGTAGTGCTAAAACCTACATTAGTTCCAGTGGTTTTCAACAGACTCTTCCAGATTCATATCACTGAGTTTAACAGGGAGTGTGGCCTCTTCTCACTTGAGTATACATCAGTCTGATTTGGAAATTAATTTTCTATGAAATATCATAGGTTGTAACGTCACATGTGGTATAATAAAGAGCACCAGGATGGGGAAGCAGTTTTAACAAGTGAGATTTAGAATTAATGTTGTAATTGGGGCATAAAAATGAAGCGTGATTCAGTCACTAGGGAATCATTATTTTCCTAGATACTGGATGACCATCTACATCTCTCTATTACCCTGCTACAAAGTACAAACTGAAGGACTCCCAGCCTTTTCAGAAAACCAATTTGTGTAAAGCAAGGTAGAAAAGCTTAAAACCCCCCTTTGCTATTCAAAGCATGAATGCCCCCTCAACCCAGTATTTCTATTGAATTTATAGACTGTTCTCATGAATCCATGTCGGTCACTCTGGCACGCCGTCGGGTTAAGGGTTCTCCCATGTATTGATCTCAGCACAATAAGGAGTAATCAGAGCCACTGAAATTTGATTTTTATGTGATGGGAATGTGCTGAATCATGGCTTATTGTTACACCAGTGTTTCAGAAACACTTCTAAAAGAGAAGGGGGGGAGGGCTAAATCAAATCACATTCAGTGCATGTAGGATAAATGTCTTTAGAAGACATGGAAGGGTCATCAAAAAAAAAAGCCCTCTATGGAGAAAGCCCTAAAATAAAATTAAGAACCAGTGGGAGTAGCAGAAAGACAGACAAAACCATGGAAATGAACGTCTAATTTTTAATTAAAGTTTCCAGGAACACTCATGGAGTTATAAATGTATATGCAAATGATATTATTTCAAGACGATGTAATTACCTGGTTTAGAGCTGCAGTTGTTTACAGTGATGAATTTGGTTTATTTTAAATCCCATTCTAGAAAGGGGTTGTGAGCTCAGCTCTCACTGCCGCAAAAATGAGCTGAAGGTGTTTGGCAATTTGCAGATTCAGGCCAAAGAGAGAGAATAATTGATGGTAGTGATTGATACAAAGAACTTACTAGTGCAAGACTGGGAGAGCAGCTTATGGAATGAACACACTACGTAACGAGGAAGACAAATTTCAACTCAAATGAGCACAATGAAGCTATTAAACCATTTCATATCTGTTCCTACCATGATAAACGCTACAGATATGCCAGTAAATCATGCACACACTAGATTAGATACAATTCAAACAACAGAGAGCTTTCATTGATGTTGGGGCTAGGTAAAATCTATCCAAAGCCATTTGCACACGGGTTTTAGAAGATGAATAAATGTCACTGAAACAGCAGAGGATGTGTGATATCATCACAGAGACAAGGCGATGAATTTATAAGGCACACTGTATATTCCATGACACATGGAAATTAGGAAGTGGCTAACCAGCTGTACATACGGGGTAGGCTTACGAATACAGAGAGACATGTACGCATCTCATACAGAAGATACGCACCTATACAAAGCATAAATCAAATGTAACTCACTTCAACAAAACCAGATCACAGTGAAAAAAACAGTTACGAAATGCAGAATCCTTCCAACATGGAATGAGTCTTGGTTTTATGTGACAACTGAGTTTTTCTTTTAAGAATTTAAAAATTCAGCTTTTAAACACAAGTTCTGTTTTTAAAATGTAAAAGCACAAATAGTTTCTGATTCTTCATTATTTACTTATTGCTGCTGTTTCTGTCTCTGCTAGGCTGTATAAATACTTCATGGGAACCTTATTTATATAGTCTCAAATAAAGTGAAGCTTCAAGCCCAGAAATATTAACTCTGGGACCCTCTGGTAGAATAATTGGTTCCTTGCAAGTGTTAGTTGAAAAGTATATAAATAAGTCAAAAAAGACAATTTAATTACAAATAAAAAATGATTATTTTAAATAGTAAAAAAGGCAACAAGTTCAGTCATATCTAAGAGCAACAAAAATTACGTTGGCTTTCCCTTGTGCCAGGAAGACTGACAAATGTGATCAGCCATAGCAGGATGTGAAAAACACTCTGGGTGACGGAGATTATTACTGTTGTTATTATTGTTGTTGTGATTATGTATTAGTGGAGGTATCACAATGACACTGTGTAAATTAAGTTCTATTAATTAGCTGCTATATTTCACCCTTGAGATTGCATCATTTCAGCAATTGCTAACAAGGAAACTAATTAATGTCAACTTAGCTCAGATGATAGTGTCTGGGGTCTGGACACCTTCCCAGTGGGGACCAGGGGAGGACCAGAGGATCCTCCAAGTCCTTTCACAAAGGTCACAGATTCGCTTAGATCTTCACATTCAAGTGGCACAGAAAAAGGCATCATGGCCAGGTTGTCACACAGATCTCCACCACTGTTATGTACCTTGGCCTCAAACCCAGGCTGGAACCTCCAGCGCAATTAAAAGCGCTGTGCATTCTGCACTCTGAAGAGTGCTGCTGTTTGTCAGCCTCCTCCTTGGATCAAGGGAAGTGTGAAGGTGCATCAGGACAGCCACCAACACGAGCAGGTGGGCTGAAACACTGCAGAGAGACATGAAGGAAACTCAGAGGATTGCCATTTGGCCAGGAACACTGAGCCACGGTCTTCCACCAGCAGCCCCTTTTAATTTGGATGATTAGCATAATAACTCCTTTCTCCAAGTCCATTATTAACACCAAGGAAGACAAACAAAGCATCCTACCAGCACACTGCCTTGACTTTGGCTGCATTTTGAGGGAGGACTAAACAGCAGAGTGGGCCAGATCATCCTGACAGATCCCCCTGCGCTCAGCAGCAGGAATTGCATCTCTCCCTGGCAGCATTCCCAGACAATCTCCTGTATCCCTAATCCAAACCACATGCCAGGCAGGTCAGCGAGGCCGGTTCCTCCTGAAAGGAGCAGCCAAAGCCTGCAAGCTGGACCAGGTCCTTTCATTAACCCCAGGTACCTCTCCTATAGCAGAATACCCCTTACTATTTCTTGAGCGTATTTACAATGCATTTTGTGAGATTACAGCCCCAACACATAACCATCAGTCTATTTCATTTCTGGCAGTGAAATAACGAACACAGCTCTATTTAGCTGCAAAAGAAAATACCTTAAAATCAGAAGAAAGTGTTGACATTTTTATCTCTTACAAAATGAATGTGGAATCGAGCCTTTCATTTGATAACACACAGACAACACACTGAAAGGTGAATATGACTTGGAGTAAAAGCAGCCTAGGGGTTTTAGCATGAAACTACTGCATGTTACACTGAGTGGAGTGCTGTGGAGATCAGCCCTCTCTTGTTCACCACAGGAAGAAACCATGCAACAGTGCACAGGATGAATACAGCCTGCAGACCTGCTTCAGGGCCAGCCTCAAACTTACTACCTTGTCAGCACGAATGATGTAAGCTCAGAATAAACCATTGCATTCCTCCCTCTTTATCTCCTCCGAACACAAACCCATTGCCACATGGCTGATGTCTGAGGGACACCTCTTCCAGGCAGCAGAGCACTCGTGGCACTGAGGCACCCCACTAACTCTGAGGGTGAAAATAGCAGGAAAGGGGGATTTCTGCCCTAGGAAGCTCCCCGGGGACTGCCCTCACCTGGGGGAAGCAGACACAGCTCGGCAGGAACCCTGCGTAGCTACAGAACGCGCCATGACGGAAGCTTCTGGAACGAAGACAGGCTCACATGAAACCAACCCTGCCCGCTCTGAAAGAGAGAAGGACTCTGTCACCATTGGCTGAGGCGAGGCGGGGCTCTGTCACCATTGGCTGAGGCGGCGCAGGGCTCAGCCCCATTGGCTGGAGCAGCGTAGGGAGGCGGGCTCAAGCTGTCCTTCATCCCCATCGGTGCTGTGGGGTTCAGGGTAGTTTCTCGCCTGCGTTCTCGGTTTCATTGAGAGCGATAATCTCATGTCTGTTGTGCGATGCCGTCTGTGGACATTTCTCACGTTTAACGCACTGCTCCTTTTCAAAGCCCACTTAGCTGCCAAAGCAGGGTGATGGTTTCATGAGCACCGTACTCTCTAAGCAGCTGTATCTCATGTGAGACGCCTGCATGCTGCCCAGCACCGGGGCTGGCACCGCACAGGGCGCTCACTCCAGCGCTTTGTTTCCATGGGATTAGGTAATTGATTGTGCTCTTCCCAGGAGCAAGTCAGAGCCCATCAAGACAATTGCTCGAGCTTCAAAAGGCTTTGTAGAGAGAAATCCCAGTATTGATTTGTTCAGCAGAACAGGGCTGTCAGCGTGGAGAGCTGCAGATTGCCGGAGCAAAGGGACAATAGAACAACTTTGAAGGTGTTTGTGGGAAGGCTGCTGCTGCTCCAGCGCTGCCTTTAGAGCTTATTCCTTTGAAGAAGTGCCCCTCTCCTTTTGGAAACAGCAGTCATTAAATACTTTATCAACATATTAATAAACAAATAACGCAAGTGAAAACATCAAATGTATGTGGGTTTGTTGCTAGAAAACAAAAGCAGAAAAAAAGTCACTTGCTTGCTTATCTTAATGTAGGACCAGACTAATAAATACATCAGCATTGACTTCAGCCTTAATTTTGCCAGGGTTATCTTTTCATGCAGCTGTAAAAAGCGGCAGAGGTTTCTCAAAGAGACACAAGCGTGAACGAAAGTGCATTGGATGCCTCCTCCAGTGGGGGTAACAAAGGGTAAATAGTGCGAGAGCAGAAATAATTACGTATTTGATAAGCAGTGTCTTTGAGTGAGGAGATGAGATTTGATTCTTACTTTGCAAAGGAAAGGAAGATGTGGGGAGGGAAAACTGACGGAGCTCTCATGCAGTTTTGATCACAAGTCAGAAACCATGTTTAGGTGTCAAAGGTACTGTTAGGGAGGGTTACCACAAAGGAATGAAAGGAGGGAAGAAGAAAAGACTCTCCCTTGCTCGGGAGTGTTTGTACATTTTAAATGGCAGTTTGAAATGTTATATGGAAGATGTTTGAATTTTGCATTTAGTTATTTTTGCTTCGGTTCTAATACAGAAAGGCTGGTGAGGGGAATGTCCTCATGATCCTGTCACAGGAGGCACTGGATCACAAACTTCAAGACCTGTCATTCTGATAAAGAGCAGCTGGAGAGAGGGTAATAAATGTGTAACACTCGGTTCTGCTTTCAAAAGCACTTATATGTATTTTTCATGTAGATTTTATTGTTTAATCCCAAGTTGGGAGGAAGGTTTATGCACCATTAAACAAGCAGATCCTGACAATTCTTTTAACTGGGTAGATAGGAGCACAATTCCCACTTCCAGTAACTGAACTGACTGAAGCAGACACTTAATTGCAGATCCATGTTAATATGGAGTAACTGAAGTTTCAAACAGAAGGGAAACTTTTTCCCTCCCTTTCTTTACTGTAGTGACGGATCTCACCAACCCAAGTTATATCGCATAGCACCTCACTGAACACAATGAGAGGCAGTGTTAATATGTAGTATTATGGGCTTTTTCTAGATGTGTGACAGCAGCACAAGGAGATGACTTGCTATAAATCCTTCATGTTATTGTTCTACAAAGCAATGCTGTAGTAATCCCAAGGGATTTCTTTACAAAAGGATCATGTTATGGGTTAAATTAATACCTAACAGTAGCACTTTAAAAATGGTCTTTAAAGTCCCTTCCAACCCAAACCATCGTATGGTCTGATCCTATGAATGCCTCATGGTTATTTTGATTAGGAATTTCAGGATTGTAGCCAGGTACACAGCACTGGACCCTTCAACACACTGCTGATAGGGGACTTCTTGCAGGAAGGCAACTTCCCTTGGTGTGAGCTTTATCACCGACAGCACACTGTGTACTCTGCTCTTGATTTTATTGGTTTTGTTCCCCCTTCACAGGTATTGAATGCTGCTGGGGTTTGGCTTGGCATTTTAGTTCAGATAAGGAATGTGCTTTTGAAGTAAATTGCCTGATCATCTCTATTTCCTATGCTTTGCTTGACATGTGGAGTGGTCTTGGAGTGTCTGTATGAGATTGGTTACTAAAGCCTTCCTCCTGCATCTGGGAAGACTGGAGATAAGATGCAGTTGATAGATGTAGAAAGGCAGGTGTAGCTCAGACAGCCTGACTTTTGTAATACGGGCCAGCGAATGTCATGAGATGGTTTCCATGTAAACAACATAAGTTTTTTATGAGCTGCCCCTGTGGGACATCTCCTTTCTATTTAAAGAATGCAGGTACCAATTAACCACCCTGACTCTACATAAATTATTCAAGTCGCTCATTACCCTCACTGTTTAAAAATAAAGAAGAAAAAGACCATTGATCCCACAGATTGTTTCTGCAGGTTTGGAAATAAGGGCAGTTCCACCATCCCTGTACCATATAGGCAAAGTTTGGTGTTCCAGCTGGTACATCCAGTCTGGTCCCACTGATGTCCCTCATTTATTCTATATAACAGAGCAAACTACAGCCCCAAACCTGATTCTCCACCACCACTACTGTGGTGCTTCCCTCTCCAGGCAGTTTCTCAATGTGCATTTACTAAATACAGTATTTTACAAGTAACAGTTGTCCCATGACATATGCAGAATAGACAAAGAGCAGGTAGAAATCTCTGGTTTCATCTCCATCAATACTTCTGTCCCTGTCTGTCTCTTTAATTGCTATTGACTGCAGAAGGTATTTTTTCATTGAGGCATGAGGTAAAGTGATATTGATTACAGTAAATGAACTTTTCTGTAGTCTGAGTCAATTGGGAAGGTGCAGAGAGGAAACAGCAAGAATGTTTACCTTGCACAGGAGTAAAATTTCTCTTTGGAAACTCTCTGCTTGACTAAGGGACTGGCTGAAGTAAACCCAGATTTCGACTGTTTAATGCAAAAAGTCAAGCTTTGGGCAGAATGAGAATCAGCTTCATTTGCTTGATGTATTGAAACAGAAGAGAAGGAAATTACAACAAAACCAGATTTAACTTTTAATCCCTCATGTAAGGAGCTTTTGCCATGTAATTTTTTATCACAACTGCATGTTTTATTCTGGGGAAATAATGGTTTGAAAACAAAGAAATCCCTATCAGCAACATACTTGATTTTATACATCTGCTGGGACCCGGTGCCACACTCAACTTGGTTTGTGATGGAAGAAGTGCACGGAGGCAGGCACCTGCCACAATTCATCCGTGGATGCAGAGAATGTTGTTCGCCATTTCAGTGCGCTTAAGATGTACAGCCACATCCCTCCCCTCACAGCTGCACACAAACCTTATTAATTTAAGCTTTTTGTAAACTAAAAGAATAGCACTTCTTGGATCAGAAGTTAACTCGAAATTGTAATTTATTTAACAGTACTGTCTGAACACCCAAGCTGAGAGCTTTATTCTGCTGTGTACTATAGAAACTCTTCATAAAAGCTTACAGCCGAACAGACAGCAGAAATGAAAACATCTTCTCCCTTTATCACATTAAATAGGAAAACTGACATAATTCAGCGTGCATGAAATGATGTACTTTGTCCTCAACATGCTTCTATTTATGTAAGTGGAAGTCTTCAAACCTCTGAACTGCTCATTTCCTCAAATTTGGGGGGGGGGAGGGGGGGGCAAAACCAGGGATAAGTGAGGGGCAAACCCCCCTTATTTTACAAGAATCAGCCTCCTGAGCTTCACACCTGAATTATTTCCTTTCCCTAATAGATTCCAGTCCACCTTTAGCAGGCTCCTGTATTTACATTCAATAACATCTTCTCCTTCCAAAGCCTCTGTGGAGACTTCCCTTTTTTTTTATGGAAACGCCAATAGTTCTCACCTCTCTCTGGGCTCATTTAGTCTGTTTACAAAACACTATCAAATGTCGGGGTCTCATCTGTGATTCATACCCTGACATTTAATTATTGCTCCATAAATCACTTACCCGAAGAAAAGGAAAAGTCTAATGAGATTCTTTAAGGTATTGGTGACATTTATAATTCTTTTCCACTTCATATTATGAAACTATTTGGTGCTGTTAAAGAAAGCGTGGACAGCAAACACTACCAATATGTCTCTTAAATGTCTGCTGCAGGAATGAAGGATTTATAAGGAGGCATAGAAGTGTATTTATATGGAATGTACTAATCATACGATCATACTTTAGGATGTCTTTCATTCAAGTGGATCTCATTGCGCTGTGAAGATGATGCTTGGAATTCACCAGTCCCTTTGCTCCTTATGTACTCCCTATGTTCTGCAGAATGAATAATAGCATGTGAGTGACAAATAAGACACTTTCAGATAAATATAAGTCCCTCAAAAAATGGCAAAGCCTGTTTGCTTTATTGCTTTCCTAAACTGGAAAATGCAGGAGTCTATTTTGGTCTCCACTGTGTGCTTATTTTGCATGGGGAAGACAGAGTAAATCATCAGTTTGGGCATACAGAATGGACTCACAATTCCTAGCTGTAATACAGGTGGAAAGCGGTTCGCTTTCCTTGCTGCTCCTGACACAAAATTGCTCTGGAGGAAGATAGGAGAATGACATCCTGATTTGGAAATAGGGGAAATTAAAGGATCTCGGACAAGCAGCTACTGGTAACTGTGGTACCATTAACTCACGTGAAAACTGCGATGGAATTTTCAATGAGGGGAAAATAAGTTAGTTTGAGTAAAACTCATTTTTCATAAAGGCTCAGAAATCCACACTGAGCATAAATAATAATGAAACTTAATATTTGGCGCTTGCAGACTCATTTAAAAGCCCATTGTTATTTTTCTCCATTTTCTATAATCACATCCAAGTGTTTCTGGTTTCCTTGTAAACACATAGATTAGGGAAATTATGAAAGGATGAAAGTGTCATGTTGATTCAGCAGGACTTCTTTTTGTGCCTGAGAAGCTGGGTAATGTGGAGGGATAAGGAAGCCACTGCCCCATTTTTAATCTTGATAGGGTAGAGGTCTTCCAGAGGTGGACACTTCACCTGCCTCTGTGTTACCTCACTGCCAAAACAGGAGAACCATCAGGGATTCTTCATCAGGGATTGTAGTGATAGGACAAGAAGTGATGGATTCAAGCTGAAATAGGGGAAGTTGAGGTTAGGTACAAGGAAGTTCTTTACTGTGAGGGTGCTGAGGCGCTGGCACAGGGTGGGCAGAGAAGTGGTGAATGCTCCATCCGTGGCAGTGTTCAAGGCCAGGCTGGACAGAGCCTTGTGTGACATGGTCTAGTGAGAGGTGTCCCTGCCCACGGCAGGGAGTTGGAACTGGATGATCTTAAGGTCCTTTCCAACCCAAGTCGTTCTATGAGTCTATGGTAAGATTCTACATGTGTGTTGCCTTTTGGAAATCAAAGCCCAAGATAAAGCATTGGATATTTTCTTCCCTTCTGTCCTTTCTGCATTCATCAAGGGCTGCAGACTGAGTATAAAGAATCATCCTTTAGGGCATAATTATACAAGGAAAATCAAACATTAGGAAAAGCAGTTTGCAGGGTTTTTTTTTATATTTGACTATCATTAAGTGAAGTGAGAGTGATAGATGTAAATAACCTGACTAATTCATAATCACTATGAAAATTCAGTGCTGGAAGGAAAATTCTTCTGAGAGTGTCTTTCAGGATGATGACAAATCATGTTTTGAGTCCAATATTAGGGTTTTCAGCTATTCCTAGAAGGGCTGGTGAACATGCAGACCTCTCCATCACATCAATATAACCATGAACATCAGCAGGGATTAAGTCTGTCCTCACCTAGCTGAATACTCCAGCTACTTACAAACTTCAATCACACCTCCAAGTTTTTCCTTCAAAATATTTCCCTTATGATGATATTTGCTCTTCTGTGGGATCTTTCATCTAAGATCTTAAAAGTGCTTTGCAGGCATTAACTAATTAAGCCCCAAACTGCACCTGGGAATCAGGAAAGCCTTTGCCATAATTTCATGGAGCAGTTAAATAGTTTCCAACCACATTCCAACCACAGCTCCATGGTCATTAACAAGGAATATCTGCTCTGTCAGATGAACCCAGTGGTAGTATTTCCACTTGGATCAGTTGTGACTGATCTTCAAAACACCAGAGTACATAATGCAGAGTTTATGCCAGCTATATGCTTTTTAGGACAGCTTTATGCCATTTGCAAGATGACTGACTGTATTTGATCCAGCATAAAGTATTTTGGGAACACAGGGAAGGGCCTTCCCCCGTGGAGCAGGTGGTTTATAACCAATCTACACTGCAAATAGTGAGTCTTGCTTCATTTTCCTCTGTGAGCTTTGCAAAGCCAGGAGTAAGAAAACAGCGACGACTGGGCTGCATCCATAGCCCCTGAAAGCCATGGAAACATTGATTTTAAAGGATACAGTGCATAGAAATGCCAGATTCACACACAGGACTTGTTATAAGAAAAGATAACTGGAGTTGCATCCTTATTCTTTCATCACAGATGGGTTACATGGAGGAAAAGTACAAAGCAGAACTGTGCGTTTTGCTTCAGATTTTAAACCTGAAATTGATTTTATTTTTCAGGTCTCTCATGTTATTTCTAGAAGAGCATAACTTGAAAACAGGAGGGACAGTCTCATTAAATGCTATAAATGTAAAGCAAATCATTCGGCTTCATCCCTTTCACAAGCCAGAGCTGCACAGAGGTGCCTAACTGGGTATAACCCAGCGAGAGCGCTCAAACTACCAGTGACAATCCAAACTGTGCTAATTCAAATGACCAAGCTTGGCTCAGGATAGGTGTTCAGTTATTTGAATGAAGCCAGGTTGGATTGGTTACCAGAAATGCCTTCAATCTCTACAGAATCAACTGACCTCTCCCTTCTCCTTCCCTAGGTTTTCTATGGACATCGCTATTAATGTGAATACCAACCTTTGCTCTAAACCTGACCTGCAATAAAGCATATAAGCAAATTAAGCTAGAACATGAGTTTAGGAAGCTCAGACCCAGTACCCAAGCGCTGATCAGCTTTTTCTGCTGCAATTCCTAAGTCTTTTGTCCCAAACTTTACAATGTGACTCCAAATACACTAACAATTTCCAAGTGATCTGCTGGAATTACTGCAACATGTTGTACATGCAAATCTGCCTTTCAAAGGTTTTCTTCTCGCTTTAATCACCAGCATTAAAAGGACCCAGTGTTTCCCTTTCATCTGGCAGCAAATTAATTATAAAAGCTATATGGTAGTATTAATATTGTCTTACTGTAGATCAATGGTTTTACTACCTTTGATTCTAACATCATGCACTTGATGACAAAACCTATATATATATATATGTATGTATAAATTTCAGGGTGGCAAATTCAGGTAAAGATTTAAACAGAAATGTTTCGTCTTTTAATCTGTTGCCTCAGTTTAAAGTTCCAGAATGTAACTGACCTTGGTTCACTGTTAGGAAATTGATGTCAAAGAATCTGAAATACAGATTTGTGGGGTTTTCCGTTGCTTTTAATGGCAAGGGAGGGTAAAATCTTCCATGGTCTGGATATGGGGGTGATCTTCCTCCTAGTCTAGCCCAAGTGATGGTTTATCATAAGCGAGAGTAGTGTGGCTGTTCTAGTGTGTATATACACACACATGCATACACACAGCTAGTGTGAAGTCTGCTCTTTCACACCTTGACTTTAATTCCACTGTATCCTGCTGCTCACACATTATCACTGAATGCACACTCATTTCAAAGAGCATCTGTTGTTCTTTGAGCTTAATTCTTTTCTTCTGGGGTGGTAGGAAAGGTGACGGGAGGCTGGGATCAGACTAGAAGAGGAAGGATGAAATCTTTCATTGTTACCTTCCTATAATGCAACTTTAATGAGGTTTTTTTGCACTATGGTGTAATAACAAAGCCAGGCTGTGGACTGAGCAGCTCCTGATCTCACTGTGGGTGCTTCTTCCTTTGATGTGACTGTTAGAAACACCTTGAGTTGGTAGTGACAGTTTGAATGTGGAAACTCTGTGCTGCTCTGTTTGTACACGTCTGATGAAAGTTAGTCATTTTGCGGCAAAACCACTCTATTCAGTGCACTTCTCCATATGCCAGATATGGTCTTGTGAACTAAGCCCCCCTCTCCTTCTTCTTTGCATTATTATTTTGTCCTTAACAACAGAGAGATCCAATTGAATGCTCCAGATCAAGGCAGAGAAAATGACTGGTTTAGTGTACCCTGAGCCACGGCTTTAGTAAAACATCATTTTTTTTCTGCTGCACTGAGGGAAATCAACTGAGGAGTAAATTGCTTCGCTTTGCTTACGGAAGCACGTGTCCATTTCATGGCCTTTGGATCACTTTGCTAATCATCACTTCTTAAATAACAAACAGAAAGGATGATACTAAGAATTGCCTCCTCTCCTTTCACATTGGTTATGCTCCCCACTACTCAGTCTCTCCCGGGTGAACTCGGATTTCCATACTATGCTGCCACCTTTTCGCTCCATGCAGATTCTCAGCCGAGAACCATGGCCTCATGTGAATACTGTGTCAGGCACTGCGTAAACACGAGGTGAAAAATCAGCCTTGAGCGGATGTGCTGGCAGACTACACACAGGATGGCAAACCCCAGCTGGGTGCAGCACATAATTGAGGGTAACAAAAGAGCAGGATGAGAACTGTGTTTATAAGCAATAGTCTTAGCATACGGGTAATCCAAATTGCAATGGAACTATTTTGAAGGTATTACAAGAGAGGGAATTTTCATGTGGTTTGTGAAGGTGAGAATGTGAACTGAAAGTAGATTGACTTTGCAGACTTCCACAGAGAGCTCTCTTCATACAGAGGTGCTAAGGGAGGAAATAAAAGAGAAGGTGTTCCTAAGGAAGTGTGGCCGTATTATAGCCTGAATTTCACGGAGTGGTTTGGGTTGGAAGGGACCTTAAAGCTCATCCAGTTCCAGCCCCCTGCCACGAGCAGGGACACCTTCCACTAGAGCAGCTTCCTCCAAGCCCTGTCCAAGGATTATAAATAATTTGCTGATGGCCCAACAAATCATACACATTGATTTGGTCCCAATCTCATTTCTAGTTTTCACTCATAAGAATCACACTGCAGCTCTTGCTTTGCCAGCTCTTCACATATCCTCTTTTTCTTTGCTCCTCACTTGCAAAAATCTTTTGTTCTCTTGGATTTTCTCTCCCAATGGATTTGCAGTATCTAAGATATCTAGGTTTGTAAGCGATCCCTCATAATCCATTTAGTCCACTCATGACTGGACTGGGTTTACTCCCCCAGCAGCATCCTGGTGCAAAGCTCTTCCTAAGAGCTAATCAAGAACTTGAGGTAGGAGATTGTGAGTCTTGAAATCTCTACATGGCCTCCCACTTCCCTCCCTTCACTCCTGACTTGGATCAGTTCAAGGTAAATACAACTGTTTCAGCTACTAAAGGAGGATTATTTACTGCTTATACATTATTAAAGTGTGCCTGCACACCATGGTGATGAATGTAATAGAAACAAGAAAATGCTGTTCTTACTCTATTCCCTTAGCTATTAATCATGCTGTTCGTCTTCAACATCTGCACCCCAGAATAAACGAAGTTTGGGATATCATAAGTATTGTTTGCTTTTGCTACTGCACACATAGTGTAAGTCTTGACAGTCTGCTTTCTGGAGCATAATTTTACCATGCATTTAAAACTTCAGAGCTACCAAAAATGCTTTAGAAATCAACTCAAAAGAATTCTTGAGAGCTTGAATTATGTACACGTGGCGTGTGTCTGTGTGGACTAACATTTGCCAGAAAATAGAAGGTACGGATGAGCTGAGAGGCTTTCTTTTTCAGAACCCAGCCTGAATAGAGAGCTTTCTTCTTTTGCAAGGGATGTGTGCACTGAACAGACAAAGGCAGGAAGACTTGCCTTCAACTTTGGTGTAGATGAAAGTGGAGTCACCAGCTGTTGTTGGAGAGCTGTAAATCACCCCCGGACTCAGCTGCTCTACTTCAAAGGATCAGATCATTTACTTCAATAATTATCTTCCCTGGGAGAGGCGAGTTCAGATTTTGTTATAAGCAGTGTTTTAATGTACTTTGTAATGCACTGATTCTAATAGTCTGCCCTGTGAATCTTTGGTTTGTAAGCCAGATACGCTGGGAGCTGGGCTTGTTCAGCCTGGAGAAGAGAAGGCTCCAGGGAGACCATAGAGCAGCTCTAGTGCCTAAAGGGGTACAGGAAACCTGGAAAGGGGCTTTGGACAAGAGCCTGTAGGGACAGGCCAAGGGGAATGGCTTGAACCTGCCAGAGGGGAGACTGAGATGAGCTCTTAGGCAGAAGCTCTTCCCTGTGAGGGTGCTGAGGCGCTGGCCCAGGGTGCCCAGAGAAGCTGTGGCTGCCCCATCCCTGGCAGTGTTCAAGGCCAGGTTGGACACAGGGGCTTGGAGCAACCTGCTCTAGTGGAAGGTGTCCTTGGGTTGGAACTGGATGAGCTTTAAGCTCCCTTCATCCCAAACCAGTCTGGGATTCTGTGCTACACAACATGGATATTTCTGTGGCAAAAGAGCCACCACTGTTACACTCCCCTCTTCAAAGGTAGATGCTTTGTAAGTGACTACTCGAAATGTGGCTGTGTCCAAGCCTTTTGGGCCATGTAGCAAAAATTAATTACAAGGTTTCTTCCCCTGTGGGTATTAGGAAATGCCTGTGATCTCTTGGCAAAGTTCCTCAGCATTCAAAGAGACAGATATCAGCAATACATCAAAAGTGTACAATATAGCATGTCAGGGTTGTTTAAAAGCTGCATGAGTTATAATCTCTGCTGTACGAGGAGAGGCTCATGTTCTTCACTAAGTAGGTTTCCATCTCAGGCCCTTTGAAAATGTTTGCTCGATATAACCAGAAGTCCAGTGTAGGATTTAGTCTCCACTGACACCTTCAGAACAGAGAGGCTTATTGGATGAAAGCCCATTTGCTGCCTTTCTGGGCTTCAGGACTGAAACCAGCTGATGTGTGAATGTATTGAAGCTGTAGAATCTCATCAAGCTCTATCCCACCCGCTCCTTCCAGACTGAACATAGAATATGAGCAAGATGTTGATAACATATCAAGTGAGATTTCCTCTGCCTGGCTGGAGAAAGGTGCGTGTTGGGTTTTGTTACTTCAGCCCTTTGGTTGGAGTTATTTCTGTGGAACCTGCAGGTTGCTGTATTAATGCTCACAAAAGTATTCATAGGAAATCCCCTCTGCCTTTCTCTTCTGGGAGACACTGTATTTGTTTTCCCATCCCTTTATGCCTGTGTGTACGTAAGGCATGAACGAGACACGACAAATACCCTGTTTGACAATATCCATCCAACCACCCTGTGTCAGTTCCAAATCAAACACCCTTCAGCTGAAGCAAGGCACACCAAATCCTGCAGCTTGCTCTTTGTTCTAATCAAATTCTTTGCTCCTCGTGCTGGAGATCTCACTGACTTACCAATGGTGTCTTGCACATCTTTCAAACACAGGCAGGGAAGTCTGAAAAAGCAGAGCTGAGGAGGAGCCAGCACTACATGAATTCCCCCTTTGACTAGAGGATTTCTGTGTAAGCCCATGGAAGGATTTGCTGTAACACTCTTTATTTCTTGGCAAGATCATTTAGATAGAAAAATATTCTGAAGGATGCAGTAAACAGCTCAGGATGGGCAAGGCTTGGATAACCTGAGCAATACCTGTGCAGCTGCTAAGCCAAAGGAAATCAAATGAGGTCAAGGACACACAGAGGCAAACTAAGAGCTATGCTGCTGGGAAAGAAATCACAATTAGAAGCAATCCACTTTAACTGGTAAATGTGAAGAACTTCTTCACTCTCTCAGCTTCCTGTTTCTTTCGTTTCCCAAGGTTAACTCGAACCTGGTGTGTTCTGTGGATGATGGATAAAATTAAATACCCACACAACACAGAAACCTAAAATCCCCAAGAGACAGAGTCAGCCCCTGCTGTCACCTCAACTATGTTGTTATACCCCAAACAGAAGCTGATGTAACTGGCTCCATTCTTTCTTTCTCTCCTTATTTCAGCTTGTAGATAGCTTTAATAGTTACTTTCCATCAGCTTGAAGTGAAGTTTTAATGGCTGAGGTACTATTTTGTATTCTAACCTCAGGCTTTTCCTACTTCCATCAATGATTTCCATTAATAGCCTTCTAAGGGAGTGTTGCTGCTGTCCCAGCCCACTGCTGTTGTATTGAGAATTACGCGCTTTGACTTTTCAGACATGCTGTAATTTTGCTTTTTTAAACAAAAAATGCTTCACGTTACTCTAATCATCTTTATAAAATGACACATTTCATCTTCAGAATGACATTCACTGGCCCTCGATCTGAAAGTACCTGGGTCCCCTATACTGTGATGGGCACCAGGCAATCTGATATGAAGATAGGCACCCAGTGCACATATGTGCCCGGGTAAAATCAGCACAATCCAACAGAAAAATCTCAACCCAGCCACCTAAAAGGCTCATACATAGCCCGAGGCACAGAGAAGCTGCTCTCTCCTCTCAGTCCTCTGAAGGTGAATGTGCCTGAACTGAGCACAGGGCACAGAACACTGAGTTGCCACAACCGGCCGCAAAGTCTTGGGTTTGTTTCTCAGGGAAGAAAGGGGAAAGTCTTCAGAGCAGTGACCTCGACTGAAACTGTACCCCAAGCTGAGACTGCCAGTCCTAGAGATTGCACCTTGAATGTCCTGCAAAGGCGTTTCCCTCCAATGTTGTTCATAAAAGTTTATTCATGTTATTGTGAAATGGCCGATTTTCATTCTCATTCTGAAAGAAAAAGAGCATCTCATGTCCCCGCAGGGGCAAAGATCCCGAAAACCTGACTCCAGTGTAACACTCTGGGAAGGCTACACAAAATGAAAAGGTGGTTGTGATATTCCCATTTTTTGAGACCTGACTCAGGATTTATGGTTGTTTGTGATTAGCAAACCATGATGAGCCCTGGATGCTACAGCAGTCGAAGGAAAGAAGAGGATCTTTCATTCAAACCCTTCCTGGCCACATCTACTACAAACCCCAAATTGACCAACCTAAAACTATCAGGTTTTCCAATATACCCTCTTGCAGACGCCGGGCAATGAAACCACCTCAAGATGAGAGAGGGAATGTTATCCTTTTGATTTCTTGGGGGTTTTTAATAGGCTTCTCAATGGGTTTCTCATCATGTTTTCTTTCTGGATTCTGCTGCCCTGAAAGCCTCAATGATAAGCAATATACTGTTGCTAAACTCTCTCCAGGAGAGAGAGATACAATTTTCTTTCCTTCTTTTCTCGTTATGTTGTACTGAAGGAACAATAATATTCATTCCTTTGTAGCATAATTAAAATAAACTGCTCTGCTGCGGCACTTAGTCAATAGGAGCAGTTCTTTATTGCCTCATATGCAACAAATCCTCAGAGATTACAACTTATAGCACATATGAATGTTCCTTTTCAGACTCTTACTCAGAAGAAAAACAGAAAGGTGCAGCAGCAACTGATCCATAACCCACCAGACTCACGCAGATAAATTACATCCGCTGGACATGCATTACAAATGCCAGTTTCTGTGCAATGAAAGGAGTAACCTAATTAATTCGATGTAGTTACACATGGTTAAAATTCATAGAAAGAATGATAGTGATTTGATGTTAAAGGACCTGGGCAAATCAAATTTGCTGCTAACATGTGCTTTCAATGGGCTGAACTTGGGGGTGCAGCTTTTCATTTGCAGAACTGCTTCCAGCAAGGACTGAGCATGACAGAGGGGAGTGAGGAAAACAGAAACCGTACCCAACATTCCTCCTGTTGATGAATAAATCACAAAGCACTCGGAATCTGCATGGGATACACTGATGCTAACAGTAGGGTAATGAGGCCTTCCTTAGGAATAAGCAACAGATTTAGGTTCTAACACCAACTTCTCACCTAGCCATAGGTCACAACCTAAAAATAGTTTTGTACTTAAAAATGTTGCTTGAGATCTTGTGGGTTTGTTCAGAGTTGCCTGAGCAGTTTGGGTCTGCTTTACCATGGCGAGTTTGAGAAACCCATTTATGTACCCTCCCATGAAGCACATAAAGCATATTGGAAGATTTAACTTCCTTTATAAGGAGTCTTGCCATGCAGCCTGAAAAGAAGCCCAATTCCTTACCTTGGCCTTGTAGGGATTTTGTGAGAGTCATCGTCATCACACAAGAACTGCTCAAATCCCACAGACATGGATGTGCCATTAGTACTGGATGGAGTCCAAACATCAAACATCAGCAGATGAAATACGTAGATGATGACTCAGAACAAAGTATAACATTATATTACCTGATTGAGATGCAAAATGCAAGTAACTGTGTGCTATGAAGTAGATGAGGTGTAGAGAGTTTGTGAGCCAGTGCAGGAGAACCCACCCGAGTACAAAACACAGTCAAGTTTTCAAAGTCCACCCTGGTTTCTGTGAGGCTACAGGACCATGAGACAAGGCGAATTCAGTTAAGGCACCTTTTCCCCTATGAGATGCCACTGTCCCTTTACTCCTGTACAGTAATCACAGAGTTTACAGCAGTTCTCTCTTGACAAAACCCAGGACACGCCTGCACGTAGGCTATGAAAAACTGGTCACCATCCAAGGAAAAACAACATAAAAAGGACAATAAATTTATAGTGTAATTTTGCCCTAGTTACAACAGTGTACAACTAGGACAAGCAAGGCTGCTTTCCACAAACAAATTTATCACCACTGGTTGCTCTTCTATTGCTTTCAATAAGAAATGCCAAAATAGTATGATTTAAAAAGGCTATCAGCTGGCTGGAATACTCACTGGGTTTGGTGCAATACAATAAAATTGGTTTCTAAGTGTTGTGTTAAAAATAAATAAATAAGGAATGAATATGGGCCTAAATCTGCCACTTAATGCACCACAGTTATGCCTCAATATTTACGGTAAACCAGGAGAAGATTGTCTTTGGATCCTAACTTGCATATTCATAAGGTTGTCATACAGCTTGAAAGTGGGTTTTTTCTGTTTTGTTATAGCACTTTAGATATTAGGGGTGTTTTAGCGCACAGTTTATGTAAATCCTGCTCTGAGCAATCTGGATTTCACTGATGCTGAGTTTAGAATTCTGTTGGGTTAGGGGAAAATGGAGACTCGAGGAAAAGCACTCTATTGGAAAATTCAACACCGACTACAGAGATGGAGCTATACAAGGAGGATGTAACAAGGTAGGAGTGTCCATGCAGAAACTCCTGACCCAGGACCTATTTTCTAAAGTAACCTCAATTTGCTAATGTTTCTTTGAGCCTTCTCCACCCCATCCATAGTTTGTGGTATTAGTACCTTGCATGATTATGATGGAAGAACCTCAAATTGTGAACTAGATAATACTTCTTGGAGGAAGAGCAAAGTTAAGTGGGGTGGGTGAGCACAGGTTAATTGAGTAACACTGTACTTTGGGATCCATGTACAGAGGAATGTCAACCAGAGAAAACATCTGTATTATATTACCAGTAACACCAGTTCCATCAGAACATCCTCACACGTGCTGCACTCAGCCTTGGTTTTATGTCTGGGAAGGCTTGAGTTATTAACGGAGATGTGACACTGTGAAGCTGAATGCCTCTGGGGATCAGGATTGTGAAACAACAAACCTTCATTCACTGACACGCCAGGTGACTTGAAGCATTCCATTCTGCACGGAATGCTGCTGCTCCTCATCCCTGCCACTGCTGTTTACCTGAAGGGAAAGCTCTGTGGAGCACATGCTGGGCTTTGCCATTTGCCTGTGCAGTGCATAGTATAATCCCAGTAATTCATCATATCAAAAGCAATGGTTTCCTCTTACTAAAAGGATAACCTGAGTTCTTGAAGAATGTGACAGCTGGAGAGCAGAGGGGAGCCGAGAGGAATGCAGCAATCCCTGCCAGGGCTGCTTGCAGGATTTGATTTGGGATGTTAGGACTAATGTCGTGGGCTCCCACATTCCGAGTTATGCCACGCTGCAGCAGCAAATCCTTATTCTACTCATCTCATGACTAACACATCCATGGTTACTGTAACACATCAGTGTTGCGCCTTCATTAGTCACTTTTTTCCATACAAACCCTGTATACAGTAGTGAAGAATTGTTCCCAGTTTACTAAAGAGAAATTCATGTTGGTCCCTGCTTCCTAACTATCAGTGTCCTTGTACCAGAGAGGGGAGACAGGACAGGAGTGAGGAAAAGAGTGGCAGAGACCCCATACATATCCCATCTTTCCTAGAAATAGGACAGAAGACAGCTCTGAGACCAGTGCTGCAATCCAGCTGCCTCTGCTTCCTTCTCTGTGGGAACAAAGAGATAACCAGACATCTGGATCATACACACATCACATCTCCATTTTCCAGATCATATTCAAGAGCACACAACAGACACTTGCTTTCCTCCAGTGGAATGAGAAACCAGATGGCTTCAAAAGACCCACTCTGCCTCCAAGGCGGCATATGGAATATTAATTAATAATAGATTAATAGACCTTTCCCCACTTAAAAATTGAAGCTGTTTGTTAGCTGAGCTGTTTGCGCCAGGGAAGTGCTACAGAACAATGGCTGCATTCAAAGAGCCATGTCATCTCTTTGGAGATGTCCTTCGCAGGCCCTTGAGGAAATCACTTCAGAAGGAGCCCAAGACAGAAGAATCCTCACAAAAGCTGGTTTTAGTTCTAAAAAGCAGTGGCCATGTGGAACCTTCAGAGAAAAGGGATGGATATTATAAAGCAGGGAAAGCTGTTTGCCTTTAACTTAACAGCAAGCAACCAAATAACAACAAGGAAAATAATTTGTCTGAGGAGCACAGTCATGGCAGGCCCATAGGAATAATGGCTTAAGGTTTTCCTGCCTTCACCTGAGCAATCTGGAGCGAGCAGTCACTAACAAAGCCAGGACCAGAGCCAAGAGCAGAGCAAGTCTAAGGGCTCCGAGTTCTTGCATTGAAACTCTGGATACTGAAGGACAGCAAATGCAGTTGCTTAATTTGACCAGGGTTTTTCAAGTCTTATTAAATGGTATTTTTAACTCTGCTGGGAATCCTAATCCTCTGGTTTTGGCAATTGATGCACTGTTGGATGTGCGTCTCCCTCACCCTCTTCCTCTCCCTTGGGATCTCACCTCCTTATTATGAACCTGGATAAGCAGCTTTAATTCAGAGTCAGTCTCATCTCCTGAATTAAACTGGGCCCAGAAAAATCCTATTACTGTTGTGAGGGACGGTGAATAAATGTGTATCTTGGCTGATCATGTATTAATCCTGGTACCCACTTAGGGCCTGAAAGGAGATGTCTGTTCAGTTGCCTAGCAATATAATTGAATGTAAGTCTTAGCATTCTGAAAAAGGGTCAATTGCTAAATAAGCCCCAGAACCTCATTTTCATGCTTTTTTTCCTCAAGCTTTATATTTTCTAAATGCAAACCCAATAACTACCAGATATAAGAATATGAAATAAGACAATGGTGAGAGCTCATATTTTGCATGCTGAGTGTCTCACTCATGAGGTGCAGAGCTCACACCAACTGAGACAGATTTCACATAGAAGAAAAACAAGGAAGGAACGAGGAAAGGTTGCCAGGGTGTAGCAGGGAATAGCACATTATTTCATGCAGTGTCAGGTGCTGGTGTTTGCTGGGTCACATCCGTTTCCTATCGCAGACCTGTGCCCATCTGCAACCAGCTGAGGAGCTGGCCCAGGTAATCTGGACACCAAATTCCTGGCTTTTTTTCTTAAATGATCATGGTTTCTCCTTCCTGAAAAAGTGCAAGTGAAGTGATAACCATTGCAAGGGGGGAGGGGGATGTTAATATCTATTTACAATGATTTAAAACTGTTTGTTCAGAGAACTTCCCCCAGGAGAGGATTTGCCTTTGGGCTGGAGAGTACCTGTGGGAAGAGAGCTCTGAGTGAAAGGTGCCTTGTGGGCAGTCACTAGGAAGAAGCAATAATTCCATTTGCTGTGGAGAGCTGCTAAATGTCAAGTGTTTTTTGTGAACAGCTGGAGAGATGAAGCCACAAAACTCCTGTTTATAACCCTGCAGCCTCTTATCCTGTATTGGGACGTAATTTGGTTCAGCCATGTGGCTCAGCATATTAATCACATTGGTTTAGGCTATTTTATAATACCCCTTTTGTGTGGCAAATATGGGAGACAAAACTCTTGAGACCAACTGTTTAAGGTTTTTCTACTTGATACGCGTTACTCTTCCTGAGAACTTCTAAGAGATTCACCCAAACACGACAAATATCAAAATCTATATGGGAGACAGTCAGTCTCCTCACCCCATTGCTTTTGGAAAAACAAACAGCACTCTAAGCAGAGATTCCCCCAGCAAGAAATGCCACGAAATCCTTCAGAATACAGAGTATCACCAACCTAATGGCTATCAAACGTATTCATCTTTTTTGATCATGGGTTGCAGTAGCAAAAGGACTGACAGGCTGATGTGCCATTACATTTCAGATACAGTCTCTTTCACATCACACCCATTTTTCCCTTCATTAGTACCTGGATATAGTCTGAAAGAATCTGAGAGAGAAATTAAAGGAAAAGTGGATGAGAAGATGTTATTGGATGCTGCATTCCTGTACTTGATTTGGGCTCAGGCTTCTAGCTCATTAGAGACTCATTGGGTCTTTTAAGATGATGAGATCTGCTCCATTTGGATCTCCCTGTCACTGGAGAACATTTCCCTCCTTCTGATTACCAGCTTGGTCAGTGTGTGCCATCGGTCCCTCCCTGACTCCACTTTCAGAGCATTCCTGATCCAGCTAGCAGCATCTGCTCTCTTCTGGGACAAATGCTTATCACACTTTGGAAAATCTGGTGTCCACAAGTGTGAGGAACTGCCAAAATTTCCAAGTCATGGAATGAGGAAAACTGCAAAGAGCTTTAAAACCATCTGGAAACACCTTTAAATACAGAAAATCATAGAACCATAGAATGGTTTGGGCTGGAAGGGACCTTAAAGCTCATCCAGTTCCGTGGGCAGGGACATCTTCCACTGGAGCAGGTTGCTCCAAGCCCCATCCGACCTGGCCTTGAACACTGCCAGGGATGGGGAATGTTTCTTTTCCTTACTGAAAATAGATACTTCTAGAGTTTTTGAATCATGGGGTAGGAGGACACATGGCGAATAATACCAGGAAGCCTCTTCTCTCTCAAAGGCACACCTTGGCTCATACAGCTGAAAAGGATTCAAATAGGTGCCACTTCTTTAACTCTAAGGGCAACTTAATACTGAGAGATTTGGTGCATGTCATCTGTAGATCTCATGACTGAGATGAGACACCTTCATAAACCCAGAAATAAGTAAGTGAAATTCTCTACCTGCTATTATATGTAACAGTTAATAACATGTTCAGAACAAGCCATGGTAAACCCCATCAATTCCAAAGTACGCCTTCAGAATCTAGGGATGCTTTCAGTCTCTCCTGGATCCGTGCTGCATTTCCCTGGCTGTTGTATCAGAGTTCCAAGAAAAAAACCCTCAGTAACCACTTATTCCCATAAGATTTCAGATTAGTCAAAGGAATGCTATGGATATTGATAAAGGTCTTCCAGTTTTACAGAAGCAAATACCTTACCAGCACTGCCAATATTTCTGACAGTTAAAGTAATTGCAATACTTTGTGGATCTCGATTTCTAATCTGTTTCTTATTGCAGTAAAGATCACATCTGATTATGCCTTTGTATGGGTTACATGCTGGTGTTTTAAACACATTTTTTCTTCATAACTGACATTTTTCTAAATAACTATTGAATTGGAGTTGTATCTTGAGGCCTTTATTATGCTGGGTGCTGCTCCTATGCCTAATACGAGACAACCTCCTCCTCAAAGAGTTTACAACCAAAAGAAAGAAAGAAAGAAAGGAGATTCATTGTTATGGAATAAATAAGGATGTATGCACCTTGACACCAGGAAATACACAAACTGGGAGCTGCAGGGACCTGGGGAACCTGGAAACTGAAACCCTAGGCTTTAAACACAAATCCAGCCCCTTTGTTTTAGTGTATTTTGCATGAAATACTATAAATCTCCAATTCCTCTAAATAGATCTCTGGGCACCTGTGATACAGTGAGAACTGGGGGGAAAGCACAGTCCTAATTCTAACTGTACACACATTTTATCAAGTATCAGTGATCCCAGATTGCGCAGAACAAGACTGCCATGTCCTGTGTTTTAGTATGAATAAATGCTTCATGTTTGCTTTCCATTCTGCATATAGATGCACAAAAAGCATTTTACCACCAGGCGTTTAAGAATGGATTGCACGCAGATCCTGGAACCTGGCCAACACATTGCTCGTTGGTCTGTGCTGGAAATGCTTTGTTACATAAATCAAAATGAGGAACAAAATGTTAAATCCTGACACTCAGATTATTTTTACCTTTCTTTCGTGCCCTGAGACAATCAGGCAAGAGGCCTGCCTGCAGGGAAGGGACAGAGGGGAAATCGAGTTTTATTTCATCAGAGCCTTTAATCACTGACATCTTTCTTTTTCGCCTTTAGTTTTTCCATGATCAGATATTTGTGAGAATGAAACAATGACCAAGGTTTCTCCAGTGCTGTATGGGGTAGAAGCGTTGTGCAATCCCTCAGCTCTACAGCACAGTGAGTAAACAGCCCTTCATCTCAGTGCCAGTTCAGTAATGTTCTCATGCCCTCTTTTGGGGGGAGGCAGTTACTCTCCATATAACCTTCAAACAGCAAGTGACACATCTCAGTATTGAAATAATGCAATTTGCTAACGTGAACTCTCATTGGTGAAGATGAGCTAAGCCTCAATTTTTCCTCCACCCCCACTTTCTTCCCCTTAGATACACTCAGTGTGCCATTGCCAAGTGATTGTAGTGGAAGACTGTCATCTTTATTCCCAGCAGAGGAATGTCTGCTTACAGTCATTAGTGAGCATTGCTTGCACTGCAATGATACTAAAGAGAAATGTAAGGTAGGCAGCATCACGTGTGTTACACTAGCATGTATGAACCTTGACTGAGCAAATACTCCAGACTTCGAGGAGCACTGGTAGTAGTGCTGCGGGCATCTGTAATTCAGCAAAAAAAAAGCTTTACAAAACAAACAGCAGGAGAAAGAAGTACTATTATCTCTGCTTTATAGATGGGGAATTGATGCACATAACTCATCCGTTTTGCAGCCCCACAGAGCTCATGTAATTGTTCCCTGCAGCTGCATTTCTCCAGTGGCTTAGTACACATAAGAGTAAAATCCATCCATGATCATATTGCTTTCCTAAAGCACTGCAGTCCTGAGATGGGAGTGATGTAAAGCAGCAGTAACCTGGCTGGCTGCACAGGGGGAAGATTCACCTCCAAAGGACATACTCCCCAGATATAGACCCAACAGATCTGTGGGTGGAATTTTGTGAATGGCTTCCATGGCACTCACAGTCTTGGCAGTGCTTCCAGCATTGAAATAGGAAGATATACTCAATTCTCCAGCTCTTGCAAATACAGCTGACATCTCTGGTACATCAAGAATGTCTCACTAATGCCTTATGATTTCCCTAAATATATTATGAAAGGTGCATCCATAGGGAGAATACACAGTGCAACCTGCATCCATTAAACCGTATTAGCAGAGTTTTGCAAAGAAAAGTTTCAGTCCCCCAAATGCAACTCTCCTTTTTAATTAAAGTGACTAATAACTTTGGACAGAAGACTGGAACCCTGTTTCATTGCAACCCTACAAACAGTTCCCTTAAGGGCTGTAGCTTAACTACCAGGTACCTGGATTCTAGTGACAGGAGATCCCTTGGGTGAGGGATAAAAGGCATCTGAAGGGGGCTTCAAGGATGCTGAAGAGGAACTCTTTATCAGGGATTGTAGTGATATGACAAGGGGTGATGGGTTCAAACTGAAACAGGGGAAGTTCAGGTTGGAGATAAGGCAGAAGTTCCTTACTGTGAGGGCGCTGAGGCACTGGCACAGGTTGCCCAGAGCAGTAGTAAATGCTCCATCCCTGGCAGTGTTCAAGGCCGGGTTGGACAGAGCCATTGGTCTAGTGTGAGATGCCCCTGCCCATGGCAGGGGGTTGGAATTGGATGATCTTAAGGTCCTTTCCAACCCAGACCATTCTATGATCCTATGATTCTTTAGCCCAAGGCAGAGCAGAGAGGTGGCAGAGAGTGAAGAGGGTTACAGCTTGTATTAATGCATGCACATATATGTACATCTCCTGGTATCCAGAGGGGAAAAGAGGGATGACTGCCTTTATACTGAAGGAAAAGAGACAAACTGAATCCAAAACCTCCTGGACATATATCTCTGCTCAGGTAAAGAACCACTGGACTCAATGCACATGCCATGGATTGTAGGACTGCCAATAGTTTTCCTCTTTCAGCATCTTGATCACCTAACTAAATAAGGAGGATAACAGCATTGACCTACTGTCCATCTTAACTGCAGTAAACTCTGTGGAGAAGCCCCATAACCTTTAATAAGCACTTCATTAATGCCACACTCTGCAATTCATGTTTGTTCACCCCCCAGAGAAGGACTTTGAGATCCTCATGTTGCTAAGGGGCAGATGTCCTGTGCACATGTACTCCAGAAGGTCTTTCTCACCCAACCTCACCTCCTGCTCCCCATAGATACCCATAGATCTACATTCAGATTTAATTTAGTAGGTCCAGAAGAAAAAAGTACCAGTTAAGGTTGTTCTGTCAGCTAAAAATAAAAGCTCAACTGCTTGAAGCTGTGCGGGCAATGGCCCTCCTACAAAATACTGTAATCAACCTGCGGCATCAGTAGGATTTTACACCATCTTTTCCCTTCCAGTATGTGATTGTACAAA
Organism: Psittacula echo; assembly: GCF_963264785.1. Classification (NCBI taxonomy): domain Eukaryota; kingdom Metazoa; phylum Chordata; class Aves; order Psittaciformes; family Psittacidae; genus Psittacula; species Psittacula echo. Next base: position 3,457,444 of record NC_137760.1, on the reverse strand, counting down.
CCTTAGAGAAAAAATAAATCCTGCAATATAATGAGGGATTTAGGTTTCTTTTTTTCTTCTCCTTTGATTGCTATTGCTTGGAGTTACCTGGGCAGGAAACATCTGCTTCTTTCCCCATTAAAGAGCAAAGATTACCAGTTTTTAGTTAAACCTGGCATTCTGCAGTTATTTACTGGGACTTGAGGAGGGAAAAAAAGAGAAGAAGAAGTTGGAACCTAATTACACAGCAGATGCTGAGAGTGGTATTTATTCACCAAAACCACACAGGTCATTCATTAAAATCTCAGTTTTAATTAGCAAACACCTGTTTTGTGTTTGATTTTACACTGATACGTCCTGTCTGCAATTTGCTTTCTTCAGTACAAGCAATTAGATAGCCCTGACAGTTACAGTTAATCTAATTACAACAGGGGTGCCTTGGGAGCCCAGCCTGGACTTTCGGAAATGACACACGTAGGATGACAGCTCCATCCCATCCGGGCTGTGGTGGTTGCTGGGGTGGAGGGATGGTCTTTTCCCCCCTTTCTGAATGACAAAAAGATATTGCAAAGTTCCAGCCTTTTCTGTTTTAAAGAAAAATTCCTTTGTAGGAAATCATCTGTGCTCCAGAAGGACATGTGATGCTATTGCTGCTTTCAAACATGACCTCTAGTCTAGAATTCACATTAAGAGTGATATATTGCAACAGGCTCGTTGAATACAGCCCATTCACTCTCCTCTTGTTGCCCTGAATTATTCTTCACTGGTTTCCCACAACCCTTTCAAGTCCTTAAAGGAGAATTGAAAAGCAACTCTTCTCTCTTTTCTCTATGGTCCTCGCTAGCTGAGAGGGAAGTCTGAAAGGTTGGAAGGAATCATTTCAAAAGGTCTCCTCTGCACAAGAGTGAAAAGCACCCACTACCCCTTCGTGCTGCCTCCTGTGGAGTGATCCCAGATCAGCCTTAGGTCAGAAATCTGATACTTCCAATCAACATTCACTCTGGAATTACTCTATTTTCTGTTTACTGATGTATAAAACCATAAAAGAATTGGAGGTCGTAGTTATTGGAGACAGTTCTATCCTCTGATTGATGTATTTCATTTTATGCCATGGGAGTTTCCAGGAATCCGAAGTTTTTCACTTCAGCTTACCTGCAGCCTAGTCATAAAGGAGGTAACCAAGATACAGACCGGGTCATGTTTTAATACAAGGGAAGAACATGGAATACGTGCAGGAACCTACCCAGCATCTTGTTTTTAGGCTTTACAAAACCAAGTGCTTGAAAACTGCATTTATCAAAACACTGAGCAATGAAAATGCATTTTGATTACAATGCTGAGATGAACGGTATTTTTGTGGATGTAAATGAGACATTATCATGAATTGTTGTTTGAAATACATCTATTTGAAGCTTGTGTTCTACATCACAATCACATGTTGCCCATTTTCCTGAAAGAATTTTGGCACCCAGAGTCACTGTGCTACTCTCTTTTCAAATCCCCTTTGTCAATACTTGCCTCATCCTTTAAATATGGGTGAAGTAATTCTCTAATTCGAAGACTAATGTAGCAAGAAGCAAACTACAGTAATGTGAGTATTGTTGTAGTAAATTGTTGCATCAACAGGAGTGTAAGCAGCAGGTCGAAGGAGGTGATCTTACCCCTCTGCTCTCATGAGACTCCACTTGCAGCACTGTGTGCAGGTCTGGTGTACTCAACATAAGGACATGGAGCTGTTGGAGCAAGTCCAGAGAAGGCCACAAGAATGCTCAGGGGCTGGAGCAGCTCCCATATGGAGCCAGGCTGAGAACATTGGGGCTGTTCAGCCTGGAGAAGAGAAGCTGTGTGGAGACCTCAGAGCAGCTTCCAGTGTCTGAAGGGGGCTACAAGGATGCTGGAGAGGGGCTCTTCATCAGGGACTGTAGCGATAGGACAAGGGGTGATGGGTTCAAACTGAAATAGGAGAGGTTCAGGTTGGAGATAAGGAAGAAGTTCTTCCCTATGAGGGTGCTGAGGTGCTGGCACAGGGTGCCCAGAGAAGCTGTGGCTGCCCCATCCTTGGCAGTGTTCAAGGCCAGGTTGGACAGAGCCTGGGGTGACATGGTTTAGTGTGAGGCGTCCATGCCCATTGCAGGGAATTGGAACTGGATGATCCTAAGGTCCTTTCCAGCCCAAACTATTCTATGATTCTATGACTAACAAGGTGGCTTTTGCTGAATGTTATCCCAATGTCTGAATGTCCCACCACCCATTGCTCTCAGTGTAGTATTTAGCAGTCCATTGAAACAGGAAGTGATACAAGTGATGCCTGTGATTATAAAATTATCATCATTTAGGACAGATCCTCTGAAAACATTCCATGCTTCACATTTATGCCACTGCTTTCTTTTTATTTGTCAAGCAGAGTAGGCTGGCCTCCTCCCCATCTATCATAGAAATCCACTGTAAAAGGAAAGAAAATCACCTTGGGGTAGGTGAAGAGATTTTGAAATAAGGGAATAAAGTAATTAAATTTAACTGTGTCATCCTGGGTAAGCTCAATACTAGAATTGATTAATCCAGCCCTCTGCTTGTCCTGGAGGGGAATGGTGCTCTTAAATGCACAGGGTGAAAGCTGTGGAAGGAGATATGGGGGGCAGATTCACTCCTCCCTGATGAAGGGAGATGTGAGGCTCCCAGCAGGAGAGTGTGCAGTAATGGAGCACTCATTACTAGCTGAAAGCAAGCTGGGAGAGATCGGGGGTGCTGGGATACGCCACAGTAATGCAGATATGTTAGTGGAGAGAGTACAACTTGTGAATCTGGTGAGTGTATTTCTGCACTGAATGAGAGCACAAACCTGGGAGATAATGAGCAAGTTGCATTCCAGAGCACTTTCCTGCTTCACCCCAGTCAAGCATATCTGGCCTATTAAATAGTTGTAAAGTTACATCATGGACAATGGCACATAAGCTGATGATGGATGTGCTGTGTAAATCATGGCACTGGGAAAAAAAATGCCTAAAGGGGCTTGTGTGGATTTCTTCCTGCCTAATTTTTAATACCACTGTGACAGAGCAGAGACCAGCCAGCCTTCTTTTTGGCACACTGGTTCCATTCTGTGACCCAGACAGAGCTCGGGATAACACTCCACATTTGGGCTTTGATGCTAGGAACATGATTTACACCACGCCTGAAGCTACTCTGCTGTTATACCAGCATCTCCCCATTAGCCTTCAGCCTCAGGAAATAATGCTGCACCAGGGGGCTTTAAAGCCAGCTTGCCCGATTCCTTTAAGCCTGTAACCAGCACAGCTGGGAGCCCAGGCCAAGGACCTTATTTTAAACTCTGGATTCTACTAAGGCAGTGCTGCTTTCCCTCCACTCATCAGATTTATTCCTACCTGCTTCTGGATTATCTTTAAAATGCCTATGAAACCAAAACGAGATGATAGTGATAACACAAAGGTGCCTGTGCTTGTCCCACAGTCCTTCTGCTTGTGGAGAGCTGCAACTTGCTGCTAGCAAGGCTAAAGCATGTTGATATCCCTCGTCTCTGGGGTGGGTGGGAATCTCCCCTGAGGAGATGTGTCCATACCAGCCAGGAGATGTCCACCTGAGTGCTGTCACACAACATGAAACATCCTGAGGCAATGTGACCTCACATCAGGAATGCTCATCCCCATTTGGAATGGGTGCCCAGGGGTATCTTGAATGGGAAATCAGGTTTTAAGACTCTATTCACAATAAGGTACTTAGCTTCTAGAACTGGCCTTTTAGTTTTAATTTGATGTCTAACCTGCCATATCAATATGAACAAGCTTTAGAATTGTGACTTACTGTTCTAGCTGATTTTAGACTCAATTCCTGTTCTTATATAAATCTTACATTGTGATAACACACGCTGGAGTAACGTCAAACTGTATGTGCCCCAGCACCCTCAGATGGCATAAACCTATAGAAGCCAACGTTGATACAGTGCTTTAAACCAGCCAAGGAGCTGGTATTTTAGGTGCAAATGAGAGGATGAGAAATGAAGTTCATACAGATTTAAGGACCAGCCTTCCAGTTGCAGGAAAACTAGCCTTGGGTCTTGAAACCTTTTGCATTAGTCCAACTACTAATGAATGGGGACAGGATCTACAAAGTGGCTTACCACAAGATCCTACATAGATACACACCATCCTGAACTGCGAGGTTTCACTACTCAAGGGATTCACTTTTTGGTCAGAAAGAAGAAATAGCTCCAGGTTACACACAGTAATTGGAACAGAACAACACAAAAGCATCTCTCTGGAGAATCACAAAAGACTTGGGCTGCTTTCAGCAAATCCTTTCCAGAGCTAGTTCAGATACTTCGAGATAGCCAAAACAAGTACACGAACAGAATACAGACCTCTTCCTAGCTTTTTATCCTGACATCCTCTTACCCCTTCCAAGCTAGATTAAATAAAATATAGAACTGCACAAAGAGAACCTTCCCAGGTAAGTTTTATTTAAGCAATATTCTTCTTTAGGTCACTACTCAATAGTCCTGTCAGTTCAAAGCATGCTTTGGGTCACAGCAATTCCTCCCCCCAAGAATAGAAGAAAGTGTTAAGAAGATATGGACTACTGGAAGACAGGTCTTCTTTTAATCAGCTTTAATATCAGAGTGGCAGCAGCAACCTCTATGCTTAAGCAGCAAAGGTTTTATTATCCTTTCTTTTGAAACTGATAAATTGGTTCAGACTTCGGGATGGCTTTTTAACTACCACCAGGAAAAAAGAAGAGAAAAGGAAGAGAATGAAAAGGGAAGGAAGGAAGGACATGGGTATCTTGTGAGATACTTAGAGCTCTGTGGAAAATTCAGATGGACAGACCTGTCATGTTGCTGTCATCCTGCCTCTTCTTTCTTCCCTGTCCCTTCTGAAGAGTTTATAGCTATCCGTTGCAGCACTCCGCTTGTGCCAGTCATCCCACTGTGTTTTGTGATGGCAACTGTCATTGTTTTCCTGCTGCATGATGGCTTCCAGCTCCTCCTGTTTGTCGCCTGTTGCTGCAGGCACTGATGTAGATGCGCCAGTGGATCCTGTCACCTTCTGGGGGGAAGAAGCCCTGATTCCTACATGACCATTCTCAGGTGCTTCTGTGATTTCTAACACATCATAGAATCATAGAATGGTTTGGGTTAGAAAGAACCTTAAGATCATTCAGTTTCAACTCTCCTGCCATGGCCAGGGACACCTTACCGTAGACCACATCACCCAAGGCTCTGTCCACCCTGACCTTGAACACTGCCAGGGATGGAGCATTTACCACTTTATTGGGCACCCTGTGCCAGTGCCTCACCACCCTCACAGTGAAGAACTTCTTCCTTATATCTAACCTGAAGATAACATCAATAACCCTCAAGTCCTTGCTGCCACATGGATCTCCATCCCTGGGCTCCACTGATACAGCAGGCCAAAGGACCTCACTATCGCACTGGCCCTCCAACACTGCTATGCTGCCCCCAGGCTTATCTCCAGCAGCCTGGGTTGATCCTTGTCACCCTTCAAATCTAGTTTAAAGCTCTTTCAACAGCCGCGCCACATCCTGCTCCTAACTAAGGTCTGCCAGGCTAACAGCAGCTCCAGGTCATGGCTGCTCTGAGCCCAAGAAGTGATGCTGCTTGCAGACAGTAAATTAAAAGGGCTGGTGGTGAAAAGATATTTAAAAGTAGTGACGAACAGTGTTCCTGAATTAACTTCAAGCCTCACATTAGTCCCACTAAAGACAGCAGGATTATTCAAATGCCGATTTTCTCAGCTGATGAACTGTTTAATTGGACTGAAACCCACTGAATAAACATCTACATGGACGTCGCTGAGAAAACACAAAGGGAACAGATTAGGAGTAGAAGCAGCTTCTTTTCAGCAGGCTTCACTGTGGATGTTTATGAATTATCCCTCCTTTTGCATAAAGGATGGGGGAACATGGTTGACCAAAGCCATAATAATAAGTTGGCACTTCTACGGTGTCCTGGAGGAACGTTTATTGCACACTATGCGTGCTTGTAGAGAGCAGTGTGCCATTCTGAGAGCTTCCTTAGGAGCCCGTCATGGTCCATTTTCAAATGAATGGACAGAATTCTTGCTGTGATAGTGAAGCTGAGTGGCAGGAACCTGCATTTATGTAGATAACACAAACCCATTGCTTTTTCTCCTGAAGTAATCTTAACCTTATGATATTGATTTGAAGGGGTAACTGCCCATGTGATAAAACTCAGCGGAGGGAAAGACTGAAGGGAGGAAGCTGCATCTTCTGACAGAGAATAAATATTTGCCTCGTGGGGCACTATAATCATCTGGTCATCTTTAATATCACGAATGAGAAATCAAAACCTCCAGCACTGTTTAATCAACATGTTTGAGCACACGCAGGGCGCATTTCTACACAAACCTGATAGAACCAAATGAAGTTTATGGACATAAACCTAATTAATTTAGTGTATTTGGATTCCCATCCTCTGGTCCCTGTTGTGTAAACTGCAGCAGCTGCAGCTGTATTGCAATGAGGATCAAGTCGTGCCAAACACGTTGTGAGTTTCAGTTTGCAAATATTTGAGGCTTCATCGTGGGAAGGTTGACACAGCATCGCAATCAATTCAACAAACAAGCTACAAGGGTACTATTGACAGGGAGCACAATGCTCCAGCAAATCTGCCCATTGAAGGCAATGTGTACCCAAATATGAATTCTGATTTTTGTAATCCTTTCGCCATCAAGGAATCCATCCTCCTGCTCCACTTCAGCATATCAAAATGTAAGGTCTTGATTTATTCATGGCAAAAGCCAACATGCATAGCAAATGGTAAAGAAATTAAAGGACATGCTGATTTAGAAATTACTCGAGCAGCTCTGGGAGGTGGTGGGGCCAGCTGGAGATAAGCTGTGGTAGGGACATGCCAAATCCTCCTCGTGTTCCAGAACCAATATCCATAGGACTAAATGCCAAATATTTTCCCTCAAAATATCTGCATATCTTTCAGGTCGAGCTGGGCCTTATGTGTTGGACTGAATTTCATCTCTGGCATTAATGAAGAAACAGGGATTGTCATTTAGTTTTTCATGCAATGTATTATTAGCACAAGCTGCTCACAGAGCACCCAAAGCACCCAGCCACGGCCATGAATTATTTTGCGTCTAAGATACATGTGCATTTATCCACAGGAATTTCCAGAGGGGGTTATAACAACCTCCCCAGTGACACCCAATGAACAAGGGAGAGACTTGCATCAAAACTGCAGCGATTTGCTCTTCAACAGGACTAAACGTAAGGACAGTGCTGTGAGTGCTGTGAGTCAGAAGGAAACCTCAGGGCTGAATTTCGAGTGTGGTTTCAGTTTAAATCAGAATTGCTGGCCAAGACCTGTGTTTGCTCCTAGCACCCACTGGCAGCGGCTGAAGGGAAGCCAACCTCACCAGACCCTGCCCTTCTCCTAACATGTCATTCCTGGTTTAGACATCTGTCAGACCGTGGTAGGAGTCTCATGATGTTGACAACTCCTTGCTAGAAGGAGCAGTAGAGTCCCTTGATGTGTGTTTAACATAGGGCAGATCATTCTTTTTCCCCCTCCTCTTGCTGGCCCTGTCACAGGCAGGATGCATGAGGGCGGGCTCCAGACTGAGCTGTCACCGCTCCACTGTCCATTTGCATTAAGCCGTGGACGCTAAGAGGAGAAGCTGCTGTTACACCTCATATTCCTCAGCTGCCTGGCACAGCCGATGGATGGGCATCTTGGTGGAAAACAGGAGCATGCTTCATTGCTTTGCTTGTGGGTTGGCAGCCAGGCACAGGCCCACGATACATGTAAGTCCTGTAAACACTCTCTGCTGACACCTGGATATGGTGCTTGCTCCGAACGCTTGCAGGGACAGTTCCCAGCTCCTTTGGGAGCTCTTCTGCAGTAGGAGAGAGGCAGGGAGGAAAGAAACTGACAGCAGCACTTCAGAACATGCTGGTGAAACTCTGCTGCAGGAGCTGCTGCAGCGTATTTGGGTTCTCTGGCATCTCCCCACAGTGGTTGTATTTGCTGTCTCCTCCAAGGCTCAAACCATGGGATTCTTCCACACTCACCGGGCTATTCCTTTGAAACCAGATCAATAACTTGCTCAGCCCATCTGTTCATAGGTATAGATCACAGCTGACACACTGTGGCCTTGCTGCCACTTGTACAAAATTAGTAACACTGGTAATTCCAGTGGCTCCTAACGAACACAAAAAAAATATCAAATCCAATTACAGGAAATAGTGATTTAGGACAAGGACTTTGAGCCTCATTACCAACACAGTCTCGTTCTTGTTTTAACCTGGGCTTGCTTTCTTCTTGAAGTTTGGAACATCCCTTTCAGCTAACACAAGTGAAACCAGGGGGCAACATAAACCACTTACCTTAAGGACCACTTTCTGATAAGCAGATACATCATCATTGGCAAAATGCTCTTATCATCTGTGATTTCTCGGATAATTCAAAAGGTTTTCTTTAACCATTCTTTTAAAGGGGTTTTATCAAGATTTATCATATTAAACATCTATATGTGTGTGACACAGAATTTTATGGAGTGACATTCAGTCCCATGTATCCCAAGATATATGGACTGAAACCAGAGATTCATTTCAAACCATCAATGTCAGTGCCAGCTACCTGAGCAAACCCTGCCTGAGGCAGAGCAGGACAGTGAGATGCTGTGTCCTCATCCAGACCTGCTCTAGGCAGAGCTCTCCTATGGCTTTTCCCATACCTGGTTTTGAAAAGTTCCAACCCAGGGATAAAACTTTCTAGTTTGATTGCATGAAACTGGGTCTTCACAGCAGATTCTAGCACCTACCTGGAAAAGAGGCTGTTTTATATGATTCGAAATCCCACTGAAGATAACAAGACTTCTGGGCATTTAAAAACTGCTTTTACAGTTGATTGTTCACAGGAACTTGAAAAACTTCAGCGAGGTTCAAAGCTTTTGCTCATCATCATGGTGAAGCAAGTACAGTTCCTGATGCTGCCTACGCTGCACCAGCAGCCAGGCAAAGGTACAAAATACTCATCACTTTGCATCTCCTTTTTGTCATTCGTTTTTGTTCTGTGTATGTGCATTTGTGAATTGTGCAGCAAAATATGTCTGCATTTGTATTTACATGAATCTTACTAGAGAAATACCTGCCGCTTTGACGCTGCGTTTACCAGAGCAGCAATCTCAGACATCCTTATTCAGACTTTTATTTTCATCCTAGCTGAGGATGTGTCCTACTTCTGTGTTCAGAAGATGAGATATTTGCATTATGCATTCTAAATATAGTTTTTTCTTATTTATAAAATCAGGTTGAATGGTCTTCAACAGAAATGTATCTGAGTTAGTTTCCTGCCCCATGGGAGTTGTGCTTCAAGGATTTGATATCAGGGTGGGACTAAAACTTGATGCAGCTTCAGTGTAGAATGATGATTTACTGTATGTTTAATTTTATAGCTGAAGGGTGAAGCTAAAATACATGTTCCCTGTGAGGGTGCTGAGGCGCTGGCACAGGGTGCCCAGAGAAGCTGTGGCTGCCCCATCCCTGGCAGTGTTCAAGGCCAGGTTGGACACAGGGGCTTGGAGCAAGCTGCTCCAGTGGAAGGGGTCCCTGCGTGTGGCAGGGGCTTGGAACTGGATGAGCTTTAAGGTCCCTTCCAACACAAACCAGTCTGGGATTCTATGCTAAAAAGCATGGATATTTTGGCTCTAATGCCATGTTAGGAACAGAAACTGCATACCTTACCTGAAAGTTCTGTGACAAACAGCTGCAGGGAATTAAATAATCATGTAATGGAAAATTCCTGTTGGGTTTAAGAAGCCTGGCTCCTTTTTATTCAAAGGCTTTGCTTTTGTGGTTGTTTCTGTTTAAAATTCTACAGCCAAATTTATCTGTAGTATAACACCATTGATTTCAATGGACTTACAGCAGGGATAAAGATGTTAACACTCACTTATCATATCCCCCCTGTAATTTTTTCTCCATCAGGTAAAGCTCTGCTTAGCAGACAGGATATAGGGGATTGTTACAGCCGGTGTCCTTGTGACATTTCATTAAGCTGGTCTTCTAAAGCTTATCATTAGAGGTACTGAAGTCTTGTTGGGAGAACTTAATTGCATCCCATTTTCCCTGACTGAAGATGCATTTGAAAAGTCAGCTTGCATTTTGATTTTTCTTTACTTTTTCAAGGTCTTTGTGCTGCCCAGAATTTTAAATCCCTCCATCTGCTTCACTCCGTCTTCACCTGGGCTTTGCACAACTCCTGCTACTCCTGACTTAATGTTCCTATTCCTTCCCAGTCTGCCAGTCAGACTCCAGAACATAGACTACTGCCACTGGAAAAGACTTATGTTTAGGCCTTTGCATGGGTGGGAAAATAATGAAAAGGCTATGAAAGCATAGAAAGCAGAGGGTATTTCTCTTTGCTGCAAGCAAAAACTATTGTCCCTTCCTTTAAAATACCCCAAACGAGAGAGGAAACTCCAAACAGTTCTTTCCAAATCATGCCCTGCTCCTTCCTTCCCATTTCAAACAGTAAGTTACACGTATTTCTAGCCTCACAAAGCTGTGTACACAGAGCTAACAGGAGGTCTGCGAATATTCATCCATCTGGAAACTCAATTTTTAATCTTATAAAGCAAGCTTTGTTTACAGCTTTGCCACTCCAGGGTATTGAAGGTGAAGTGAAATTTCTGATCTCAGAGTGACAAAAAATACTCACCTAATAGAAAGGTTTTTGTTGTGGCCCTTCAGGTTTCTGCTTAAAGGATTTAATAATAAGCTGTTAATTGTTTAAATAATAACCTGTTCATTTCAGGTACCTAAATCTGCCTTTCTTCGGCACAAACAATCCTGAGAGCTTCTTCTGAGGGGCAGCTCTGCTGAAGCTGATGGAGTTTCAATCAAGAGCGTGTAAGAGGAGAATCAGGCCCTTGTTTGTTTTTTATAACCTCTGCTCTCCAGAATCCAATTCCCTCTCCCTGTCTGTGCACAATAAAAGTGTTATTTAAGGCTAGTCCTCCTTGCCGAGTTCTGCACTTTGACACAAACAATGACTATTTATTCACAGACATATTAATATATTGTAGCTGCAGAGAGACATTCGTTAGCACATGCAATAGGAAGTGCCTGTGCAATCCATGCTGTAATGGCTGAGTCAATTATCACCACATAAATCTTTGCTTTCAAGCATATTATGGGTTTTTCCTGCAGCAAGTAACACTAGCTCTCAGTTTGCAGTCAGGAGTGATCATTAGTACACTGCTGGTTTTGAAGGGGATGGTTCTTAGTGACAAGTCATGGAAAAGAGGAGTTTGGGGTTTGATTTGTTATTGTGGTCTGAAGGTATTTAGATTGAGTGTGTGCAATAGGCAGCTCTGCTGACTTAATTTGACCAGCCTCATCTTCCTGTTCAATGGTGTACACAGTGCCAGGCTTAAGGAGATAAGTCTTTCAATTACCCTTCAGCAGTCCCTGCTTTTCCATCCCTGAGCCCCTCAGGGCTCTGCCAATATAATGAAACTCAGGCGCTGTAGCCTGAGAAACAGCCTAGCTCTGCTAACACACCTCAGCCACACACAGAGCCCACGGCTGCACTGCAGGTAGCAGCAGAACTGCCTCATATGAACCACATTCAAATAAGCCCCTAATTAACTGCTTTGTCTACCAAAAGCAAGGACTATAGTTTGACTTGGACCACTGCAAACCCTACAGGTCTCCACAGAGTCCTTAACATCCATTCAGGAAATCTTTACTACCCGCAGTGTCCAAAGCAAATAAAAGAAGCCAGCTTAGATCCTATGGTATAAAAAAGCCTCAATCCCTCGTGGCAAGCCAGGAGATGTATCTGTCTGACCATGTAGCACAGGTACCTGTGCAACTTTGCCAAAGTAGCTGTGTCCTGCCCTGGAGGAGCCCCTGCATCACTTACTTTGGCTTTCATTGTGCTGTAATTTGAAAATCTATCTATGTTTCTATAGACTTCTAAAGGTTTCTGTAAGCTATTCTTCCAGAAGGTGAACTGGTGCCAGAGGCTATTTTGGAATTAGAAAAGCAAAGGGCAAACCTAGTTATTTTGTGCAGAAAAGCTGCTAGCACTCACACACAGTACACTGAGGAAGAGAACAACTCATCAGGATTATAAATCCTGGATTCTTATGGCTGGGTTCTGCTTCTAGCACAAAATGTGCAGGCCTAGACAAATCTGACAGAGGTCATTTTATTTGCACGTGGTGAGAACAGCATCAGAATCAGTCCCTTGCTCATCAGGGGCTTTTTGTCTGTATTAATGGTCCACAATTAGCTCTACTTTGTGCATATTGAAAGAACAGATTGCACTACAGCAGGCTCAGATGAAACTTTAACTTGTCCAGCTATGAAATTGCAGAAATAAACCCTGAATATTAAAAGCCCAAGGGGTCTAAAAAATCTAATGTTGTATTCTATTTGATAAAGATTCTGCACACAGCAAAAGGAAATGACCAGACCTGCAGAAACACAGTTCACATGTAGTGGACTTGCTTTGTGTAGGTATCGGAGCAGAATCAAGTTTGACAGAATGGCTGCACAGCCACTAATAATAGATGTAATTATTGCACCCCACTTACATCCAGCCTGCATATGGTCATAAAGCATTCCAGCTATTCCAGAGAGACAGTAATGCCAGCCATCAAATAGATTCCTTTAAGTAAGGATTGAACTGTTGCCACTAGAGAGATTTAGTGGAGATGAAACTGGGGAAGGGGTATGAGCATTGACCTAAGGTGAGGCACACAAGTCCGACGACTCAGATGATCTCAGCTCTGTTTCTAACACTTGGGAGTAACTGAGGGTTTGGAAGCATGTTGCAGCTTTCTCTTCATGCATCTGCAATAAATCTAATTATTCCCACAGTATAAAGGCCTGCCACATCACCCCTTCCACTCCAATATCCAATTTAGACCACCAATGACATTTAAAAGGCACCTTTGTGCTCAAGCACTCAAGCTGCAAGACAAGCAGGTAGATGTGTAGAAAGGAAAAGATTCATTCTAAAAGGTGGCAAAATGAGCCAGGAAAATAGAAAAGCAGACATTACTTTAAGAGGGAGCGTATGTGTGCTCGTGTGCCTGTGGTCTTTTCGCCAGCCTGAAAGAGTGTGCAGCTCTGCTGAGTCAATTCTGAGCCTGTTCAAAAATAACAGAAACAAAATGTTCTTATGCTTTAGTTCTCCTCATTTGTATATTCAATTCCAAGTGCAGGATGAAGATGCTCCCTGCCCAAGCCGCAGAAAATAACACTCAAAATGCCTCTCAATGCAATTCCATGCAGCTTGATGTTTACCGTGGGCACACTTTCAACTTTACACAATGTTAATTAATCTTTTATGATCTGCATTGAGAAATAAGCCAAAGAGTAGAGTTCCTGCTTTCTTGTTCCCAGCCACAACTGTGTGCAGAGAACAGGACAAAAGGGGTTGTGTTCACTTTAACCTTACCCTATGCAGCTGATGCTGTGCAACAGTACGATCCTGGCACCTTCTGAAAAGGAAGCTGCTGCTCCTTTGGTTCATGTGTTGTGTGCAGTGTGTCCCAGATTCCTTGGTTTTTGGGCATCCCAAGTAAGCTGAGACTGTAACTTCTTAAAGGAATGCTTCCCCTGGAAACTGGCCTCAGCTGCCAGCTAAGATGCACCCTACACAGTTCAATTGTCCTGTATAAGTAAATCTTACTTAAGCAGACCTTGATCTTGACCCTTCTAAGAGGTGAAATCCAACTGCAAGACAGATCTATGAAAATTGTACTTATAAGCTCAAAGGTTTCTATGAGAACCTCAACCTCTGATATTTTCCTCTCCACTATGGAAGGAAGGTATCAGTGGTTAAGGCTCTCCAGAGATTTCTTGTCTTTAGGCTATAGAAAAAGCATCGGTGAGAGCCTGTAGTAAGGTTACTACTAACACAGCAATAAATAAAAATACTTATTGGAAAGCAAAGAGCAACCTGAGGGAAATCTCAGTGTGTAAGACCGATAACCAGGCGCAGGCTGTTCAGAAGAATTACTTGTGCAATCTCACTTGAGTAGCTTTGTAAGGCAAATTAAAAGAGAAAAACTGTAAGTGTATTGAGAGGAGACAGAATACGAAATGAGGCTTGTGCTTCTATTTTTCTTCCTCCCCGTGACTTGAAGTACAACCTTGAGGGGACTGTTACTCTGAGATTCACTGCCTCTGTTCATGAAATGAATGTGGCAAAATTATCATAACGTAACTTATTTAGCTCATTTTGTTACCGGGAAAGTCAGACAAAGAACTTGCCAAGACTCAATCTGGAGTTTCAGAAAGCAGGCATCCTTTCTTGCAACACTGGGGATGGCTCCATCTTACATGTGTGCCTGGTGGTCTCACTACAAGTGGTTTATTAGGATCAAGCATACATGTGCACTGCTTTTCCAAGAAACAATGAGCATATTCAGAATGTTCTCAGAACTCATTATTATGTGTAAATGTTCTATATGCATGTGCACACAGTCTCTGAGGTGGTCGTGGGGGTCCTCTGGTGGTCTTTGATAGCCTTCCTCACTGTGTCTGCCAGATTAACTCCGTCCTTGCACGTGCCCTGTTGTTCTCTGGCTGTTATCCATTCCCATGTTTCTCAAAACTTGCTGATTCCAACATTTTGGTCTGCTTATGTCACTGTTTCAAGGACAGAGTGTCCCATGATTTCCTCTTCTCTGGTCCAGACACAATAATTTGCTTATTCTTCATTAGGGTGATAAGACGTCTCCAAGGCTGGCATCAGTTCCTTCCTCATTTGTGCAATGGACTTCGAAATGCTCAGATGAAACCTTTTTGATGACAATTATTATTTGTAGAAATGTCACAAACGAGGAGTGGAACTACCTGCTAGGACCTTCATAGACTCATAGGATTTTTAAGGTTGGAAAGGACCTTAAGATCATCCAGTTCCAACCCTCGGCCATGCACAGGGACACCTCACACTAGACCATGTCCCCCAAGGCTCTGCCCAACCTGGCCTTGAACACCACCAGGGATGGGGCAGCCATAGCTTCTCTGAACAACAGTTCACAGGCAGAACAATAAAGAGGACTAATAGAGGAAAAAAATAACAGCATTCATTGTTCTATAAAGGTCAAGGAAAAATACAAATTGCATTTACCTGGGAAAAGGGATAAGTGCTTTGAAATAAAAAGGCAAATCTGTAAAATGCAGAACAAAGGCAGTTTAAGCAAGGCTCATTTTTATAATAATGCCAGGTTCCTAATTGTGTCAGATTATTATGGTCAAATTGTAAAATAACTCCAGATTTCCAATGTTAAATGCACCTGGGTCAAGCATTAGTTCCTATTCTTTGACTCCACTTGCATACTAAAAACCTATTGTGTAGTACCATCAGTTGGATTTTGCTGGACAGCTGGCTGCTAACACTGTATTTCTCACCCAAGCTGGATTTGATGAGGCCCATGTATTTCATTTCCACTTCCTCAGGAGGAAAGTGCATTATCACAAGTGTATGCACACTTTTAAAACAACCCAGTTGGTGTTTTACATCAAAATTGGCTGAAAATTACCCAAATAAATCTAAGTGAAACAATAAGAGATTGATCAGACATTCCACTTGGGTTCAAGATAAACACATGCTTGCCTCAAGTCTTGATTCTTGTTTGTTTTCTAAGCTATTCTGGATTTGATATTTCCATATTTCCTTCATCCAGACCATAGGTTAGCTATTTCCAGGAGCTGCAGCATCACAGAAAGAAAGCCGGCTCCGAGATTTACAGCTGTTATAGAGCACTTGTTTTTTTCTAAGCTAGGTATCTACATTAGCCCCTTGTGCAACCTTTGTTATTAGATTAATTCATTCATTGGTGTTCTAATTGGGAAAAACTACCTACTTATAATAACGAACTTGAGACACCCACCTTCCCCATACTAACACACTCTCATTTTCAGGCTGATCTTATTTTTCTGTGGATAAACTCAGACTGAAAGGAAACCTGTCAATATTTGCCACTGGAAATCACCCATTCATTTCACTAGAAGTGGTCCCGACACAGAGACAATTTCTGACTGCATCGTGCTCATCTTTTTCTGTTTGTTTGGAACACAAAGAATCAGATGGGTTTTTCCCTCACTTTGCTTTGCAAAAATTCCCATTAGCTAACTGGGAGTCAAGCACAAAGTGAGTAGGATGACTGCTGATGGTATAGATTTCCTTCGCGTGGGAAGCCTGTGGTGAAGTTTGCCACACTGAATCAGATGACTGATCCATCAGGTTCTCTAGCTGGCCTCTGGCAGTGGTCCATACCTGCTGGCCACCTTCCAACCCAAATCATTTCACTCTTACAGTTAGGGTATCTCTTCCCTTACAGTCTTAACCAGATGATTATTCTCTCATTGTTCATTTCTTGGCCCAAACTGCTGAATATGATTTGTGTTTCTAGAAGAAAGTCACAGACAGGACAGAAATAGGCTGCTTCTGAGGCCAGGTGATGCTTTAACATTCAGGTAAGATAAGCAACATTTTTGAAGTGCTGCATTTTGTTTTCTTCTAAACCCAGTGTGTTATCTTTGGCTTTTCAACCATTCTAATGTGTGGCAATTATTTTTGCATAAATCAGTGCATGATTTCAAAATTAAATAAATACCTCCTGCAAACCACGAGCAGATGCTACAGCTGATGCTACAGAGGAAACAGAAGGGAATTCCTGATTAATTACAAATGGAGCTGCTTTGGTCAGCTACAAATATCCGGTGAACAATCACAGGCTGTTTAAATAACCCTCAGCAGGTCTTTCAAAGTGCTGGGGCTGCAGGTTCTTCTGTGAATGTTCTAACACTGCATCCACCCCAGCTAAGAAGTGGCTATGGCGACACTATAGATCTATTGACAGCCACATAAAGCCCAGACCAGACCACCTGAGAGGGTCTGTAGGAAAAGGGATGCTGTGTATACCTTCTGTGACATTTAACAGTGAGAGATCAATGAGCACTTCAGAGCATCTGCTCCTTTTACTGCTGGCTCACAAGAGAGAAGCAAGGCTTCATGCAGACCCCTGACTTTAAGAGCCATAGCAGATGGATGAGAGAATGACCCTGAGCTTCCCCCACTGTGCCCAGGCCAGGCACCGTGAACATCCCAGCAGTGTGAGCAGAGAAAGTGGGGAAGAAAACGAACACCAGGCAAACCCTGCAGTTGCAGGAAGCTCTGAAACCGCCCTTCAATCCACTGCTCTGCTTCAGCATCCCCTCCTTTGAAAACACAAACACACCAGAAAGGGGAATAGGTGGTTTTGAGAAGCCATAGCGCAGCAGCAGCAGCCTGACACCCTGCTGACAACAACAAACACTGTGCTGCCGACCTCTAAAACACATGACAAAGATGCTGGGATGGGGAGGGTGTGTGAGGGGGATAAGGGAGAAGCATTATTGATAATTCCTTGTGTGGGATATTTTTCCTCTGCAGTTTATAAAACAGCTCTTTGGAAGCTGGGAAATTAAATCTATTTCTTTTCTCAGGGGATGGCTGCATGCTGGTGAAGGTAGCTGAAGTTTCGCCACTGCCTTCAATGGGAGGACGATCAGTTCCTTTGCTGGTCTCCACAGCTTTGAATTCTTTGGTTGCTTCACCACTAGGGGTGGATGCCACACTGCATCTTTTGGAAAGAGTGGCATTAAAGCCTTTGTACCAAGGATAGTAGAAACAGCAAAGGTTGGAATTCAGTGCTTCTTTTCTGAATCACTGAGTGAAAGTGGAGATGGGATTACAGAGGAATCAGATCTATGAATTCCACTTTATTTTCATGTTCAAAGCTTTCCCATCTGCATTGTTTAGATTCTTTTCATGTACTCATAATTTTCACGATCCCCACTGCACAAACTGCATCAAAGAGAAAAGCCCAGGTTTGTTCAGTTCCTTTCTCAGCACAAAGAATAGCTGAGTTCCTCTCTACTCTGACATTGCACAGGCCAACAGAGAACCAAGGGATGCTTACTTTCCTTTCAATTCCACCAGAGAACATCCCCTCTTGATGTGCAAGCCAGGAGTCAGGCATCAACAAGAGCAGCCTCTTCCTACATGCGCACAGCAGCAGCAATGATGCTCACCCTGAAGAGAATCACAGCCTATCACTGTTATTTCCTCCATTGAAAAGGAATACAAAAATCATGCTGCTTATCCCAGCTCTGCTTACTGACCTGATAACTTATTCTGCGCCTGGTAAGATTTGAAGCACCTTTCCTGCAAAACCAGCAGCTCACATGAAGCAAATCTCTGGACAGAAAAAGCTCAGGTTCCATGAGGAATTATGAGAGAGACAGAAAGGGATTGGATTGTATGCTGGAGCCTGGGGTATGTGCAGAGATACCTAATGAAATGACAGCTCTTGTTTTGTAAAGGAGCTAATGGCTTTGACAAGAATCATAGTTTCTATTCAAGAGGCTCTTGCAGCCCAAGTAACGAGTCTGTAATTCACTCGCCAGGACTGTCATATTCACAAAATGCATTTGTTAGAAGCTGCATCAAGCCAAATGCTTAATAAATTCAATAATCTCCCCGCTAAATGCATTAATGCTGCCCCAGCTATGAGTTTGACAGATCGTGGTAGCTGCCTTTAAGCAATTAGTATTGGGACAATCGCTCCGATTCAGTTGAAACAAAGCACTGGCACTTGGAAGTTAGTTTACTCTAATGAGAGAAAGAATTTCTGAAGAGGATATAGGCAACAAAAGCTGAAAAATACAATGGTGCAGGGAAAAAAATGAGCAAAAATGACTTTACAAAATTGCACACAAGGTACTTTGGGACAAAGACCACATGTAGGTGATGTGCCATGAATGTAAGCTGCGGTCAGTACTGTTCAGAACAAGGTTATTCTCCTGCCTCTCTATGAATGGTAACTGAAACAAGTCCTTCCCAACCTTTTTAGCTTCATTAAATAATGAGTCAGGAGAAAGATGGTTGTCTGAGAGCAAACTGAGTTCTGTGGCTAAAGAACTATCAGGCTAATATGAGATGCCATGATCAAGTGGCAGTTGTGCAATGACTTACCCAGCAAACACACTATATCTGTGTTCCCTGAAACAACCTTGAGATGAGTGCTTGCTGTCCCTTCAAGAAGTCAAAGGATACTGCAGCAAAAAGAAGGTTATTCCTATGCGCACAAGTGCCCACTTTTGCTCCGCTCAAATAATTGAATTATACATCTGATTAAATCAGAAAATAGGAAGATCTTTGGCTGTGCAACACTCCACGCTCAGTACCTGAACTCAAGTTCGGCACTCACCTCTCTGCCAGTTATAATATAGCAATTAGTTCCAGCAGAACTATATTTGCTTATAGAACTAATTAGAGATCAAGAAAGTGGCTCACTTTTGATAATTACATGGTTGTGTCCCATCTATCAGCCAGTGTTAAATTGTTGTTATATTAATGTAAAGCTTATAATCATGGCTGTTGTAAATTGAATAAATGTTCTTGCCAATTCTCCAATGCAATTAATTTACATAAAAGCCTCTGGAACTAAAATTAAAATGATATACATCTTTCCAAGGGTTTAATTTAAAACAAAGCTAAATAATAGAGAAATGATACATCTTTTTTCTTTTCTCTTCACATTCTTCTGTTTACTGAAGTTAATGGCCAAATAATCATTGAAATGTGCCTAACCCAGTTATTCAGAATTGTTATACCAATAGCTCATTTACATGTACAGCGATTCATTATTCAAGACATTAATATTTTAAAAAGCCTGTTCCTAAACCAAGGGAGATTCCAGATGATGGTGCAGGAGATCAGAGGGAATTCTATTCCCTCACAGTCATCTGCACGTAAATCATGCTCATCTCTTTTATTTAGGCATCTGCATTTTTGTGTAGAGCATGGATGCTGCTGATACAGACAAATCTGACCAAGCCTTCCCTGCTGAAGAAAGAAAATCTACATTCTACTCATCTATAAACCTGTCACAGCCAAAATTTAGACAAGCTGCACCATGTTTTTTCAAACAAGTAATATTGTGAATCACAGAAGGCAGGGTCAGAAACGGTGTGTAAAAATACGTATGCCTCCAAAATCATGAGGGTTGGTAAAGGGGAACTCATTTAAAGCTGTGACAACTGCTTACCCTGCAAACACTGCGTGCTACAGTGCTATTTCTTCCACCTCCTCTCAGACTGTTTTGCCTGCCTGTTAAAAAGCAGATGCAGACTAAGTATAGATAGACAGTTAACTGTGGCGCTGAGCCTGAGCTCAAGACCAGGTGTGCTTCTCATTCCTGCTTCAAATCATTAGATCTCTACCCAGTCAACACATCTTTCTGGATGGGAAGACACCAAGTTCACATCGTGCCTGACCATAAGTTCACGTTCCTGTTCACGGAGCCTGGCTTGGAAAAACTGGAGCAGGTCCCTGTGTGTAGAAGGTCCATGCCAGTGATCATCCTGAGCCTGGTCTTGCTCAGAGCCTGCATGGCTGCTCCACATCCCAGCAAAGGATGGCTACAGTCAGTGTGGCTAGAAAGGGTGAGACCTCCTTCACTGATGTTTACATGTGGTTTACAGGAGGGCATTCTAAAAATCAGTTTAAATGCTTTAGGACTTTTCAATGCCTCCACAGAGCTAAATGTTAAGGGTTAAAATGTGGTATGTGTCCCAGTAAAAGAATTAGTCAGAACACCGCTGGTAGGTAATTACTGGCCAGGTCCTCTCTCCTGCTGCAGCCTACTTAATACACTGCCCATTTTACTCTACAATTCTTTTTTTTCTACTCTGATATTTCTGACATTATCTTATTCCAGCTGAGCTTAAATACTCACTAGAGTGTTTTCCCTTGATTGTCTTGGAGCAAAGCTCTCCACTGCACCCACCCTGTTACAGGGAACAGAGCGTGTTAGGGGAGGAAGCCAGTGACCTCAGATAATGATTCAGAGGACCTCCTAAAGCTCACTCATTTCCTTCCACTGTCTCTAAATTATTATTCCCAGCATCCTTTGGAATTTCTACTCTTTTTCCTGTAATAGCCTTATCCAAGGAGACAGTGGCTGTGAGCATGCAGAGCACAGGGGTGGCAGTTCAATAACTCAGATCAGCTTGCGTTATGCTTCAATCCATGTAAGCTCCGTATAGTCACAAAAACCACACAACTCACACCATTGCCCTTCCTTAAGTGTTCACTCCTGACAGTTTGGGTTTCTGCCATGGATAAGCACTTCATAAAAACTCCTGGAAAAGAAACTCATGCATGTGTGGAAATATTTCTGCAGTCGTTATGCATGCTTTTACATTAAGCATTTACATGCCACGGTAGAATTACAGCCAGTCACTCAAACTAATTACTTTCTTCTGGGAAGAACAGCTCTGGACAAGTAGCACTTCTGTTATGCTGCCCATTATTATGGAGTGAAGCAGCAGATAGAAGTGAGACTGCCAGGGATAGGAGACAATCTAAAATACAGGAAGTTCCATTGTAAGATTTAAGACATCTTTCCAGAGCCAAGAAACATCCCATAAAACCTGGCACGCACAAAGATGTTTCCAGACAGCCCATTGCTCTGTGTTTGGTTGAGTAGGACACTCACAGCTGCAGTTTAGAGCTCTGGTGTCACCAGGGTCAGACCCATACAGCATAACATACATTCAGAAATGAAAACCAACTTGTTGCATTACAGGTTTCCAGGAAGTATTTCCCTACTTTAAGAAACCTCATGACAAAGCTCTACATAAGGAACCCAGTGTTAGCAAACACAGAGCTTCCTCTGTGCTGCTGAGAGGACTCTGCTTGCATGTAACAGGCTGTCATTTGGAGAAATGATGGGACTCTAATGTGGGGACTCCGCAGCACACAGGACCAATGGGATCTTTGTGCAGGCAGGAGTATTCACTATTCATTATTTGCTGTTTGTAATCTGTTTATCATTACAGTTTCAGCCAGCCAAGCACACTGTGGAGATGCAAATGTTTGTAACTTAGGTGAGCTCCAAAGAGCCTGAGTAAACAACTCATAAAACCTGCACAGACTAGAAGTTCTCAGCACAAACTCTTCTGCAAAGGTATGAGAACGAAGTGCTATGTGTATATTCCAGGGGCACGAGCAGGAACATATTGCAGCACATATCACTTCCTTTGTAACTTGAATTACTGCAGGCCGCCTACTCAGACCCTTGGGATCATCACCAGAGCTCAAATACTTAAAGACAAACCAAGAAACACAGTTCCAGAGCTCTATAACAGTAAGGCCCTGGGAGTTAACCAGTAACATTTATCCTACAACTGGCCTGAGATCTGATTTAACAAGTGGCCATGTTGAATTCAATGTCTGTCAAGCTTTAGGAGTTGTAAAGGGATTTATTACTTCCTTTACTGAATTAATTTATCACTGTTATTAGGGTAATTTTAGATTGTTCAAGAACATCTCCTTCACGTTTCTCATTATTCTGTGTCCTCCAACCTCCTTCATGCCCAGATACTACCCCATAATGTATGAAAGGAGAATACATTTATGCTATTGTGAAGATATAAACTCACAGAGAATATATTGTACTACTGAATATATTGTAGCACAATTCTTCCACCTACACTACTCATACTTTCATTTTTGAATGGGAGATAGATCCCACAGTCTACCATTCCCTTTAAAGCTATTTAAAATCATTAATCGTTTCTGTTATTAAATGATCCAGAGAGAAGCAGAAGGCATTGTAGGGAAAAGATCTCCTGTCCAGTTGCTGTGGACCAGGAGCAATCTATAGAATTCTACTGGTGTAAGACTCGCCTAGAATGAATCCAAACATTTTTATTTCACTGGATCCTCCTCCATTCCCCCCCCCACTGTCTTGTACCATACTTTTGTGTCCTGCTTCCTAACAGCTCTGATTTGCTCTGCACCAAGGAGGCATTAGAGAGCTTGTTGGTGGTAAGGGCTGTTGCAGGATGGGTTAGTGATGTACAGTTGGATTTTGCATATTCGTGTAATGAAGAAAACAAATCCTTTGGTGTAATTCCTGACCTCCAGCTCTTCACAGACACACAGGTGCTAATTTATCTTAATGCCAGTGTATATGACAGGAAGTGTACTGAATTGATGACTGTGACCCTCACTGTCAAACAGGGAGAAAATGCATTCCATAAGACCATGCATTGTGTTCACAGCCAATACTAATCCCATCAGAGCAGCTCTCTGTTCCCCAGCCATAACACACTACAAGAAGAGCACAACCAGTAGTAACTGAGCATCCATTATTTCCTATACAATCATCCCACAGGGCAGTGCTGGACAATACATACACACAAGGTCTTTGATTATTGCAGAGAACTGATTGAATTTAACTTGATACACTGTCTTCCCACTTTTTTTCTGCCTGGATTTATAGGATGGTTTTGTCTTGCTGGTTCATTGTTTTCAATGGTGAGAACTTTGCCAAGCCTGCACTGCCAGCAGCTTCCTTCCTGGTGAGAGGATGGGAATAAACCTCTTCAGATAGCAGCAAGAGTGGTTCCAGTCTTCAGAGGAACCTAACAAAATGTCAAATGCCAAACCTCGCTGTCCTCCCCAAGATGGTGCTTCCATGTAACACCCTTCCTACCACTGCAGCTACACAAGTGTTCCCTTCTGAGTTACATCACCAACTACTAACAGGTGCTAAGATGCTGGGGGACATTTATATCTCGTTTTCCATGGTCTAGCACAGTTGTTCAAGGAGACAAGTTGACTCAAGAGACAGAGGGCAAATAGACCTGAGTTTAACGTCTTTGAATTTCCTTGTATTTATTGCCTTGCTATTCAACATAGGAATGGGCAGCAGAAAATTTATGGTATCGTGCTCATAGAAACAAGTTTGTATTAACGCAATAAAAAGCTCAGAGCA
The DNA here is from genome assembly GCF_963264785.1 of Psittacula echo. Classification (NCBI taxonomy): domain Eukaryota; kingdom Metazoa; phylum Chordata; class Aves; order Psittaciformes; family Psittacidae; genus Psittacula; species Psittacula echo. The sequence continues at coordinate 3,433,598 of NC_137760.1, read as the reverse complement.
CCAGCAGTTCTAATAAAATGAGAATTATCAATAGAGCAGAAGAAAGAGGGGTGGGAGAAGAAGAGATGGTCATTAAATCACTAACACCAAGGTCTGGCTGAGATGTGCTCAAGTCAATAATACCATAAAGTTTTATACTGGCTGTACTGTGGGAAAATGTTATCATCTCAGTGCACATGAAGACAGAACCATTTAGATGTAATATATTCACCTCCAATAATAGGAGAAGGATCACTTGTGCTGCGGTCTAGAACTCCAAGGGGGAGAGGTGTTGGGGTGGGAGTTAACATCTGGTAGAAGAGCACCACATGCAAACGTTGCTCCAGCAGAGCCAGCCTGTGGGGAAGCAGACCGAAGGCTCCATCTCTGCAACTGCTTCTAAGGGATCCTCTCCCTGTGTAAGGAGAAATATCTTAGTAGAGACAAGGTTTAAATGTACTTGTGATGTCTTGGCTTTCCCCGGCATCTCTCACAGGGACTGGAAAGAACTGGAAGTGGGAGGAATAGGAAAAGAAATAACTGTAATATGTTTACACAAGAGAGCAGAAACTGTAACAACTCTCGCATCAGTTACAGAAGTGTGATGTATAGTGAAGAAGATTAATTCAAGAAGTAGAACATTAAGCCTTCTTTTACATATGCTCAGAGAGGGAACAGCTGCATCTGAGCCATAAAAAGGGAAATACCAACAATGCCAAAAAAATCTTAAGAAAATGAAATCCCAATTAATCAAAAGGAGGAAAATCCCCTGAAGTCACTGCACGTAACCAGTTCTGTTACTGCTTCCAAGGATTTGCGCCAGTGCACTAGCTGTCCCTGCCCATCCAGCCACAGCAAGGGCACAGACCGCTTTGCTCAGTGAAACTCAGGGCTGAAGGGTGCAAAAGTTTCTTTCACTTCCACTTTGTTTCAAACAAGGGTGGCCTTGACTAAATACAAACCATTTCCTAATGCTTCTGTACGGGACAGACAGAGGCTGACACATCTCAGCATCCTGCCCAGTCACTGGGCTGAAGAGATGCAGGAGAGAAGGAGCTGAAGGGCAGAGTTTAGAGCGATGGATCTGTGGCTCTCAGGACTAGCCCTGTTGCCAACAGACACCAGAAACTCCAGATGGAGGAATGGTTGTTACAGCCCTGGCTCCTCTGTGACACAGCTCATCTGTGCAGCAGAGAGAGCTTCCTCCGAGGCCTGCAGCCTGCAGGACTGGCAAGTAATCAGCTAAAAACAATATCAAGAGTGGTCCAGAGTAGAAGATAAAGAGTCAGAATGAAGAAGCAAGGTTTGCACATACAAACCCCAAGTACAGGCAAAGGTCTTGCCCATATATGCCAGCCGGTTTTTCCCTGAGAGTAATTGTCTTTAGCTTATGCCATCAATCCTATTAATTCCACTCCATCTGAAGTTTACAGAGCAATCCCCAAGTGTCTGAATGACTGAAAGGAACACATGAGCCCACAGGTCTCTGTGCATTTAAGACTACAAACTTTCTGTGGGTTTAAGAGTAGTAAATACACAAGATGATTGATGAGAACTTTTCTTTCTTTGGCAAGTATGAAATCTAGAGCCACATCTAGGAGGAGGACACTGGAAAGCAAAGATCTTGACAAAAGACTACAAACAGGTATAATTTACATGGTTTGATATTAGAGACATTCCCAGGGATGTGGAAGATGTGAAAAAGCAGATACTAAACAATTCCTAGAAGAAAGCAACATATTTTTAGGACACATTTTACCATTCTGCACTTCAAAGAAGTGAAAAATAATCACAATAGGAAAGGTGCACTGAGTCCCACTGATGCAGGAAATGACAGAATGACAGAAGAATACAGAAAAGAATCGAACTACGGAGCAACACTGAGATTCTGAGGTACAATCCACTGCCAGATGTCTACAGCATGCACAGTCCCTGGAGCAGGACTGGCAGCACAGACCCAAGCCCTCACCTCCTCCTATGCACAAAACCTTACCTCCCATCAGGTGAAGGGGATTTGTGTCCCAGAGCTCCTGCACACGTAAAAGCAGTTCTGCCTTTAACAGATGTAGATTAATTGGTGCTTTTTCATCAGAGCTTTCCATCTGGAGCATTGCAAAAGCCTTGGCAGAAAACCTAGGAGATCTTTCAACCTTCTGCTGGAGTTGGGGGCACCTGCAGGTGCTGGGCTCTGTCTCGGTGTGCAGAGGTGTGAGCAGGAGCTCTGCTGCTGAACTCCATTGCGTGTGAGACCAGCGTCAAGATTCCTGACTCTTAAAGAGGGGCTCAGCAGACTCCTGGGCTCCCCTGTGGTAACTTTCAATATAACCACCTTGGCTTAAATCCTTCCACTGATTTTATGTCCTTGCTATTTAAATGAAAACTTGCTTTTGTCTTTCTGGCTGACTGAAGCACAGTGATTTTATGGTAGATTTCACATTGCAATTAACTTGCTCCCCCCGCTTTACCCTCCTCCCCTGCCTTGGCTAGAGGAGCCCTGAGATTGCATCTTGGGAAACCTAAAGCCTGAAAAACAATCCCAGCATGTTGCCTGGGTGCAAAACTTGCCAAGTAAAAAGGGACGCTCAGAACTTCTACCGCAGTCACTGAGGATAAGTGTCACAAGTTATGTAGTTCTACATTAAATACAATAAATACATGTACAATGTGGGATAGGATTGCTGACTCCTGCCCCATCTGTTCTGGCAAATCAGCATGCAGCCCTTTCCTCCCAACCCTGCAGTGCTCCCTGGGTTGGCAGTTCCTTGGATTATGGAGTATTATGATTTAGGATAGCAGCATTTCACCTGTACTGCAGCGACTCCCAGAATCACTGACAGCAGCTTATCCATTGATGAACTGAATGACTCCTGAAGAAACAAATCAAATGTATTGTCATATCCCTTCCTCTGGTCTTCCTATTCTTTCTATTTGTTGTGTAATTTATAATTTATATAACTTGTGAGAGCTCAAAGACTGTTTGGTTAAATTGTAGAGCAGAGAGAACTCTCTGCGGTTACAAGTGAATCTCCTGCCTCCCAACTACACATTCCCATGTGTCCAAACAAATCCAACGAGAAACCTTCTCCAAACAAGCTTGGACTAACTTAAAGCTACTTGAACTTCAGTGTCTGCATTTCAGAATTCGGTCTTAAAGCACTGATTAAAATTTAAGCCCTTAAATCTCATGGCTTTTTCCATACCTCTGCAATTGATATAATTGAAGTGCTTTAGTTTGACTTGGTAGCATAAGCCAAAACAGCACTGTGTATATAACAAAACCAGCTACTGGATTATTCCAGTCTTGGCAAGAATGTCCAGCATTTCTAGAACTAATGTTGATAGTAACAGTTATCACATCGCTAACATCACTAAGTATATACCAGTAAGTAAAAGGGTTCTTCATTTCAATGCCATTTCAGCCACTGAGATGTTAAAAGTAAACCTGGTAATTGTTTTACCCCACTATTATTGCTATTGTTTTCCTGCAAACGGCACACACAGGAAAACATGGAAGGAGAAAAGAAGCCTCCCCTGGTTTATTTTTATATACCCTAGAAAATTATAGCACAGCTAATAAAATGAGGGTGTCCTACACAACCGCCAATATTGTATAAATCATGAATAATACATCAGGCAAAAATGAGAAACTGCAATAGAATCAAACCTATATGGAAATAAATAAAACATAACAGCAGCATTGCAATCATGTTAGCTCTGTTGATAAAAGTGTGTTTGTGTTTGCAAGAGAAGGGAGGAAACTTCTCTAGTAAATGATTGTAAAAGCATTAGTAATAATAAGACTTACATAGCAAGCCAAGAGAACTGGTAATTAACAAATAAGCGTCCAGACACCTGAAGCTGTTTGGTGGAGAAGGTAAGAAGAATGGAAGCCAAATGTAACACTACCTTTAAGAAAGTGTCATGGATGAACCTTGAGGGTGGATGGGGACACACACGCTGCCTTGCAGAGCAAATCTGAGTTTCATAATGGTATCTTGCATCGTGTGTCTCTAATTCTGCATGTGAAAAAGTTCTGCCTGAGGAACCCAGAGGGGACTCAGGAACTGGGGGCAATCACCTCAGTTCTTCACCTTGGGTAAGTGTAGGGTTAAATCCCAGCTTTATGTTCCCCACAGATTCTTTCAGGTGTGTTGCCAGGAGAGAAGGTGCCAGTTCAGGGCACAACTACTTCCATTGCAGAAAGAAGAGAAATTAAGAAGGAAGAAGGTGGTTCCATGTTTATGACACTCCACTGGAATCTGCTGCAGGTGCTGCAGATCCTGATGAGATCTCCTTGTTCTTCTAGGTACTTCTCCACACCTCCTCCTATACAAACTTTATTCCACCCACTACCTAATGGAATAGAGTTCCACCCAAAAAGGCACCTTTGGTAGGTTCTGAGCTCAGCACAAGTAAGCTGTGAAGGTATCATCATGCATGTTTAAAGGAAGTCCAAAGAAAATGTTCAAGGACAAAGACTCCACTTCCACAATTCCCTGTAATGATCCCCATGCTTCAAAGTAATCTCTTACCACTAAGATTACTATTAACATTTTATGCAAATGGGATGCATCTCTCTTTTTTTAAGATTCAGAATAATCTATGCATATCTTTATTTTACTGCTCAGAGCCATTAGCCAAGATGAGTTCATGTTTTTATTCCCTTTGCATGCTGGATGTATTTTATTTCTTTGGGTGGCAGCTTTTATCATTAAAGTCAGCAAAACTTGATGAATCCTATTACCTGCCCCTCTCCCTTCCAACCAGACATGATTTATGAGCCAAAACCCAAGTCTGGATTGCTAATAGCCTGCTTTTCTCTGATCTTCTTTGCATTTGCTTCTGAATGGGAACAAAATTGAAAGTAATAGCTCAAAATAACTCTGATTATTAAACAACAATAAGTAGCTTGGAGAACCTATTTACCAAAGTATTCCTAGGATATCATACACATTCATGGACAGTGTGGGATGGGGTTTGTCCAAAGCTATAAGCCACTTACATGCTGTGCTTGTTGCCCTTCTTGGAGAAGGAAGGCATTTCCTTCTTCTATTTCCCAGTCTTTTAATGACTGGGATGCCCCCTCCAAGTGCCCATGCTCCCCACTGCTGCAGCTCTGGTGGTGTTTGTCATGTGCAGGTCCCACCGTGACAGAAGTAACCCCAGTAACAATGATTACAAAGCATGGATGGGGTTTGTATGCTTTTGTACCAGTGGAGTACGCTTTTTGTACTGCAATGGTCAGTAGAAAAGAAGTAAAAGCTGATTTTTCACTTCACTCATTTACAAAGAGCTGCAGCCTTCACTGGACAAGTACTGAAAGCCAAATAACTTTAATCAAGCTTTAACAAAGAGCCAGCAAGGTGTGACTGGAAGGTCGGCACCGCAGCTCTCTCAGCTGCATGCCAGCACTCAGATGCATTTATGCTGTGGCTGCCCTTCAGTGAAGGCCTCTGGAAGTCTTACAGCACCATCTATAAATATTCAGGAGTTGTTGAATGCAGCAGCAGGAAGAGCCTTTAATTTAATTTTGAAGGCTGCAACAGACCAAGCTTTCCAAATCTGATGGAGGGGAAAGGCTCTCCTGCCAAAGCACGGCACTGCTTCTGGCTTCCAAACCCCAGCATTAAGGCCACAGTTTAGGGAGCATCATCTAAGTTGAATTCTCTCTGGAAGAGCAGCAAGAGAAGAGCACAGGCCTTACACTTTCCTGCTGCTGCCCCCACCAACCTCATTCAAGCTAATGGGTACTCGGGAGGTTTGGCACCTTGAGATTTAAGTGGTTGCTATTGATATTCTGGCAGCTCAAGGGAGCCTGAAGTTTCCTGAGGTTTTTAGCCTGGGTAAGAGCTGCATGAATAGGTACTAAGAGTTTATACCTACCCCAAAAGCTGCAAATGCGAATAGATGATGGATAAAAGGCAAAGACAAAAGCACAGAGGAGTGAGGTCCTCTGCCTGTGGCCAAAAGTAGATATGGGGGCATTCAGAGGAAGGGAACCCCTGTGCTTCTCACCAGCTCAAGCCACTGCCTCCCCAACTACTGCCAGGGCACGACTGCTCCATAGACTGGTTCATTCTGCTGCTGCTGCTGCTGTGAGGCTCTGTTCTGTGAGAAACTCAATGTGAAATGCAGAGACAGGAACAAAAACACACCCGCAACAATTAAAAAGGGGAGTTGTTAATTTGAGTTAAAATGAAAAGACCAACTACCCCACAAGCAAAATCTGAAGATCTGTTAAAGTAATAAACCCCAGGACACTTCTTTGTCTTCTTTACTTTCTTCTATATAAGGAAGTTAGAGGATCAACCCTCCAGCTATCCAGAATTAACTGTCCAGGGCAGAACTGGATGGAAAATAGATGAACTGCTGATAACAGCTCTCTTTGTAAGAAACATGGAATGCACTGGGATAAGATAGGGTAAGATCAGGAAGCAACCCATACCCAGCCCTAAGCAGAAGATGATGCTTGGAAAAGAGGCCATGAAGTAAAACTATCACTGAACAAAGAAGATCAGGGCAGAGAAAAAGTTTTTGCTGCCTAAGGATAGTGAACCTTGGCAATGGCCTAATAGATTCAGCTCATATTCATGGGCTGTCACTCACAAAGGGGACACCCGTGGCACAGCAGGGACTCATGAGTCTGAGCAGGAGTCTTGGGGCATTGTATACATAAAGCTGAAGTGCCAGTTAAGATCACAAAATCACAGGATTTGAGTTGGAAAGGACCTTAAGATCATCCAGTTCCAACCTCCTGCCATGGGCATTTACCACATCTTTGGGCAACCTGTGCCAGGGCCTCACCAACATGATGGTTACACAGAGACCCACAGGTTGTGAAAAAGATCCAAAATACAAGCTGGTGGGTGGTTTGCTAGCAAACGATTGTGTTCTCCAAATACGAGTTACCTACAGAATGAGTTATCATAACAAAGGCTACACCAGTGAAAAGCATAAGCTCAGAGTGCTCATGGGGATGCTTTAGCTCCTGCTTTTTCCAGCATGTTAGCCGAAGTCAGGCAGATGTTTACCCATATTGCTGCAAGTTCAGGGTCTTACCTTGAAACCTGCACACCCAATTCTGAGGAACACATGCTGAGAGCAAAGAAGAGGTTAACAACAAAGGAGAAGCACATCTTCATGTGGTGCAATTTCTTCCATTCCCTACTTAATGATTCAGATGCTGTGGTGTGATTTACTATGAGTTGTGACTTCTCACATATAATGAAGTGAAACCCTCTTGGCCCACTGTGAGATGTATGCAGGGATGAGAGCCCAGTAATTTACAGCATTTGTGACCTTATTACAACGTACTTTTTGCTTGACTGCTCTTCAGACCTAGCAGGAGCTGTTATCAAGGGCTCCATGGAATAGTCGTTATTATTTATAATTGGATGTAAAAGAGATTTATCTGTAAAAAAATGTAGCTTAAAAATGTAATTTTCAATAATTTTATGCTAACTTAAAAGAAAAACAAGATACTCTTTCAGGTTAATATTCATTTCAATGATGCTGATAAATGCTGCTCTTCGCAGTGAGAGACAAGTAGTACAAGCTTTGGTAGACTGCCTGTTAAAGGGTAACTAACTGTTGAGCCAGCAGAAGCAATAGATACCCCCCAGGGGACTGCTGACTTGCTCCTCACTTGAAATCTGTAACCTGAAATGCTGCTTCCAAGTTACTACTGTTGCAATCCATACCTTAGTGCCAGGCAGGTGGATGAGTACCACAGTAATTACAACCTCCTAAACCCTCATTAGGAAATATGTACATCCTGCCAATTCATTTATCGTCTAATGGAGTCGTTATCAGGTATCATGATTTCTACCTGCATTTGTTGTTCCCCTACTTCAGGCAATTTACTCCTTTGACACGTGGACTCTCCACCAGTTGTATGGACAGATCCTGACACTGGGGGGCAATAAACTCAAAACTTCTGGAAGCCCCAAATGTTCTGGAAGCCTGATTCACTTGGGATGACATAGAACTTCATGAATTTCTAAATCCAGAGATGGGATTTATTTGGCAGTGAGCTAGGAACCTAACACCACTAAACAATGCTAGACAGATATAACAGGATACCTAAAGAAATCCAGCATCCATCCTAACTGCTGGCCTACAAAATGGTACAGTGTGTCAGATGGTGCTTGTGTAGCCCAAGATACATCTTTCCTTCCAAATTCGTATTGCTTGGAGCTCAGCCTTGCAGTTATGGTGAAGAAATATATCACATCCATTGAACTTAAACCAGTTTAAGTAAACTCAGAGTGTAGTCCCTCCTAAAGGAAAATTTATCTCAGTAATAAATCAGACAATACAGTAAAAGATCTGCACTAAGCTTTATAATGCTTACACAGATCCAATTTAGGGCACTCCTTAACTGGGTTCATCATCCTTGTGGATTGAAGCTAGAAATAAGTGCGGAAGTCGTGCAAGAATAATGACGAGGATCACAATGAAATACACTGTAAATCCTGATCAGCAGCGAGAACTGACCAAGGTTTTATCTGATTCTTTCCCATTTTATCATGTAGCTTCACAAGGAAGAGACGCCAACAGCTGCCCTTGCTCTTAACAGGTGAAAAAGATGCTATCAGGCAGTTTTGAGATCTCTGTCTGAGCTTCCCTGACATCACTATACAGATAATGTTTCTCCTACACTGTAAAATGCTTTAAAAGTTTCACAGGAGTGTATGAAATATTGGTACATGTTGTATTGTTTGCTCAGAAGAGACTGCAGTGAAGCAGCAAAAGGCTTTTTTAGCAAGTGCTGTTTATTCCTATTTAGTCCTGGATTCCACCATCTGCATCACAAAGAGTCTGCATCTGCTGCTTCATTTCACTTCTGGTGGCTTATCATGACAGAACAACAAAAAGATTACAATTTGAAAAACTTCTTCTTTCAACTTTTCTAATCTTTGCAACAACAATTTAACAAACGTTTTCATGTTTGCATCTATTGGGGGTTTTTTTATATATCAGGTCATTCAGAGCTTTCATTTGATTGCTTGAGGAAACCAGACTGCTGCTGCTCAATCTCTTTGCAATGTTCCCTATAGCGCAGCTTCTCAGAGAGCTATCAAAGCACCAGTGGAGGGCTGATAAAATCAATCTGTTAAAATCACCTATACAATTTATTCGTCCTCCTTTTCCCACCCCCTCCGCCTTTTAAATAAGGATGCCTGGTTATTATCCAGCCACCTAAACAACAAAAGAATTCCCTCCTGTACTGTGTTGCCACTTTGATAATGCCAGATTGCTATAGAGAATGTTTGCTTCTAAAGATTGGAGGTTTGTCTGTAATGGTGGAGGTGTTCAAGCCGTGGCGGATATTGCAGAGGTAGCTCCCAAAGAGCTGCAACTTCTATTTTAACGTTGCCCCCGCTTCTTGGCAAAGTTTTCTCAGAGAGACTACTCGGTGGTCATGAAGTCCAGATCCCAGTTATGGCAACAGACTGGAACAGAAGAAAACAGGTGGATATGAAAGAGAAATAAAGGTCTTCTAGTAACACAGTGGCCAGCCCTGCTTTAAATATCACACCACCATCCTCTAGGAAGATCTAAGCCCTTCTCTCCATACTCTGTAGCTCAATGGCCAGAGTTTGGCAAAATACACATTCTCCAAGCCTGCTCTTTGCTCACTCTGCATTATTCCATAGCCCCTGCTCCAGGCTCTCATCTGCATGGCTCCAAGCACCTGCTGGTCAATAGACAGAATTAGTTTCCCATTCCTCACCCTGTTCTACTGGCAGTTCCATTCTAGTTGTTCAGCTACCTATGGCAATATTGGAGGAACATATCCCTTGGTTAAAATCAGCATTGTGCTTTCATGGAACTGGAGTTGCTTCCAGCAGCCCTGGATACAAAAGCTCTGAAGACTGAAGTTGCCTGTGCAAATCCATCACTATCACAAAACTCCATGCTGAAATGCCAGTTCATGAGTAATCTTTTTTACTCCTAATAGTCAGGCTTAAATTGACTTAATTGTATGAGATATAGCCTTGGCAATTTCCTTTTGTGATTTATAGGATTAAAACCTGTTTTCCTGCTGGCAGGCAATGCTGTTCACCAGCCTCCCATCTCCTGTTCCCATTTCATTTAGGCAGAGTGATCTGGCATTATTAAAATTGGATTGTTTCCTTATCCCCATTAAACAAAAGGTGGTTTGATACCAAGTGTTAATATATTATTGCTTTATGTTCCTCCCTGTCCATCAAAACTCCAGCCTGCACTCTGGGGCACAGCAGGAGCTAATCATACGTTAAGAATCAGTGGCAGTGTAAGCAAGACGCATCCAGCCTTGCACCGATTTGTCTTTAAACATTAAGATTTTCCTTTCTAGTCTTTTCTGATGCTCTTTCTTAACAATACAAGACAGCAGAGAGCTAACTGAGTGTCCTGTCCCAAGACTCCCACCCACCAGGCAAGTGTCGCAACTGAAGAAGTATCCTTCCTGCACATCACACAAGGTATAGGTCAGCAACTGGGACATGACAGAACCTTGTTTGTGTGATATTAGAAGGAGCTAAGTCATAATCAAAAGACACACATGCAAGGCATGGTGAGACATGAGGAAGAGATCTCTGCTACAGCCTTGCAGCCAGCACGAAGGGAAGGGGCATGGCAGTCCAGGAGGAAAGGAAAATCAATCTTCTGGTGTGACATGATATTCCTTTGATCAAACTAATCTTTTCGTATTTCTCTTCCCTTTTGTTGTTGCTGTGAACATCTTTTGTCTCGGGGGGAAAAAATGAAGAGACACAAATAGATAATATACTGGCATTTGAAATCAACCAACAGGGCATGAACTTGCTTGGGTGGAAATAGAAATAACCAAGTCTGATTGTATTGATTTGCTACTCAGTTGTGAATCTTGCCCTTCTGGAGCCACCGGAATTAAAATAGAAGCCTATTTTAGGAGGGAGGGAGGAAGCAGTACACATAGACTCTGTGCATTAATTCTCATTTCTTTCCTTTCACCATGTGAATCATCTCCAATGAGGCCAGTTCAGAGTCCGAGTCTGCTGCTGAACACTCACTATTGCTTCATTTTTTTCCAGAGAGATCCATAGGTCAGATTTAGGTGAAGCAAAATACATTTCTAAGTTCCTGAAATGATACGTTAACATGCTTGCCCTTTTGAGGAACTGTCACCAGATTTAGCAGAGATTTCTAGAAGATGAGTTCATTAAGTTCATGGAATACTCTCCCATGGGAAGTTGCTGAGGTTCTTTCACCAGATGTACTCAAGAGAAAATTCAATTTAACTGTGAACTGCAAAGGTTTGCTGAAAGTTAAGAACTCTCAGATCCCAGGACGGGAAACACTACAATTGCTCTTTAAATCTGACACTAGGGCTGGGTTTTACTGTCTGTAAGACAGCTATCCATGTATGGCTCTGAAGAATAGAGTCCAATTCTCTTGTTTCCACCACTGACATGACATTGGACATTAACATGAGAGATCATACTAGCTTTTAGCCTCTTGGAAGCCTCCAGACCCCACAAAGAATGTGTTAAGGATGGGTTAACCATTGCTCACCTTGACCTGTTTAAGCTAAACCACAGCACACATCAGTACAGGTGCTATTTGAATACTTCAGGTGTCTCACATTGCACAAGCTGTAGCAGGGGAGACAGAGCCCCACTGACCTTTTCAGTATTCTGTATTGTGACTTGCTGGAGTCATTTGACTCATTTCATGGTTTTACAGCTCCAGTGAGAGACAGAGTGGGGTGGAATGGTCATCCCAATCAACATAGGAAATGATGAAAGGTCAGCATAGTAAAGTACCCAAGGATATTTCAGGGAATACATATGGGCATTAAAATTTAGCTGCAGTCTCTGTGCCAAAGCCTGTAATGAGAGAAGAAAATGGTAGCCTGTGGATTCATCTCCTGTAGGAGCCAGGAATTACTTTCCATGCAGACAGATATGCACATATTTCTAAGGGAAATGCACAGACACGACACAAAGTTGAATACACGCCTGCAAAACACCATGCAAATATGTCTGGTCATGCAAATTGCAGAACGGTTTATGAAGTAAACCACATAACAAGTGAATGGGATAGGTGGGTTGGGGGTTCTCTTTTTTTCCCCCTCTTTTTAGTTAAATGTTCTACCAGCTGCAATGGAAATAACAGTCCTTGTCCCCCTGCTGGTCGCTATCAGTGAAGATACACTGATTTGTACTGCCTGAAGCTTTGGCTCCCAGTAATCACACACATTTACTTCAGCCCTTTTTGACATCAGCTTCCAAGTTGGCCTAAACCCTTGAGATGGCTGCAGAGCTCTTTGGCTCACCACAGCAGTGTTATTCAGGGAGAGTTGCACATCACCGCTGTGCATGGTGCCATGGCTCCAGTGGGGCTCCCAGGTACTGCTGGGTTGCAAATTAATAACAGCAGAACTGATATTTATTTACCAGCAATGTTCTTCAATAACTTAAGCTAATGCCAGAGCCCAAGATGAGCTTGTGAACTGATGCATAAAAAAGAATCTAATCTTGGCAAATTAGATACTAAAGAGCAGTATTAACTATGGTTTAGATAATCCTGTTTGATAATCTGCATTCAGAACAACTTTTTCAACGTGATACATCTGCAGCAAATTCTCCTTCACACAAATTTCTCTGTTGAAACAATCATGAGTGAGAGTAAATAAATAGCAAGGTAGCTCTGATAAGGATTTTATTGATTTACTTTTCACTCCTCTGAAGCTGGCCTTGATTCAAGTATTTCTATGTAAGGTTCATTTTTGAAGCCTTTTTGGCAGCAGTTTCAAGTTTTTCCCTGCAAATTTCAAGTCAGATTTGGAGCTGTTGTTGATACCAGAATATCTTATTAGCAATAAAAGTATATTACCTATAATTGAATAGCTTCTCAATTAACAAGTTGGAGAGCCAGCAAAAACAGGCAATTCCCTCTGCTGCATCCACAGCAGGAGGCATCTGAATTACCAGAGAGTCGATTAGTGCACTTCCACCCAAATGATAAATAAGTACATAAAATGCACAAGATGGAAATAGGCAAATATTAGCTCTATGTAAAATGAATGCAGGAAAGGTTTAACAATATGGAGAAAAGTACTGTTCAATGTGTAATTTCTATTTGAAATACAGACAAAGAAGACTGTAAATGCAAATGGAGAAGGCACATGAGTTATTCCATAATACCTCCAAGATCACACAAAGTATGCAGTGTGCAGCAGTGACAAAGAGGAACTGATCTTCCTTCACTCAATCCCAGCTCAGCAGCAAAGAATCTGACCTCCTCAATCCCCCTGAACTTAACCAATCTTGTCTTTATTTTTCAACAAACAGAACCCTGCCCTAGGCAATTGGAACTGAAATTAATAACATTATAGAGTTGTTTAAGCACAGGGAGAAAGAACTAATCCTGAGGCACTTATATTTTGTTTGTACAATCTCCTTTCATGATATTAACTCTCAAGTGTTTATTATTTGCAGAAATATATCTCTGGCATTTAAAAAGTCAGCTTTCATCTGTTGGAGCTAGATATGCATGGTGTTTCCATGAGCGGTGTGTTATTGGGTAATTCTAATTGCAAAGAACCTTTTCCTTCTTGGAAAACAGGTTGAAGTTTGTCTAAGGTAATGAAGCACGGGTCTGAAGATCACTTACGGAACAAATTGCGTTAAGTGAAATCAGGCAGTTGTCTGTTCTGATTTCTTCCCCTGTAAAAGCTTGATGTCACCCAGTCCCCACTGCTGATGGACTGTTATTATCGAGCTTATTCTATGAAGAGACAAAAATTAAGTGATTAAGGAAAAATATTACAATCAACTCCCATTCATTCATCTCTCCAAACCCTATGGTACTTCAGCCCAGTTTTTAAGTCACTTTCAATAAATAAGATGGGGACAGAAACGGGAAGGTTGTTGCTATGTAACTTATAGCATTGAAATGGATGAGGCACAGTGACCTTTGCCTCCGGAGATGATGTGCAAACTATTTATACGCACAGCTGTACAAATTACCAGAGTTTAATGTTAAATTCCATGGAAAATCATCTTTGCTGTTCTGCTTTTGAGGAAAGAACAGGGTTTAAATATTTAATAGGCTTTCTTACTGTGCAAGAATATTTAATATTATGTAAGTGAGCCGCACAGAGATCTCATTCAAGGCTCTGGCTTCAAGCATTTGGCAAGCTCTCCTATAATGAGAGTGAAAACGATAGGTTCATCAAATCACAAGCAGCAAAAGGTACCAAAAAACATTTTGAAGGTTCAGCAAAATCCCTTTTATCATGTGCTTTCTGTAGCACAACTTTCAGCAGTGTGTCCTCCCTCCTGCTGCCTGCTCCAAGCAGCTGCTGAATCCCCAGTGAAGTTTACCTTCCCCCTCGAACATGCAGGTAAGTGATAATTAGATTTCAAGTTTACAGAAAAGCCTTCAGAACTTCCATGTAGTGTTCCCAATATGCTGATAAGCTGGAAATCAGTTCTCACTGTAGTTTGACAAGCATTGGTGCAGGCCTGCTCAGTGCTGGAGAGTGCAAACACAACTAATCCAGTGCTCACCAGCACCAGCTGAAAATGACGGGAGATTCTGGCTTTGTGCTGAGATTGAGAGTTAAAACCCTTCCAAACAGGGGGGCAGCAAAAATGAAATAAGAATTCACAGTCCAGTAGAGCTCAAGGTGTTTCACAGGTTTTAAAGAACCTATTTTAAAGACACAAGAGCAGAGGCATGGAGAGGCAGAGCAAGCTGCATGACAGACCAGCAGCAAAGTTTGGGCTTAGACCCAGAATGTCCAAGGTTTTATTTCATGACATTCCCATTGCAAACCTCTCCTAGGAAGCAGAACACAGAGGCAGGATCAAGCAACGAAGTCTTTACTCTCAGCAAAGCCACCCTGACTGAAAGACAAGACCGAAGATGTACAAGAATATTCTCTCTGGCCCAGTCCTGTGTGTTCCAACAAGATTAAACACCCTGACACTGAGTGTTCTCAACTCTGCAGAAGCCACATCAACAACTATTAAAGGTCTATTCAGAGCCTATAAGCATTTTGTGCAGCAAGTATATCAAGTTATGTATAAATACTCACATATTTAATATGTTTCCTTTGGGGCCTTTTGATGTGTATCTCAAATATTACTCTGCTGAATGTACCACTTCATTATTGTCCACAAAGTCAAGAGAACACATTATCAGTAAACAGATAATGGCTCTTACTTGAGATTTAAGACGATAAAGACAATAAGCAGCGCATGTGGGTAGTAACAGAACCTGGTAGATGGGTGATAAGATCCGTGTCTTCTTTTTGTTGTTCTGTCTTCATCTGAGACAGCATTGGGGAGGTCGAAGGATGTGAAAATTGCGTGTGGATTGTGTGTGGCAACATACATTGCACCACAGTCCTGAGTTAAGTAATAAAGTTGGGAAAAGAGCTGGGGTTATTTTGGGTTCTGGGTTTGTTTGGGGTTCAAGTTTAGAAGATTTTTGGCTTTCTAGAAATTAAACAAATGAAACTTTCAATCTGATTTTAAAATGTTACCAGGTTTTATGGATTGAGATTTCTATTTCCCTTGGTTTCAGAATGAAGAAATAGTGTATTGCAATACAGCATGTAAGTAGGGGTCTAGCTGAATTACTAGGATTTGGTTACTGCATCAGAGGCAATGGGAGCACTGACAGAGGCTGATGGGCTTCCAGGGGCAGTGAATCCTGTGTGGTGCTTTCTGGACTAGAGACAAAAACCACAATTTGCCTTTTTTTTTGCCCTCACATCTTGCAATTCAAGAGAAACTGTATTAGGTCAGCACCACTCCCAAGAAAGCCTGAGGCTGCAGGAAGCAGTATGAGTGAATGGGTCTGTGACAATCCTACCTTTGAGTCAGCACTGGATCAATTACCAAGCATGATTTTATGGTTTGATGGACCATAAAGCTTCAGGCAACAAATATCGGGTATGATCTTGATCATGTTGGGTCATTAAGATCCCATAACACTACTTGTTTGCATCAGGCTATTCATCTGGCTGTCCTGGATCAATTTTAGTTCAGCTCTTTCTAGGGAAAATCCCCGTATGCAGTTTCTGACTTATTCTTCACCTCCAAGATTCAGCTGCTGTGTGGGAGCATCACTGTTTCAAGCACTGCAATGTCACCCCAAAGGCAGCCAAGTACTTTCCATTGGCTTGCAAAATACTGGGAAAGTCTTATTTAATCTCCACAATAAAGGGTTATTTAACACAGAAAATGGGTTATTTGGGTTTATGGTGCAAAGTAGACATGAACATGAATGGTTAATTTTTTAAAGACAGTTTCCTGCCTGAGTTTCCATGCAAATGGAAAAGCCACTTCCTGCTGGCAGAGCTTGGAATCAAAATTGCAGGCGGATAGATTTAAATATACAAAGCCCTCCACATATTACAGTTCTTTATGTGCTATTGGAACCTTCCATAAGGTTTTAAAAGAGGCCATAAGTTATACATAATTCTTTGTGTGGGTCCTTGGAATTGGACATTGATTTATACCAGCTGAAAGTTTGACCTCAGATGGTATTCTTGAAACACAGGGAGAGATTCAGTACTCTAACTGATAAGGATACCACAAAAACTACAATACTTGACTATTGTAAGGCTGGTCTAAATAAAAGACAACCAAGCACACCAGAAAGAGGAAAGAAAACACTTAAACTTGGGTTTAATCTGCATATGCTGAGATACTCCATATAGAAGACAAATAATTCAAGGCTACAGGCACCGAGGACTTCATAGAAAAAGGAGGATATTTATTACCAGTGCTGAAGGATATAAAGTTATTTGAAAGGTAGAGACTTCATTCTTTTCTTTTAGGAAATAAGGATTTATATTGCCGTTATATTCTCTTGCTCTGGACAGATGAATCATTCTTGGGAAAAATACTTACCTGATTCAGCATTACTGGTTCTAATGTGAAAGGGAGTTGGGGGATTTCACCCAACACTGTTAGAAACATACAGGAATATAAAGAGTAGCAAAGTGCTGCAGATTTTTTTTGTACTTACACACATTTGGTACCCATTAGACCTCAGGTCTGAATAAGCAATAGCTTTTTTGGATGCAGTAATTGCATTAGGAGCAATAGCTCAATTCCAAAGGCTGAGAGGCATGCAAGAGTCTCCAACTTGCTGACTTTTAGCAAGGTTTAAACCATCAGATTCCAAAAGCACTTGTGAAATTCCCATTAATGGGATCTTCAAAAGTTTTTAGTACATGAATTTGTCTTGAATCAATGACTGTAGCATGTAATGTGTACTACATAGCTTGACCCACACGTGTGCGATGCATGCCACACGTACCATGTCATGAAGACCCTGTAGGTGCTCATATAGGTTTTTGTAGTAGAAGAGATTTTTCATCTTACCTCGTTTTCACAGCCCGTGGCTACCTCCAATACAAGCACCCACCTTTGCTTCTACATCTCCAGAGAGCAAGTCCTTCACCTTCAGAATGCTGTCCAAGTCCAGCACTTGCCCTGCCTTAAGCACTTTACTGCTGCTACCAGTTGGGGGATTGAAGTGGGAAACAGATTTACTAGTAAAGAACTTGTTGTTATTTTACTTCTCAATATTGCTTTCAATTTACCAAGAGCCCTAATTTTGTTATCAGCGATGGTGCTTTAAGCACATTGAATTAGACTCCTCATTTATACCTGCCATAAATCAGTTTAAGATTAAACAGCTCAAGAAAAATGCTAAAATGATTCCCAAAAGCCAACAGGAAATGGGAAACAATGTGAAAACACGAGCTGGAGAGATGGAAGCAAATGACAAGGAACAATAAGAGCAAGATCCAGGAAATTTGTGATTTCCACTCATTTACTAATCACACTGCATGTGTATCTGTGCACCCTGCTGCTTTGTTTAGAATTTCAGTGTAAACCAAATTCCTTCAACCTTGACAAAACAAATGAAAATAAAGGAAACCCTACTTTGCTCCAGCCAGGAAACACTTCGTGGTTGCAGGAATACAGGTTCTGTGCATCTCAAACCCACTTTGAAATACACTAAGTCAAAACGCGATTTACCTTGGCAGAGTTTCAACTTTCATATACATTTCATCTTATAGAGAATAAACGTTTCATCAAAATTGTTTCCCTTTTCTGGGGGGAATACGACACAATTCCAACTGACTCCACTCTGAGCCGCTCATCTCTTCTCCCACAGATAGTTCCATTTATTTCAATGAACCACTCTGTGGAGAAGTGCTGCTGATTCCGAGTGCAGGTACCACAGGGCTATCATCCATCACCCTCACATCACTGAGATCCCTCACACAGCAAAGCAGCACAGCAGGACCCGACCGGTGGAACACATCCTGCTCAAACACTTGACAAGGCATTGAGTGATTCACTATCAGTGACGCACATCAACCGAGACACCCACAATCAGCATTCCTGATCATATGGGTTTTCAGGACCATTACACCTCATCTGATCAAGGACTGATGATTTCATCACTCCATTGTTATCACGCTGGATCTGATGGCTGATACTAGAACTACATCCAGTGCTATAAATAAAAGGAGAAAAGCTTATTTAACTGCAGGGTAGCTACCTCGGGTGACATGACATCTGCAGTGGTTTTCCAAAGCAGTATCTCAGTTTGATGCTTTGTGCATCTGTCAGCTTGTAAAAACAGACAAAGTTTAGCCCAATAGTTGCCATTTTGTTTTATATAAAACATTTGACCCCAGGTGGAGATAGCAGTGGCCTTCAGTGAGGTGAATCAAGAGGTGGTGGTTTGGGGAAGTGAAAGTAGCACTGAATTAGTACAACACGTTGCCCATTATGGATCCACTTTTGTCCTAGACATTCCAAACCAAATGAAGTTTCTAGTGTGGAGAATTTGGTTCTGAGCTCTGCACCATTTAATCACATTTATTTTCACTACCCACTCACAACAAGTCACCTTGTATCGAACATAACTTAATGCTATTATATTCTGAGGACCAAGTGCAGCTGAAACACTAACTTCATTAGTTCTGCAACACTAGCTGTCAGGTAGACTGGCTGCAGCCCAATGGAAGGTGGCCATGTGTGAAGAAACAAGGTTAAAACCAAACCACAGCATGGAGAGAAGATGCAGAAGACAGTAGTGATTCTATATGTATAAGATAAAAGCAGGTATTAGTAATCTGTGTGTGTCAGGTTTTATACAAGCTTTTCCACTCCAAACAAGTATAAAACCAGCAGAAGATAATGCTCCTTGCGAGTGCTTGCAAGAGTGCTTGCAGCGCAACAGCAAGAGCAGAAGGGAGCAGACCTTCCTGACCCCCACAGCAAAGCTCCAGAGCTAATAACATTTTTGCAGGACTTTGACAGTTGATCAGAAATGTTGTGTTTGTGAAAAGGTTATAAAGAGGCCTGCTGGACCCAGAGCAATCACACAAAGCCAGGGTCTAAATGGATTAATCTTCTCACTGTAAAGCATCAACCTGGTGGGTCTGATTCTTCTCATCTCTGTTTTGCACTGATGTCTCTCAGTGCAGATATTCCTGGTTTTATGGAACTGTAAACTTAAACCTGACCTGTTCAAAGAACTTAGTCCAGCTGAAACCTCTTCCTAATTGCTGGATCTTCCCCTGATCACATTCAAATTGTGTATCCTGAAGAACTGGTTTTGTGAAAGTTGAGAGATGAACGGTCTTGAGACTGCAAAGTGCTTCTGTCCAAACTATTGATGACGTTGCCCAGATGCAGCTTCTGCAAGCCATAAGGAAGTTCTTTTTTCTCCTTGCACAATTTCAAGAGCAGTCATGGTTGGAGGGCTAAATCAAAGCAGTACATCTTCTGAGGAAGCACTGTAGCTAATAAAATCTAACCGTAGGAAAAGGAATTAAATGGAAATAGTCTGATAATCAGTTAAGCAGATACATGGTTTTGTTGGAGTATTTTCAGAACAAAATGTTTTTCACCATTCTGTAGTAATTTGAAGAACTAAAGAACGTCATTACTTAGAAGAAGTCAGATAACAGCTACCAGACTTGCCCACTTCATACCAAGATGTTCCATTTTCAATCCCTCTCCCTTTTGCTTCCCATTAGTTACTAGTCCATAGTCCACAGTCCACATTGAATATTACTAACCTTACTGACAAAAAAGCAAAGATTCTAATTCTAGAATCAATTTATGGTCATATTTTCTCCCTGCAACATTCCTGGAACATAACCACCCCATCTGTGAAAAACAGAGGCAGTACAAATAAACGCAAGCTGTGATCCTGCAGCACTTGGGGTCCTGTCTCTACAAAGCTATTGCAGCAGAGGGAAAGAGATCCACAAGCAATCTGTATATGCAAATGAGAGTTTAAAAATTGACATCAAGCCTCTAGTTCAGAAAAAGTCCCTTAGACAAGGAAGTACATGAGTTATTTAAATTGTGTATATATTATAGTAGCAAAGCACCAGATTACAGTCTTGTTTTAAAGATAGCATCTTTTGTGGTTTGTTTTCCTTTCTACCTTCCATGTATTGGGCAACATCAGCTTCATTATACAAATACAATCTTATTTTTTTCCATCAGAACTCCTCGTTTGATCCTTTCTGGCTCCTATTCAGCAAACATGCCAGATGTTGTAATTTGCACCTGCTTGGTTAGGATTCGAAAAGCCTCATTATTTTTAGGTTAGCAGAAGGAAAAGTGTCTTTGGAGCCTTTGATGAATTCCATGAACTTTTCCCACCTATTAACTCTTACAGCTGGTTGTTACCAAGAGGCAGAAATCCATCAATGACTTGGAGCAGGTCAAAGCCAAAGCAGTAAATGGTGTAGCAAAACGGTGTCTAGCCAGTTTATATCAGCTATTTAATATAAATAGCTGATACTTATGTGTGGTGTCACTTACATGTGGTGTCACTTCACAGACCAGGACTAAAAAGTAGGAAGTGACACTTGGCCTTTATTAAACGTTTTCACTTGCTCTGTCTATGCACAAATGAAGTCCTTTCCTCAAGCAACAGCCACAGGTGAGAAATCAGGTCTTTTGACTACAGCAGCAGAGAGACTAAAATAATCTGTTTCCTGAGGGAGGAGCTCTCTGCAATTGCTTCACTGTATTGGAAAGTGGAGCGGTACAGATGAACTTGTACAGTTACTTCCCTTCCTCAAAGCAGAGAAGATGCTTTGAGCAGATGCTTTACAAGATTTATCACACTCCTGCCCAGGTTAGTAGCTCACAATGTAACCTCTTTTGTTCTGTTGCTTTGCTGAGCTAATGGAAACAAAAAACCCTCCTTTGAGATATTGCTTAAAGTCACAAAGTGGAAGCAGAAGACATACATAAGGAGCTGGATTATTAATGGAAACAAACAGCTAAATGACCTTGGGCTGTAATCCTCAGAGGCACAACAGCCCATGGCATTACTGCTTTCCTCCCTGGGCATTTAAACCCAGTCACACACCTGCATCTATTTCAAGTTGTCTTCTATTCTTTCCATGCCAGCCAGAAGAAACTGGAACAAGTTATTGCACAGCTATGGTGAAATCAATCCAATGTTAACAAGTGTCACTATATTAAACAGAAGATGAGAAGGCAGAAACTATCACAAGGAGGAAGCAAAGTATAAGGCTATCTTTGGATCATCAACAAAGCCTTTTCTTCACATCTGCCCAGTTTTCTAATGATCTTTCATGTTGATTCGCCCCACAGGGCTCAGATTCCTATTTGGCTGGCTCCATGCAGTTGGGTGCTCTCAGGGATGTGACCTTGCCCTTTCTGGGATTCAGCCCTGGGTTGGGGTTTTTATCATGTGCAGGGATGGTGACTTCTCAGGAGGCAGGAGTGTTGCTCCTGTGGCATTTACTCAGACTGTAAAGAAAAGAACAGCAGAGAGAGAAAATGAACCTGCTGCTGGGCTCCAAATAGGAAATGATCTGTGAGTAACTGGAACAAGCTGGGATGCAGTAAATAGGCCATTAACATTCCTTTTGGCAAATCTGCACCTGTCAGAGCTGAAATGCTCAAGAAGGGAAACAAAGGGGAAACATCTCTTAAATGAGGTCAGAGACAAAGAGGACTCATTGGACGCTCCTGTTACCGACTTCAGCAGCTTTCTGGCTGCATGTCAGCAGCGAGAGTTATTGCTTAGGGAACAAATGCACCTGTTATGCAAAATCAGTGCAAGATATTAAAATAGAAAACAAACCTGGTGTCCATATACTGCATCTGAATTTAGCACTGGTGAATCTTCCCTAAGATCACATCTGTGACACCCGACCAAAGCAGCCCCAAACTCCAAACCTGCTTTTTGTGAGGTGTTTCAAGGGCTGACAGAGCATCTGAACTGCTGTATATTCTGCTGACCTCTCTCAGAGCACAGATGAACGTGAAAGCTTTTCTCACGGTCTGCACACATTAGAGATGCAAACCCTAGTGATGAGTGAAAGACTGCTGCCAGCAGTTACTATGCATCAGGTCTGCAACTGTAAACAAGGAAAGAATTAACATAAATGCCTGGTAGGGAGAGCTAATCTCAAACAGGAATTCTCCAAGCTCTTCAGCAGCAGAAGAGCATTATTTTCCTGGTTTCCCTAAAATACATCTCAAATTAAAGCCAGGGAGGAGGGCTGAGCGCAGACGTGTGGCCATTTCAGTTAATTTTCGAGGTTTTCCTTCCACATGGCAAAAGACTTTAAAAGAGAAGCTCCTCTATTTCCAGTGCTCAGGTTCACATAATGAGGGTGCAACTTCAGTAACAGACAAAGTCTGGACGGATTGAGTTTTTACCTTTCTTCTGCAGAATTTGAGCAGAACAGGAAAAACACAGTCACATGAAATGTGTGGCTTCTTGGATCCAAACAAAGGAATTAGTTTGATCTTATCATAGAATGGTTTGGAATGGACCTTAAAATCATCCAGTTCCAAACCCCTGCCATGGGCAGGGATGCCTCACACTAGACCATGTCACACAAGGCTCTGTCCAGCCTGGCCTTGAGCACTGCCAGGTCATTTATCACTTCTTTGGGCAACCTGTGCCAGTGCCTCACCACCCTCACAGTAAAGAACTTCTTGTCTCTATATAGCAAAAGAATGATAAGTTAGGAAGGAAAATGGATTTGTCTTGAAATTTCTGCAAAATTAAATATTTATTTGGTTGTTGGTTTTGGCCTCTTCTTTTTGAAGCAGAGAACTGCCACTCTAGGATGAGGATATAGTCAGCGCCTTAATCACTTACAAGTCCATTCACTCCTGAACAGGATGAGAGAAGCTGAGCAATGAGAAACTTGAGTGGCAACAAAACAAGCAGAGCAGGAAAGTGCAAAGGAGTTTAGTGGGACAGAAAGAGCAAACCACAGGAATGCAGGGATCATGACCTGGTTTCATTCAGTGTTTTCCAATTAAAGTGATTTTTCTTCAAAGAAAACCTTCTCTGTGGAACACATTTGTTTCTTATGAGCATTCCATGAGGAAAATGGAAAACCTCTATGGTAACATTTGACTTCATGGTAAAATTACAACCCATTTTTCCCCCACAAAAACAACAAAATGGTCACTCACTGGTTTTCAAATCAATTCTCCTCTCACTTTTACTGAATAGCGAAGTTTCTTTCTCCTCAAAAAAAGATTTCTACTTAACCCTGACCAGCTCCTCTCTGGATGATCACAGGATTTCTCAGAGAATGGAACTGAATGAATGAGAATGGAATTCTTTATGAAAACATCCACTAACTATCAGATATAATGGATGAACTCCATGTTTCCTAAAAGCTCATTTAGAGCAAAATCCTGCTTTAAGACCACACTCCACACACTCCATATGGGTTCCCCTGCAGGAAGGTGGATTTCCGTCCTCATCACATATCTACGCAGTGTCATGATCATCCATTTCACAGGCACAAAAAAAATGAGTTAAAGCAAACAGAAAATGGGTGCATTTACAAGACCTGTCCTGCCTTTTCACATCCAGTTCTCTCCGCCTCTCCTCTGCTTGGGCATTAGGTCTGGTAACAGTGAAAGGACATTTTTCCTTGAATTAGTGTGAAACACTCTGTCAGAGAATAGTCTAACTACCAGTAATTTTCAGATCCATTTACATGACATTCCACTTATTTAATGCAGTGCCATGTTGCTGTTCCACTTCACTGCATTCATTACATGTGTCCTTAAAATGGAAAGTTCTCATCTCTGTGAAGATCACATTTCTTGTGGTTATGTATTGCAGTATCTCCTTCTCATCAGCTGCTTTAACTGCTCATTTGCATCAGATTCTTAGCTACCACAAAGACTTTTTCAGAAGCAAAGATGTGATGGATCCTGAAAGCCAGCCTCGTTTGGCAGGAGTAGCTATAGATGCCATTCCAGGTGTTTTGGCGCTTTTAAAGCCATAACATCTGTGTATTTCCTAGTCACAAGTGTTGTGATTACAGCCACACAGAAAATACAGAAACCAGAAACATTCAATCCAGGTTTCTTCCATTCTGACCCATTTTCTTAGCCAGGAGTCCAGCTTTCCCATCCCCTCCACTGCACCATCCTCCAAGGCCCTGCAGATGAATTAATGTTTCCAAGGCTACAGAGCAAATCAAAGCCTGAAATAGAATTAGAGCCTGCAATTACTACTTTGTACTTGAAAGTCTTAGTTTCTAGACCATGCAAATGGCTTCCAAATGGAAGCTTGATTAATACCATGTAGAAACTTAATTAACTGACAGGATCCATCTATTGGTCAGGCAGCCAAGTGGCAGCATTTCTGCTGCTCAGTCACTGGAGATGTGAAACTCAAGCTGGTAAAGTTTAAAAGGAGAGTAAAGCTGCAAAACACCTTTGCTGTCGAGTTCCTCAACTTACATTTCACTGCCTGAATTCAGGGATGTGTCAATGCAGTCCTTTTACATGCTCCAATAGCCTTTTCACTACAGAATCCAAGAACTTCCTATTCAGCCAACCCAGAGGTTATAGCAAGCAGAACTGCTTCGGGAACTCCAGTTCAGCACAACAGTGTCTTGCTTCTTTTCGCAACCTGTTTTTAACACTGACACATGCTGCTTAACAACTACATTATTCATTCCTAAACACAGCTGCACTTCAAAGGTGCACAGTTGAATGCTACACAGTTTATAAGCCCACGTTTACCTGTAACTCATTAGTATTAATCAGAAACTAGCAGGAAAAGCTCTTTCCAGGCTCATGACTGAGGTTCACTCTTGTATTCTAAGTTGAAAATGGAACCAGAGTAGCTGCCAGCTGGTGTGTGCCCAGTGAAGGGAAGTACACTTGCTTGAAACCTCTTGGAATTTGGAATGGCATTTCATTCTGTTAGGACAAAGGAAGGCTCAGAGCAGGGCTGTGAAGCAGCTAGTCTATAACCAGTGTGGTAGAAGTGGTTTGAGCAGCAGCCTCAAGGGGAAGCATTTAGCTGCTCAGACAGCAGTTAGGATGAGCATAAACCTCCTTTCTCCTACAAGGAAGGAGTGCAGATGCATATATGTAACAGGCCACATTGTCTTGAGCCAGCTGGATTATGTGAGCTTTTATGTATTTGGAGTGCATTTCTGCATTTCTACAGACCTCTACAGCCAGAATACACTTTTTAATCTCCTAATTCTAGCAAAAGCCCAAGTAAATATATTCACAACTACACACTTACTACAGTGAGATTTTAATCTAGCTTTCATAGATTGAGTTTCATAGGGGGCAGGTCAGCACTATAATTCAGATACAGAAGTCAAGAAGGTAATGGACTTGTTTGCATTTACAAACTCACAGACAGTATCAACAGCAATTTTGAGAACATAGAATCATAGAATAGTTAGGGTTGGAAAGGACCTTAAGATCATCCAATTTCAACCCCCCTGCCATGGGCAGGGACACCTGCCACTGAACCATGTCATCCAAGGCACTGAACACCACCAGGGATGGAGCATTCACAGCTTCCTTGGGCAACTCATTCCAGTGCCTCACCACCCTAACAGTAAAGAATTTCTTCCTTGTATCCAGTCTAAAAATCAACTAAGTCTCCTGATCCACCATCCCAAGGTACAAAAAAAGAGAACAGGAGGAACATGTACTCTCTTCCACGCACTCTTTACAACAGTATAAACCTCAGTGAGTGAAAAGGAGTCACACTCAACTCCAGATGCTGTAAGTGGGGTAAGGTTAAAGCTTGAGTCATACACACTGAAGCAGAAATAAATTAGTTTTCCCATGTCAGGCACTATTAAAAATTGAAATAAACTACTAAAGCCAGTGGGGAATTCTCCATCTCTTGATGTTTTTAGTCTAGATCAGATATATTCCCTGGGAGACATTAAGTCAAACACAAGCTATTGGGGCTTAGTAGAAGCACTAAGTATGGGAAAAATACTATGTTATACTAGAGAACACAGATGATAGACGCAAAAATCTCTACACCTTCAGATCCATGAAAGGATAAAATCATGACATTGACCTCAAGAACAATGACTTTATACAAGCTCTTCCCACAGTAGTGTTAAGGAACAGAAGGAAGAGATTTTCCCCATTGTTTCCAAGGGAGTTGTTCATCCAGAAAAGCAAAATTTCCTGGTAGAAAGCACCAAGCACGACAGTTACCCGGCATCACACACGCCCGGCTGCAGACAAGGGATGAGATACACAAAGGATGTCAAGAAGAGAGAACAAATTTAGCACACAGGAAAAACAAACAGGAATTACTCATGATGAATTGTTAATAGCCTGTTTACTGCTGAACCTATCATGGAAAACAGGAGGGTGTCTAAGCCCATCATTTATTTCAGGCCAGAGAATACAAAGGGTAGTTAAACGATAATGGGAAACTGAAAATATGGTTGAATTTGTGATGCTAGTGGCAGTTCATATGGGTGGGTGCAACAAAGAACAAGGAAAAACATCCTACACAAGCCCAGAATAGCAACAGGCAGACACTGTGGGCAAACTGGCCTTTAATAAAGGGGGGAGAGAACTCCGAGTAAGCCAAATGTGCTGCCAGAAAAGCCCTGGCTAGAGCTATGCCACTGAATCAATTCAAACAAATCATCTTTCAAGCATCACTCAGGCATCAGACTTCATAACTCAGTTTATTTTTAGTATCTTATTTGCCAAGGTACAAATAAACCCCTGGTGTTTGGATAGTTGAACAGGGAATTTATCTTACAGAAGACTGACAAAATCTTTGCCTCTACCTGAACTTGGAGAGCAAATATTTACTTGGAAGCGATCAGCTTCAGGAGAAACAGGAGTTGCTTTCTGTCACCAAATTCTGAAGGAGAAAGGTTTAGGGATATGTGTTTGCACAAAGCCAGCGAAGGAAGGGTTAGGGACATATGTTTGCACAAAGCCAGCTAAAGCAAGCAGCAGGAGAAAGGGGCCTGTGAAGAGCTGAAGGAGCCTGAAGGCTCCAGTGTCTTAAACCTGTTTTTCCTATAATTGGCTCCCTAACTGTCAAACTTAAACTTTATTTTGACATTAGTAAGCATGAAATACGCACCTGTGGTTCATTCTCCATATGGAGCCTGAACCATCTGCACCTTCTGCATCTGAATGGGCAAGGGCAGGACTATGTTCTCCCCAGGGAGTTGGTTCTCAGCTGGACCTCATGGCTGGTCAGCACAGTGTCACAGACGAAGTGACAATTCCCCCTTCTGAAGGCAGATCTCAGCAGCATGAGTGGTTTGAGCTTGGATCCTGGATGTAAAACTCACCCCACATCACCCCTTCAGCACACACTGCAAGTGACATCAGAAAATAGTTATTGCATGGACTTACATTGGAATTGCTCTAGTGACATCAAACACAAAGCCACAAATCAAGCAAAGGGGGATTTAGACACAGCCTTTTTTTAACCTTTACAGTTCTTTAAGCATTGTAAGTGCGGATATTCATGCAAAGCAGTCAGTACATTCCTCTATCTTCACTTGACTCTTGCATGTCTCTCTAAAGTATTTTGAGCAATCTGTGTGTAGAAAGTGTGCATATTACTGACCTGATCTCCAGATTAACCTGTGCATGTATTTAGCGCATGGTTCTTCTGTTGCAGATACACATTTCTCTTTTACACGAGGCTTTCAGTGAATTGCAACACGTGGCATTCTCAACTTGTGCAGTATTACGAGTGTCAGCGCTATCAGGATGATTAACAATAGGTATTTTAAAAGAAAACAGTAGGTAGTTAAGACCTGCTCTTGGAATATGATTTATGGAGGGTTTTTATGACAGAACCATGACTCTGAGACAAGAACAGCATGCATTCAGCAACCTGAAGCAAGTGGATGTTTGCCCAAGCAGACTGATGTTTACTACAGGATTCATGTTCCTGTTATTTTGCAAAGTTAGTTAAAGTCAATAAGGAACAATAAGAAATACTGTCCTCAAACACAGGGAACATTATGGGATACACCACCCCACGGGTATTACACATATCCCACTGGTTTTGTCACAGAAACAGCAAGCAGATCAGATCAGTCACTCTAAAGCCAAACTCAAAAATAGGCACAAGAAGTGTCTTCATAGGACATTTCTACAGAACATGGAAACAGGCATTACTTCCTTAGGTTCAATGGAATTTCAGGCCCCACAAGATCCCTGGGAATGCCAAGGTTACACTAGTGTTGCTGGAAGCTGCACAAACATAGCAAGCAAGTACCAAGGATGGAACAAGTGAATTCAGACCTGTGGTACCCTCCAGGGCTATTTTTGGCTATTTTTGGCTATTGAGCTGTGGTGAGCTGCTGTACATCTAAAAGGAAATGAAGATATTTTACTTTGGGCAAAGTTTTTTTTGACTGTTTCAGGCTTCCCTGTCATCCCTTGTTTTTCACACATAAACAGAACAACAATATAAAGAACCAGGGCTTTTATGTAGACTCAAAGGATAACCAAGAGATCAGCAACTCAGTGACTTGCCAAAGTTCTGTAACAAATCTATAGCCCAGGTAAGATCCATACCCATGGGAATAACTTCCTTCTCAATTACACAGCTGCAAACAAGTTGGTTTTTTTCCCCCCAAGTCCCCAAAATCAATAAAGCTATTTAGCTGTAAAAGTGAAATTAGTGAGACCCAGATTAGCTCCCAACATGGTTCTATTGATCTAAACCATGAACATTTCCTTCTCTGCATGAGCATAACCATGTCTTTACTGTATAGAGACATCACTCCAGGTCACAGCCAAACTGAGCGTTCTACTTTGCCTGCGTTCACCCAGGTAACATCTGAAACCAAAGAGAGTTCTGTGATACCACAGAGATTACAGCAAAGCTGGGTCCAGCTCCATCACAAAAGCTAAATGCTTCCAGATTCCCACACGTCTGTGCCCAGCCTTTCTGGCCATAACTCCTTACCTGCAGGAACACCATTGCACAAGAAGTGATTGACAAGGACTTTGTTTTTTTCATGCAACACCCAGAAACTCCAGCAGAACCGGCCACTGGACCTGCGTCAGTCCTAAGGTGTAATTTCTATTGATGGCCAAAGGACGGTTAAGAGCATCCCATTGAAAAAATAAACCCCGCAAGATGTATCTGGACCTAGCTTTAATTCCTAACCATTATCTTCTTTATTATGCACTTTGCCTTTGCTTCTACTTGCCAAAGCACCGGGATATCTGGAATGTCATTTACAGCCTAATGTGAGGTGCAAAGAAAGCAAAGCAATAATGAGGATTGTGCTGCTTGCAAATGCTGTTCCCCAACTGAGACATAACCACTCCCTGGCAGTCAAAAGGCCACATATGTTGAACAGAACAGTTGTTTGGAAGATTTTCCTAGGTTTTATTTTGTTAAATATTAGAAATGGATGAATGAAAGGAAGAAACCTCTGTGCTTAAAACCCCAGGGGATGCAAGGAAATGGGCTGCTGCAATTGTCTAAAGCAGCTGTAAAAACATTTACCCTTATTCACATTTGTGTTCTCTTATTCCTTGTTCTTTGGAGCTTTTGTCCCAAAGCATTATTTTGCAGGAGTTTGGGGTTATTTGTGTTGCAGCAAGGGAGCCCAATGTACTAATGTTAAACGGCTCTGAAACGCAAGATTTGAGAGCAGGTTTCTAAGTATCTATTCATTCTGAAAGAGAAATCAGTGACGTTTGGTAAGTAAATATTATCCTTACAGACCAACACATGGCAAATTATCACATCTGGGGAAGAAGCAACTTGCTCAGGTCACAAAGAAGCTGGAGGGGGAACAGCAACTGCCATTGCTATTGTTCAGCATTAGCTTGGTGATGGCTAGCTAAGAAACCAAGCCAAAAACTCTTGGTGCACCTACATTGGGTAAATTAAGGCAGATGGAAAACATGCCAACAAGCAGTGTTGTGGAGACACCAACATGTCTCTGTGCCTAACCTAACTGCTCCTGTCACAGCATCCTCCCAGCATCTCTGTACAACACCCTCACTGAGGGTAGGGCTCAACCAGCACATCTGGTTGAATTACACAGATGTTACTACAGCCTCATTGCAAAGATGTTCAGTTTCCCAGAGATGTTTGATTTTGCTGACAGGGACCAAAGCACATCACGTTCCAGTGATGTCCCCCAGTTCACACAGGGAGTCACTCAAGCCTCCATTCTCACGGCATTCTCCTCCATCCTTCTGCTTTCCACTCTCCTGCTCCCTCCCCGCCATCCTTCTCTTCTTGAACCTGTCATGTCTGCATCAGGAGTGCAATTGGAAAGGGAATCTCAGAGGAGCTACCTGTCAGATATGTCTACTTGGAGATCAGCTCTGCTGCTTAAATGTGGAAAGGAATGGTTCCTGGGAGGAAATATTGCTGTATTGCTGTTAAGAATAGGAACTTTATCCAGCTGGTGAATATGACAGAGATCTATCAAAATAAATAAAAAATAAATATTAAGTCATCAAACCTTACTAGACCACTTGGGTAGCAAGGAGAATAAGGCTCAGAAGATAAAGGAGATTTATTTTTTAGCAGATGGAGAGCATCTACATGCAAAAAAAAGAAAGCTCAGAGAAATTTTCACAGATTGGTCCTGAAATACCAACATGTTCTTAAGGCACTTTCAGGTAAAAGACATGTGAAAATTAATAAGCATTTTAACTACAAATATAATTACAGGTTTAGGTCATTAAGTGATAGAGATGGGTCTCACACTATTACACCCAGAAAAGAGTCATCTGCACATGCTGTCATTTAAATGTAGGATCTGGATGACTGACACTTTGCTGTCTGGTTTAGATCTAGCAGCCCAGCCAGGTTTCTGCAATCCTTGCACGGTTTAACTCCTATTAGAGAGATCAGCTTTCCTGTGGGCTCTCTTCATTCTGTACTCTTTGGACAAGTACCTACTGGTAGCTTCAGAGAATCAGAACATTTACTAGTGCAGCATTTTACAAGGGAAACTTAGAGGCGAACATAAAAGCCTACAGTAGCAATTTTTCAATACACTTCTTATTGCGTAGTATGATTCAAGCAGTAATTGCTGGTATCTTGATTTTCCTTCTATACCACAAAGCATGTCCTAGCCCACATGCCCTGTCTTTTGGAGCTCTCTATCAGATCTCCAGAGAGGCAGAGAGATGCTGTGGGTGTTCACCTGCAGCGTATGTGACTTTAAAAGTTGGCCAACCAGCCAGATGCCAGTAAGAGCAAGACGAAGAAACAAGTGTTTGATCCTTCTAGTTGATAAAGTGTCACTTCCTGCACCAGAAACGTAAGAGGAAAAGCAGCAATCCATAAAACAAAAAAAAAACCTTTTCTTTGGTCAGTAAACAAACCTAGAGAATAGGTTTTCAGTGTGTTGACAATGTTCTGGCAGTTCATTAATCCCAGCAAAATCTCTCCAAAGTTACTGATGCATGGATTCCATTTTCAAATTTCTCATTAGTTCCTCTTTATGGATTAAATGCTGATGTTCACGACTGAATGCACACAGCTTCAGCTGATGGATGTAATTGGGTTGTAATGGATTTTAGCTGCTGTTCCTTCTGATCTAGCCAATTTGAAATGCAGTATCAATGTATTCTCCCCATCTCTCTGTAGGGAATGAGAAATTGAAACCTACAAGATGAAATTTATCAACTCCCATAAAGTTCACTCCAACCACATAAAACTGTTAAACTTCTCATTATCATTCAACTACAGTTATTTCCCAAACTCTGGTCAGGCAGTCAAAATATTAAAGTGCATTTGAAAAAAGTAGAATTGAGCCTTCAACATTCTGTATGTCCCCAACATTGATTTAGAGGCTGTAAATATTACCAACCCAGGATGACATTAACATAGCAAAGCCTTAACAGCGGGAACATCAAGTGATATGAAAGGATTAAGGGTTGCAGAACCTCCTTCCGGTTTTTAATAGATCTCTATCTCAATAGATAGATGATTTGCTCTCACTCTGGGGCCAGTGTGCAAAAACAGCTTTGCACTTCCTCCCCTCTCCATAAACAGCATCTGCCTTGCTCTCAGCTTTCACTGATTTAATCCAGCCTTAGCTAACCAGAGGAGTACAGAATAGTAACAGTATGTGTGTATTCCATAAGGGAAGGCAGAACAGCAAAGGCATAGAAAGGTTGACAGAAGACCCCTGTGGAAATGCAAGGATTTTTACCAAACCAGGGAGATGGACACCATAAGGTGGGGGAAAAACTGGCTGTAGTTTGGGTTTTTTTAGACTTAATCTAAAAACCTGGCTACAGTAATGCTTTGAGAGATCTCAGTGCAACTGGAATGGATAAAATGCAAATCTGGAGTCAGATTCCCATAGTCATGTAGTAGCTATAGGCCAGAGAACTGGCAATAGACTTAATTCCTGCCTCCAAAAAGTTAGAAACTGGGATGTCAATCCTGATCAGTGCAACAAATAATTTAGTGAGATTTATGACTTTGTAATTACGTGTTTGGAGGTAGGAAACAAGCAGAAAGAAGGATTTAAGTTGGTGCAGCTCTGGTCAATGCAAACCAACGACAGTCATCTAACTCGAATCTTTTTGATATCTCAGTTCTCAAAGTGTTTTTACTTATTCATTTTCTTGCATCTTCATTTACTCAGAGAGATACATCTTGAACAGTGTCAACCACTGTCTTCTACCCTCCTTACCCAGTGATAGCCAAGAGTGAGGAAGCCCAAAGCCAAGGCCAAAGATGGTAAAAGGATTTAGGCAAATTGTCCTGCTGAACGTTTTCTTCAATGAGCCCCACACGTGAACAAAGAATCTCTCATTGGAATATTAATGCCTCTAAAATCTGAAGGTGCAGAGAGTTTACCATTTAGCTTCCAGAAACCAGACAACTAGGCATCCAGTTTTGAAAACACCAGATTTTTTGCCCGTAGAACTATCTAATTCCACTCCATACAGGAGCACTTTGCAGAACAGCTTTGGAATGATCTTTCCAATGTTGGCCAGCAGCATGATCTGAGCTGCCTGAAAAACCTCAGCACTGTACAAAGTCCTAAGCCTCTGCAAATACAGCCAGGTCCACCCAACATTCCCATACTCTTTAAATCTTCTGACATGAGTAACGAAACCTGTGAGCAAGATCAAGCATGACAACAGGCCCCCAATTCAAAGCAGTTTTATTTTGATGTGATTGACTTCAATTGCCTTTACATCAGGCCCTATCAAATGAACCCATTGCAGCTTTCCAACTTGCCAGCTACCTTCCCTATCAGCTGCTGCTAGGACTGAATCCATCCTATCTGCATCACTCTCGTTCCCTTTCAGATTCTAGGCCAAATTCAATAATAGTTGTAAGTGAAAACTTCATTATTGACTTCAGTGGAGTTGCTCATGCTTAAAGGAGGGATGAATCTGACCTGTTCTGCCTATTACTGGCTACAGAGTCCCAATCTCATTATAAAAACCCAGTAAGACAGATTTTAAATTTCTTAGTTTTATTGCTATTACTATTAGAGTATTCATTTCCATTCTACAAGGTATTTAAAGACTGGCATCTCAAATAAATTATACATTTAGGGCATGTTAGAATAAACACTCCTCACTCTGCCAGCTCATACTCATCTGTCACTTCCTTGCATAGAAGCAGTGTGCGGCTTGCTGTGCTTAGTTAAAACAAGCTTCCTAACTTGAGTATAATTGTAATCAGTATTGCTTTATTTTAACATCTAGAAATTGAATCTATAACCTCTCCACCACAATGCTGAATATAATCTTTAAATGCTATGACAATGAATTGTAAAGCAGTATTTCCTCTATCCTCAGAGAAAAGCAGAGACGCAACAGAACTTGTGCATTTGAGAAACCTGAAATACAAGCCTTTGTTTTCTCCATTTCTCTTCCTAGAGTTCCTCTGTGCATTTGCAGCTGTAACTGGGCACATGTGAACATCAACTTGACTCGGACTTTATGTGTTTTCTGGCTCCAGCTCTCTCTGAAGTGGGGATGCTCCTATCAGATGCTTTAAACTGTGTATCACCCTGTCTCCTCCATGACATCAGAGCAGATCCATCCATGCTACCTCTTCAGCTGAGTGAAGTGTCAAAGCAGGGCAAGGAGGGGAAAGGAAAGATCTACCTAAGATTAGTAGTAAAAACTGTACACTGTAGACACTCAGGAAGTAAGGATTGCTCAAGTGGCTGTAGCCAGTGCTGGTGGCACAAGCAGCACTCAGACTGAAGCTGTGTATGAAACCGTGCACTTTCTTGAGTGTTATGTGAATACAAAAGTCTTCTCATTTGTTATCACTAATACTTGTTCTCTTCCAAACCTGATATACTCTTAATTAAATGACTGTAGTCCTTTTGTAGATTATGCATAAATCTTCATTTGTTTTCTTTAGTAGCACTGGATCTGGTTTTGTTAATTGCATAAATGCTCCCCTCAGGCAGAAAAGCAATAAAGCTCAAATATAGCAAGGGTTTTGCTTAAGGAGACTCAATTTGATTTAACATCACTGTCAATATGATGAATGACAATTCTCTCAAATGAGTCACCCAATACCTTGAATTCTGCACTGGAATATTCATGTCATTAGGGCGCAAATGATAAATTCAATTTGGAATCATATTGGCCTGCCCAGAATTTCCCTTCATTTGAGGAAATAGAGATGCTTTGTCTTCAACAGTTTTTAATCAAGATCTCAACCTTTTTACTTCCCTGATATACAAGTCAAAGTCCCTGTTTCAGATTTGCCTAAATACTTCGCCTCAGTTTCCATCACATTGCTGTCATGACTCTTAAGAGAGCTCAGATCCCTGGATCTCAAGGCTTGTTTGATGGTGGTCCTGCTCAATTCAGGCGCATACGCCTGCATTATGAGTAGGAACAAAACTATTACTAGCATTTTGCTTCCACATGAAGCATATTCCAAATGAGGTCTTGAGGCACTTTGACAACCAAGTATCGAAAAGGAGGTAGAATAACAGGTCAGGTTTAGAACAGAAAGTGGCTCCCAGAAGCTTTAGGCATTCATTAAAGTGTTCAACTACTGCCTCTTTCAAAGAGCAAAGAAGAAGCCTGAGAAGAGCAAGGTGTGTGGTGAAAGGTGGAGGTTCTTGCACTCTCCCAGAATAATGCTGCATTACTTTCAAGGAGACACTGCATACAATTAGCAACCAAGTAGAGATCTTTTTCTTCTTGTTTTGTCTTTCTAGTTAAATCATCTCCTGGTCTCAGTGATAGTGCCATCATTTTACACACCATGCGTTTGTTCGAAATGCATTTACACATATCATATCTTGATCTATCATCTCTTCCCCTCATTTCCATACTCTAGGTTAATACACCTTGTGATACAGCACATTGGCCGTGTTCAGAATAGCCTGGAAAAGACAACATTAATAACCCCATATGGAATCTATCAAAGAGTATATGCATCCATATGTGTAATACATATTTCTCTACAGATACGCAGCAAAGCAAGGCAACAACCATGCCTTTCCTTATCAATATCAAATCTACAGAGCCAGAGGCCTGATCCACTTCTTCCATACAAGCCCCACACTCCCCCCCCGGTTACTAATGTTGCCCTCTGGAATTCTTATACCAGCTTCACACTTAGAGAACTCAGCTACTTCTGGAAACCCGTAACCAGCTGAAAGAGTGTGCCAGATACAGGACATTAGAAGAAATAGCGTTACATTTAAGCCTTAGAGTTTGAACCCCAACAGAATCAAACTGGTGCCTTTTGTCTGTATCCAGCCCTTTGCTGGCTTTGTCTAGGAGTTGCCATGCACTTCCTAGTCCAGGGATACACAACCAATTAATCAGGTATTTGTATTTTATCATCTCCCAATGTTCTGAAATTAACACAGGATGTTTTTCTGGGGAAACACTGAAGTGAGGTATGAACAATGCAACCCACAAGTTGCAGTTGACAAGAGTGACACTTCACTGCTTTCAGGTATCCGGAGTCTATACAGCTTTTCCTGTAGAGTAATTTAATTCTGTAATTTAATAGTTGTTTGGCTACTTCTACTAAGCTGCAGCCTGACATCAGTACAGACACAACCCAAGAACTAATGGAACTCTTCGGTGGGAAACAAAAGTTCCTTTAGAACTCCCATCAGGTCACTGACATGAGAGAAATGTAGAGAAATAGAATGTAGAGAAATAAGAACTTTTCTCACTATTTCTCACATGTAGCGAAATAAGAACTTTTAACTCCAGAACAAAGAGGCTCCTATAGCAAAACAGATGGTTTTACCACCTCACTTCCATGCAAATTTAAAGTTCAGAAGTAGAATTTTATTAGATCAAGGTGGGATAGAATTTTCCCTTTCACAGGATAATCTGCAAGACATTCTTCCATTCTAAGGTGAAACACATCTGAGATAATAAAACCATAACAGAACATTTGAACACCACAAGGATGTCCAGCCCTCCAAAGGAAGATTCAGACAATTCAAGGTCTCATCCCACTTTTGAAGAGGTTTAATGTCTATCTAAAGCTCTTTTGGGCTGTTAGCTTGGTTTTGCTGAGGGAGAATGACTGCTGAACCTGATGCATGGCTCTACAGTAGAAATCTCACCCTGCACAAAGGTGTTTGCATGGCGGGTGCTTGACAGGTATAGCTTCACATAGGCTTTACTCTCCAAACACAGTAAGGTTCCAGTAGAGAATGAACAAAGGACTCTAATGGCCTCTTAGCCTGCCCAAGAGATGAGCTGTAAGAAATTAATACGAGACAGAAGAGTGGGGATAATGATGAACATGTGGTTTGGAAATGAGTGTGATGTAGAACTGCCAAGATTTCAGCAAAACCTCATCACAGGTAGGCTCCCTGCACCTTGCACTGTGCAGTCTGACAAGGGTGTGCAGCCTTGAAATCAATTGGCAGCACAGGAAAGAACATTATTAGGCATCTGCAACCTCCAGACACTCTGCAGCGACAGGATTTGTTGGAGGGCAGAAATGACAGGTATGTAACAACAATATCTTATTGATATGGGCTTCCCGAGCAGTGATGGAAGAAAGGGTGAATACTTCTGACAGCAAGTGTCTGCGGGATATGTTAGAGGCTTGATGGAGCAAGCAAGGCTACAAATGAAGTGGTACAGGAAGAGACATGGACATGGCACACGACAGATAAAGATGTAAGTAGGTCAAACATTACTATCTCAGGGTGATAGTGACATTTTGGCCTATACAAAGCAAGAGTCATTTGTTATTATTTTGTTTAAGCCCATTAAGCACACTGGCTGCCACCTAGCAAAGCCATTTGTATTAAAATCATACTGATGATTCCACTGCTGAGAGCTGCATTTGCTCTACAAGGTTATTAATTATGCACCAAACTGACAAAGACAATGGCACTCACCTGCCTGTGAGGGAATTAGAAGACTGGAGTTACTAAGTCACAGCTGCTTGTGTTAGAAAGATCACACACTGGGGCTGTTTGTTTGGAATAGAAGGACAAGCAGCAGATAAAAACATAGGCAATAGCAAATAGCACCTAAAAAGGTAGTGCATGTCTAAGTGCCTTTCTGCAAAATCCAGCAGAGGATGTTAAGAAGCAAATGAAGAAATGCAATTAGCATGCAAAATCATTGTTGCAGCATGTTAAAATATGGACACTAAGTGAAAACTTGCTGCAGTGATTGCAGCAGTAGATAAACACAGATATTTTTAACAGGTCTTTTCAAAGACATCTACCCACCCAACAAGCTCATTTCAGGTTTTCAATCTTTGCAGGGGTTTAGAACATTAGTGTTGAGTAAAAAAACCTGTCTTATTGCAGTCACTGATAAAGGATGCCTGAGTATCTGTAAAAAAACTATTAGCAAACATGGATTATGAATGAAAGGCATCTTGAACCCTTTTAAGACTACAGATACTTGACATATTTGAAGAGACACATGAGTATGACAGAATGGACAAAATCCTGCCTGCTTTTGAAAACGGGCCCAGTATTTCAATGCTTACATTGCTATTAGCATCACTAAAGCTATTGATAAACCAAGCAGAATTCAAAATACATGGCCAAATGTTATTGTTTCATTGATTCAAGACAAGAGCCTTCTTCTTAGAGGTGCTTAATTCATTTGGAGTCCGAAGTTTGTACAACTTGAGGTATTGATTTCATTCTAAAGAGATGTAACACCTTTCAAGGCAGTAAGGCAGAGATGAGGAGGATAAATCAATTGAACGTGTTTTTCTGCATGTCATAAAACAGTTTTGCATTCCACAGTCCCAGGGTTCTTTTGTCCAAATGGATTCTCCTTTCATTAGTCTTCCATCAAAGCCAGACAAACTGGCTTGTTTTTCCCAAGTAAAATGCTTAAAGCACTTTGATTAAGCAAAGATTAAGCAGTTCCCTTCTCAATGAGCAAAATACAATACTTAGGAACTTATGAACTTACCTTTTCTAGCTGTCTTCTGGTGTCTTCGGTCCCAGCACTGCCCTTTCCATAGACACATGCAAGTTGCTGCTTTCCATCTGCAGGCTTATTGAGCAAAAGCCATTTACTTTTTCCTGTAGTTCTTTGAAACCATCTGCTGCTGCTAGAGATTTGCAATGAAAAAGCGAGACACTGAATTCCCAGCATCACATCAGGACGTTCATCTTGGGCGTTATGTTGAGTGCTCTTGAATAGCCAGTGAAATGCAAACCGCTAACCAAAGGCTGCTTGGAAAATGCAGAGAATGTACATCTCATATTTGTTTGAAATGCTGTATCCAGGAAGTAATAGCCACATGGATGGTTTTTCGATACATCTACTTTTTCTACTAACATCAGAATAGAGATTTTAGCAACTCCCTTGTAACTGAGTCAAGTTTGACCACAGGGCTAGATCCTCAGCTGCTCCAGTCTGCAAGTTTCCATGAAATTGGTGAAGCTTTGCTTACTTACGTCAGTGTTGCCTTGGGTTTCTTCTCAATTATATATATATATACACATCATTGCAAGTCATTTGTAAGTTCCATATGAGAAGTATCACGATGAATCAGAGTGCATTAATAGAAGAACCCAATAGCTTGGAAGGTGAGGTGGAGCTTTGCTCTTTATTAGGGTTATTTTGCCGTTACCACATTCAAGTTTCACCTGGCGCTGGAAAGAACCTACTGGTGGCATCTGCAGAGTGAAGAAGTCCTCTTTTCAAGTCATACTCCTCCTCAGTCCTTTATTACTTCCTCAGGGCCATGGAGCTGGAAATCCAGAGAAGTATTTAATCCGATCATTATAATTTAAACCATGTCCATTTATTTAATCAACAGGTATTTTCAGAACAGTACGTTGTTCTATAAGGAATATATAGGCACAAATAAACCCCTTCCCTATCAAAGCCACCATCAGCACATTTTGGAAATCAAATGTCTATATAGTCTCTCCCTTCACAGGATTCCCTTTCCTCTGCCCAGTGTCCATAATAAATAGGTGGTTCTTTTGTTAATAGGAGTAACTGTTGAAGGGAACTGGCACCATGACACTAAAGCTTTTATCGGCACAAGTTTAAATAGTGACTGAAATCATTACAAAAGCAGATTGCTCAGTATTTAAAGGACATGGACAACATTTGTCCATCAAGAACACAGGCCCTGTTATCAGTAAGTAGCAATAACTATTTGTACAGAAAGAAATAATGTCAGGAAAGGGACGTCCTGCTGCTATTATTACCTGAAGGCGTCATTACAACCATCACACAGCGCAGTAACGCTTTACTTTTCTATTAGAGACTTAGAATCATAGAATCAACCAGGTTGGAAAAGACCTTTAAGATCATTGAGTCCAACTGTTACTCCAGGACTGCCAAGCCCACCACTAAGGGTAAACTGATCTACCCTCAAGATCACCCCTTATGGCTGCCCCTCAGGATCTCCACTCGCAGCCACCCTTCATCTGCCCCACATAGTGGCCCACATTGTATAGCTGCCACCCCTACCCCTCATGGCCACCCCTCACACCCAATGGCTGCCCTTACTCTCCCCTCACGATCTTCCCTCATGGCCGCCCCTTCTTTCCCCTCATGATCTTCCCTCATGGCCGCTCCTTCTTTCCGCTCACGATCTCCTCTCATGGCTGACCCTTCTTTCCCCTCACGATCTCCCCTCATGGCTGCCCGTTCTTTCCCCTCATGGCCGCCCCTTCTTACCACTCACGATCTCCCCTCATGGCTGCCCATTCTTTCCCCTCATGGTCGCCCCTTCTTATCCCTCACGATCTTCCCTCATGGCCGCCCCTTCTTTCCCCTCACGATCTTCCCTCATGGCCGCCCCTTCTTTCCCCTCATGATCTTCCCTCATGGCCGCCCCTTCTTTCCCCTCACGATCTCCCCTCATGGCTGCCCCTTCTTTCCCCTCACGATCTTCCCTCATGGCCACCCTTACAGCAGCTACAAAAGGTCCTGGAGGCTCCTGGATAACAAAGTCCTGTAACACCAGACCCAGGTAGGAAATAGAGCAGAGAAAAGCCATTTGTATCACATTCAGGCTCTAAAACCAGAGTTTCACTTCAGTCTGAGCACAGAAGTGGCTCTGGCAGAGCCTGTAAAATTCCACCATTCCCAGAGGATATCAAAGTTTAACGTTTCAAACAGCAATCCCAATATTTGACTTCAAAGACACATTAGTACCTTTGATACGGCATGAAACCCAGATGGCTGACACTGTGCTGCTCTGTCACTGTAGGCAACGCAAGCCAAGACTCAGTGATGTTAGATACTGAGATTGGGAAAGCTATAATTGCTTATAGCAAAAGAAGTGAAGAGTTAAATATATGTTTGAGATAGAAAACACCTTTGATACATTTCCTCTCTTTCACACTGCATTTCATTCAAATCTGCAGGATTCATGCACACTGTCTTCGTCCTGCAACAATTCAACTTGATGTTGTCCACCCTGAGATTTGTTTTCCTCAGGATCTGCAGTTCCTTGCTAATTGCCAAGTTGGGCAAAGTTTGGCTCCGTTTTGATGTGCTTCAATATAAAGTGCGCTAAAACACCAGAGACTGAAAAGTGTTCAGGAACTTGTGAGTTTTGGTTCACAAAGAGCTATTATCTATCTTTAAACAGCCACCAGATGGAAGCAGTCCTATTTGAAAGCTGATTATTCAACTGAAGCTGATTCCAGAGTAACCTCCATTGTAGCCTGCAAAGATTTATAGTGGAGCTGTGCACAATCACTGGGGTATTGATGACTTCATACAACTGCAGACATCAGTTTTCCTATGCTCAAAGAACACCTCCAAAATCCCTCTGCTCCCTCTGAATGAGGACCCCAATCCTTAAAAACAACCACGCACAATTGCTGTAGATACCAGCAAAAGATTACCATGGGATCCTATTGCTTCTGGAGAAAGGAAGAAAGGATGAATTAATGGATTTGCCACAAGGTAAGCAAAAGCAAGATCTGGCTCCATGACATTCCATCAGCATTTGTTTCCTAGCATGACAGAGACAGATGGGCTTTTTTGGAGAAGGATTTTTAGAGAAAGAAGAGAAAAATACATCTGACCCAAGTTTGACAACAAAATGTCAAGCAAAGATGGGAGAAAGGAAAGACAAACACGTATAAAAAGGAATCATCTCTTAGCCTACACCACTTGTCAGAATAAGAGCTTCAACCCACGGATCCCAGTAATTACTGAAAGTCCACACTCAGCAATTGTAAGAGTTCAGGGGAAGATGTCTGTGCTTTGGCTACAAGTTCTACTCATTGTTTATCACTAAAGATGTTTCCTATCTAAAGACAGTGTGCTGCCCACATCTGTTACTTGATAAAGATACAGCTCATCTGCAACAGGATTTCTGTTCAGCTCTGCAGCTAAACCGAAGCCTTCCCCACCATGAAGACCCAGTGACAGGGTGTCACTGCAGAGCACTGCTTGGGCACTGACCATAAGGCTAGGATGTGCCAGCTCTGTGCTGTTCAGCCTGTGTGGTAATCCTTCATCCCTGCTAAATCTGCCTCTCAAGTCCCCTCAGGAACATCAATATGATCATTACCAATTATGTAACGACAAAAAGAGAGAGATTAGTAATTCAGACTTAAGATAGCATCAAGATTTATCACCTTGTATGTGTTGTCTCCAGACAGCACTGCAAAGCTGTCACTGGGAGACACCAAGGGATGAAAGCTAGAGCTTTGTCCTGATTACAGCACAGTTATTCTTTAGCAACAAGTGAAAATAACTTATGCTTGGGAAGGTATCTGGGTGTTCATCTCTGTCAGTAACACTGCAGCCTCTGAATGCACAGAAATGAGGCATTTATTAAAACTACTTCTTGGGCCCTTAGAAGCTGCTTGCTGATCCCAGGAGGACTAAAACTACCATATACCTGCAACAGCATTCCCAAGGAAGAGCTCTCCTGCAACCCAGAGAAATTAGAGGGTCTCCAACATTGGAGGTATTTCAGACTTGACTGAAGGTCGCCCAGCACAAGCTGCTCTAAGGGGTCTTGTTTTAGCAAAGGGACAGACTAGACCTTCAGAGGTCCCTTCAAATTCACCTACTCTGGGTTGTGAATTGTGATGGATAGGAGTTCTCTGACCAAGGATACCCCTGTCCTGTTTGTGGAGGGAGGGAAACACCTTAGTTATGCCATTCAGATACAGTAAAAAATTAAACCAGTTTCACCTTGAGTGTATTTGCGTCCATAAGAGCTCTCTTTAAACAAAATATTTTGGCCTAAATAAACTAACTTTACCCTTTCACTACTGCTCTCAAATGTTAGCATATGAATATTGAGGAACTGTAGTTTCTCAATGATTTGACTTCTTGGGAACATAAATCAATCCAAAACAACATCCAAGGGGTGAATTCATTTGACAATGACTTTCTTTTAAGCCTAGTTAAAGGCTGGATGAATTACTGCAGGATGAGTCCATGTCAAGGGTAGTGCTGGTTGAATACTTCATTAATCTTACCTAGAGTGAGCGTGGATCATAATAAAAAAACAGATCACTTCAAAAATCATTCTTTTTATCTGCAGAAAACAACTTTCTGCCCTTTCTTTCCATTTGTGGCATTAACATGTTAAGAATCAAACTGCAGAGAGAATTCCTTTGACCATTTGAAGGCCGTCACAGCTCACTGCCACACTAGGGTCCACTCAATAGCATTGTGCTGCTGGAGCACTTAACACACATCACTGCTTTAGACTCCCACAGTGTCACTAAATAGAACGGCCAGATCCTGGCTTAGACCGAGTCAATGCACCCATGCTGATTTATACTATTTAAAGATGTGGATTTCATGCACTGCAAAACTTGTGTGCAAATCAAGCATTTGGAAGGCAGGTTTAGCTCTGAGGTGTAGTGCAGCCTTGTCAATAAGTGTCACTGTTTTCACTAAGGATTTTCTTCTTTGACATGTAAATGAAGCAGAAAGGTTAACAAGAAGCCTTGATCTCTTTATACACTATGATCTTTGACTGCTCTGGCCTTCCTCCCAGCAGTTTCAACAGAGCAGCATCCTGAATGTATGAAAACTGCTCTATTTCCAGCAATTAGAGAAACTAATGAATCCAAACACCACACAAAGCCCAGATTTATCAGTCTGCCTGCTCCCAATTTGTACCACACACTGTGTTCTCAGAGACACTAAACTGCATAATTCAGAGGAGGTTAGAGCTTGCTGCAACAGGTTTCTAAAAGCAATGACTACCATCTGACAGTGCACTCCCCCTCTCTTGTCACCTTGTTTTTCCAGCTTGACACAGAGCATTTTAGTCAGGAGGCCGTGTCTCACCATCTCGCTACTGCAGCTCCTCTTTGTCCATCCATGCTCCCTGCTTCAGGTTACTGAAATGGAACAGGAAAGGCTTCAAGGAGCAGCCATCCCCTCCTTTGCTACTACAGTTGAGAGCCCAG
Source organism: Psittacula echo (assembly GCF_963264785.1). NCBI lineage: Eukaryota > Metazoa > Chordata > Aves > Psittaciformes > Psittacidae > Psittacula > Psittacula echo. The sequence goes on along the minus strand of NC_137760.1, from coordinate 3,389,446 downwards.
AGTATTCATGTGAAACACCTCTGACCGAGATTAACACCTATATACCAAGCTGTGATCTGCATAAGAATCATGCTGCTATGAAATACCTCATCTTAGAAGGGACTTTGGAAGCCCTCCAAGTCTGCATCTTGCATGAAACATACATCCCCTCTTCACCTAGCACATACCAGTACTTCTACCATGTAACTCCATGAAATAAATGCTGGATAAAGAGAGTATTTAGCTGCTGAATTCATAATGGACCAGCCTAAGATGTCGACACCAGTTCAAGCACAACATGGATTAAGTTCCAAAAGATGGGGAGCTTTTGAGCCCTTTTAAAGGAAAGCACTTAGGAACATGCTGTGAGGTTTAATGGACTATATAGCTCTGGAAGTTAAGCTTGGGGTTCAACACATGGCTGAGTAAGTGCAAGCACTGTATTGGGAGGGCACTGACTATGAAATAAATGGGGTACAAGTGACAAACATCTCCTATTACACCCTTGCTCCTCCTGATAGCAAGAAGGTTTGACAGTCACTCTGGTAAACACCTTTAAATAACTTCTTAGAGTCTTTTCTACAAGTGCATCAAGCTCAGTTGTTAAAAAGCCATCCAGCAACAAGGAAGCTGCTGAGGCAATATTTTAGGTGCAAGGGAGACCTTTTCTCCCCCCTATTTGGAAGCCCCATGTTAGAAAGGCAAAGGGAATATCTTGATGCCAGAGGAATGGAAATAACAACTAATTTCTCCAGCATTTTATGTCAAAGGGATGTTTAATTTACCATTTGGTTTAATTAATCATTGCATCTAATACACTTAACATTTCAATAATTAAATCAGGTTTCCCTCTGTTGCTGTAGAAGTTTTCTGTTCAGTTCCATCTTTAGCTGTTTCATCAGCCCTACTGTTCTCTGCTTGTGGCACTGTGTGCAGAAGAGGCCCAGCAGCAGCTTTCTGTCCTGGCCCTTCGGCTGTGGGAGCAGGGACTGGACACTCATGCTCTGTGCACCGCGATGTGAGACGGTCGGGAGCCGTCTCTTGGTGTGGACAAAATCCCTGAGACAGTTGCAGGAGAAAATGCTTCCTTTGGAGAGTGCACAGGCCTGGGAGGACGCACTGCTGGTGGGGCAGAGTCAAGGGCATTTTCCTCATTACAGTTTTGCCTGTTTTCCAAAGAAGCTACAATTCTGATTTTCAGAATCAGAGCTTGGAGCACCTCCCATACAAAGACAGGCTGAGGAAGCTGGAGTGGTCCAGCCTGGAGAAGAGAAGCTGTGTGGAGACCTCAGAGCAGCTTCCAGGGTCTGAAGGGGGCTACAAGGATGCTGGAGAGGGACTCTTCATCAGGGACTGTAGTGATAGGGCGAGGGGTGATGGGTCCAAACTGAAACAGGGGAAGATCAGGTTAGATATAAGGAAGAAGTTCTTTACTGTGAGGGTGGTGAGTCGCTGGCACAAGATGCCCAGAGTAGTAGTGGATGCTCCATCTCTGGCAGTGTTCAAGGCCAGGGTGCCTTGGGTGACATGGTCTAGTGAGGTGTCCCTGCCCATGGCAGGAGGTTGGAACTTTCCAACCCAAGCCATCCTATACTTCCATGATTTTCTAGAGCCAAAGTCCATGTTTTATGTAAACAAACTGAAGAGTTCTATTCATTTAGCTTTTTATGAAAAACACGGCTGTGCTGAGTCTAAGCCCATTCTGAATTCATGTGGATGTGACACTTGTGGCTGTGACAACTCATTTGCAGCAACTGAACTTTGCTATCTGCTCGCTACATGCCAAGTCATCACCCTCTCCCTGCGCATCCCACTGCCATAGTATACGAGGCAGTAAGTAGAATAGTTGCATGTTATTAAAATCCTATATTGGGGAAATAATCTATTCATAGCTCATTCCTCCCCTCCTCCCTTACCATTCCCTTAGAAACAGCTCTTCTCCACAGTAAATAAAGTCAGAAAACCTTATCATTAATTCTATTTAGGCCTAATATGTCATAAAGCAGGCAAAGCAGGCCATTTTCCTCTCTGCTGGGGCACAAAACATGGATTAACTATTCCAACCAGAGCTGTGAATGATTTATTAATTCAATTTTGGAGAGTGTGACTGTCAGATTGTATAAGTTTGTTATAAAGAGTCTCTCTGAGGACTCTTCCACTCTTTTTAAACCAGCTGACTGACATTTCACATGCGTCACAACTGCAACCATCTATCTCTTCACCGTTTGGTCTCAGTGGTACACAGAGGTTACGTAGTTTGTCCTGTTCACAGTAAGGTGTTCGTAGCCAACGAGGGAGAGAACCAGTAGCTGGTGATTTGTGGCAGTAATTCCAACCCATATGCCCACTATCAGGCTTCAATCTAAGGCCTGTCCAGTGCTCTCTAGGGAACTGGATCATCAACTCTGCTTGTTCACAGTCAGAGTGGTTGGGATTGTCCTGGAGGTCACTTTGTCCAACCCCCCCAGCACAAGCAGGTCCATCTACAGCCAGTTGTCCAAGGCAATGCCCAGGGTTTTGGTTTGGTTTTAAATATGTCCAAACATTGGGAGACTCCACAACCTGTTTCCAAAAGGAATTCATTCTCTACTGCTCTCCTTTGCCATGTCTTGATTCAGAACCACTAGGCTGGTTCAGGAGCTCCCAAATGGGGAGCATTGGGCAAATATACATATCCCTGGAAAGGCTCCCTGTGCCAACCTACCTGTTAAAATCCCTCCCAAAGGATGAAAACTGCTTCTCCTGCATCTGGCCTAATACTGATACTGGTTCTGCCTTCATCGCTGTTAACTTCATCAGAAACAGACTGGAGAAACACTTCCTGAGAAGGGAGAGGAGCTGCTACCAGGGACGCTGCTGTTGTACAGTGTAATTCCTGTTCCGCATGAGCAAACCAAGTCTAGCACCCTTGCTCTAGTTGATAGTTCCCACTAAGAGTGATGATGAGCTCCAACACCTCTTTCACTTCCTTCTGTCTATAAGAAACAATCTTGTTCCTATGAATGTGAAAAAATAAGCCATGTGTGTAACCAGCATCTCTCCTGTGTACCAACAAGGCCAAGATTTAATGTAGATCTGTTTCTTGTTTGCTTCAACGTTTCATTTGTTCATGTAAAAGCTATTGGGGTATTTTTTTAAAGGAGTATCAGTAAAACGTAAAACAATTCAGAAATATATTAATTGCTGAGGACTGAAAACTTGTCATCAGAAAACCAAGACAAGGCATCCTCAGAGACTGCAATACCAGGGAGAAACACTAGTAATTCAGTTTCATCTCCTACAGTGAACACAGACCATTACATTTTAGTCATTTACTTCTGGAACAAATCCACTTTTGACTAAAACATGCTTCCAAAAGGACATGTACCTCGGTTTGAAGACGTCACTTCCCCAGTAGCTTGTGCCACTGGCCACCAACCACACAGTTATATCTGATTTTTATCTATCTCACTTTAGTTTATTTTGCTAATTCTTGCTCTACCTTTCTTCACTAGATTAAGGAACCCTTTTGTATCCACTGTGAAGTAAGAACAGGAGCCTACTCTCAGTCCCCCCGACACCATATGTTGTTTCATTTTTAGATCTAAAGGATTCAGTCTCATTTCCAAAGACAAATAAATAAAAACCATTTGAAAGGCTAGAAACATGAATAGTAAAGTAAATTCTCTCATTTGCAGTAATAGCTGTGAAATGCTACTTGGGGACCAGAAAGTATCTCGATCCTGTTATTACACGTTCATCATCCCTGGTCCATTTCCAGTCCCTCAGGCAGTATTTCACAGCTACAGCCCTCCAAGGCAGCCATACTTTTTGGTAATCGGTCATATATTTTCCATGCAGACGACAGGGTCAGTTCTTTTATAGGGCTCTGGCTCCAGCCAGCCTGACACTTCGCTGGATTACAGTTGTATAAAGGTCCAGGAAGAAAAGCATTGAGGATATGAATCACTTCAACTCATTTGTACAGGCTAAAGTAGAAAGGAGGCTCTGCAAGGTGTCTGTGGCACTGATTTACCATCCAGAACCTCCTGGGCAACTGAAAAATGAGGTCTGGAGGCCACAGGGGCAATGGGGAAAGATAATTCTATAATCTTCCCTGGGTTTTTAGGAGATTGAAAGCCACCTCCTCCTCTTCAGACATCAGTGGCTGCTGGGCTTGTGGGGTTAGGAATAGAGGCCTCATGGGATTTCAAATTACCTTGTAGGAATTCTTTATGGGGTGGCTCTTCAGCTCCTGAATTGTGCAGGCAAGAAGAAGATAGTGGAAAGAACTGCAGTGTAAGCCACAGAAATAAAGATTAGCTTTTCCTACACCAGTGCTTTATGTAATAGTACTCTGCAATAGCAGGTTCCCTGCTGCAAACTCCACCACAACCAAAAGTGGGAGGGAGAGGGATGCAGAGGGGCAATGGTTTAACTCCTGCAACAACCTTTGCCAGAGCAATTTTGTCAAAGCATTTATTCTGCCACAAAAGAGACATCTTGACACACTTGGTTTTTTGCTTTATAATTTCCTATCATTCAGAGTGGACGTACTCCCTTCCATTCAAAAGAAGAGAGCTACATCATTAAATGGATATTTCCAATACCACGCTCTGTTTATACTACTTGTATATGGTGAATTACTGCCCTATCGCCACAGATTCCCTCCTGAACAAAGAAATTGATTTATAACTGTTTTTATTGTACATGGATCTAAGTTCCAGTTTTGAGCTCTCAATTATGCAGTAGGAATGGAGGGCTCCAGAGCTTCAACAAGAAAATAATCAGAATTGTGGCAGTTTATTCCCGCTTTGCAAGCGCATCAATGAATGCAGAAGGTTTTTAAAACAGAGCTGGCAGGGTAAAGGGACCTTAAAAAAAAGGGTGAGCAAACAGTTGTCATATTGCAAGAACATAACAGTGATTTAACAGGGATAAAAACAGCCTTAGCTCTGACTACGCAATACACTCGCCACCAGCTGAGCTATTCTCACAGCCTCCGGTCACTGCTGGTCCACAGCAGACGGGGGCTGCAGCTCAGCTGAACACTGTCTTGAGGAATTAGCATCTTACATCTGTCACAGGCTAAAAGCTGATGCCATTATTGCAGGACAACTGGTGTGCACGTCTAACACCCACATATCTTCTTGTGTCATTGCAACTGGCTCATATGTCTGAGCTTTAAAGGTCTTACCAATGTAGAAAAGTGCTGTCCCCTCCTTTCATGCTGTGTAATCCTTCAAGCATTTCAAACTGTAGCCTCAAGCATGGAAAAGGAGAGGGAATGGTATCTGCAGTAGAATTGTATTCTGAGTTTCTGCTCGCCACCAAGTCCTTAAGGGCTCTTGAGCACTAAGGAAGGCCTCTCCTCCACCTTATCTATATAGAGACCTGGACCTGCAGACAGCAGCTCTGAGTGCCTCAAGATAAGCAGGGTTGAGACATGTTCTGTGCAGGTAGGGATAGGACCACTCAAGACAGTGGAAAACCTGGGACTGTCTTTGAAACTGCTTTCCGATGGCACTGGCAGGGCTCTATAGCAGCACTGCAGGCAGTCCTGCTTTGCACATCAGGAAAGAGGGTTCTGCCTTTTGTTCAGAGCTTCTTTTCATTTCCAGATTTCAGTATAGCATCATTATTTCAAATGCTATTTCCCTCGGCAAAATCACAACTGTGTAATTAATCTAATTAGTTCCTCACATAAGCACTACATAAAAAAGCAGCTAAGCAGGTACAGTGCATGTCTTCCCATTGCCCCCACAAGGAGAAAGAATCCCTCTCTAGCATATTTATAGGCCTGCTTCAGATACTGGAAGCTGCTCTGATGTCTCCACACAGCTTCTCTTCTCATTCAGCTTTAAAGCACAACTGAATCATGTTTTTAAGTTTTTCCCCACAAGCAAGTCATGCTGCTAAAAATAAGGGCAAGACAGGAAGCACGTAAGTCCAAATTCTCATGCTCAGACTGAGAACCCCAACTGCTTTAGCAAACCTCCCATACCCTGTGCATTGCTCCACCAGTCTCAGACTGAAATTTACCTTACAAAACACTATCCATGAGAAACTGGAGCTTTAGTGAAACAAGTTCCTTCCCCAAAAGTTTCCAAAGGTGTCAGCTATAAAAGTCTCAATATGAATTTTGAAAGGTGCTCCAAAGTTCCCAACCACTCCTCTGTTTTGCTTTTTAACTTGGCAGGGTTGATCCCAAAAGGCAAATCTCCAGCCTCAAGCCTTCCTTTGCTAGAAAGCACTTTGGGGATGTGCACCCCAGAGACTTCCTTCTCTGGTTTAGAATGAGCACACTGACAGAGCCTCCACCTCCCATCCCATTTCCACCAGTTTAAGGATTCAGCTCATGAGGTGTTCACTCTGACTTGTAGTGCTGCGGGTAACCACATTACAGACCGTGCTTCCTTATGCCTCAAGTTCTGTAGTGCTGCTGATGCCAAGAGCCAAAGTATTTCACCCCAGGAGAGAGGCAGACTCCTCATATCCTTTAGATCAGTATGTACACAAACCAAATAGAACAGCCCATTTATACTAACTTGGTTTCTGCTTTAGAATAGTAAACAACCAGGAAACAAACTGGCAAGAAACCATCAGATCCTCACATTTCCCACATTACTTAAGGGGAAGGGTCAAAACCAATATTTTGGAGTTATTTGGAAGGTCACTTTAAGGGAAAAAGATAGGAATATGTTCCCAAATGCTTGGCCTTCATAATTAATGAGCGTGCTGAAGACAAACCCACACACATTTCAGGAACAGATGGGCTTGTTTTGGCTTAGTTGTCACCAAAAAGCTCTTTTCTTATTTTTAAACCCCAAACATTAGTTATTTCTCCCAAGTACCTAATTCTTAACATGAAAAGAAGGGGAAAGTGTAGGAGCAGAGGACGGTATCTCCTGATTCTAGCAAGTGAGACAGCCATGGAAGAGGAAGAACTGATGGAGGCAGGTTGCCCATGAGCAGGGCATTCCTCCATTCATAGAGAAATGGAACCCTTAATGCTGCAGAGAAACCTCAGAAGCATTTGTAAAGGTGCTGCAGTCCACATGTGCTGCCAGGGAACTTCTAACCCACAGGGTACCGTCAGCTCTGGGAGCACAAACAGCTGCAGCAGCAGTCAGTACATTGAGGATGCTCTGGACACTGGTCAGATACGGGCTTACCTCAGTTTACTTTGCTGTGCTTTATTCACTCATGGCAATAATGAGATTTCTCATTGTGACTGAATCTGAATATTGAATCAGTACCCATGTCATTAGTGGAAAGAATTAAGAAGTTCTCCTTCCTCTATTGTTACCTCAGTTATTAGCTTCCCTCTTCAGCTCTCAGAATGGCAGATACATTGAGGAGCAGCAGCAAATGAATTCCCCTCATTTAGTAATTTAACCATTACACGAACCCCAGCTGACGATGTCAAGAGGAGCTTCTTCTCCTGCTTTTAAGAAGGCAGAAAGTATACACTGTGCTGCCAAGATGCCCAACTGGATTTCAGGAACAGGACACAGTAAGCTGAAAACAGTAACTGCCACAGCTCAAGATTAGATTTGATTTGCTCTCTGCTCCTCAACCGGTGCCACAAACACTCATGTCATCTAAACTTCAGTTCATTCTCAGGGCATCTACTGGAATCCAAAGAGTGGCTTTGAATTCCAAAGGGAATTTCTTTTAGTCCCTGGCTGCCTGCAGCTTGTCACCTCCCTGTATCCCCCATGACAAGCACAGTACAACCCTGACAGTAGTGCAGTGCATGTAACCACAAGCTGAGAAGCCCCCTTCCTCTCTCCCCTTTCTTAGTCCTTGAACCTCAGGCTTTTAAAACCTCATTTAAGATGCCAGAAATTCATGTTTAGCTGCCGTCCCTGAAGATGGAATAGGAGACACCCAGCCTGTTAGACAATGTGGTGCTTAGCTCCCTGAAGACTGGGCTCAAAAAAACCACAAAGTATAGACTTTTAAGGCTAATTGCTTCCAAAATATAGTCCCCATTCTCTGTCATTAGAAACCCTCTAGGGATAAAGTCAGTAAAATAACTAGTGATATTTAGGTAGCTTACATTTAGCAGGCTGTGCAGTGAGAATGGGGAAAAGAGTCCCTAGGCATTTGTGTCACCCAGCTGCTGATAGAATGTTTAAGCTCCTTAAAAATGTGCTTCTCTGGCAGCATCTCAGTCAGTCTTTGTCCTCTCCAGCTTCAGAATGATGTATTTCTAGTCCTGTATTCATTTGCCTCCACGACAGGAAGATCTCTTCCAAGCCATTTCCTCTAAGGCTTGTTCATCTACCAGAGGACACATGCAGGAATCCACATCTTGGCATTTTCCGAACTCCAGTTCAAGGATTCCCATTCCACTGCACAGGCTCCAGCTCCACAACTGATGCAGAATTGAAAAATAAATCCTATTTTGGGGGAAAAAATCTTCGATAAATAAACAGGGAATTTTGAACCAAAGCTGAGATTCTAAGCTGGAGAGACAGAATTTACCCCATCAGCAGCAATAAGCAGCACAGCCCTGGAAAGCAGTTCCTAATATAGTAGTACTGTCAAATCTGCTGGCTTTGGAGGATCTATGATCATTAAAGTTCTACTTACAGCCCAAACTCACCGCTTGTGGCAGAATACGTCCCCCACCATTTATTTACTGAGATCTGTATTTCTTCCAGTAATATCATGGCTGGTTTTGGATGGTGGATTTTGGAATCTCTGGTCAGGCAAGATGCTTGCTGTACCACTGCTGGTAATTCAAGAGCACTGCTTGCTTTGTCTGAAAAGATGTGTCTGACCACTCTTGCTTTTGCTCCTTTTAGCCTGTTCATCTCCTGTTCAGATCAGTGCTATTCTGGCTGTGTGTTTTACTACAGCAGAGAGGGAGGGGGAGAGGGGCATTTTAAGTAGAGATATGGTATTTTAGGACTTCTGTTTGCACACATTAATTGGGATTAGCCTAACATTTATTCTACTTATGGTTCAAAGCCTATTGTTCAGGAACACATGTCAAGTTCTTCTGGAAAAACAGCTAGGCTGGGAATTGAACTGCTTGCACTTATTGCCTGAAAAGGCTTATATTTGGAAACCAAACCCCTCATGTTATCTACTTGATGACTGGTATTGTCCTAGAAGAAAATAGCACCAGAAAGTTTACTATGGGGAGCAGACATTGTAAAAGGGCAGACTGATCAAGGGACAAAGTGCTGTTGTAACAGGGACAGTGGAAAGAAGCAGGGAGAGGTCTGAGTAGTCCCTCAAAGCAGCAGTAGAGTGTAGCCCATCAGTACATGTTTAAGTCAGCTCAAGGGCAGATATTCTTCCGATTCAGTGAGGAATATTCTGGTGGTGCTTGTAAAGGCTTCAAGTAAAACACTGTCAAGACTCTACTGGGCTTTGCGCACTGTACATACAGTCCATGTCTGCCTGGAAGTACAGTCCATGGCACTGCACCACCCAATTCCTTCCTGTTTTGTTCCATTCCTAGTAAGGCACCTGACATGAAGCGCTTTGCTTTCCAGAGGAGACAGCTCTCAGCTCTCTAATGAGCTATACCGTATCTATTAGCCTGGAAACCACCTCACTTAACATCTTCAGTGCCTCTAATTTGGCTTTAACCACAGATTTCCCAGCTTGGATACCTGGGACAGGGCTAATGACTGCTCTTACTGTTTGGCACAGGTCAGGTGGTGCTGACAGCACTGGATCTCAGAATAAAGAGAAATGCCACAGCTCCAGAGAAGTTAACCTAAACAGGAAAATGGGAAGGAAATAACTTGTGAGGGTAAGTACACTTAAGTGTCCTAATAGAGCTTTGGGGCCCTTACACAATGAACCTAATGAGGCTTATTCTCTATTGGAAGTCTCACCCTCCATTTCTTAGCTGACACATTTAAAGCATGAAAGGATGCTGAGGAGATCTGAGCAATGCAGTTTCCCACAAGGACATGTGTTGGCCTAAGGCTGTTCCTGTTACAACAGACACTGGAGCCTCCAAGGCTGGAGCCTAGGAAAACAGCGGAGTTAAGAGGAGGAATAGGAGTGTTTGGGAATGAGAGAACACACGCCTACCCTCGCCACTTCCCCACACCACTTCAAGAGAAGATGAAGGCAGACATGCAGACACTGATCCAAAGGGCAGCATTACTAACTTGGGAGCAAAAAACCCAGCCCCAAGTTTTCAAACACCATGAAGAAATGGTGCTGTAATTAAAGTGTTAAATCGGATTTTGAAAATCCCCTTTATTGTGAGCCTGCAAAGTAAGCTAAAAAATTAGCTACTGATTTTTAACATGTTAGTTGTCAGGTTTGGTTTTCCTTACTTGATTTTAGCCACTCTGCAGGCATTAGGGTCCCACCACAACCTTGAGGCAGAGCACTGACTGACAGCATTGCTAGGCCAGGAGGTTATTTAAGTGATAGTCAAAGGAGAGCTTGCTCTTTGCTCCTCTACACAGCCCTGTGTCTACACAACTCTGTGGCAATCTAAGGCTCAGAAAGTGGTTATAGTTTTCCCAACTCCTCCTGTTAGCCATTCTGCACGGTATATTCGTAAGGATGGCAAACCCCAGCAGTAACAAGCCTTTTGCAATCCCCTCTGTTTAAACTGCACTGAAAATGCCATTTGCATCTATAATGAATCGTAGATTCACAGAATCAGCTGGGTTGGAAAAGACTTTTAAGATCCAGTCCAACCATTCCCCAGCACTGCCAAGAACACCACTAACCCATGGCATCAGTCTTGTCTATATGGTGTGTGCACACTTGCATGGACGGTGACTGCAGCCCTGCCCTGGGCAGCCTGTTCCAATGCCTGAGCACCCTTTGGGCAAGGAATTGTTCCTCAGCTCCATCTAAACCTCCCCTGGTGCAGCCTGAAGCCCTTTCCTCTTGTCCCATCCCTTGTTCCTTGGGAGCAGAGCCCAGCCCCTCCTGGCTCCATCCTCCTGTCAGGCACTTGTACGGAGCGATCAGGTCGCCCTGAGCCTTCTCTTCTCCAGACTAAACCTTCCCTCAGGTCCCTCAGCTGTTCCTCATAAGACATGTTCTCCATACCCTTCCCGATGACAGATCATGAAGACCCAGTCTAGATACTGCCTAACTCATATTTCACACCGTACCTCTCCAGGCTGACCTATTTACTAGGTATAGACTGGGAATGCTGTCCCTGACAACTGGGTCTTGCCATTTCACAGTGTAATCAATGATGACATTATCAGAAGTACGAAGCCTCAGTGTCATCAATTGTTAATGAGGGGAAGCTCAGCTTTCACGTTTTATAGCTAGCAAGTAAAAATATCTTTGAGCAGCTACTTGCTGTTTGTGGCAAACTGTTATTGGAAAAAGTACCACCAAGGCTTTGAGGCCCCCAGAACATGTCCTGGTTTACTTCTTTTAACTAGTAAAAGGGAAAAGAAACACCTCTAGCTTTTGAAATGCAGTGGAGGAATAATAGACTGTTGGAGAGCATTAAAGGGTAAGCTCGGGGTAGCCTGAAAACCCTGCAAGAGCAGCTCTGCACTCCCCCAGCTGGCTGACTTGCGGTACAGAGGCAGCAAACACGAGGCAGGATCTTAGATGTCTGTTTAAACTCTTCACTGAGGCTGAATGCAGCACAGCTCAGCTGCTGATTCCCCAGACATCACCTTCTTGTTCACACCACCCTCATTTTGAAAAGGCAGTAATATCTACCGGTAATATCAACACTAATGCATCAGCATGGAAAGCACTGGAGAGAGACTGACCCTTCCCCAAGCAACTTACACTTCAGGTAAGCAAATAATATGCGAACTCAAAGACAAGCCAGAAAGTCCACACATAGACAGCTTGCAGCAAAATTAAACCAGGCAGTTCAGCTAGAGCCTCCAGGAAGTGCCTAAATAAGAAAGCTTCATTTCTAATGCCCAAAATGGAAGACAGCATCATGGCAGCATCTCATTATAGAATGGTTCGGGTTGGAAAGGACTTTAGGATCATCCAGTTCCAACCTCCTGCCAGGGGAAGGGACACAAACCTCAGAAGGGGTATTTTTGTCTCTGCACTTGGAGTTTGTGTCCAAGACTCAGCAAGCAGAGACTGGGCTGGGTGACCAAAGCCAGAGCTGAGGGTTGCTGCAGATCAACAGGAGAAACAGCAACTATTTTCATTACATTCTCCTGTGAGGCTTGATATGAACAATACAGTTTGATACCACAGTGATAATACACTCACCTCTCTGCCGGTACGCTGCTGTATGCACAAGGGCCTCCCAAGAGGACAGGCTGTGTTCTCATCCCTTGTCTCAACCTGCTATAGCAACATTTTGATTATATATTGGTGTCAACCAGCACTGTGACATTCTTGCTTCCCAGCTTTGTGAGGAAATAAACCCATGTTCCCTCATCTACTGTTTATCATGGGGAATAAACCACATGAAGGACCAAAGAACAGAACCGGACTGCTGAAGATGACACCAGCACAAATGTTGTGTAAGAGAAAGGCAAGTTTCTCCAGTGTCCAAATTCTATCTAAATACGCAGCATGGGGGGGCACTTCTAGTGGGGTTACATGGTTCTACAATAGTTTGATGCTTTGACACGGCCCATATAAGCCAGCAAAGAGATATTTCATGTCTTCAGCCTTAAAAATCTCCACCAGGTTTTTATTCTCCAGGCCCCAGCCTGACTCCTCAGACAACTCCTGTCAGTAAAGAGCCACGTTTCTGGTTTTTGTTTGTCTCAAAGCAGCAGATGATTGTGAATCACAGTCCCATTTTGCAAAGCTAATGAGTGTAACTGATACATGTCCTCTTTCAGATGGCAGGGATTGGGGGAGGAGAAAGAGCATTCAGTACGAGGTACAAAGCGAGTTGGCATGCCAGCTGAATGCAGACAGGCTGAATGCAGGAGGACTGAAATAACCTGCATGTATGTCAGATGCTTGTGTTCATCTGGTTAACACTTTGGAGCACGCCTGTTATTTTTAAAGCACAAAGACATCATGTGTGACATGTACTGCGTCTGCCACTTAGTCTCAGTTATGGGCTAACACCAGTTTGAGCTCATTTAACCCAAAGGGTGAAAGAAAACTGCATAGGAAAGGGATACTTCCTCTCTGCCAGGTGAGTTTTACTGAACTAGCCATTAAATGCATGTAAGCATGGACCATACAACATTCCCTTAAGCTGTCTCTTACAACATGGGAGACCAGAAGTGTACCTGAACTGAGAACTTGGATTTCACCTGGTTATTTGCTTGGATTCCACCATTCCTGTAGCTCTCCGCTCATGTGTCTCCCTGTACTGAAAGAAATCTCTTCCAAATTCCCACATGCCAAGTTGGCTTCTTTGCCTGTAGAGCTTTGAAATGCCTTTTCTGCTTGGGTCATGAGAAGGACAGACATCTCCACAGATGGTTTTCTACTATTTGTCCTCCACTAAGAGGATGCAACATCTTTTCTGCTTGGATCTCAATGTTCTCACATCAAGTAGCCAAATCTGAGCTCCAAACTTATGTCTACAGTGTGTTTGTGTCACACTTGAGCATTATACCAGGTTGCCATCCTAAGGCTCTGTGCCATAATCCTTATTATTTACTTTCTGGTTTCCTGCTCAAATCCAGACTTTATTTTCCCCTTCAAAGTTACTTGTTTTCAGTTTTCAATTCATTCTCAACAGCTGCAGAAGATTGTCCTGAATATAAAGTAACTGACTCTAAAATTATCCACAAATCCATAAACATCTGAGCTAGGATGCAGATAAGTCAGGCTTCCTAGCTGCATCTTTAGAGAGAAATGTCAGGTTGAGGATGCAATCATTCTTCCTCTAATAACAGGAAGAAGTGTGTGTTTGTGTGTGTCAGGGCAGGGGAAAGACCACATAGGACAAAACTCAGCTCTCGGGCTGTATTTACAAAGCAGACTTAGACCCAGTGTCTTCTAGAACCACCTTTGCTGACTTCAGCAGGTTATGCCTTGGGCCCCAGGAGCACCAGTGCCAGGAATCTAAAGGGAATATACTCTGTCTTTGCAAATATGAAGGCTGATTTTGCAAGCTCATGAGAGGTGCCTGTATTAGATAGGCTTTGGAAGAGGAATTGAACCTTATCTGAAACAAATCTAAGCTAACTAAAGCATTAAGGAGGATTAGAAGCAAAGCATGGGCCTTATGAATTGCAGCAGTTTAAAGACAAGTTCAAACTATCCAGAAATAGATTGGCCTGGGGTAGAAGTCTCTATCTGAAAACAACTGCAGGGAAGTCTGGCACCAGGAAGATCTTTTTTATATATGTTCAGATGCAATTTCCTGTATTTTAATTTGTGGCTGTCACCTCTTGTCTGTTCACTGGATGCCAGCAGGAAGAGTCTGGCCCTGTCTCCTCTATGCCTCCCATGAGATATGGTGATGACACATGGATAAGGTCCTCAATAAACCTCTCTTCTCTAAGCTGAACAACCTCAGATCTCTCAGCTGTTCCCCATACATCAGATTCTCCAATTCCTTAATCATTTTTGCTGTCTAACATCGGCTTTGTTCCATTAAGTCCATGTCCTCTACTGGGGGAGCCCAGATCTATCTTCACCAGTGCTGAATAGAGGGGAAGGACTCCTTCCGCTGACCTGCCACCTACGCTCTTCCTAATGTAGCCCAGGATGATGGTGGCTGGTTTGTGGTAAACTTGGGACTCACCAGAACTCCCAGGTCATTGTCTGCTTTCCAGAAAGTCCATTTCTTAATGGACAGTGGCTCTTAATCACCAGAACCTGCTCAGAGCTGTGGTAGAGTCTCCATCACTGGAGGTTTTCAATACACAACTGCACCTAAGGCTAGATCATCTCATCTAGGCTCCCTTTCCTATGCACTGTTGGACCAGATCACCTCTTCAGGTCCCTTCAAACCTGGGCTGTTTGATGCTTCAATGATTAATACAGACTTTACATATAGGAAGTGAAAACAGACAACCTTAACCCCCCCAGATGTTCAGAGATGGAAAAGTACACAGCTGATGCTCTGCTCCTAAGCCCTTCCTGTCCCCTTAACAAGAGCTTGTCCCTCTTAGCACCTGGGGATACTCAAGAGTTAACAAATCAATGTTAAATGAAAAGAGGGAGGGTTAGATCCCCAAGATGTCAAAAATAGCTGCTGGGTATGAGCACATTTCAGAAGAGGCCAAATGTCCAAAGACAATGAAAGGCCTTCAGATTACATGAGCCAAATGTTACTGAGTTCCATAACCTTAGAAACTTCTGTTGGCTGATGGGCTCTTAGAAGCCTGACCACAAATTCTGCCCAAAGCTGACTCTAGACAACCTCCCTGAGGGGCATTGCTGGGGGCACCACACTTGCACAGCACTGTTCCAGCAGGATGTGTGTGTATGTATGAGCACACAGTGATCTATGAGACTGAGGCACATAATCGGAGCAACAGTTAGGTCTGTTGATATATTAGTGTAATACTCTGGATGATGCAGGAGTATCAGAACAGGCCCATCTGATAACATGTACAAGTAATTCATCACCAGAATGAGTTGCTTCAGTGATGTATTACTCCGGATAAAAAGAATGCACCATTTAAAGGGGGAAACAGCAAAGAAGGAAACTCTTTATTTCTAGGGTGGAACATTCACAAAACCTCAGGGGCTTCCTTGCCACCCAAACATTGGCATCACAAAATACGTGATGTACATCCCCTCCCTCTTCATTCCCACCCACAGTTACAAATCTTAGTTGACCACTGGGAACAAAAGCAGCTTCATTTCATATGCACTAGAACCACAAACCTGAGTGCTGCATTCCAAATTCACATTGAGAATCCCCTCGGATTTCTTCCAAGTGTGGGATCTGCAGTTTAAGCACTTTACAACTTTGCAGATTAAAATAAATTCAATGAAGTGATTTTTAATTTCTTCTTCTGTAGTGAATTGCTTCTTTCTTTTGGCTTTTGGTGCCTTTTTAATTTAGTCCAAACTAATCCAGTTGGCTAGTGGGAGGAACGGAAGGGAGGGGAGAAGAGCCTTTTCCCTAATAAATCCGGAGTGGCTTACGTTTGGTAACATGTGCTGTAAATCCTTTGTATCTGCAGAGATGACAGTACAGTATAATGAGAAATGATTTTGAAGTAGTAATTTAAACCCTATACAATAATGACATCAAGAGATAAATAATTAATGTCTCACTTCTTTTCTTAGTGCTTTTCATCTCAAGGAGTCTCCAGACTCTCTGTGCTCTTTATAACTGACAAGAATCAATTCACTCTGTTCACACACATCCAACTAAACAGAACACAGATCCTGCTAAGGAACATGTGAAGCACAGTAGAAAAAGCTTGGACTGAAAGTAAAGAATGTTCATCAGGGACTGTAGTGATAGGACAAGGGATAATGGGTTCAAACTGAAACAGGGGAAGTTCAGGTTAGATGTAAGGAAGTTCTTTACTGTGAGGGTGGTGAGGTGCTGGCACAGGGTGCCCAGAGAAGTGGTGAATGCTCCACCTGTAAAGGAGATCGATGCATCTCTAAACAGTCCAAACTGGGTGAGTCTAACATCACTTGTTTGCATTCAAAGCAGTAAAAACAGGTCCTACTCTCAGCCTGCTGTAGAAGCTGAGCATTTGCTGCTCCTCAGCTGCAAATTGGAACTTGCTGTCACCACTGTGGCAATGTGTAATCTAATACAAGTCTTCTTCCTTAAGCCATCCTTCCAGTTCAGAAATAAGACTCTCTTCTGAAGACCACCTTACACTGTGTGGCCATCACTCAACTACTGATCACAGGCGAGCCTAACGTGTTATACAGCCACACAACAGCTCAGCTACTGCAACAACATTACCAACCATCCCCTCTATAAACCAGTGCACAAGAGGGGAACATATGAAGCTACACACACTCCAAAGGAGAAGAAAGAGGCTTGTTTTTAACATGACTGCCATGAAGCATTTGCTGCTTCCCCCACCACCACCTCTTTTCATGCTTGGAGAGGCAATAATTTCATTAAGTGATTAAACGCTTTTATTCCTCTGACTCATAGTTCATAGACATCTGAGCAGGAATTTCAATGAGTGTTTCTTCCAGTGAAACTAGGATAAGGAAAACATTCCTGAGCAATGCAGAAAGGCTGAGCTAAACTGTCCTTAGTAACCTGGTGTACAGCAGCAGCAGCTCTATCAAACCAGCTGGAATATATGGATGTAGAACTAGTACAATACCAGAACACAGGTCAATATGCCCAACCTCCTATGGCTCAAAGTGGCTTTACTAGTATCCGTCAGAACTAAAACCTTTAACTGAGTTTTAGTGCAGGAGGGCAACTATATGCTCAATTCTGAAGGAGACAGTCCTGATGATCTAAGCAGAATACTAACCCCTAGAGCTGGGTGCTGGCTCCTATGGCCTTTGCACTGATACCAGCTCAGGGTGCTCTTTAAAAACATCCCCTTTCCATTAAGGTAAAAAAGCCTGCTCTTAACAGCAGTGCCCCTACAGCTATGAGAACAGTCAGCAGCACCAAATCCCCTTCTTTCCACTCATTTTCTTTCCAAGAACACTCTCCTTTCCCCTCTTACCCCCCCACTGGCAGCTCAGAGGTCTCCCTGCTTTAAAGTGGCAATGTGATAACGGAGACCAAGGCTATTCTGAGCTAGATTATTGTCATAATGAAGTGCTATGGAGAAATGTTCACAATGAGAGTTCATTGGGTTTTACCTCTTCCACAAAAGAAAATGGAACCAACCAGTTATCTTCCTGGAAAACCTGCAGCTTCCTGGAAATACACAACATCCAGTCTCTGAAGTTACAAAAACAGCCTGGCCTTTCTTTGTGTAATTCAAAACAGGGACTTGAATACACATCTAAAGTACCACAGGCAGAGGGCTCCTATTTTCCTTCTGGCTGAATTACAGATATGATTCAAGCCAACTTTTAGGCAGAGTAAGTTGGAGTTCCCAAAGGCAATCAGACGGTAATGTTCAGCCAGTGCTAAGCAAATATTCATAGCTTCATGTGGAGGATTGAGATGAAGCTGAACACTCCATTAGTTAAGATACTAAGAAAGGAGAAGGAGGGATAGTCCAGAACTGAAGGTTGAGCCAGCTGGCTAGGCACAGTTGATATATTTATACTTAATCTTCTTTGGAGGACAGCACTGGAGACATACACACACAATCCTGTCTCTCTTCAATACTAAACAATGGCAGGTTCAAGTTTGTTCTCCTTGGCTAAAGTAGAGCTCTCCACATCTTGACAGCTATAACAGGAGTGTAATCTGGCATCAACAGAGCTCTCTGCCTGGCTTTACATAGGTTTGTAGCCTAAAGAGATGCTTTAATTGCCAGGTTATTGATGGAAATATTCCCTATTCAGTACTGTAAAATGGAAACATTACAAAGTAAGATGTAAATCCATTCTTGGCTGCAATGATTTTCACAAGCTTTATGCGAAGCCACGGCAGTGCAGTTAAAGTTCTGTGAGAGTTTTAAGTTGTTAGAAGAATTTGGAGCTAGGCTAGTGCTTTTTTTTAGTGTAACCCCACTGATTTCTCCTGAATTCACGTGGAAATCCAATGTCTCAGTTGCTTCTAGAAAACTAATTACAAAAGGGAGCAGCTGAAGAGATGGGAATTTGATTTTTCTGTTATAGAGATGCTGCAAGGAAAGAGCTGAAATAGATGCTCAGAAGCAGGTTTCTGTCTGAGCCCCTGAAGTATTGCCTTGTCTGTACCAAACCCTCACTGTTTGCTGTTCCCTGGAGGCAGTCATTTCAGTTTCAACAGCTGCCATTCAGTTTCAAAGCAGAAAGTTTCAGTGGCCACCTCATTTTGTGTTTTCCTTGATGAATTTCCATGCCATCACCAGTTACGGGACATGGCCATTCATCCAAGTGCACAGTGCTTTTCTCCTGGGCTTAATTTTTATCATCAGGATCAAACTGTTTGAGACGGTTAAAGGAGGAGGGGTAAGTGCTCAGAGACATCAGCTAAACACCATAGACTATTTGTGATGCCTTCCTTGCCTCCAAGTCGAGGTCTTTGGGGAGGGAGCTGTAATAAAAAAGAAACATCTATTTCATTCTCTAAAATGCCTGTCCAATTTCTAGAAGCAGCTCTCCCTCAGCAGAACTAAAGCTGCTCTACCAGGCACGAGGAACTAAGCCTTCAGTCAGCTTCAGCTGCCAGAGCCCCACAGGAGTTAGAGGAAATATTCCAGTTACACTCCTGAAGCCATGGCTCCGAATGACAAAGCAGCACAGGAGTTGCAATGGTGTCATTTAAGGCTGTAGCTGAATGAAAATCAGCTCCTACCCACGTCACTCCTTAGGTTACACTGAGGCAAAGACTGACTGTACGTTTTCCTGTCACCGGACCGCATCATGGTCTTGACCATAAGGTCACGCTCCAGTGACAGGTCCTGTATCAGTGATGAGAAAAGCAGTTTGAGAGAACAGATGCTGCAGCAAAAAAGATAAAGAGAAGGACACTTGTGTCAGAGGAGAGCCGGAGAAAAGACTGCACTACTGCAGCATGCTTTATTGAATACATACCTCCCAAGGATGCCCATTTCTTCTGCATGTATCAGCAGGAAGAGCTGCAGAGAGGGAAATCCAAACCCGCACAGACCCATTGCTCCAGTAGTTTTTCAAGCATGCAATATATGGAATCAGACATGCTTCCTGAGTGACAGCAAAGAGACTTTGGGCTCGGAATTACGGATTTGTCAGATGGTTTAAAGTAGCTTTGTTCACTGCTGGACAGAGGGAGCTTCAACAAGATATAGCCAGTGAAACATACACCTTTGCTTCCTTGCTGTTGTCTCAGCACTAACTCAGATCTCTTTTCAAAGGTCAGATGGGCAGAAAACCTGAGCCTGGCCAAGAGCTCCCTCAAATCAAATAAACTTCTCTCCCTATTTCAGTGATCTTTGAGCTAGGACCTGCGAAGCACACAGAAAGCATTAAACCTTCTCCAACCAGAAAGCCACTGGTATCTGACACTGACCTGCTCTCACAGTATAGCAGCACACATGAACCTCAGTTCAAAATCAGAGCCTTGACCACTGACAGCCATCTCCTTTGGCAGTGGGTTTTACATGATGTAGGCAAAAGATGAGCTTCACTAAACCCCATAGAGGAGCACATTACCTGCTCACAACACTAAGACAAGCCCTGTCATAGATTCACATGATTATACCTTCCAGTGAGGCTCAGCTCCAAGTTCTTTGGGCCAAAGAAATAAGGCAACGATTGTATCTCCAGCAGAGGATATCCATTCCTCAATTGGATCTGTTGTCTGTTCACTTCTCTGTTTATCACTTGTGAATGGAACCAGCATGGGTGATGGCTGCTGCCACTGAGTGCCACTGACTCACTTTCATCCCTGTGCTCATTCCATATTGATCAGTGAGCTGAAACAGTTATTCCAATTCTGTTTCAGAAAAACCACCCCTAATGCTTCTGTTCTGCTCTCTTAAAGGAATGCAGGGCTCTCACCTTCTCTTGCGACATCTTTGCACTGCTCAGTGAGGCTCCTGTTTATTTCATAAGCCTGATCCAGACCACTATCCAAAGGCCCTGATGTGGCACTGTACAAATCCAGTAGCAGGAAGGGAGTTCAGAATGAAAGTCATGGCCTAACAAGAGAAATATTAACTCAGAAGGGGGAACATTATCCCTGTCTTGCATATGCAGGATTTCAGGATGGAAAGAGCAAGGTTCTTTGCCTTTTTGCATCAGTAAAGAGACTTCAAATTCTAGAATTAAGCCTTTAGTGCCCAGTCGAGTGTCTTGAAGGAAAGAAGTTTCTTTGCCTTTACACAGATGCACAATCTCTAGAGGACTCTGCCTATAAAGATTGTTATGGTAAACCAACCGAGTCCTGGGCTGCACGAAAAGGAGCATGACCTGCAGGTGATCTTAAGGTCCTTTCCAACCCTAACCATTCTATGGCTCTATGAAGTCCATTTTGCCATAGCCGAGAATGAGCCAAGAATAGCAGAAGGGAAAATAACATTTCTTGCTTTTTCTAGAAAGACATGAATGCAATACACCTGCGCCAGTTTATTACCTGCAGTCTGTTATAGCAGCAGTAATTCAATGTAATATAGCCAGGACCTTTTATTATGCAGTCTGTTGAGCAGCCAAGAGTTCAGGGTTAACAGGTTATGTATCTGTTTATTATGCAGTCTGGTGTACTACAGATTAAATCGCTTTTTCTTCCCATGTACCAATGGAACTGGGATTTTACATCTTCCAGCCTAACACCACATCCTTCAGAAAAGCTTCTTCTCCTCTTGGGCCACCTCCTGCCTTCCCAACCCTTTCATTCTCTGCACCAGACATGCTGCTAACTGCTGCCTTTGAAGCAAGAGCTCCATGGAGCTGTGGTCTCCTTTCTGACAGCTCTGTGGTTTTGCTGGCTTAAAGCAACATCATGTCTTCTTGTATCACACTGTCACAATCCAAATGCAGACATGGAATGAATATTTGATGCTCAGAGGCAACAAAGGACCAGCCACACAAAGACCCTTGTTTCAAAGAAAGCATCTTTGTGCAAAGCATGTTTGAGCTACAGCCCCTTTCCTCCTGCTTTGTGTTGTTACAGGTTTATCTCACAACTTTGAAAGTCCAGTGTAATAGTGGAATGCACTAAACATGAGGATAATACATTGCAGAGAAATGTGAGGACCTGCCATAGCCCAGTGAGAAACAAATATATCTTCAACAAACCTGTCTTGACATTTGCCTGCTGGGTTTGACATGTTCAGAGACCAATCTGAAACATCAAGCCTCAAATCACAAGTGCACTGCACTGTTATTTCCCCGACAAGCTCCCTTGGAATACCCAGTACCAGCAAACCAAACACAAGCACGGTGGTCTCGTACAGTGCCCCTGGTGCAACAGAGGCACTGCAACTTCTGCTTTTCTATAGATTTATGCATACAGAACTGAAAGGTATTATCATGTCAGCAAGTCCACTGTGTTACGAACCCCTGCACAAAAAACACAAGTTCCCTGAAGCCATTTTGAGGGTTTAAGTAGGACTTCAAAGGGAGAATAGCACTGTATTAATGCAGAAGAGTAAGTGTAACTTCTTGAGATGGGAGCATCAGTACTCCCCAGTATACAAGTACCCTAAAGAGCTTTCAGCTAAAGTCTCCTTAGAGCCCCGGGGTATCAATCTGATAGTAACTTCCGTTCAAAGCCAGCTCATTCCAGCAACATCAAATATGCACAAAATTAGTACAAGAAGGAAGAGAGGAAAAAAAATCAATTTGGAGTAATTCTGCTTTTACATGCTTGTACTTAATTTGTTTTTCTACCTGTTAGTGCATATTCAATTCAGTTTTCCCAGCCATAAAGAAACTGGTGCTAGAAGGGATTAACTTCTCCTTGTTCTGCTAATAGAGCGATTTTCCCCTTGCCACTAAGGTAGTAGGAGGTGGTTGTAGCAAGGGTTACAGATGAAGAAATGGAATTTGGCACAGGCTGCAGGACATGTATTTATCTGCAGATGTTAAAACTTCACAGAAGAGACATCATCTTTGCTTCACAGACAAAAGGCCCTACGGTAAAGCAATTCACCTAAAGGCCTTCCACCATGCTAAAGATGGAACAGAACCTGGGAAATCCCAGTTATGCCAGCTGGAAACTCCAACCTGCAGTAAGATTAGAGGAGCAGCTTCACTGGGGAGGTTTATCACCTGCATGCCAGAGAGAGGTGCTACTCACTCCTCTCCCTTCTGTTCTTGCTGCTTATCCCACCCAATTCAGCCGACTTCACAAGTCAGTTCAGTTCACTGATGTCAGAAGACTTGTACAGGGAAGACTTGCACAGGCCAAATAGGTTTTTGCTTGAGACACTGCAAGTAAGAATGAATGGCATCCCCTGCGTGGAAGCAGAAGGAAAAGCAAACCCTCGTGCTGTCCCCCAAGCTGGTATGAAGAGTCAGCTTCATACAAAAAGTCAGCTTCATTGCAAAGCTGCAATTCTGTGCATTAACATGTCCCACAGCAAGCCCAGCAGTTGCACTACTGTCTACCACAGGTTAGAACTGCCTTTTTCAGACTGTACAGTGTTAAAACAGTTCTGAAAGGTAACATCTTTCACAGTGCTTCTTAGAAGGGAAGATCCCTCTCTGATTCTCTGTTATGTAAGGATAAATATGCTTGGCTTACTCAAATATGAAAGATCCTCAAGGCTGGAAAAACTCCATCTCTGCCTCAGTTTCCTTACCTCTGAAGCAGGATAACAGCGCCTTTTCTTTCACATCCTTTCATTCATAAAGAGATAGAGCCTAGGATAATGGAACTGTTATTTCGGACAAAGCCTGCAGTCATTACCTAAATACAAATAAAACTGTGCAAGTACAGACCAATGCCTGGTAGACTCATTCCAGCCACCATATCCCATGCTAATGCCTCACCTCCACATCCTCCCCGCACTGTATTGCAGCCAGTGCTATAAAAACAATCAGCTCTGGTGAAATCCTTAGCCTCCTCAGGAATGCAGCAGGGTTAGAAGAGAGTAGTTCTATCTATATGGAAATGCAGATTTCAAATATATCCATCAAAACCAATTCCAGAGGAAACAATCTCCTAATATGGAGCTGATAAAAGTTGATTTTAAGTCAGCCTGAAGCTGTAAGCAATAAGAAGCAGATTTATAATGGCAGCTTTAATTATTGCTGGGTTTGTTCTTTACAGTTTACACCAGCATAAAGCCATTGGTCAGCTTGCTACTGAAGTTACCTGCATTCCCTAACTTCACTTCGTTCAAATCATGCTTTTTCTCTCACTCAGAGGACTCTGTATCTTATATTTCTGGATGCTGCACGACTCTGCAGGATGTCCCTCTGGGAACAAAGTAGCTCCAAACGTTCCAGAAACATCAGGATCCCCATGGAGAGCACTTCTGGCAAACATTAAACTCTTTTCTTTTGGCAGATGTGTTAATATTGTGGATAAGCTCGCACTTCACAGATGCATGACTCCTATATGATGCTCTGAAGCAGATACAGACCAAGATGCTCCTGTGATTGCTGATGTTAACAACAGCTCTGATTTTTCAGAGGGACAAGGCAAGCAGGATTACAACAGCCATTTGTTTTTAAGTGGAGAGCAGTTGCCCAAAGTCCTGGGTACAGTTATCTCAGAGTAAGAGTTTACCTGCCTTTGGGTATAAACACTGCAAAGAGATTCATATCCTGTGGCTGCTCATTCAAGACAGGGTAATAAAAGCTTGTTGACTTAGAGCAAGGCAAGCCATACTTCATGGGGAGGAAGAAAAAAAATCACACCTCCTTTCTTGTTCTTCATTAGAGATACAAGTTGTTTTAAAACCCCCAAAGCTTTCATTCAAAGAGGTTGGCAGGATTAGTAAATAAGGGACACATTTTAATAAGGGAGTTGTCAACATGACCCCTTCTTTTACGAGAGAGATGTGACAAAGGACAACGTTTTGCCCACCCCTTATTGCACTCCCAATACATTGCAAGAAGAGGAATGATTCCTTCCCAAAGCCTCAGCTGTCATGGCTTCATCTAAATCAATCTCCTGTCACAGCCAGGAAAGGAAGAATAAGACAGAAAGAAAAGCTCCTCAGCATCTGTTGAATATCAGCATCCAGCCTGATTGCTTGTATATTTGTTTAAGATAAGGTTTCCTAGCAACCTCAGGGACTCGTAATTAACATCAGGCTTTTGGAAAGGCTGCTTTTGCATCCCTGGCTTTACCTCTAGGATACAAGTATGAACATATAGCTATTAAAATGGCTTTAGTGAAAGTCCAACATCTTGGAAGAAGTTGGACATTTTAATACTAGAGACACTGCTTCCAGTGGCAAACCTGACTCCTAAAAATGAGATTCTGAAATTCTTCAGCTCCTTTTGTATTCTCACATCATAGTGGAACATTGTTGGGCTGTTGCCACACACCAGCGTGATTAAGATGGGTCAGGGAGCTTTGAACAGTATGGATCTCATGTATCAGTGCACTTTCATGACTATAAGAGTCAAAATTGCATCCTTTCTTCTGTGATAACTAGAACATCTAAGACAAGACTTCTAGACTCTTCTAAGACAACTCTTCTAGACTCAAGTATTAGTTTTTGCTGTTCACTGTTTTCACTACTAATAACAATGAAGTAAAATATTCATGTGCTATCATTATTCTAACGCCTGCAAGGACAGGAGACGCAGTTACTGGCCATCATCCTGCTTGAAGGAGCCAAAAGTGATCAGTATTGTTACTCAGTTTTACGATTATTGACAGTGGTAGCATTAAATCCTAACTAGTCAGCTACAAAACCTACGGTGAAAAGCATGAAACACCCATAAGCGTCATCCTAGAGGTAAATCTATGTTACATGCACAGAACTAAGCCCTTACTAAATAAGATAAATGGCCTCACCAGCATGTGAACAGCTAACTGCATTAAGGAAATATAAAACTGTCTCTAACCATGACAAATTCCTTACTCAGCTTCAGCTACACAGATGGAGCCTTTGCCTTTCCCGCTGCCTTTCCTGGCCAACACAAAGACAAGGCAGTTGTAACACCAGGGCAAGTCAAAAACTGATCACAGAAGGAAAGAAAACGAGGAATATATTGGCTAAGAGAAAACACAGAAGAAAATCTCAGCTCAAGAGTGTGTTACCTAAAAAAAATTGAAGGTGATGGCTCTCTTTAAAAGCCAACAGGAGATCCTCCATCTCCTGTATTGGCTTTGTTCCTTGAGGACAGTCACAACCTTGTATTAGGGGAGATGCAATTTAAGCTTGTAGCAGAACGGAGGCACTCATTGGTAGCAGCGGATGCAGGCACAGGAGAGAGGTGCCTGTGGCAACAGGAGAGTGTGTTTTCTGCACCACGTCTGGAAACAGTGAAGTACCTCTAACAGAAGTCATAAAACTGGAGGAAAATATAAGGTAAAGGTAGCAGCATTAGATAAGCTTTAATCTGCTGTTACCACTGAAGCTGCATCAATGGGTTTAATTTTATTAACAAATTAGACACAGTCTGACCCTTTGCACATCCTTCCCTCTGCATATATTTCTACCTAAGCAGTGACTGGCACGATGAGTCTATTGCATTCCCTCAAACAAGGCTTGCTATCTTCACTTCATCTGAAAGTCATTCACAACTGATCCACCATTCACATCTATTTACCTTAATGCTTAAGGTGACAAGAAAGTTCAGCTTGAAAGGCTTATTAAATACTAGTGCCAGCAAGTAAAGTCAGTAGACTCGGCACATCCATCAACACCATAGAATCATAGAATAGTTAGGGTTGGAAAGGAGCTTAAGATGATCTAGTTCCAGCACCCAAGATTATTCTAGGTCATTGGAAACCCATCTATTATGAAGAAGGCATCTATCCAGTGCAAATAAACCAACCACATACTCTGCTAGAGTCATGCATTAATGTCAATTTAAGAAGCTGCTCTGAGACTCAGGTCTACTTTTTCCGGCCTCTACACAGGCAGTGCTGTTGTGTTGAGTGTTAACTGGAAACAGTTGAAGGTATTTCACATCAGAGCATTTCATCTGACTGAAAAGGTGCTTGAGAACTAAATGCTAAAGGAATGGGTTACTTTGCCTTAACAAAACCTTTACATTTTGGTATTAAGTTCCCCAAACCCTATTAACAGTTACGGAACATTGCACTAACACTGACATACAAACCAAGCTCGTACCCAAACCACTCCTACTGAAATCAAACTATTGAAAAAAACTATGAGAACTCTGAAGTGAGCTTTCAAGTGAACTAAGAACCAGCACAAAGGAAACAGCACACATTAAATATAAATAGCACTTACATTCAGGTCCTCCTTCCCTTTAGGTATTCTGGGGGTCTCAGTTCAGAGTTCCCCTCCTATTAAACCAGCAGAATTCCACAAGGATGAAAGTCTTTCCCCAGCCAACTCTACTGCAGATTTTGCAGCTTTGAATCACCTCTCCATGAGCTGAAGTGACAAAACCCAGCAACAATCAAACACTTTCTGCCTCCTTTCAAGAACTGCTATAGACTCTGGGTCCATTTGACCAGCAAAACAAAAGAGACGGTAAAAATCCAAGTGACAAAGTCAAGCTTGGAACCGTATGAAAGCACAAGATAAAGCTCAGATATAACATGATTTTTAGACTAAATAACCTGTTCATCTGAGAGCTTTTCCACATCTTTAGCTTGATCTTTGCTGTTCATACAGAGTAGGCTGCAAAGGTCAGGAAATATCAGATAGAGAAATGAGCTGTTAAGATCTTGACTACTCCCAGGGCACAGGGAAAGGGAAGCATTTTCCTGCAGTCTTTGGCACAAGAAGCTTTTCAATAGTCAGCATAGACATTTGAGTAACTCTAAATCCCCACTGCTTAGCCCTTGAGTTGCACCGTATCTGTATTGACAGTAAATGTTCAAAGTTGTTCTGAGGGGTATGATTTCCTCTCCCCTCCACACAAACCTCTTGCTTTAGCTTTATTGCTAAAAGGTTACCAACAAGACTCAGTTTTAGACATTGAAACAGCAAAAGCTGCTGCTTCTTTTTGAATAAGAACAAGAAGGAATTATTCTTTCTTCAGCAAAAAAAGGAAAGCAGTAACATTTCTGAACAAGCCTCATCACTCAGAGCCCCCTCGGCCTCATTGAGCACCCTGAGAACTCCAGGGTTAAACATGCCCTGGAGCCACACTACGCAGTGCCTCAGCTATAACACAGCACATTTATAATTGCCATTTTAACAGTACCAACGTACTGTGCTTTTAAGTAGTAACCAGTTTTGAAGCCAGCAGATATCCCTCCATTCCCAAACCTGTTGTTTTTGTCACTACTTATGGAACCATCGAGAAGTTGCCCTCCATTTGCCATTGCAAATAGATGGAGTTGGGCAGTAAATTTAGAGATAAATGATTCCTGGTAGTGGAAGCAGCCTGTGACTTGTTCATGCATAACCAAGGAAGGCTGAGATAAATAAGGGGTTATTTCTTTTCTCTCTTTATCAGGGACTGTAGCGATAGAACAAGGGGTGATGGGTTCAAACTGAAACAGGGGAAGCTCGGGTTGGAGATAAGGAAGAAGTTCCTCCCTGTGATGGTGGTGAGGCACTGGCACAGGGTGCCCAGACAAGTAGTGAATGCTCCATCCCTGGCAATGTTCATGGCCAGGCTGGACAGAGCCTTGGGTGATATGGTCTAGTGGAAGGTGTCCCTGCCCATGGCACGGGGTTGGAACTGGATGATCTGAAAGTTTCTTTCCAACCCAAGCCGTTCTATGATTCTATGAAGAGAAGTTGGAAGTGAGGAATAAGTGGAGGAGATGCAGGCTGGTTGTGTCAAAAGCATGGTTAATGCTAAGTGTTAACAATGGCTAAAGTGAGAATTAATCCTTTGTCATGGTATTTGCTGGTGTGCTGAGCTATAGATGGGTAAAGGAGATGTGAGAGTGTGTTGGGAGGTAAGCTTAATTCATGGAATACTTTGTGGAAATGGCTTTTGGAGTGACATCCAGGAGGGCTGGGAGTAGCTCCTGCTTTTCCCATAGATTTGGGTCAGCTCAATGCCTTAATTTTATTTTTCCAGTGAAAAACTTGCTTGTCACTGCATTACCCGTGAAGAATTAACTCGGAGGTGCTTATTGTATGAGCCAACGTGATATGTCAGGGTGCAGCTGTGTTATGATAATCTCTTGGTCCCAGATGTTGCAGAGTCACTGATATGCTGTCATGAAGCATATGCAGATATGTACCTAAGTGAACTGCCATGAGCATACATTTATGTGTGCATAACTGGAAGTGTTATTGGAAACTGCCAAAAAATGGTGCACTAAGATCCGTTTTCTTTCATTTTTCTAGAAAGGTCTCCTGGAAAACTTCCATCCAGATGTTAAGAACTTAGTTTAGAATAGCCCTCAATGAGCTCTAATGTACAGCACCAAACACAAGGAGGCTGAAAACCTTTTTGGCTATTCTAGGTTCTACTATCACACAAGTGATAAAAAACTGTAATCCAATTATTCATTGTTTTCCTTTCCTGTTTGAGATATAAAAACACCAACATGAGGGTGGGGGGAGTGAGAAAGGACCTTTGATTGTTTTACAGAAGCTATTAAAATAGGCTTATAGAATAGTTATTAGTGTCTGGTTAGGGATGCTCTGACCTCCTGCCTTACAGGTCTCATTTATGTCTTGTTTGATGAAATCTTTTCAAGACTGTGAAGCAAAAGGGCAAACTGATTTATGAACAAGACTCACTGTTGCACTGGCAGATTTGGATAATGAGAAATACGTTAAATCTAATGAAGGGAATGTGTGCCATTCCAAGGCAGGAACTTTCCATCGTGATGGGAAGGAACTTTCCATCTTGATGAAGTGATTCAATATCCCTCAGTGGATTAACTTCTACAGTGCAGGAAGGCATGCAGCCTCTGTTGCAGCCTCCTTCACTAATGACAAACGTTAAGCAATGTCAAGTGTTTGTTTGCTGTCTTAAGTTGTGGTAATAGCAACAAGAGGTTCACTAAGTGACAAGTTAACGAATCCCCCAATGCCAATGTCCCTGATGATTGTGTTGGATGAAGATGCATCCGAGCCTCTGTCACTTTATACAACAGCATGTCATGCCTTATTCCGTTTGACAAGAATTGACTGTAGGCTGTATTTTTTCAGCCATCAGCCTATACACATTAAAACTGTGCCTTCCACCAGTTGTGTGTTCACAGTTCCTATGTGTATGTTTAGGGTGGGAGGGCAGGGTGAGAGCTGTTGCTGGCAGTACATTAGGGTAAGAAATGTGCAAGCAGCAGCAGCATCGTGAACAGGATTCAGAGCCAATGTCTTCAGAGCAGACATTTCCTTATCTAGGAACAACTCCCCTAAGGCTGAAGACTTTTCACTTTCTGAACAGGAGCATGTACCACCTTATCTCTGTGCCCTATATATCAGCACAGCTCCATTACCTTCAGTTTACATCTAGTCGTACATTGGCTCGAGGTCTGTACAGTCTAAGCTTGCCTGGCTTGCTCCAGATCTGTGTGCCTGAAAACACAGTGCATGTGAAGGGCCTGATGCTCTGAACTGAGAAGAGACCCCACTTGCAGCACTGGGAGTAGTTCTAGAGCCCTCAGCATAAAAAGGACATGGAGCTGTTGGAGCAAGTCCAGAGGAGGCCATGAGAATGCTCAGGGGCTGGAGCAGCTCCCGAATGGAGCCAGGCTGAGAACATTGGGGATGTTCAGCCTGGAGAAGAGAAGCTGCGTGGAGACCTCAGAGCAGCTTCCAGGGTCTGAAGGGGGCTACAAGGATGCTGGAGAGGGACTCTTCATCAGGGACTGTAGTGATAGGGCAAGGGGTGATGGGTTCAAACTGAAACAGGGGAAGTTCAGGTTGGAGATAAGGAAGAAGTTCTTCCCTGTGAGGGTGCTGAGGCCCTGGCACAGGTTGCTCAAAGTGGTAAATTCTCCATCCCTGCCTAGTGTAATGCATCCCTGCCCATGACGGGGAGTTGGAACTAGATAATTTTAAGGTCCTTTCCCACCCCAACCGTTCGAAGATGAAGATGGCTCAATGTACGTAGCCAAGATCAGAAGTAGGTGTCTTCAGTCAGATTTTGGCTTTACAGTATTGATATCCTGGGTTGATTGGATGCCTGGGTCTGTGCCCTAGGGAATGCTCATGCTTAATATAGATATGTCCTTAGTATTGAAAGCTTGAACTTGAAGTCCTGATGTCCTCTCCTAGTGAAGTGGCAGAGCACCATTCAGGCAGTGCAGGCTGCTGGTATATTCCTGCTTTTCACCACTTTGCAATCCTGAGCACATTTGTGTCAAGAGGGAAAAAAAAAAAGAGAAATTAAGAAACAAATTAAAGTGCAAAAATTCCCCTCCCACCGCACTAAAAATATTGATTAAACAAAAAGCCTGAGGAAGATGGTGGAAAACAAGGCCAAAGAAGCCCAACATTGATAAACTTAATTAAGTTTCTAACGAAAACAGAGGCAGCCCATGGTGATTACTCTGTGTAACTGAGACTAATACACCAATTAGGCTAATTCATCCCCTGGTGCTCTAAACAGTTATAAACTTCATCCATATTTCTTCTCACATGCCAACAATTGATTAGTTTTGTTTTGGGAGCTCCTGGTTTGGACATGGAAAGCAGCAGATAGTTCACTAGGGAGGGGCTATATAGGAACATATCATGTCCTGCTGGCTGTATATTGTGCTCGAGGGGTTCTTTCTTAATCTTGCACAGGAGCCCTAATCCTCACTGAACACTAATGAGCCTAGTTTGAGATATTATTTATTACTGAATTCAACAGCTGGGAAACACTATCTATGCTGGAACAAATGTACAATGAATGGGGAAATTCCTTATGTTTTTGGGATGAGCCCAAGGTCTGTCTTAATACATCCAGGGTTTTGAGGAAGATGATGAGGAAGATGTTTTTCTGGCTGAAGTAACTTTGAGATGCTGCAGTAGCAATGTAAGAGCTGGAGAGTGGATGGAGCATGGACATGGACTGTGTTAACCCAGCGTGAAGGACTGGTGTCTGATGTTGAGTGCAGGTAGGGGGTGGCTGTGAGTGGAGATCATGAGGGGAGATCAGTTTGCCCTCAGTGCCATGGGTTAGAGGTGGGCTTCACAGTCCTGGGATAACAGTTGGACTTGATGATTTCAAAGGTCTTTTCCAGCCTGGTTGATTCTGTGATTCTAAAACTGAAATAGTTTATTCCTAATGCATGATAGGAAATAATGGAGGATTGAAATGCTCGGATTTCTGCTTTATTTATTAAATGTCTTTGGATGGCAGTTACTGAACCCTATTGAAGAAATACGGGGGTTCAGAACTGCGAGAACAGTTTGTGCATTCATGACTGTGTCACAATTCAGGGCCCTGGTCCGGATTAATCCCCTTTTGTGATCTTGAATGAGTTTTAAGATATCCTTAAGCTTTTGACATCTTTGGACACACGTAAATTCTCCCGCTTATGGGAATTAGGTAGCAAGCAGGTTGGAGACTGCCTGATGCCTGTTCTGTGAATCCTGTGAGCAAATCCTAGGCAAAACAGAAGGAAGAACAAAGACTTGGCAACTTTGGCTCAGTTGCCTGTCGAGAATGAAAACTTAGATCAGCCGGTTCGATACAGTGGCTGTAGCAAATAAATACTGTCTCTGGCAATTAGCAACACTGAATCAGAAAATGAGCTAATATAATCAATTATGTCTTTTAATTTGCCAGACAGTATTTTACAGAGTTTAATTTTCTGCTCCTACACCTTTCAAATTATCTTCAGGTGCTGTTTTGAATGGCATCCTTGATGCTTATTCTAATACTATTAGCACTAGACATGCCCCCACCCATATACAGCCTCCTCCAGCCACTCGTGAGCTAGGTCAGTGATCCGTGGGATAGATGAAGGTGGCAGAAGATGCCTTGTCCTATAATGGGATCCATCTTATTTCTGTGCCATCCAAACTTTGGCTACCAGAGCAATGGGTATGAATCTGTTCTGCTGCTCTCTGAAGCTTGTGTCTGGCATGTTTTATTTCATTGCAGCCTGCTGAAGGATAACACTATTTCAGGAGGTTTTACATGAGTAGATTAGAATTATTACCAGCAGGAGGATATGCAGCACGCAGATTGTGAATGGCATAAAGAGTGTGTGTATGCATGTATTTCTTCCCCTCCCTCCCTCTGTCTGCATCAGATAAGGTGAGCTGAGCTGCCTTGGGTTTGCACAGAATTGTGCATCAAAAGTTTAAAGAGAAAGCTTAAATTAAGAAGTTGCTTTTTAGACAGGACTTGCATATGTGGATCAACTATTAAGCCACTAGTCTAATCTTTAATTCATAGGTGTGAATATTCAGGGGGCTGAAGGGAGCAGTTCTTTAGCATAGGGTACAGCAAGTCCTTAGCCTCAAGTTTCTCAGTTACTGGAAAGGTGATGGAGAAGTTGCCTCCCTCCCTAGAGGGACAGATGATGGCTCAGTGATCTTATGGTTATGCGCAGCATCCGATTCCTTAGGAAGTTGTTCAATATTTGAGGGTGGCGTGAAACACAACAGTCTTTTACTCATTCTTACACAATTTGGGCTTGAGGAAACCATGGCACTTTCTTTGGTGGCACTTGTCTCACCAGAAGGTTTTGTTCATGCCTGGCCTAGGCAGAAAAAAAACTCATTTAAATCAAAGCAATTGTATTTGTGTGAACACAATGAATGTGCTTTTTGCATGTTATTTGCAATGAGTGCTGTGATTGCAAGGAAGCCACAGGTAAATAAAGGGCCAGTAGGCATTGCTCGCATTTGAAAGGAAAGCATGCTTTAAAGCAATGTGATCAAGTTATGGCCATCTACGAGGAGCCATTTCCTTGAGGGTATTCTCCATTTCCTCTTGAAATCAGCTGCGCTCAGAAGGAGAATCAAGGAGAATGAGGGAACTTGCTCCATGTTTCCGAGTCTCTTGTATTCCTGAGCAGGAGCAGCCATGCTGAGCAGCCTGCAGTTACCAACAACTTCCATATGACATGCAAGCCTTTCTTCTAAACCTCTCAAACAGAAGTCAGCAGCTATTCAGGTAGTCCCATCCCAACTTACAGCTACTTCACAGGCAGCTGCTGAAGTCAGAAGCTCCATTTGAATGTAATAACAGTTTTAGTCAATTTAGAGAAATAATACGATTTCCTAAAACATGGGAATTAGCAAGTCAAGCCTAGAGAATGAACATTACCCAGAGGCTCAGACGCATTGAAAGAATTCAGTAAAACTCCACCTGAAGTTAGTAAGAAACAGACCATAGCATCTATTTTTATGATGACATCCCGAAGGTCACACCAGCAATGGGGAGGGGAAGAAATTAAAAGGTAGTTTCTCTGCAGACACCATTTTACAACACTTTCTGCTTCTAGCTTGTTAATTTTCACAGCGGAGTTGCCTCGCAATGGGAATTAAAGAAACAGATGAAAAAAGCCTTGTGCCTCTAACTGTACCAAAGGCCCTGCGCACACTCCTGGGCCTTTGATGAGAAACATTAAACATGTTTAATTTAGCACATCCATTTGGCAATCTCATTTTTTTGCCCTGCTTTGTAGCGGCAGCCGCTCCTCGCGCTGCCGTCGCCGCCACCCAAGAATTATGAGAAACGTGAACCGCGAAGAGTAAATTAGAAAAATCTCATTTCACTTACTCGAAAAAGAGGGGAAATGAGATTTTGATTAAAATCACTCACACGTACAGTTTTAGGTAAACTAATTTAGCAAGACTGACTATATAATTTTTTCTTGCTTGCCTCCATCTCCTTTTAATAGCTGCTGCAGTGGCCTTGTAGCATCTTCGCTAGCAGCCGGGAGGAGAGGAAGAGCTCTTAAGTGTGGTCTTCTCCTTGCCTGGTTGTTGTAAAGCCAAGGAATAGAGCTACGCGTTTAACTGGTCAATGAAAAGCCAATAATTCAAAAAACAGTTGGAATTTGTCGTTGGAATGTGACAACTGGATTTTTTTTTTCTTGTAAATTCATGGAATCCCGGAATGGTTTGGGTTGGGAAGGACCTTAAGATCATCCAGTTCCAACTCCCTGCCATAGGCAGGGACGCCTTGCTCCAGACCATGGCTCTGTCCAACCTGGCCTTGAACACTGCCAGGGATGGAACATTTACCACTTCATTGGGCACCCTGTGCCACTGCTTCACCACCTTCACAGTAAAGAACTTCTTCCTTATATCCATCTCTCTTAATTAATTATAAGAACAATCACAGTTAATTTGAGCTGCTCCAAGTTCTGATACCATTGGTAGGAGTTCGACGCTTTGATGCTGGGGACAAGTGAGTGATAACCAGAAAGCACTCACTGTTTTTTCCAGTTCCTGTTGATTCATGAATTCTCAATGAACACAGTATGACTTTCCTGAAATACCTTTGTCATTTTGAACTATTGACTGTATAATGACAGCAGCTCATTTCTGACTAGCCACTTGTTTGAAAAGTGCTTATGGAGAGGAGCTGCACTTGGTTTTTTAAATGTATGCTGTGTTTTTAGTTGTAATATGGGATATCAATTATACAACCTCATTCTTTTTTCTCCTCCTGGGCTAGGGGAGTCATTAAAAGGCAGGTTTGCAGTGTAACTGTTCACAATGTTTGTAAAAAGATTTCATATTGGTTTTGTTTCTGTTCTATTTGTACTGTGCCCACACTTCTTGGTGGTTAATCTTCATAAGTACCTTCTAAAATAGATAATTGAGCTATAAAAGGATGTGAGAGTAGGGAAAGATTGTAAGGCTCTGAATCTGTACCATACATCTCTGCAACAGGGAACACTGGAATCCCAAACCCCATGCTTTTGTGAACTCTTCCATCACGTTTTGTTTAAGGAACTGGCTGTTATTGTGGCTTCACGTGCAAGAAAGAAGGTGAGACAGGAAGAGTCCTTCACTGGCCTTAGGTGTACAGGGGTTATGGCACGTCTTTTAGTATCTCCACTTCCTTTTGAGAAGTGGTACCTAATTGCAGACAACCTGATGTGATGGCGTGACTGAGCACTTCTGCCCTTCAAGCTGGGAGAAGCAATAAATGTTCCACTGAAAAGAACTGATTCCCTTTTACACTTGACAGCAGTTTGCATTTGACAGCAACTCTGTGCACTGTCAGTGGTTTCCTAAGGTATTATCCTTATTGCCTGAACAGGCCTTAATGGGAACAAAGCGATGTATTGCACAGGGATGAGTTACACCCATGTAGTCCTGTAGAGCATTCTGTTTTCAGCGTTCCATTTCCCTTCATCAGTAACTCAGATGCAGTAATAAAATATGTACTTTTTCCCCGGCTGTTTGGATCAACTGAAGTCAGCTGGCTTTTATCTCTTTTGCTTTGATTTAATATGAATATACTTACAGGGAAATACCATGATCAAAGTCGAAATGCATAAAGTACTAAATGAATTTATTCGGCCCTAATATGTATGAGCTGTTTGTATGTTTTTAACTGCAGACCAGAACATTTGGGAGAATATACAAATGACAATTTTCACTGTATTTTGGGGGCTTATGAGGAGAGAGACATGTCCCTTAGGAGAATCGGAGGTGAAATACTGTCTGCCTCAACATGTGGAGAGCTCAACACCAGTGCAAAGGGAGTGAAGTGGGAAAGCTCACAGCATTAAGATTACATGCCCTCTGCGTTGGCATGTACGATTACACCAAATAGAGCAGTGTCAGGATCAGGCAACAGCGAGAGGCATTGCAGGAGGGAGAAGTGATTGATATGCTAACCAAAGTATCATAAAGATGATGCAGGATAAGCTTTCATATGGAAACAAACCTGAAAGATGACAAGGCCAACTGACTCTGTCCCAAGCCCCTTTCTCTCATCACCCAAAGCTTCTAATCTGTACAGGCGTATGAGAAATGGCAGTTTGCCTTTTTAACCACTTGTCTTCAATTCTGCTTTGTTCACTTGCCTCTGAGGGAGCAGCACAATCTCCCTGTGGGTATATCTTCAGCTGGTTCAACTCAATGCCTGGATCTTCAATAACAGGATGTAATGCATACCCATGGTGAGCCTGCTCCATAAGTGTGCTGCCCAAGCCTTTGTATTGCTCTAGCTTTTGAACTGCAGATTGCTGGCATTGTTTTTCCCCTCCTTCACTGTATGCTCCCTTTTTATGAGCTTGCTCTAGCCTTTTAAGTATGATTAAACTATTTGGTAGTTTTATTGCAAGATCCATAAAATAAGTAATTTACAAAGCACCTTCAAATCAGTTTTATTTCAATAATAACTATTTCTAGTGTAATGGTTCTGGTATAACTGTGAGTCAAGTGAGAAAACTGGCCTCTCTCTATCAACAATACCTTTGATACTTGAGTCAGTTCTTGCTATGAGTGAATGAATGACCTGAGCAGATTCACAATGGTTTAAGCCTTCCTAGTTAAATCATAGAATCATAGAATGGTTTGGGTTGGAAAGGACCTTAAATCATCCAGTTCCAACCCCCAGGATTATTCCCACACAATCTCTGCAAGGTGTCTACACAATCCCAGTTGAGGCCATCTCTGAGATCTGATCTCACGCTATTTCCATGTGAAAGATGTGAACACCTTCAGAGCCATGTGTGGCAAAAAACAAGTGCTTTAAGCTGGTGTTCTAGTCAACCATGTACATCCAGAGTTTGATGCCAAATTTACTGGCAAGTACATGCTAATATATATTGCTCAATTAGAGCCAAAAGAAAGAAGAGGGCTTTGTATCTCAACTGTCTAGGTCCACAAAACAAGAAAGATGAAATTTGAGCTAGCATGTAAGGCTTTGTACAGGTCTTCTGTGCTGGGGAAAAACATCACCTTTCAGTATTGCACTCTCTGGTTTAAGTGATGATGTGTTCCCAATTTGCAGCCTCTAATGGGGCATGAGATTCACTTGGTTACTGAAGGGCCTGTTTGATAATTGCAGAGTGGGCTCTGCTGGCCAATATAAAGACAGTGAAGGGAATAGGAGGGTTTTGGCTCTAATGAAAGCAAACTGGAGGAGTGCTGAGCTGAACACAGGCTTTCCCCACTGTTAAGAGCAGGCTGGTAGCCAGTGTGTGCCTGCCCTTGTGACACCGAGGGGCACTTCATTACAGCAGGAGGGCTCTGTTGCAGCCGTAGGGGAATAATCCATGTCAAGAAGTTTGCAGGAGGAAATAGAAGTTGGAAGATGCCTGTGAATAAGCCATGGAAAAAGGTAACATCTTGACTGGATGATGGGTAAATGATTGCTCTGCATGGCCTTAAAGCTGGGGTGGCTCCTGGCTGATGTCAGAAAGAGAAAGCTGTGATTTAGTGTTAAGGTCAAAGTCTGGACATCTGGTACCTGTAGTTCAGTATATTGCTGCTGCTTTCCTCTGCGTTCCCAGGGAGAAATCACCCATCTGAGCAAATAGTATTCACTGGAGAAGGTCAGGAAAATTATAGCTGTTATGTGGGAAATAAAGGGAATAAGGAGTTTTCTATTTTTCCTGTGGGAATTTTCTCTGGAAAAAATGTTATCTTTTTTCCACCTTTCACTTGGTTTTAATCTTTTATTTTTATATATGGAAAAAGGAAACAGACACTGGACTGGGAAAATCAGCAGCTTTGTTCTATAGAAACTTGTCTACAGAAGAAATAGGTGGCAACAAGTTAAAATGGGGGGCAGGCTGTGGCAATCCTTCTGGCAGCATTTCAGTCTAAGGCAGGTGCTGTTTCCCTCATTGCCAGATTGTTAATAATGTGCTAACGTGACCTGGAGAAAGTGTCAGCAGAATGCATCCATCTGGCTTCACTTGGTTTGATAAAGTGGTAATGAACTGAGATCCAAGTTACCTACAGAGAACATGAATGCACCCTCTGTGCACCCAGGAGGCTGTGCTGGCTTCAAAAACACCCCTTGGGGTAATGCAAAGGAGTTATTTTGATAGAATCATTTCTATAACCAAAAAGCTGGTTCCTTCCATGATGC
Source organism: Psittacula echo (assembly GCF_963264785.1). Classification (NCBI taxonomy): domain Eukaryota; kingdom Metazoa; phylum Chordata; class Aves; order Psittaciformes; family Psittacidae; genus Psittacula; species Psittacula echo. The sequence continues at coordinate 3,351,070 of NC_137760.1, read as the reverse complement.
AATGAAACACTACAAGTGCAAAGTGCATGAAAAGGAGGAAAAGGCAGGGTGGCTTCCATTTTACATGCAGGCAACCTGAAACATCAGGGAGGTGATGTGATATTCCCCTAACTTCATAGGAACTGATAAACACCAGACTACACCGGAGATGGCTCTGTTTTACAGCTCTGTTATAGGAGCAAGTGCAGATTGTGACCACCACTGCAAGGTGATGCTCAGGCTTCAAGCTTGTATTCACTGTGGATGGAGGGAAGTGGATAAAGGCAGAGCTCCAGAGCTGGTTCTCTCCTTGGAGCAGTTGTGTTGGGCTCTCCTCAGTCTGTGAATGCCAGCTGGATGGATGTAAACACAGGAGAGGGTTGTTTTGCATATGGGAAAATGCATCAGGAGAGGAAGTGGGATGTCCAAACCTCCCTACAGGGAGTGGTATAAATTATCTGCTGAAGAGCCAGGCTGTGGCCATCACCATTACCCGAATTACAGGTTTTTAGTCTGAATGGCTTCAAAGCAAGCTCTGGTTTTGTGTATTACTCCTTCATCCTTTTATATTGAGAAGATGAAAGGAATGATTTCAAACACTGGTGGGGAACTTAGGAACAGAGCATTCTGCTACTTACTGTGTAGACAGAGAATCTCTCTCAATTAAGGAGAAACTATGAGCACAACAACCTGGAAGTGCTCATTTTCAATGGGTTGTGGGATCTGTCTGGGATCACAGTTTACCTGCGTGTGTTCTGATCAGTTCAAACCAAAAGCAGGATGCACCAGAAGGCCTTTGGGTCCTAAATTTGTCAGCTCAGCTTTTGATCTGTTGGAGAAGTCTCAAGTCAAAGCTGAAAACAGGGGCTGAAGCTAGTTTATAACTTCATTAATAATCATAAATGACTATTCTTGATTCCTTCAGAAGAAAACACCCAGTAACAATAGCAACAAATCTCCATTTGGGGGGCTTTCTGCGAGGCATAACAACTGTGTATGGTGCCAAGGAGAAATGAGAGCTAATAAAACACAGAATATACATCACCCATTTACATTTATTGCACATTAAACCTCGGCACACACAAAAGATAATGACAGATGCAAATGGAGAGTGCTCAAACAGCGTATCTGTCAATGGGGAGCAGGCACAGAGCCAGAGACCCATATTTCCAGCAACCACAGGTTTTGAGGGGAAGTCAGGGAGAGGAAGCAAGCTGCAGAGCAGGGTCTATTAGACTGCAGATTCACCTCACCAGGGCAATGTGCTAGCACCTTTCCTCCTGGTTTGCATCCAGATTCACTGCAATCAGTTATCTGCAGAGGTGGGACTGAAGCTGAAGGCAAAATTCCACCTTCACAAGCTTCGATTGCTAATCCAGGCAGCTTGTCCTGAGCTGACTGCTCACCTGTATCAGGGGAGCAGCCAGGAATGCCAGGTGAGGCCGAAGACCTGCTCTACAAGTGCATAAAGACAGTCTCTGTATGGAAGAATGTTATCAATAGACAATTCAGAGGAAGGAGTTGGCATCCCTCTTCCTCAGGTGGGGTGACACTGAGCTTTGACACAAGATTCCATATGGGAGAGCTGGAAATTGCCTTGTGGTGCGCTGTCCTTACACCGGTGTTTCACTTACAAGACAAGCTTTTGAATCTGCTTTAGGAAGGAGCCAGCTCTCATTCATTCTCTCTCCTTATTCCTTGTATTTAAACTGTTTACTCTTTAGTCAGAGCAAGTCTGCTCCTTTAATGCAGAAACTCCCCTTTTAGACAGGCGCAGCAGAGGAAGAGGCAAGTTTCTGCACAGCTGGAGCATAGCTCTAGTATGGGAGAAACATCTGGATTGAACACAAAGCACTTGCTATTACAAGCAAGGGAGCTGACAGCTCTCTATCAGAACAGTCACCTGGACAATTACCTGGAGATCTGAGCCTTGTTCAAGCAGTTCTTTCCCAGGAACAACGCTGGCACCAAAGCCTTGGATGTGTTTGTCTTCAGCCTCTCTGCCTCTCCCCCTCCTCCTGTGAGCGAGTTGCTACAAGAACATTCTGCTGCTTCCTTTGCTTCTGCTGTGCCAAAGATAAACAGCCCGTCAGCGCTCTGCTGAAAAGGAACAGAGAAAGGGGGCTGGAAGTCGTTTAATTACCAAGAGTGCTTGTTTTGTGTGTGGTGTGATTGCTTCCTATGATACAGTAACTTCTCTTTCCCTCTGCAAGTGTGGTGTTTCTATTTATCAGAATGAAACTGAAGCAGCAAATTAGAGGGAGAAGGAGCAACTGTATTGCTCTGGTTGTAAGCAAACCTGGCAGTGTGTGTGCGGAAAAGCAGCAGCTCCCGTTGGAAGTTTATTCTGGATTCTTTGGCCTTTCCTTGCACTTCCTGCTCTTAATTAGATTTTAAACGCTTGCCCAAGCTCTTGCCCAGTTTGGAAGAGTTGGACGTTATTCCCATTTTACAGAGGGGGAAACTAAGGCACAGAGCAACTTTGATTTATATGAACTAGATACTGAAAATGTGTTGAAATGTATAGCAGATATAGTGTGTGTGTGTGTGTTTATCAGCTATAACGTATACAGATGTATATCAGCTCTAGTGTGTGACGAAGCTGACTGCTCTGGCCTGGCTCCTAGCTTGCAGAGAGCTGTCTCACTTGGGCATCAATGTCATGGGCTGTGCAGCAGAAAACCTGTCTCAGTACAGCAGTGCACCCGACTGGAATGATGCAGTTGAGACAGTGGATTCATGTGCAGCCCTGGGAGGGGAAGGGTCCTGTTTGCATTAGGTACCATTTCTTTAATCACCTTTTCCCTTTAATTTGCTGGGCTTTGTGCTGCTTGCTAGGCATCGTTGAGCAACGCTTCAGTTATCGCTGCATAGCACTTAGCATGCTTTGCTCTAATAAGCTTTTGTAAATAAAACCTGGCGAGATGAAAAGGCCAATGCCTGATTACGAGCCACCAATTTGGTCTCATTAAGTTCTTATAAGGGGGAAGAAAGTAAATAGAATCTTTATCAATTTATATACTTCCAGTGCTGAAGAGAGCTTTCCACATTCATTAAGGAGGATGCTGAGAATAGAGATGTGTTTCCAGGCGCTTTTGGCTTATGAAGCTGTTAAGGGATGTTTTACTGATGATCAGCTTTTACTTCAATCAAAAGCTGAGAAGGTAAAGACAGAACCAAAGGGATCATCAAATATTTATATGTGGAGGTTGGAAGGAGCCAATACACAATGGAATATCATTTCACTCTTCAAATGTGGATACTGGCAGTGTTATGGACACTAAAGGAGAAGAGTAGCTATCTGCATTTCCATTTTGGTACCTGTTTACATGGGATCACCAGTAAATGTGGAAAAATATAAAGGAATGATACATAATTGTATCATCAATTGTCTGCTGCTCTATAGGAACTTACCTGCCAGTTTGTATTTCATCTCTACATCTACAGTTTTCAACTGTAGGTTTAAAAGCAAACCTGAAATAGATCTATTCGCATCTTTTATCACCTGTACTTTAAAGTGTCAGTCATCAGTTTAAACACCAATTACTATTGTGGGTTATTTCCCTTTTACCCTAAAGTCTGCAACTGGAAAAGGTTGGCCAACTCTGAGCAGACCCTGGAATTTTCATTGGCCATTTGAAATTCAGGGAGTGCTGCTGGATTCTCCTTTGGGGGCAAGGGTAGTGGCCTGTGTTTGTATCCTTGCTTTGTTAGTTATGCATCATTTTATTTCTCTTAATACAGAGAATATGTAAAACCCCCATTCTTCTCCATCTTCCGTTATATACCCCCCTTTATCTTACACTTCCATACTCCTCCTTTAATATCCTTGTTTCTTTCTTTCATGAAGACAAGCAATTCATTCATCAGATTGATAAAATAGATGAGTAGAGGTGGCTCAGTCTGCCTGCTTCTCACAGTACACGCTTTTAACTGCAGCCTCTTCTCACTGTACCCACGTTTCTTCACTCCTTGGGCTGTTTTTGTTCCATTCACAGGCTTGGAGGGTGCCAAGATGTGCTCTCAGTCTGCCTCAAGCTGTAGTCTCCAATGCATGAAGCTGATACTACAGAAGCACAGAAAAGGGGGTTTGTGAACCAGTGCAGCTGTAGGTTCTCCTATGATTAGTACAGGTACTCAGGGTCTGAGAGAGGGCCTGGAGGACCTGTCCTTCCAGTAGGATTTCTATTACAACCTTGCTCAGCCTGCTGAACCAGAGATGCCAAGTGCCAGTCAATACCTCTGGCTAAAAGCGATCTCAACCGCAGCAGAATACAGATGCACCAGACGTGTTAATGGCAAAGGCATGCATGCAGGTGTCAGACTTAAATACGGTTTGTGAAGTTAAACAATACACAGTTTTAATCTACAGCAACTTGATTTAATGGAGTTTTTTTCTACCTAAAAGGATGCGTTCTTTGCCAAGTGTGCTGCCCTGAAAGGCAAATGAACAGCACCACCTTTGGGTCCTGGAAGAAAATGCACCTTGAGCCGCAGTTCCTTTCCGCTTGCTTTTCTGTGGAGCTGATTTCCTGCTGCATTGATGAAGATTTAATATGAATAGTAAAACTGGGGAAGGAGGGAGGAACTGCTGCAGTACTGAAGTAGCCTATCACAGGGTAGAAGCAATGGCAGGTCCACAGCTATCGTATACATGATGTCTTGATGCTGGTATAACTTGGATGGTGAGCACAGAATGCAGGAATAAGCTCAGGCTTTGTAGGCAATATGAGGACCCAGAGTCAGGCTAGAGTGGGTTTCCCTACCTCTAATTCTTATTTTGTGCATCTGGGAGTAATTCATGCTAATGTTATGCATTTGGCCAAAAGCATTTTAATTGGGAATATTAGCTGTGTGCGTAGCAAGCCCGGTATTCTTGGTTTTCCTCTGGAAAGAAGGTTTTGAACCATGGATTCTTCCTTACAGAATGTGTCTGAGTGAGATGTGGGTGCATGTGGCTGTAAGCGTGCACGCATGATGGTTGTGTTGATAAACAGGGCTGAACACATGCACTGAGTTCCTGTACATGCCTGTGTCCATGGCATAAACAAGCGGTTCTATGAACATACATCCATGTAGCTTTCATACTAGTGTTGCGTGTGTTTGCATGTTCCTGATGTGCTAATGTCTTAATGTGCTTGCAGGAATGTATCTATATATGGTTCCTGTGCGTGCACAGAGAGTCATTATGCTTTACAAGGATGCTGGAGAGGGACTCTTCATCAGCGACTGTAGTGACAGGACAAGGGATGATGGGTTCAAACTGAAACAGGGGAGGTTCAGGTTGCAGATAGGGAAGAAGTTCTTTACTCTGAGGATGGTGAGGCGCTGGCACAGATTGCTCAGAAGTAGTGAATGCTCCATCCCTGGCAGTGTTCAAGGCCAGGTTGGACAGAGCCTTGGGCAACAAGATCTAGTGTGAGGTGTCCCTGCCCATGGCAGGGGGTTGGAACTGAATGATCTTAAGGTCCTTTCCAACCCTATCTGTTCTATGATTATGCTTGTTTAAGAATCTAATCCCTACAGAACTCCAAGTGTGTGTGCCTGTGGGAGTGCTTGCACAAATTCCAGTGGAAGTAATTGGTTACGTTTCTTGTCAGTGCACACAGAAAGTGAGATTCCTCACCGGAACTTTTCACCCTAAGAAACAAACCAAAAAGTCCCAAAAGACCAAGTAAATGAAGTAAAAATGCTGCTGGTTTTTAGATGAGGAAGGTGAAATCTAAACCTTGTTAGCCCTTGTTCTTTCACATGGTCTAAGAGACTGGACGCTTGCTAATCGCAGGGAGATAAACCAGAGAAGAACTGCTAACAAGCCTTCAAGCTGACAGCAGGATTTGGCAGGGTTGCTGTACTGCTCTGTTGAAGATCTTTAAACTTTAGGTGTCATTATGCTCTGACCCTGAAGAAAACCCTACCAAATATCCACAGACACTGGCTGTACAGTTCTCACTCCTAATTGGGTGTAGGAGCATCTGACACTGCTTGATGAGCTGTCTGCATAGCTTTCACGTGTCTCTACTTCAGACCTTTACAGAACAGGAGAGCAGCTTACACTGTGTTAGTCCAAGGTGGTCATCAGCCTCATACCAAATCAGATGCCAGTCAAAAGGCTCCCCTGGGCTCCAGAAGGCTTTAAGCCAGACCTGGCCAAATCCTCTGCCTTTGTAGGTATTTGTGTGTGAGTGTAAATGTGAGCCCTACCTTGATCCTCAGTCTTTAATGTTCACAGGACCTGTGGAGATTTGTGACCCTCCAAACACCTCTTTGCATTTCAAGTTCAAATCCACTTCTGTGACTTGGTCCCTTTATGTTCAGGCTGGATATTCCTGGGAGTGCAGTCCTTCAGCACTATTATCCTTCAATCTGCTTAGCTTTCAGCAAGGTCATTTCATCACCTTTCTTATGTCCTCTGTCATTCCTTCTTCTTATACTCGCTTTGATGCAGTTGATTTCATTGCTGTTTCTTGACTCCCTAAAGGGGTTTTTCTCTGATCCTGTCAAACATGATGCAGTCATGCACCTCTTGGCAGCTTCTAGCCAGTTCTTTAAGACCCCTTAATTGAAAAGGCTCCTAACGTAGCACTGTGTGCATGTGTCATTCGAAGTATCTGTAGTTTTCCCCTTACAATTCCCTTGTATATAATGCTCATAGGAATGAAATTAGCAGAGTGGGATTTGGCCTATTCAATCTCCTGCTTTTCATGCCCTCGCCTGGCTCCAAGGCAGTGGTAAAGTGAGGATCTGCCCATCCACAGCCACAAAAGATGAGCTCCCTGGGGTGGAAAGGACAAAACCCAGATTTGTGTTGGTTCATCTTATGCTACCACTGCTCTGCTTGCTTCCCATGGGCTCTGACACTGGAAGACTTGACGCAGCACTGATGCCACAAAACCTTGTCTGATCTACTCTGTGGTCTCATCCATGTGTTGTCAGACCCTCTGGAGCCTTTTTGAGGCATGCAGAGTTCTCTTAACCGCATGCAGCTCTTCTTGGATCAAGCTGCAACTGCAGAGCAGTGTTTGAGGTCAGCCCCCTGAGCCTACCTTGTTCTCCTTAGGAAGGCTTCTGGGGGGTCGGGATTGCTATGCACTTCTATAGGCAAGTGCAAAGCACCATGCAGATTTAGAGGAATGCAAGGATGATTTTAAGTCCCTATGAAAGGATTAGCAGCATTGACACACAACCTGATCCTGCGAGGTGCCATAGCTTCCCTGGGGAATGTGATAATCTGACCCTGGTGTGTGAGATCATGTTGTGCTCCTGGGTAACTTGTATGGATCAGGCCCTTCATTAGCAATATGTTGAGATCTCATCCATTAGAACCAGTTATTGGCCGAATTATCAATAAAGGGCAGCTCGGTGACAGCAATGGGTGAGCATGAATTAACCAGCAGCCAGAGCTTGAGAGACCTCCCTCATGGGAAGGAGAGGGAGGCAGGAGCAAGGAATGTTGTTACATCCACAACATTTCTTTAGAGGGAAAAAAGAAAGCAAATGAAGTGGAATGAAAGCTGCAAAATAGAACACCCCTGACAGTTTGCTACTGAATGTGGTTGTTCATTTAGAACAGAGATGGTGGCTCATCACAGGAGCACAATGAGGGGCACGCAAGTGTAGGTGCCATCACGGGGAGATTTCAAAGAATAGCTTGAATGAAAGAACTGGTCTGGAATCCCACGAGGATGCACAGACAACCTTGGCAAAATGGCACGAGCAAAAAGGCAAGAAGCATTCCGGTGCTTCACAGTGTCTGATGCTATTTTGTCTTTTGATGTTTGTTTTCCGCACGGTGCCAGCAATTTCTGTCATCTCTGGTGCACGTTGCCAAGTCTATTATTTGGGATGATTCCTGCTTTAAATATTTTTAGCAGCAGCGGATCTTTAATCATGGGGAAATTGTTTTCAGGAATGATTATTTTATGTGCATCCTCAAGCAAATCTGAAGGTCTAATCCAAAAGTGTTTGTGATCGTCTTGTAGCCAAGGGACAAAGTAGGAAGGATGGGGTGAACTCTAAGGCCATTAAGGAGAAGGATGTTTCATTTGGATGAAACAACTGATCTCTGCCCTCTGCTGAATCCATAGGATGCTTTTGACTGGTAATGCTAAATGCAGTGTGTAAGCACAGAAAGCAGTCCCCCCTCCCATATCCATAATGCTGGAAATTAAGTCTTTGTCTGCAGCATGGTTGTGATGAGCTAAGTAAATCATAACTATAGAAAAGACTTTTTAATGCTCCACTCTATCTATTGTTCTTTTTAAAAGCAGCAATGATTTTTGGTTGCTGCTTGGGAGTCGATACCCAGCTGGTGTGCGACTTCAGAGTTCCACTGGCTTCACTAAGGAAACAGCAAATTGGAGAGCAGAAACGGGAAGTCAAGCTTGGGGTTTTGATTATTTCATCCCTAAGATCGTGGCATAAAATAGCCTCATTTTAAAAAGTCCTATCAAGAACTGAAGAACGATGGCTTTGGAGCTAAGTGAGACGTTGACCTTGAATTTGTTCCCCCTGTGAGGTAGATCTCATCCAGAAGATGCTGGTATTTGAGTACAAAGCTTCCATGAATTTTACTGCTGTGTTGCTGTGTGTGTGCACTAAATACCTTTACCAATATTATCTGGACCTTCAAGCCTCTCATACCGAGGTAAGCATATAAAATCTCAGATGATTGTCTGAATCCATTTTGGACTGTAAAATTAATATGAGAACTTAAAGAAATCAGTGCTTTCCTAGCACCTATCTGCGTGACTCCTATCGATGATTTGTATTAAAGAAGCACCTGTAGTTGTCTACTGGAATTAAAGGCAGGCATTTTTCATACTTAAAATCCGTAGCCAAGGCTTGCAAACTCGCAAGTGTGCACGCAATGTGCAAGCAGAGGGATTGCTGTGCCACTGGTGAGGCAAAAGGGGCATTAAGAGCTTCTTTGTACAGGTAGATACAGAAAAACTACCCCAAAGTAGCCTGATTACATGAGCTTAAATTGTGGTGTGGACAACCTCAGTGAGAACTAATGGAGATGTTGTTCAGGTAGTGTGGATGTAGGATTGGGAAAGCTGAGCTTCCCAGCTTCCTGAGCTACCACCTCTCAGCTGCATTGCAGTAACTGACTGTGCACAGATTCATAGAATCATAGAATGGTTTGGGTTGGAAAGGACCTTAAGATCATCCTGTTCCAACCCCCCTGCCTATCCTTGACTGTAAAGAAAAATCCCAGGAAAGCTCAAGTTTCTCTGTGCATCCCAAAGCAAATATCCTAACACACCATCTCTGTGGTTAGGATGGGTTAAGAGCATCTGTCCAGGCAGTTCCTGCCTGATATGAAGTTACTAAGTGATGGTAACTTGATTGCTCTTGACAGTACCCATTCTCTCTAGATGGAATTTGCTTCAGTTCTGAATGTGTGCGTCCCCGTGAGGTTAAACGTATTTTAACAGAATCATTCCAAATTCACATCATTAGTTACTTGGGAAAGTTGATCCGAATTATCTCAGTATTGTAAAGGAAAACTTGAACGGAACAGGGACACACATTTACCAGTTCATGTATTATCTCATTCTGTCATTGCAAGTAGATGTTTTTCCACAGCCTATTTTAGCATATTGCTGATGGTCCTTCCCTGAAGCTACTGATAGGAGCAGAATCTAAAATGAGAAAATAAGGAAGAAAACACCATAGAATATTTGAGCCCTTCCACATAAAGTTGTGCTTTGAGGTCCAGTCTAGGTCCTGTACAGATGTAAGAGCTGGTCCCTATTTTAGCCCAGGGTATCATAGAATCAACTAGGTTGGAAAAGACCTTTAAGATCATCAAGATGCTGCCATCCCATTATGCTCTACATGTGTGGGGCTGTCTGTAAGGGTAATTTAGGCTATGTGTGATGTGGCTGCTAACCTCGGAGCTGCCCCTCTCTTACAGCAGCTTCTCTTTCCCAGTTAGAACACTGTCTGCTTGGAGCTGGTGGTTTGACCTCGATAAGAAATTACTACAACTGACAGGACCACATTAGTTACAGTAAATTAGCCTTGGTAGAACTCATAGAGAAACAAGCATGCAAAGAGTCTCTAAAGGAGTTCAGCTGCTGCTGCTTGCTGACTAAATCAAGATGGGATGCTGTGTGGGTTCCCATCCTTCTGCCCAGTAAGAGAGCTCTGTTTTAACTGGGGGCAGCAGCACCACAGTGCCCAGGCTGATCCAGTAAGAGGCATTGCTCAGGGAGGAAACATAGTGCAATCAGTCTGTTCAGTCTGGAAAATAGGAATTGAAAAGCAGAAAATAGAAATTCCTTGTTTCTTTTGTAGAAATATATATGAGTCAGTTCATTCTGAGGTATTACCAAGGTGTGCCCATCAAAAAGAGTGTGTGAAACAGGCTAAAATGAGGCATATTCTATTGCTGTTACTGGTATCGATGTTGCATGTTGCAGTTTAGCATTCATTAACCAGCTCCTCAATGGCATAGACATACCTGCCTTGGTTTTGGAGTGTGATTGACCATCTCCTGGGTAGTGTGGGCTCTGAGTCAAAATGAAATGTGTCAGAGAGAGTTTAACCTCAATAAATTTACATCCTGGTGGTTCCAAACTTATGCTTATGCCTTGTTTAGAAATAAGATAACATTTACAGTAGTGGGTTCAGCTAATGTAAGCATTTGAGGGTAAGGTCTGTCATTTTCCTCTGTCTTCATAGGGTAGTTTTCTTGTTACGCTTGTAGGCACTGCTATAATAAATGCAATAATAAATAAATGTTGGGCTGAAACAAGTGTATTTCAGAATGATGCTAAATGCAAAACAGAATGAGGTGCTGTATACATGTGTCAAAGAGATGACTAATGAAATTGGCCCCAGGAGCATAATTCAGTACTCATTAGCCTCCTGGCTTTCATGATTATACTAATCCAGAGGAGGAGGTGACTGAGGTAACCCTACAAGTGATCTTTAGAACAGAGCTTGTTTTACATCTCTTATCTTGGGCTGCAAAGAAACCTGGTCATTAAATGCAATGAACAAACCTGAAACACATCAAAATACAGCTTTCAGTTCCTGCATCCTTTTTCCTTTTCTTGTTGTAGCAGTTTCTCTGGGGCAGTGTCCATGCAAACAAATGAGAAGAGCCCCAGGAAGGGGCTACGTTGGTTGCAAATGAGTTAACGCAATGCAGACCAAGGCTTTCACCAAACCAGGCTTCTAGGGGAGAGCCATACGCCATTTGCTTCTCATTCTTTCTTTGTTTCTATCACTTTAGGCTTCTCATTAGGAAACAGACCTGTGAGACTTAAAGCAACCAATCTCCCAACCACCAAAAGCAGATAGCTAGATAAAATTCACTGAGCAAATGCTTCTTGGATTGCAAGCTTTTAAGGATAGGCTGGAGGTATTCGAAGCCTCCAAAGGGATTTATAATGTTGCCAGTTTTTGTGCTTCCCTCAGTACAAGTCTCTCAATATTTACTGTTTGTTCTTAAGGCTGTGTTTGTTGCAGAGATGTTGTTACATGTGAATCTCAGCATTATGCACTTGTTTCTTTATGAAAAGTAATGATCCTAATCCTTGTGGATTTAGAGGAAAAGGGGGAGATGGGCCTTGCCTATACCCTGGGTAAAGAGAAAGGTATCTAAGCTCAGACTTTAAAGATATTCCATGCATCTCATCAGACTTCTGTATTCGGAGCTATGCCTTTGCCACATGAGAGCCTTAGCTGAGCTGTGTGCTGCCCTTGTATCTCAGTTTCCCTGTCTCTATGTGCCTGAGGCAGATTGCTGCCCTGATAGCCCTGTGACCCCTCCAGCGGAGAAGTTTGCTGTTCGTTATTAAAAGCCACTTGGATGTAAACTCCTAATTCCTAATGCTTTATGTAAATCTGTACCAGGGGGATATGATGAGATGGGAGACAGGGACAGGGATGCAGCAGGGCAGCTTCAGCCATTTTCTCTCCTGCCAGAGCCAGAACTGCATGTGTATGCTCCCTTAGACCTTATTTCTACTACCTTAGAGCCAAAGCAGATCTACCTCCTGGCTGCTACCACCCAGGCTGGTAGTGCACTAAGCCCACAGATCTTCTTTTACCCTCTGGCAGTCTAACTATCTTCTCTAATGTAATTAAAATGGTAATTATTCCCTGTCCAGAACATTTCTCTTACTTATAGTCTGTGGAAGTATTACAGTTGATTAAACACATATGCTGCTGGTAGATAGCTCCTCCAATCACATATGGAGTGATAAAGAGTTAGCTAAGGGAGGACAAAATATAATGCAATACTCTGCTTATGCAAAAGAAAGAGCAACTGGAGAAAAGCAGAGTCTGCAACAGCACGAAGGCCTGGATTGAACACAAAGGTATGGGGAGAAAAGCCTATGGAAGTTTTGGAACAGCTGGGAGAGCATCTCTTATCCCTTCACCTGATAGAAGCCAAGTATCTGTAAAGCCAAAACTGATCCTTCAGCCAGGAGACAATCCTAATACTCTGCCCTCACAGGTATCCATGCACTTTGCTCGGTTTCAGTTTGAGGTGCACATGCTCAGCTCTGAGTGACGTGCCAATGCAGAGAGAAGGCGTACAAAGGCATATGTCAGATCTGATCTGTCCATCTGTCTGTATTTGTCTATGCATCCATATGTCTAGCCATCCATTTATTCCTATATTTATTTGCTCTTGTCTTTACATATGTCTTCTCTCAGTCCTGATAGAACAAACGGAATCTGAGGGGCAATATTGTTAACAATTATTTCCCAGTGTGTTTTCCTGCATGCTGAAATCGTTAAGCAAAGTCTGAGGGATGTGTATGTATATGTACACATATATACACACACCTATATATATATATATATACACCCATAGAATCCTACAATGATTGGGGTTGAAAGGGACCTTAAAGCTCATCCAGTTCCAACCCCTGCCACAGGCAGGGACACCTTCCACTGGAGCAGCTTGCTCCAAGCCCCTGTGTCCAACCTGGCCTTGAACACTGCCAGGGATGGGGCAGCCACAGCTTCTCTGGGCACCCTGTGCCAGCGCCTCAGCACCCTTAAAGGGAAGAGCTTCTGCCTTGCCACTGTCCCAAGCACCCATGTCCTACAGACAACCATGAAACCCATGGCAATTTGGGGCCTGAAGAACTCTATTGAAGGAAGTTTGCAGAATTCTGTGGATAAAAGAAATTTGGTCTCCAAGGCTTTCAAAGAGTTTTATTTAACCAATATGAAAACTAATAAGCAGCAAAGCTATTTCCTTAGTCCCTCATGCCATAGGCCAGATGCAAATTGCTGAAGGTGACCACCTTCCTCACCCCAAACAAGTGCATCTTTATCTCACAAACATTAGTAAAGCTGTGAGATGAAAGGGACAGGAATAGTATATCCTTTCACAATGTAATTGCCTATATTCCATCTGGGGCAGAAGTGTGCATTTTCTGATTTGTAGAAGTCCCTATCTAAAAATGTTTGAAAATGTACTTTTCTTTTTCCCTCCATGGAAAAAGTGCTGAGGTAGAGTTTCCTTCTCCTGTAAACAGGATGCATTTTATCCTTGTGGAAGGTACGGCAAAGCTTTACATAGAAAAGAGAGTGGAAGTCGGAAAGCGAGGGTGACAAAAGCTTCACAGATTGAATTTGCTCCCCTGTATATGGGAGCGAAAGAATAGGGGTGCGTTAGTGTGCAGTGAAGTCTTTGATTGTACAAAAAGGGGAGGAAGTTGCAGAGGTAAGGGCAATTTTTGAATAACTAATAGCTAGCAATAATCTCGTTTGGTGCCTGTTCTTTGCTCAGGATTTCTTCCTTTCCAATCACTGCCTCTGACTACTTTTCTTCTGATGCTGTCAGTAAAGTTTCACACAAGCCCCAGGTTCCTTTTCCTGCTGATGCAGTGACAAGGCTGCATTGCCTGGGCTGTGTGCTTTGTAAGACTGAAGATGCTGAAGGCACAGGTTTACATTCACCCACCTCCTTGACCCACATGTTTTCTGCCCTTCTGTTGACCTGGCTGTACCTCAGGGCTGTTTGTTAATATACCCCTGCTGCATGGTCCCTGTACAGGGGTTAGGTCTGCAGCTGTAAATAACAGAGTATCCAGCTCTTACTGCCAGGAAATAGCCTGTCATGAGGATTTCCTGGGAGACTTTCTCTTTCCAGAAAAACCTATGGAGGATTTTTCCCCTAAGAGAGGCCGCGGCTATTCCTGAGAAACTCAGATACAAGGATCCAGCCTATAATTGGTTTGTACACCCAAGATCTCCAAGTCTGAGATACAGTTTAGGTGAGATCACACCTTTGAACCGATTCCTGCCCTCTCCAATGCTTTGCCCATTGGTGGCTATACATCAGTGTTCCCCACGCTGAGAAAAGCCCTTGCAGGGCATGTGAAGCAGCTTTCTGAGAGCTCATCATGACCATCTATCTTGCTCTGACGCAAAAATGGATGATGAGTAACCCTATTTCAGTTCATCCTTTGCCCATCCATCATCCACCCTGCCACCAACTGTCCCCTTAATGAAGGGAACAGAGATGGATGAAAGCTAGACAGACGGATAGACAAAGACTGACAAAGGGATGCGCCCTTGGGTTTCACTGCTCTCAGCACCATAGGAGTCAGGGATCTATGGAGCTAATCTAACTTCTTCCATTTGATGGAAACTATTCCAGATGGGGATTTCTTTCTCTTGGGGATTTGCAGATAACAGTTAATTTGGGAATAGCATCTGCACAGGCAGGCACAGATGTAGGTAAAGCAGGATTCATTAAGTGATACTGGTGGGAACAACTAATTCCATAGAACACTACTGTACTTCTGTGATACAGCCTGCTACAATGCGATACACAGAGAAAGGATGATGTTTCTGTACAAGTAGGAGAACCCCTTAGCTTCAGTCACAGTAATGTATTTATAAGGAATTAACCAAACACAAAAGTGATTGATACCTGGGCAAGACTGCAGCGGCCTTTGGATCAAACTTATGTTCACAGGGTAAGACATCAAGGGCATTAATCGTACTCTGGACTTTAATGGCAAATAGAACTTGGAACAGGTTGCAAAAGCACTCTCCAGGACGCCATCCCTCAGGCTCTGTCGGTCTGTCACCCCGTGCATGGGTAACAAATACCTATCTGGCACCCTTTTCATTTATGATCTTAGATTAACACTGCCTACGAGGAGGAACTCTACCCTGATATTTGCCTGTTGTCAGAGATACGGTGGCAGAGCACTGGTTTCCTGAGATCCTTCTCTCACCCAGAGGGATCACTGCAGAGTTTCTTCTAACCCCAAGAAGATTTGCTTCTGTGCCAAGGGGATGGAGAAGGGCACCATCTGGAGCCGCCTGCTATGGTGGTATTAGCAAACACATCCAACTGCAATGAATTGCAATGAAAGGGCTGTTTGGTTTTAGAAGAGAAATTCATTACCCTGCAGGGGAGAGAGAAGGTACCAGCATGTTCTTGCCCCAGATGCCCGGTTCAGCAGGCAGCAGTGCAAGCTGAGAGTAGAGGTTCCCTAACATTTGCATTGATTCAGAAAGCTGCAGCATGATGCTGGCTTGTCTCCATCCCATAATGTCTGCCTTTCTCTCCTGTGCAGTCATTTCAGGTCAGCTCATGCTCTGAGTTCACTCTTAAGGACTTCCGCTGCCCTTATTATGGCTAATGCGTGTTGACATAGGAGAGAATCTCCACCCTCATTTAACCTGACAGAAAATATTACACTGTGGTAAGTGTTGTTGATGCAATAAGTTATGTCTATGAGCTTATCTGTCACCTTCCAAGGGGTGGGAAGGGATGGAGATGCAGTCTGTGAAGTCTCTTTGCTCGGTGGGGTTTCGAACAAGGCAAAAGAAAATCGTTGTGGGTATTTCTTGGTTTTGGGGACTTTTTTCTTTAGTTTTCCTGTTTGAAAGCAAACTGAATTGGTTGTAGGAAACAAAAGGATGTGTGCTTAGCTTTTTGGTGTATACCCATTGCTTAGAAATACTTTGGAATGAAAACCCCTTGTCCCAGCCTCCCCCAGGATGTTAATGCTTCTCCACACAACCTAAGGAGATATTATGCCAGCTGTATGCAGGACAGTCTTGTATTAATCTTCTCGTGGTTATTACCAGGAGGATATATGGTAAGTAGCTCAGGGATTTCAGAGACATACCTGGTAGGAAGGCAGACAGCATCACTGGTGCACACTCAGCTGCAGAATACCAATGCTTTGCTTCCAAACCAACTCTGCCACTGACAGCTTGCTCCATGGCATAGATGTGTGGGCAAGGCAGAACATAAAGGCAGCAAAACTCTGCTGCAGCCTGCTGAGCCACCTGCAGAGTGCAAAGTGTGTCTGATGATAGAGAAAACCAGACTTGATGAGAAGCTGCTTCATTCAAGTTATACTGGGTCCATTGGAGGCAGGTAGCTGAGGCAAATACCTCCCTATCTCTGGCAAGGTGTTTGCAGATTCACAGAGCCCTGGGAAACAAGAGAAAGGCAAAGAGAGGGATCCCTGAGCAATCATTAGTTGCCATACTCCTGATTACCCTGTTCCAAAACTGCCTTTTCTTGTTCTTGTTCAACCTTTCTGTCCATCAAATCCTTTCTCAAGTGAGCATCCTGGAGATGGCTGAGTTCTCAGCCCTGCCTGGGTACCAATGCCATAATAAACACAAGTATCTTCCAGGCCTGTGATCAGATCCAGTACGAAAGCCACATGAACACTAATTGTCTCCCTGTGTGCTACTTCTGGCTGCTGTACACAGGCTGTGATGAACTTAGCAGCTTGTTTGTTGCCATCTAGATGAAGCAAGTGTACTGCCAGCTATGCCTCTGTACCCCCGTTGCCAGCTGATAATTAGGCCTGCACAAGGTGGTCCTGGCAAATATGATACCCACCTGGTCTAGCAGGAGATACAGGTGATGCTCTTTGCAAGATGCATGAACTCTTCAACCCATACAGGTTCTCCCTCTGCTTAGATGAGGATTATATCTGAACATCTTGCCAGCATGAATGCTGCCATTAGCAAAACAAGGGTTATTCCCATTTTATAGGAAGAACTGAGTCACAGATGGATTAAATGGCTTATCATAGGGAGTAGGTGGTGGCACCAGGAAATGAGTGTACTTGTGATGCCCATCAGCTATTTTGATTAACCTCTGAATCTGGTTGTTGGTGAGCTTGAAGAGCCTTTGCCTCAAAATCAAGAGAGGCTGGCAGTTTCTCAGTGTTCCAGGGTAAAATTAGATGCCATTTGTCATTGGGTCCCTTTGTTTAGTCACACAATGGGACTTTTTCAGCATTTAAGGACAGTAAATTCCCTTCACACAATGTCCTACAAGCACAGAGGACAGAAAGAGGCAAAGCTCCCGTTGCCTTGAAGTGAATTTTTGCCTACCCATCTTGCAGCACCAGGATATTTAAAAGGAACTGGAAGCTTGTTAAGATGAGGGGGAACCAAGCACAGACAGGGGTAGGGAAGGCTGCTTTGATAGTAATAGGTTAGGAAGGCAAGGGAAAGGTGCCTTTCTCTTTAGCTGAAGGAAGGAGGGCAGCTTGCTCCTTCCCTAAACAAACCCATCTGCAACACTTCCAATTTGAATCCAAATACTATCTGAGGTTTGGGATTCAGCAGCAAACTAGCTTTGAGTCCTTAATCCCAGCGCCTGATGTTTGGGGGTGTTGGGATTTGGAGCTAATTAATTCAGCCACCTGTAATTTTCACTCAGATGTGCTGTCTGCCTTTCCCTTTGCTATATCATATGGTTTGGAAGGCTGTAGACAATGCAATGCAGAATCCCAATCCCTCTGTACTGCTTTTCTTGGTAATCTTTCCTTTTCTTTTTCTTGTTTCTTCTTCTTTTCTTCCATTTTCATTCTGCTGCTGTTTCCTTCTTATGGGTACTTATGTGCAGAAAAAATAGCCCAGTCAAAGAAACTCTGACATTCAGTAAGTGATTCAGCTCTGCATGGATGGAGTGAGTGGTCTTGTTCCCTTCAGGGCTGTCCGCAGAATGATGCTCCCAGTACCTGTCCCACTCTCCCTGCCTGGATTCATCCAAGCACAAAAGACCCAGTGCAAGGTGGTCCTGGTAGGAGCAAGGATTCAGGTGATACATATTGCAAGACCTAGAAAGCCCAGGAGCCCTGTGCTGATTTCTTTCCCTTGGCAGTGAAGGGACAGAAGAAGAATGAAAAGATAATTAGTTTGGAGTTCTCGGGAATGAAATGGAAAAGGTTAGCTCATTCCCTTCTAATGCCAAGTGAAAGCTCCGGCTTCAGCTACCCAGGCTGCAAGGTTCTGCAGGCAGTGAAACGTTTGCTTGCCTGCTCACAAAACACCCTCTCTGCTTTTCTGTTCCCATAACAAGAATGCCTTGCAATAATGGAAGCTGGAGTCAGTTTTCCCACGTCTGTAGAGCCTGGAGCTGTTATTTTCTATGAAAGCTTTTCATATTCCATCAGTGCCAAGAGAGCCTGGGAGCCTGGTTCCATTGGGTGCTGCACGCACCGGCGGCAAGAGGCAGCTGCAGCCCACAGCCTCCATCCAGAAACAAGCTCTGTATCAGTCCTGGGCATTCAGGCAGCAACTTAATGGCTTCAGTGGGAGCAGCATGCTGCAGGAGGGTGTCTCTTCAGATCTTCTGCAGGCCTGAAGGCTAATGAGTACATCAAAGGATGAAGAGAGATGGGAGATGTCAGAGCAACAGGAGCAAGATGCTGTTGTATTGGTTACCTTTGCATCCAGCTCATACAGATGCACTAAACCAGTCAACAGTACAAGGCTCATCTCATCCTCTGCCATCCAGTATCGGCAGGATTGTGAGTTTGTGGGCTAGTCTGTTTGAATTTCCAAATCCCCACCAGATTTTCCTCAGTTTTCCCAGGGAAAATGATCAGACTTTGCAGGATTTCCTAGTTTTATCCCAGTTTTCTTAGACTGTTAAGGATGGCTGGTAATAAAACTTCCTCTAAGCCATGTTTGTCATTTCACTTGACATAAGCTGGTAGCTGCAAGGCCTTCACATGGTCTGGAAAGCTCTCTTGCAAGGCTGTCCTATCGCTCCTGCCTGATTTTGGGTAGATTCAGGTGTATGAAAACTCTCCTTTGTCTCCTGTTACCTTAGCAAGCATCACCTTATATTCTTCTCTCATGCAATCAGGCAGCAGCGCTCTAGTCTGTGGTGCTGGCAGCTCTTCATTAATGTTGTTATCCATGCTTGGATCTGTCTTGCAGACTCGGGTGAAGCACTTTGATACTGGTATAGTCAGACTGCTAATGCATGCTACCACTGTTCCTCTTGCAGAAACCTACCTTTTGAAGGTCCAGAGAAGCCACCTAGGTTGTTTCCATTGAAGGTCAGGGACCATCTGCAGTGGTAGCAACAAATAGGCCAAAAGGACCCTGGAGCTCATGGGCCATTGCTGTTTGAATGAGATAAAGTTAGAACTATTTAACATTCCTGGGTGTGAAATTAGACTGATCTCTTAATCTCCTTAGTCTCTGACTGCAGGTCCAGCATGGGAATATGAATCTTAATTGGTATTTTCTTATCAATACACTCAAATTGAAGGATTAAGGATAAGGTTCTTAATACAACCTGAATTTTTGGGAGATGCCTCTGATTGTGGTGTGATCAAAGCATCATCACTGGTGCAGCACATGTAGGAACAGGAAAGGAAGTTCTCAAGATCACACACTTACGATCTCAGCTGTGTGTTCTTCACCTGCACACCTAATGCATAGGCTGTGTGGAATGCCTCAAACAAGCAGTGGTACAGATAGAAAGGAAATGTAAAAGCATTGCTGCTTGGTCTGTAGGGAGTTTTTAAGGCATTTTATTGGTATGACAGTGCTTTAAATGATGTTCCATAAAAAAGATCTGTGACCATGTGAATAAATACACAAAGGACTCCTGTTGATTGCTCTATTTTTATTTGCTATTTAAAGTTAAGGGCATGGTTAAAAACTTGGCTCAACAGTGATGATAAGATGAATCCCCTTACTGCATACCAAAAGATGCATTGCAGCCACACACTGCATCTCCTCTGTCTTTTAAATGCAGCATCATGACTTACGGTGTTAACGCAAAACTCTGCCCATCCCAATAAATGGTGGTGGGATTAATACACCATCAACCCAGCTGCTGGCTTGGTCAGCGTGACCTGGAGCAACAGCAGGATGTGTGAATTGGTGTGGTTTCCTCTGATTAAGCACAAACTCCAGGCTCCTGGAGCACATTAGAGTGCAGGAGTGCTCTCTGTGCGAGCCTGCCTGCCAGCACACACCCCTGTCCATCTTCATTTACAGGCAAAGGCAGAGGCTTGTCCCTTCTGCGGTAGTAAATGGGCAAATATGACTGCAGTAACCAAATCTGCAATTCTTCTCTGTTATGGGAACTCTTCCTATTTGTTCCCTCGCTGTCAGGTCCAAGTTGCATTTCTTTCTTCATTATGTCAGCTATAACTATATATCTCAACTCCCATTCCCTGCTCCCTCTTATTCCCCAGAGCTTTGCCTGTGAAGTTCTTGTATTTCATTCTTTCTTAACTGCAGTTCTGTCCTCTGCCTGACCATCAACCTTAGAAGCTGAATGGGTACAAGGAAATACTGCTACACAGGGGGATATTTCCATCACCTTACCCTTTCAAACATCTGGGTTCAAAGCACGTCACCATGGTCCAAAGCACTGCTCTCATAGTCGTGAGGCAAATTCCTCTGGTAAGCAATTCAGAGCCATAAGACCTGGCTTAGGAGCAGAGCTCAGAGTGAGGAGGAGCTGTTTAGTGATCATCCCTTTGTGAATGAGGACTTCTATGCTGACAGCCCTGTGTGCAGAGGTGGGAAGGCAATTGTACCCTGACACATATACACATTGGCTGGGGCTTCTCTTTAAACCGTTCAGAGTGGAGGGCAGAGCCAGCCTGATCCATTGCAGTGGGTCCTGCATTAGAATGCATCTTCCTCTTGGATCAAAGTACTTGCAGCTGTGTATTCCCACCTTGCAGCCGGCAGGACAGTTGGGTTTCCTTTTTGTAACAGCAGTGGCTGAAAGGTCAGAAAACAAAGGAGATATTTTATGCCTAGAACTCAGAGCATTTCCTGTTTTCCTCATGATACAGATGGAGGTGGGGACACACGGAAGGGCACGACTGCATGTTTTAAGGATGTCATCTATGAAGTCAGTGGCAAAGTGGGAAAAACCCTCATAACAAGCAATATTAGAGAGACCAGAGGACATGCCTTGGAGTAAGCTACAGATGCTTCATGTCCAGGGAGCCAGAATCCCATCTAACTCAAACAGCCACCAATACTGTTCCTGGCACCAATGTGTCAAGGCTCCTGAAATTGCCCTGCTGCTTAATCCTTCATGCCTAGCATAACATGATGCTTAATTAAATGTACCATTTCCTCTTCCACATAACGTTTCAGGAGTAAATGGAACCCGTGGCCTCAATGACCAGGCTATTTTGTGTGTAGTTATTAGAGTCAGCTTGTGAAACGAGCTTGCTGTGCTGTGGAGATGGTCATTATAATACAGCTGTCAAAGACACAAGCTGCTGGGATGACAGAGGGTGAAGGTGAGGCTGCCCAGCCCAGGGCAGGTCCTTGCTCCAACAAGCTCAGCCTGGAAGACCTCCAGCCCAGGAGATGCATTGCAGCATCCTGATCCAGCCCCACTCGCTCAGCCTGGAGCATGACAAAGCAGAACTCTGCTGCTACTGAAAGCAGTAATAGGCCATGTTGCACCACTGTGCAGGGCTGCGTGAGCCCGCACCAGGCTGTGCTGTATTAACCTGCTTTAACTGTGGGATAGCATCACACTCCCGAATGTAGGAGCCTGGTGATGCCTGGCTCCTTAGTGTGAGATACCTGCTGGTAGGGCGCTGCCAGCATAGGGAAAGAGCACAGTTGGTGAAACCTGAACCTGTGTAGGGAAACAGCAGCCGCTCTGTGTGGTGCAGAGCTGTCAGGTTATGTCTGCAGCTGTAGGTGTGCTTTGCCAGCTGGATGTGAGCCAGGCTTGGAGTGGAAGCTGTGTGGAAGCTGTATGGAAATGTTAGTGCAGTGCCAGCAGTGGCTGGTGAGCTCCCCTGGGAGGCCGGGCAGATTACCCTGGGCTCAGCATTGCTCTAAACCTGGCCCACCTCTTTTGGACTGGAGCTGGCTCCCATCTGCCTGGAGCTGACCCCGTAGATTCTCCTTTAAAGCCATTATTTGCATGCTAGCTCTCTGTGTAATGGCAAACCTCCCCCAGTATTCTGTCCAGCTCCAGTCCCTAAGGTCAGAGGCTGGTTCCGAGGAGGTGAACTCATATTCCGAGAGCCTGGGGTGATGTGGTATGCGCAGGCTCAGGCTCGATCTGGAATAGTTCAGTTCAGGGGGCTGCACTTAATTAAAACTGCAAAATAGAGCAATTAGCTGAGGCTGAAGATTTCCTAATCTCTCTATTTATCTTACTGTTAATCTGGAGCTATCAGTTAAAATAATTCTCCAACCTTTGATGGGAAGCCACTCAGATAACAATAGAATCATTTAACTTTTCTTTTGTGGAGCTTGATTTCCCTTCACTTTCTTTTTCCATGCTTTTGCCATTATTAAAGGGTGTTTATGCTCAGATCTCAGAGCCGGGATGCTATGGAGGATGCAGTTGTGGTACCCAACACTGGCTAGGCTGGCGGGAAGGGCAGGAGTAGCATTCATGGCGGTTTTCAGATCCCCGTCATGCTGATAGCTTTAGTCAGTTGAGGAAAAACATGCAGCAGTCTCGGGCGGGGGAAAAGCAGTTGAGGTGTGGAGCCTTTGAAGTCTGAAAATTGATTTTCTTCAAAAGGGAAAAAGCTCCCTATCAGCTCACAGCCCCAGTCAGGGGCAGCGCTGCCTTTCTCCTGCAGTCACAGTTCAAATCCAGCCCAAGAGTTAAAGAATAAATAGTGTGTAATGCTTAGTCAGTCATGAGGCATTTACTTCAGGTCCATTTTGTGCTAGTTGGGCCGGGGGCATCTAATCGAATTGGCCCTGGGGAGAAGCTCTACTGCCAGTTCAGGATGTCACAGACTTCTGCTGATGCAGAGAAGCCTAGTGCAGTGATTTCACGTGAGCTTCTGCTAACGTGTCACCCTGTCAGCATGTCCCAGGGAGGGAGGAAGAGGACTTGGGGGAGGTTGGAGTCACCCCGCATCACTCTGCATTGGAACAGGGCTGGCAGTTCTGGTGCACGGGCAGATTTTGTGTTGAGGGCTGGCCTCAGGCAGTGCTCAGAGCTGGAGCCTGGGGGCAACACTCTCCCTCCTGCCCCCTCTGAGCAGAGCCCTCCAGTTCCACCTTAGCATTTGATTCAATCACTGTGGGAAGAGCTGACCCTTGCAGCCACCCTGCCTGCATAAAGCCCCTGTTCTAGCTGAGAGCTACATGTTTGGGTTTAGCCTGAGTTTTAAGCGCTCTAATTAAATCAGGGGCCTGGTTTAATCATCCTGGTTGACTCAGGCAGCTGAGACAATTCCTTCACAGTAGCTTTATTAATGCAGCAGTAATCTGCAGGTTGGGAGTTCACCTCGTGCATCCAATTCTTTGGGAATGTGGAATGAGTTTTCAAGCAGCACGTGCTCTAGGAAAGCCAAACCTGCAGTCCAGGGCACTGAACTAGAGCACTGACCTAAATAGGGCAGAGAAGGATGGAGCAAGGAAAAGGTACTGATGGATTTCCATCAGGCTTTCACATGAGGCCATTTTGTGTTTCCACAGCACCCAGCACAGCTCAGGTCCATGAAGTCTCAAATCAAAGCTCCTGGCTACCCCCTACAATTACTACATCTGTTGTCACCTCTCTGTGGTTTAAAGCATAGAGCCCTGGTTTAAACCTGGCAAAGCCCTGGCCAGGTTTTGAGCTGAAAATCTGATCGTTCTGTAAGTGTGTGGCTTGGATTAGAATTTATTCTAGTATCCTCCCTGTAAAACTGACGCATTCAGCCAATGTTTGATGCTGTTTGCAGTCACAAGGGTGTAAACCAGGAGCTGCTCGATTCCAATTGACAGCTACACCACATAAAAATTGGCATGAGCAAGAGGAGAATCAGTCCCCTGTGTGTTTTCAAGGCGCAGAATGAAATGCCTTTCAAAGCGCTGCATAATGTACAACATAGCGAGGATACAGGATGGGTTGATTTGTCTTGGTTCTCCAAAATATATAAGAGGATGGAGATATGAAAAGAAAAAATATGCATTGCTCGATGCATGGAAACTCTATCACAAAGTGCCTCCAAGGAGATATATCTTCTTAGGTGACACCAGCTTCTTAGTGAAATGCCCGACATCTCAACTGCTGTAAATCACTGTCGCTGTGTTGACACAAGTGAAGCTGCCTTGATTTACACCAGCCAATGATCTGGCCTTTATTCATTATTATGGCCTCGAATTAATCCCTCTGGAGAAAACCAAGCAGTTTGGAAGGTTGGGCTTGTTTGTGGGCATGTGTATATCAGTCAAGGCAACTTCCAGAACCTCAGATAAAGAAAACCATTCCAGTGAAGTAAAGATGAGTAATTGAGGATCACAACTGTGATTATAAGGTATAATTACAATTAGCTGCACAAGAGTGTTAATCATGAAAATAATTATATGTGAGCTGCTTCCAAAAGAAAAGAGAACGTAATGAAGTGGCCCAAATGGGTGACAAAAACATAGCACAGGAGTGACAGAGCTGGTGGTGACAGAAAGGAAGGAGGAGCATGCTTAGAGGCAATGTCCACTGGATATTTGCTGTTGCCTCTCAAGCCTTCCTGAAGAAAAGCAGGGAGTCAAGCTCTTAGCTCTAATAATGGGCTGTTTAGTTTGATTGAGCCAGTTTTAACACCTCTATAAAATGGGGAGAAAAGCAGGGTTACAGCTGCTGGATTTCTCCTCTTTGTTAGGTTAGGGCTGTCTTTATTCCTTTTGCAGTGGGATTAAGAACAGACCAGTCCTCAAGCCTGCACACTCTGCTGCCAGATGAAGCTTCTTGTTTGGTCCCATAAAATAAAGCTTGGGGCAGCCACACCATTTTTAGAAGAGATTTATGCAGATTTACTTCTCCTGGGGTTGTTTTACCTGGTTTTGGAGTTTGCTTTTGGTCCTTTCCCTCTTTTTACTTAGACAGCTGCTTCTTTTTTGAAGCTGGTGCTGGGTGAATCAAATCCTGCAGCCTCCAGAGCAGGTCATCGTGCCGCAGGGTATCTGTCAGGAAACCCAACTGTCCATTCTCTTACACACACATTGTGAATTATATAAAGCTTTCTTCAGGGAGTGAGCGTGGCAGGGTCCTGTAATTTATCTTGCATGAAATGAGCTTGTTTGAAAGGACTGGAAAAGCTAAGCCATTAATTTAGAATAGCTTCTGGACTCTGCCGAGCTGCGCTTCCATTCTCCATATCCGCTGCCATAAAAGTGATAGGATTTTAATACCCTTTTTTTCCCCTTCTTTTTATTTTGTGCTGTTGCATACTCAGTGCTGGCTGCTCCGGTTGCACGTTCCTGGTTGCTTCTTCACCTCACTAGTCACATGTGAACGACTGAGTAAGTTTACTCAGTGTAAATCCTCTTCTTTAAACTCATTAAAGTAAGCCAAGCCTCTCCAAGAGCCATTTGACAAACTCTCCTGAGTAGCAAAGACGTGTTTATTATGACTATTATTGCTATTATTATTTTTCTCCCAGCTCCATCTGTAATGTACACACCATTATGTTTTAATTATCTGTTTGGAGAGGAGATTTAAAAGTGGATGCTGCAGGAACCTGGCCAGCATGCACAATAGAAATCCCCTTGAGAGTCACTCCAAGAGGTGAAATCTGGCAGGGGAGGCATCAAAGATGCACTGGCAAGAAGAGGACTGAATGTTCATACCCACAAAGTCTTTTGTCCCATAGAAGTGGGACTGAAGGCTGATGGATATCCCCCTGCATGAGGGTGTTTTTGCAGGTCTGCTCTCAGCTGTGTGTTAGGGGAAGGAAGGTGCTGGCAAAAGGATGTTTCCGTACCTTTGGTACAGTGACTGTCACCCATTCAGCAGAGAAGGGGCTTGGAAACTGAAGGAGCATCATCCTTAAGATAAGGGAATGGAATCAAAGTGCCTTGGTTGCCATGGCACCTCGTCTCAGACACGATGATAATAAGAAGCATGAGATCATGCAGACAGTGAACCTCTGCAGAACCCATGCAGATCCCCAGCTGGAGACCTGGGGTCTTGGCCAGCTCTTCAGATCCCAGTTTTAATCTCTCACTCCTAAACCAGCTGTCCCCCTGCCCTGTCCCATGCCCTCCAAAAGGAACTGAGAATCTCTGCTCTTTACTAGTTTTCCTCTCCTTTCTCACACTTAGGACCATATTTTACTGTGCAGGATGTGGCAGGGGACACTTGGACTCCCCAGGTAAAGGAAATAGGAAGGCTAAGTCATTAGGGCAGGTGACCAATGGGTGTGCAAATGCATCCATGGGTTAAAAACGCTGCCAAAAGGACAGTGAAGGGGTGGAGTCAGAGTAAAACTGAGATAGAAATGACTTGTTGCAAAATCTATAAAGCATCTCTTGCTTCTCAAGCCTGAAGTCAGCTCAGCTCTGTGGCCCCTTTTTCACACCCCTGCACAGGAACAAATGTATTTGCCAGTCCTCCTCCGCACTGTAATCACTCCACTGTTTAATGTTCTGCATTTTCCATTATCACTAATCTCCTCACATGAAAGGAGGGAGCCCAGGCTGCTCCTCTGCCCGTGCCAGAGCCAATGTGCTAAGCCAGCCCTCCTGCCTGGCAGCACTGGGGGAGCTGGGTTCCCTCCCATGCAGCAGCCTCTTCCTGCCCATTCCCTGGTGCTGACCACAGTGAAAGCACACACAGGGAGGATGGACAGCAACGCACCACAGCCTACTGGACTGCAAAGCTCTTTTCCCCTTCCCTCACTCTGAAAGAAGGTCCAGTATCATGACTTACATGGCTTAAAACTGAAGGGTTGCCAAAAACATGGAAGAGGCCCTCCTGCATCTTGCAAACCCACAAAGCTTAGAATTCCTCTGGGAGAAAGATGTGGGATGAGACTATTGGCACCCCCAGGGTTACCCAATAACAAAATTGATCTTTAATAACTCTAACAATCTCTTCAGCTCTCATCAGCTTCCTCTTTGGCTTGATAGTGCTGGGCATGAAGAATATGAGGATTTGAACAATTAACCGAATTAATGAGGGCTGGTTATTAATGTTCAGAGCTCAATAAAAAGGGGGAGAGAGAGAAAACATCAAAAAATGAGCTGAAAATAAGGGTAATCTTTCATCCTCCCCAATGAGATATGTTGAATTATTGCTATACTTAAAATTGAAGCACCAAAGGACCGGAAATAAATATCTCCCATTAGCTATTGGAGGGTCTGTGAAATCTGCTGCAAGCAAATGTCCAAGTCAGAAGAAGAGGATGATAAGAGGAGGCTCTGGGCAACTCCTTTGGGGCCAGACCTTGAAGAACACTCAGCCTCTGTGTTGTGGCCAGATCACCAAAGAACCCAGGGCCCCTTTTGCCCTGCCAGGATGAATCCTGGCATTGGGTCCACGTCCATAACCAAAAGAACCTGGTCCATAATCAGAAGCTGTTGAGGTGTTCACTCTTCTCAAGGTTTTAGCATTCAGTATTGTAAGAAGCCTGCTCCACTGCACCTATGAGTATCTGACCATTAACTCCTCAGCTCCACTTGCACAGAACCATCGGTGCTCCCACGTGTTGAGGATGCGATATCTGCAGAAGAGGAATTGTCCGTGGAAGTCTGAACTCAGGCACAACCGCAACACAGGTGCTGCTAACAACAATTCCTGCCTTCCCTCCATCCCAAGTCCTAACCAGCTTCACCCTTACAAGAAAAGCACTTAATTATCTGCATAGCAAGATCTACAGAATCGACTGCCATTGCTCCTGCTCCGTAGGTGGGATTGTCCAGGATTGTCAGGCCTAATGGTAATTGATGTTTCCTTTCACACCTGCTCTCTTTCCTGCTTTATTAAGCCTCTGCAAACACTGATGTCTCTGGGGAAACAGTGGGAGTGAAGGAGGAAGCCTGTGGAAGAGAACAATTCCGGTTGTTCAGCGCAGCGCTCTGCTAAATTGCATTCAGGCTCTTTTGCAGAGTAATAAAGTGTTGTCTGAAAGGCAGCGTGGAGTTTTAATTTTCTCATTGTCAATGGATGCTGTAATCACGTAATTAACAGAGTGGGGGAGATAGTCGTTTAGAGCAAGCCGAGGAAGCCAGGACATGAAGCAGATGCTTGGGGGAGCAGAACAACTTTTATGTGAGCTCTTCCAGACCTGGAGACCTTTTTAGTACTTGAAAGATGGGGGAATCACAGCAGTTGTTAAAAGGAGTGTGCTTTGGTCATTGCTATTTTATCCTTAATTCACAGGTCAGCTTTTCCCCTGCACTGACTCGCTCTGAGCCTGGGTACTCAGTGAGGAGTGAATCCCAACATCCATCCCCTGGCTTCAGGGGCACTGATCTCTCTGCTCCTGCAGCCTCAAATCTCACGCTGTATTTCCTCCTGCAACTTCAAGATTTCTCCCCACCTCAGCAGTCTTCACTAAACCTATTTTTCACAGCCACTGCACTTCTACCCAGGTTTATTACTGGTTGGACAGAGCCCTGACTGCTTTATATTACAATGTGTCCTGGGTTCAGCAGAAGCAGTCATTTTTTCTCCTTCTTAGTAGCTGGTGCAGCGCTGTAGTTTTGACTTTCGGCCTGGAAACAGCACCGATAACACCGATGTTTTTAGTTACTGCTCAAATATTTGGTCTGACCAAGGGCTTTGTGAGCCTCATGCTCTGCCAGGGAGGAGGGGAAGCCGGGAGGAAGCAGAGACAGGGCACCTGACCCAAACTAGCCAAATTGGTATTCCATACCACAGCACATCATGCCCAGGATGTAACTGGGAGTTACCCGGAAGGGCTGGGTAGGGGCTAGGTATCGGTCGGCGGGTGGTGAGTGGTTATATTCTCTTCCCTTATTTCCTTTATCATTATTATCATTGGTGGTAGCAGTAGTGATTTGTGTTATACTTTAGTTACTAAACTGTTCTTATCTCAACCCGTGGGAGTTACATTCTTTTGATTCTCCTCCCCATCCCTCCGGGAGTGGGGGGAGGAAAAGGGAGGAGTGAGTGAAGGAGCTGCATGGCTGGGTTTAAACCACAACACAATGACACCGGTGTTTCTTCTGATGTGGTTTTGTGGGTTTCTCCAAAGCGAGCAAAGGGTTTTTTAGACCAAATAGCTGATGGAGCAGTGAGGGTGTTGGGTTTGTCATGGCCTCTGTGTGTCACGTCAGAGTAATCAGTAGCCTTCAGAGAGACAGGAGGCAGCGACACGTAACCAGTAACTTCCCACACCCTGTGATCGGCGATGGGCAGCTGATGACCAGAGCAGAAAGAAATCACCCAACAGAGCCTATAATTTTGTGCTTCTTCCACTAGAGCAGGTTGCTCCAAGCTCCTGTGTCCAACCTGGCCTTGAACACTGCCAGGGATGGGGCAGCCGCAGCTTCTCTGGGCACCCTGTGCCAGCGCCTCAGCACCCTCACAGTGAACAACTTCTTCCTTATATCTAACCTAAACTTCCTCTCTTTCAACTTAAAGCCATTTCCCTTGTGCTATCCTTACCTACCCTTGTAAAGTAGTTGCAATTCTTGCATTAATCATCTGTAGGAGATGAGGTTACTACTTGACATTACATCCCTAAATAGTATGTGATGTGCATCCCTCACTGCTGTCTTAGCCATTGCACTTGGCAGTTTACCTCTCAGAGCCTCATGTAGTGTTTTGGGTGTAGGGCCAGCAAGCACACAAAGACCTTCAACATCTCATTTTTACCCATCACCACATCTGTGCCAAATTGATGCCAGATTTATATGCAGGCACAAACGCACTGGCTCGGTGGAGTGGCTCCCAGCTTGTGTGCAAGTAAATAAAAGGACCATGATTTCTGTGTGTGCTTCACAGGACTGTCACTGTCGGCAGCCCCTCTTCCAGATGGGAGAACAGGAAACCTTGCTGGTGGCTGCAGTGCTAGCAGCGTGCAGAGCTCGTCTCCTCTCCAAGTCACTGCTTACACAGCCCGCAGCCACCCACAGCAGTAATTATTCACAGCTCTTTAAGTTCATTTTGTACCGCGGTTTTAAATCACTCCATCAGTTGTGACAGTTTATGAGAGCTGATGTGGCTCATCCTCTGGAACTGACAAGCGTGCATCACAGCAATTATTCTCTAAACTCCATGTTATTGTTCCCCCTGATCCTTCAGCCATTAAATATCCACTGCTTTCATTGGGTGCTTTTCTCCTTGCTTTTCACACAACTCTTGCCGGCAGGGCTGGTGCCCGGGTTCTTCTTTCCAGAGCACCCCAGAGTGTTCACAGCTCCAGCACTCCCACACAAACGACAGGCTCCATATTGTGCCAGGGAAAGGTGAGCTGTTAAGTTGCACTTGGTTCTGTTAACGCAGGAGCTGACACGGTGCAGCCTCCTCTTTGAGCTGCCAGGCATCCCTATGGTTTTTAAGCAGATGTCACTTGGTTACCTTAGAAGGATAAACTGCGCTCTGAAACCCTGAAGATGAAGGGAAGGGAATTTGCTTATGTAGCTCCTGTAAAATGATATGTTCTTTTAATTATCAACTCCTTTTCCAGGATAGGTGTCGGAATCAGACAAGAGCCAGTCAGTAAACATGGAAGCACAAGAGCTGTGCAGGAGCAGTGCTGGTGGCAACAGCAGGGAGCAGGACAAGGAAGAAGAGGAGCTGTGCCAGGGGATGTTGGCATCACCCCAGCTGGTGTCTTAGACCACAGGATAAGCTGTTTCAGGCCTTGCAGGTAAACTGTAATGGCTATCCTTAGCATACCCACTGTGATGTGTGGCAGGAATAGCCCTACTGAAAGTTAACAGGCTGTGCCAATGTAAAAATCACTGAAGCCTGGAAGTTTAGAATTCGTTTAGGTGCCTGGTAGCCATTGAAATCAATGTTAGATACTTAAAATCCTTTAACTACAGCAGATCTTATTGAAAGCCAGTGAAGTCGATGGAAAATATCCTGCTGGTCGCAACAGATACTCATCCGAGATGGAAATACAAGACAGAACCATGGAATGCTTTGATGTGGCCCTGTTGGTTTCTTCTGATGTTACCCTGCACATCTGCACAAGCCAGGATGCTTCTTCGGGCAAAGGGGAACGTTCAGATGTCAAACTTGAGCAATAACTTGTTTCCCAATGCACGGTGAGGTCAAGGGAAGGAGTCAGCAATCTCTGGGCAGTTTTATGGTCTAATTTAATTTCCCAAGTGCATCAGTCTGTGGTTCATATACTCCCTGACATATGTACTTGGCCAAAACCTAGGAATAGGAATATGTGGGTGGCAGAATAACTCTGGATGAGACAAGAATGCAGACCCTTATCAGCAGAATGAAGTCAGCCCTTTATGTATTTGAATTGTTTACCTTCACTCTCCTACAGAACCAGATCTCCAGGTGATATATATCAGCTCACGGCAGCATTATCAGCAGAGAATAAAGTCCTTAGAAATGTGCATTAATCATCTAGGAGGAAGCATTTGCATCTGCATGCACAGCTGAATTTTGCCTTGAGGTGTGTCAGTTCTGTCTCCATTCAAAAGAGTAGATCTATCAGCCAAGTCAAGGGCAGAATTTGTGCCAGCATGGTTTGGAGCAGCGAAGCAAGCTGTAAACGTGGCCGGAGCCTTCTCTTCTCACACTCATTTACACAAGTGGCCAAGGTGAGCCTGCATTTTGATATCCTCACTGCATTTGGAAGCATAGGGGATTATTCCAGGCGTTGTGTTGAGGGTTGTAGTCCTCTTGGACCGCAGAAATCAGATGTATGGGGCCTCTCGAGTATGTGAGGAGTTAAGCTGCAGGCTGGCTGGTAAGATTATGTAACACCATGAAGGCTTTCATTTCCCTGCAATTGATTTCCTAAAGGCAACTTGAGGTCTGCGTGCAGGGAAAGCTCATTTAAACAAGAGAGATGAGTCTTTCCAACACAACTTGACTGGCAATTGTGATAAATTCCTATAATTACTATTGACTCCGCAGGAGATTTTTGTTTGGTAGAGACAGAACGACAGCCCAGCAAGGGACTCAAACAGGTAAAAAGGGAAGTTGCATGGAATGCCTGTCTCTGCAGAGCAACCTGAGTAGATCTGTGATGAGCCACCAGTCTTCATTCTCCTCCTAGCATCTCATCTCCCATAGTCAGCTATTGAAGTTGTTTTGCTCTGTTTTCTGACCCGGTAGTTTCCAATGTGGTCATTTACCAATGCTCCAACACTGCTTGAATCCCACAGGGTTTAATCATAGGAATAAAGTATTTACAAAGGTGAACTGTTTCATAAGTCTCTATGGTCTCTACCAGTCATTGAGAAATTGCGAGCATCATCCAGAAACATGTTGATCTCCTTAAAAATCCAGAAGTTTAGCAACACTGTAATACATGTGGAATCTTCACCTTCTCATTTCTGATTCTGCAAGTTGTTCTTGCTCCATGGTTCCAAGCTTTTGTTATGCCCACTCTCCTAAAAATAATGGAAATCGTCGTGTTCTTGCCATGATTCAGCAGCTGAAACTGTAAGAATAAATCAGGACTTGAGCCCCATGATAAAACAGCAAAACCAGGCAACATTACGACACCCCCCCTAAAAGTGAATCAGGAGGTTTGCAAAGCCTTAACCTCAAGGGATTCTTTCCAGATGTGTTTGAAAGTTGTTCTGGCCTCAAAGCTTCCAGGACAAGAAGAACAAGACAAACTGAAAGCTGCAGCTGGGCTCTGCATTAAATCAGAGAAGTCCTGGGCTTGGGTGCATTGATTCAGCAGGATTTGGAAGGAGCCCAGGAGGCAAAGAGCTCCAGAGCTGTTATGCTTCCATTAAGGAATGGAAGTATGAGACCAGGTCACTCGTGTTGGATACTGAGCTCTTTTAACAAGCAGAACACATGTGCATTATTCACTCTTGGGAGACAGCCCCGCAGCCCACGCTGTGTCGCAACCTCACAGATTGAGAAACACAGGCCTGGAGCTGCATGAGCAAACCCGAAGGGGTCAGATATTTTCCCTCTGCAAAGAAAACTGCGCGTTTACATCTGCTATTTGTTTCCAAAAGAAAAACAGTTTATAAGCAGCAGAGAGAGGCCGCGTGTGCAATGTGGAGCACTCACATCGGCCACACACAAACCGGCCTCAGTGCATCATAAACCTTCATACCTTAAATCTGGCCAGTTGTGTGGGTGTGGAATGCTCAGCCAGAAGCTGTGCTTCTTGCAGGGAAGAAGGGAGCGAACACAAAGCAACAGCAAAGGAAAAGAACAGCAAGTAGAACGATTGCCTTGTAGGAGTCCTCCACTCATTACTGCAATGATGACTTGAGTCATGCACTTTTGCTTTTGGGCTTTCTGCCTCCTTGAAGGCAGAACACCTAATGATAAAATACCACCTTTGTTAAAGCAGAGCTGATGTTTAAGAGCTGCAAAGCAGCCAGTTCGCACTGGAGTCAGCTCCTTCAGCGGAGAAGGAAGGGGGAAATGTCAAGGGCACAGTGGGTGCTGCAGTTTCCTCCCAGCCTGCTTGTGCCTGTGTTTGAAGTGGGTTTATAGATTGCTCATGCTCAGGGCCAGAGGCAAACTGCAGATACAGCACAACACGTGTGCGTGGAGCTGTGACATGTGCAAGCCACAGCTATGAACATGTAAGACTGCCTGTAAGACACAGTGGTGCCTCTCTGTTCACCTGGCAGTGCTGGAGCAGAGGTGTCCCCATGGTCCTCTGTGCATGGCACTGCCACCAGACACACGTACTTAGACATGCATCATTGCACACATCAATATGCCCTCACACATGACTGCAGCCACCTCAGGAGTACCTGGCTCTGCTCACAGCTACAGAGAGGTCTGAGCTTTCCTTCCCATCCTGAAGAAGCTGAATAGCTAAAACTACCATCTACAGCCTGTCCACCCTCCCCAGGACCATGTGAAAGAAGCTGACACAGACCATTCGCAGGGAAACTTCTTTGTGGGGAATGAACACTGAGGTCCTGGCTTAGCCCTGTTTACAAATTGCAGTCCTTGGGTTATTTGCATTGGAGGACAGAGCAAGCTGCATGCACACGCAGCGCAGATGGAGCCAGCGCAGGAAAGGACAATGCAAGCCCTTCCTACAGGGATATGTGACAAGCCAATGGGAAAACATTGGGCTGAAAAGTCACTGTAGTTTTGTGTTCTGGAAGAGCTCTGTGAGCAGAGGAAGAGTGAACTTCTGGCACTGAGGGGCATTTCTGAATCAGTTCTTCCAGCACAGACAGAGCCCTTCCAGTGCCTGGGTTTCTGTTCCCATTAAGGTCTTGCATTCACCTCTAAGACCTCCCTGCTGAAAAGGACAGAGAAGCCTCCCGTATCTACCCAAAACCATGTTTGAAGGCCCAGGTGTCTCCTATAGATTCTCAGTGGTTTTAGTGGGAATCTGGCACACACAAGGAGGCGAGGGCAGAATCAGGACTTTCATGTTAACAGCATCATGCAAGACCAGACCCTTTCCACTTCTTCCTCAACCACCTCCTTGCCAACAGCCCTCCAATTCCCTAGAATTCCTTTGTAAATGCACTGTTATGGTGAGTGGCAGCATTTGACCTGTCTGAGACAGTACTTCCCCATCATTCCCGCCATTCCGAAGTAATCACAGTAGCTCTGTATTATTGTAAGACCTACTGGCTTAATTCTCCTCCTCCTCCTCCGGAATTCCAGGAGTGTGTAGACATATTCCAGATATATTTAGATATATTACAGTTTATTACAGATATATTACACTTTAGCCAAAGCTTGGTGAGTGCAATGTGTGTATCCCACCAGTTACAGATGCAGCATGAGTAATGTGGGGAAGGAGGGAGGTGAGGCAGCAGAGGAAGAAAAGAGCTTCTCCAAATCCTTCAGCTCCTGACTTGGACACAGTGAATGAGATATTTAAATACATTGCCATGGAAACAATCAAAGAGGGGGTCTGTGTGAGTGTGTGTGTTTTAGTAATCCCAAAGGGGGGATTTAATTGGAATCAACCACAGCTTTTTAACTGTGTTTTAAATAGGAGAGAAATGAAAAGAAGAAGCTGCCAGAAAAGGAGCATTAAATAAAAGGGGAGGTAGGGGGGGAAGGTCCACATGAAACAAGGTGGGGGGAAAAAAGAAAATCAAAAGAATAAATTTTCTGTAACCAGCAAAGGATTCATTAGGGCTACAAAAAAGCACCATTCAATCTTCCTCCTATTGACATGAACGAGTTTGATGTAGGTCCAGGGCGAAAGGCAAAGGAACATCTTTCTCCCTAAGGGACTGAGCAGCTGCCTATAAATTGCTCCACACAGGGGAATAAGGTTCCTTTTCTTTCCTCCTCATGTTTTCCTTTGTCCAACACACGGATGCTGGTCAGCCGAGAACGGGTGCCAAAGAGGTTCCATTGTAATGGATTTTGAGTTGGGAAATGGAGGAGCGACAGCAATGCGGATGGCAATGTTGCAAAGCTGACGTTCTGCAGAAGAGGCACAGCTCCAGTTTTTTGCCCTGGCTCTTCGGCTGTGGGACCAGAGGCTTTGCAACGGTGCCATCCTCATTGGTGTCGCTCCTCGATTTCCCAACTCAAAGTCCATTACAATGGAAACTCTTTGGCACCCGTGCTAGGCTGCCCAGCATCCCAGGGAGTAGAGCACGAACGTTTGGCCTCTTCCCCCGCAGCCGGAGAGCCAGGGCAAAAAACTTGAGCTGTGCCTCTTCTCCAGAAAGTCAGCTTTGCAACGGTGCCATCCACATTGCTGTCGCTCCTCGATTTCCCAATTCAAATTCCATTGCAATGGAACCTCTTTGGCACCCGTGCTCGGCTGCCCAGCATCCCAGGGAGTAGAGCACGAACGGTTGGCCTCTGCTCCCACAGCCGAAGAGCCAGGGCAAAAAACGTGAGCTGTGCCTCTTCTGCAGAAAGTCAGCTTTGCAACGGGGCCATCCGCATTGCTGTCGCTCCTCGATTTCCCAACTCAAAGTCCATTACAATGGAACCTCTTTGGAACCCTTGCTCGGCTGCCCAGCATCCCAGGGAGTAGAGCACGAACACTTGGCCTCTGCTCCCACAGCCGAAGAGCCAGGGCAAAAATCCAGAGCTGTGCCTCTTCTGCAGAAAGTCAGTTTTGCAACGGTGCCATCCGCATTGCTGTCGCTCCTCCATTTCCCAACTCAAAGTCCATTACAATGGAACCTCTTTGGCACCCGTGCTCGGCTGCCCTGCATCCCAGGCAGTAGAGCACGAACGTTTGGCCTCTGCTCCCACAGCCGAAGAGCCAGGGCAAAAAACTGGAGCTGTGCCTTTTCTGTAGAAAGTCAGCTTTGCAACGGTGCCATCCACATTGCTGTTGCTCCTCGATTTCCCAACTCAAAGTCCATTACAATGGAAGCTCTTTGGCACCCGTGCTCGGCTGCCCAGCATCCCAGGGAGTAGAGCACGAACGGTTGGCCTCTGCTCCCACAGCCGAAGAGCCAGGGCAAAAAACTGGAGCTGTGCCTCTTCTGCAGAAAGTCAGCTTTGCAACGGTGCCATCCGCATTGCTGTCGCTCCTCCATTTCCCAACTCAAAGTCCATTACAATGGAACCTCTTTGGCACCCGTGCTCGGCTACACAGCATCCCAGGGAGTAGAGCACGAACGTTTGGCCTCTGCTCGCACAGCCGAAGAGCCAGGGCAAAAAACTGGAGCTGTGCCTCTTCTGCAGAAAGTCAGCTTTGCAACGGTGCCATCCGCATTGCTGTCGCTCCTCCATTTCCCAACTCAAAGTCCATTACAATGGAACCTCTTTGGCACCCGTGCTCGGCTGCCCAGCATCCCAGGGAGTAGAGCACGAACGTTTGGCCTCTGCTCCCACAGCCGAAGAGCCAGGGCAAAAAACTGGAGCTGTGCCTCTTCTGCAGAAAGTCAGCTTTGCAACGGTGCCATCCGCATTGCTGTCGCTCCTCCATTTCCCAACTCAAAGTCCATTACAATGGAACCTCTTTGGCACCCGTGCTCGGCTGCCCAGCATCCCAGGGAGTAGAGCACGAACGGTTGGCCTCTGCTCCCACAGCTGAAGAGCCAGGGCAAAAATTTGGAGCTGTGCCTCTTCTGCAGAAAGTCAGCTTTGCAACGGTGCCATCCGCATTGCTGTCGCTCCTCCATTTTCCAACTCAAACTCCATTACAATGGAACCTCTTTGGCACCCGTGCTCGGCTGCCCAGCATCCCAGGGAGTAGAGCACGACCGTTTGGCCTCTGCTCCCACAGCCGAAGAGCCAGGGCAAAAAACTGGAGCTGTGCCTCTTCTGCAGAAAGTCAGCTTTGCAACGGTGCCATCAACATTGCTGTCGCTCCTCCATTTCCCAACTCAAAGTCCATTGCAATGGAACCTCTTTGGCACCCGTGCTCGGCTGCCAAGCATCCCAGGGAGTAGAGCACGAACTTTTGGCGTCTACTCCCACAGCCGAAGAGCCAGGGCAAAAAACTGGAACTGTGCCTTTTCTGCAGAATGTCAGCTTTGCAACGGTGCCATCCGCATTGCTGTCGCTCCTCCATTTCCGATCTCAAAGTCCATTACAATGGAACATCTTTGGCACCCGTGCTCGGCAGCCCAGCATCCCAGGCAGTAGAGCACGAACGGTTGGCCTCTGCTCCCACAGCCGAAGAGCCAGGGCAAAAAACTGGCGCTGTGACTCTTCTGCAGAAAGTCAGCTTTGCAACGGTGCCATCCGCATTGCTGTCGCTCCTCCATTTCCCAACTCAAAGTCCATTACAATGGAACCTCTTTGGAACCCTTGCTCGGCTGCCCAGCATCCCAGGGAGTAGAGCACGAACACTTGGCCTCTGCTCCCACAGCCGAAGAGCCAGGGCAAAAATCCAGAGCTGTGCCTCTTCTGCAGAAAGTCAGTTTTGCAACGGTGCCATCCGCATTGCTGTCGCTCCTCCATTTCCCAACTCAAAGTCCATTACAATGGAACCTCTTTGGCACCCGTGCTCGGCTGCCCTGCATCCCAGGCAGTAGAGCACGAACGTTTGGCCTCTGCTCCCACAGCCGAAGAGCCAGGGCAAAAAACTGGAGCTGTGCCTCTTCTGTAGAAAGTCAGCTTTGCAACGGTGCCATCCACATTGCTGTTGCTCCTCGATTTCCCAACTCAAAGTCCATTACAATGGAAGCTCTTTGGCACCCGTGCTCGGCTGCCCAGCATCCCAGGGAGTAGAGCACGAACGGTTGGCCTCTGCTCCCACAGCCGAAGAGCCAGGGCAAAAAACTGGAGCTGTGCCTCTTCTGCAGAAAGTCAGGTTTGCAACGGTGCCATCCGCATTGCTGTCGCTCCTCCATTTCCCAACTCAAAGTCCATTACAATGGAACCTCTTTGGCACCCGTGCTCGGCTACACAGCATCCCAGGGAGTAGAGCACGAACGTTTGGCCTCTGCTCGCACAGCCGAAGAGCAAGGGCAAAAAACTGGAGCTGTGCCTCTTCTGCAGAAAGTCAGCTTTGCAACGGTGCCATCCGCATTGCTGTCGCTCCTCCATTTCCCAACTCAAAGTCCATTACAATGGAACCTCTTTGGCACCCGTGCTCGGCTGCCCAGCATCCCAGGGAGTAGAGCACGAACGTTTGGCCTCTGCTCCCACAGCCGAAGAGCCAGGGCAAAAAACTGGAGCTGTGCCTCTTCTGCAGAAAGTCAGCTTTGCAACGGTGCCATCCGCATTGCTGTCGCTCCTCCATTTCCCAACTCAAAGTCCATTACAATGGAACCTCTTTGGCACCCGTGCTCGGCTGCCCAGCATCCCAGGCAGTAGAGCACGAACGGTTGGCCTCTGCTCCCACAGCTGAAGAGCCAGGGCAAAAATTTGGAGCTGTGCCTCTTCTGCAGAAAGTCAGCTTTGCAACGGTGCCATCCGCATTGCTGTCGCTCCTCCATTTTCCAACTCAAACTCCATTACAATGGAACCTCTTTGGCACCCGTGCTCGGCTGCCCAGCATCCCAGGGAGTAGAGCACGACCGTTTGGCCTCTGCTCCCACAGCCGAAGAGCCAGGGCAAAAAACTGGAGCTGTGCCTCTTCTGCAGAAAGTCAGCTTTGCAACGGTGCCATCAACATTGCTGTCGCTCCTCCATTTCCCAACTCAAAGTCCATTGCAATGGAACCTCTTTGGCACCCGTGCTCGGCTGCCAAGCATCCCAGGGAGTAGAGCACGAACTTTTGGCGTCTACTCCCACAGCCGAAGAGCCAGGGCAAAAAACTGGAACTGTGCCTTTTCTGCAGAATGTCAGCTTTGCAACGGTGCCATCCGCATTGCTGTCGCTCCTCCATTTCCGATCTCAAAGTCCATTACAATGGAACATCTTTGGCACCCGTGCTCGGCAGCCCAGCATCCCAGGCAGTAGAGCACGAACGGTTGGCCTCTGCTCCCACAGCCGAAGAGCCAGGGCAAAAAACTGGCGCTGTGACTCTTCTGCAGAAAGTCAGCTTTGCAACGGTGCCATCCGCATTGCTGTCGCTCCTCCATTTCCCAACTCATAGTCCATTACAATGGAACCTCTTTGGCACCCTTGCTCGGCTGCCTAGCATCCCAGGAAGTAGTGCAAGAACGTTTGGCCTCTGCTCCCACAGCCGAAGAGCCAGGGCAAAAAACTGGAACTGTGCCTTTTCTGCAGAAAGTCAGCTTTGCAACGGGGCCATCCGCATTGCTGTCGCTCCTCCATTTCCCAACTCAAAGTCCATTACAATGGAACCTCTTTGGCACCCGTGCTCGGCTGCCCAGCATCCCAGGGAGTAGAGCACGAACGTCTGGCCTCTGCTCCCACAGCTGAAGAGCCAGGGCAAAAAACTTGAGCTGTGCCTCTTCTGCAGAAAGTCAGCTTTGCAACGGTGCCATCCGCATTGCTGTCAATCCTCCATTTCCCAACTCAAAGTCCATTACAATGGAACCTCTTTGGCACCCGTGCTCGGCTGCCCAGCATCCCAGGCAGTAGAGCACGAACGGTTGGCCTCTGCTCCCACAGCCGAAGAGCCAGAGCAAAAAACTGGAGCTGTGCCTCTTCTGCAGAAAGTCAGCTTTGCAACGGTGCGATCCTCATTGCTGTCGCTCCTCCATTTCCCAACTCAAAGTCCATTACAATGGAACCTCTTTGGCACCCGTGCTCGGCTGCATAGCATCCCAGGGAGTAGAGCACGAACGTTTGGCCTCTGCTCCCACAGCCGAAGAGCCAGGGCAAAAAACTTGAGCTGTGCCTCTTCTGCAGAAAGTCAGCTTTGCAACGGTGCCATCCGCATTGCTGTCGCTCCTCCATTTCCCAACTCAAAGTCCATTACAATGGAACCTCTTTGGCACCCGTGCTCGGCTGCCCAGCATCCCAGGGAGTAGAGCACGAACGTTTGGCCCCTTCTCCCACAGCTGAAGAGCCAGGGCAAAAAACTGGAGCTGTGCCTCTTCTGCAGAAAGTCAGCTTTGCAACGGTGCCATCCGCATCGCTGTCACTCCTCCATTTCCCAACTCAAAGTCCATTACAATGGAACCTCTTTGGCACCCGTGCTCGGCTGCCCAGCATCCCAGGCAGTAGAGCACGAGCGGTTAGCCTCTGCTCCCTCAGCCGAAGAGCCAGGGCAAAAAACTGGAGCTGTGCCTCTTCTGCAGAAAGTCAGCTTTGCAACGGGGCCATCCGCACTGCTGTCGCTCCTCCATTTCCCAACTCAAAGTCCATTACAATGGAACCTCTTTGGCACCCGTGCTCGGCTGCCCAGCATCCCAGGCAGTAGAGCACGAACGTTTGGCCTCTGCTCCCACAGCCGAAGAGCCAGGGCAAAAAACTGGAGCTGTGCCTCTTCTGCAGAAAGTCAGCTTTGCAACGGTGCCATCCGCATTGCTGTCGCTCCTCCATTTCCCAACTCAAAGTCCATTACAATGGAACCTCTTTGGCACCCGTGCTCGGCTGCCCAGCATCCCAGGCAGTAGAGCACGAACGTTTGGCCTCTGCTCCCACAGCCGAAGAGCCAGGGCAAAAAACTGGAGCTGTGCCTCTTCTGCAGAAAGTCAGCTTTGCAACGGTGCCATCCGCATTGCTGTCGCTCCTCCATTTCCCAACTCAAAGTCCATTACAATGGAACCTCTTTGGCACCCGTGCTCGGCTGCCCAGCATCCCAGGGAGTAGAGCACGAACGTTTGGCCCCTTCTCCCACAGCTGAAGAGCCAGGGCAAAAAACTGGAGCTGTGCCTCTTCTGCAGAAAGTCAGCTTTGCAACGGTGCCATCCGCATCGCTGTCACTCCTCCATTTCCCAACTCAAAGTCCATTACAATGGAACCTCTTTGGCACCCGTGCTCGGCTGCCCAGCATCCCAGGCAGTAGAGCACGAGCGGTTAGCCTCTGCTCCCTCAGCCGAAG
The DNA here is from genome assembly GCF_963264785.1 of Psittacula echo. Lineage (NCBI taxonomy): Eukaryota > Metazoa > Chordata > Aves > Psittaciformes > Psittacidae > Psittacula > Psittacula echo. The sequence goes on along the minus strand of NC_137760.1, from coordinate 3,309,653 downwards.
AGCCAGGGCAAAAAACTGGAGCTGTGCCTCTTCTGCAGAAAGTCAGCTTTGCAACGGGGCCATCCGCACTGCTGTCGCTCCTCCATTTCCCAACTCAAAGTCCATTACAATGGAACCTCTTTGGCACCCGTGCTTGGCTGCCCAGCATGCCAGGCAGTAGAGCACGAACGGTTGGCCTCTGCTCCCACAGCCGAAGAGCCAGGGCAAAAAACTGGAGCTGTGCCTCTTCTGCAGAAAGTCAGCTTTGCAACGGTGCCATCCGCATTGCTGTCGCTCCTCCATTTCCCAACTCAAAGTCCATTACAATGGAACCTCTTTGGCACCCGTGCTCGGCTGCATAGCATCCCAGGGAGTAGAGCACGAACGTTTGGCCTCTGCTCCCACAGCCGAAGAGCCAGGGCAAAAAACTTGAGCTGTGCCTCTTCTGCAGAAAGTCAGCTTTGCAACGGTGCCATCCGCATTGCTGTCGCTCCTCCATTTCCCAACTCAAAGTCCATTACAATGGAACCTCTTTGGCACCCGTGCTCGGCTGCCCAGCATCCCAGGGAGTAGAGCACGAACGTTTGGCCTCTGCTCCCACAGCCGAAGAGCCAGGGCAAAAAACTGGAGCTGTGCCTCTTCTGCAGAAAGTCAGCTTTGCAACGGTGCCATCCGCACTGCTGTCGCTCCTCCATTTCCCAACTCAAAGTCCATTACAATGGAACCTCTTTGGCACCCGTGCTCGGCTGCCCAGCATCCCAGGGAGTAGAGCACGAACGCTTGGCCTCTGCTCCCACAGCCGAAGAGCCAGGGCAAAAATCTGGAGCTGTGCCTCTTCTGTAGAAAGTCAGCTTTGCAAAAGTGCCATCTGCATTGCTGTTGCAACTCGATTTCACAACTCAAAGTGCATTACAATGGAACCTCTTTGGCACCCGTGCTCGGCTGCCCAGCATCCCAGGGAGTAGAGCACGAACGTCTGGCCTCTGCTCCCACAGCCGAAGAGCCAGGGCAAAAAACTTGAGCTGTGCCTCTTCTGCAGAAAGTCAGCTTTGCAACGGTGCCATCCGCATTGCTGTCGCTCCTCCATTTCCCAACTCAAAGTCCATTACAATGGAACCTCTTTGGCACCCGTGCTCGGCAGCCCAGCATCCCAGGGAGTAGAGCAAGAACGGTTGGCCTCTGCTCCCACTGCCGAAGAGCCAGGGCAAAAAACTGGAGCTGTGCCTCTTCTGCAGAAAGTCAGCTTTGCAACGGTGCCATCAACATTGCTGTCGCTCCTCCATTTCCCAACTCAAAGTCCATTACAATGGAACCTCTTTGGCACCCGTGCTTGGCTGCCCAGCATGCCAGGCAGTAGAGCACGAACGGTTGGCCTCTGCTCCCACAGCCGAAGAGCCAGGGCAAAAAACTTGAGCTGTGCCTCTTCTGCAGAAAGTCAGCTTTGCAACGGTGCCATCCACATTGCTGTCGCTCCTCGATTTCCCAATTCAAATTCCATTGCAATGGAACCTCTTTGGCACCCGTGCTCGGCTGCCCAGCATCCCAGGGAGTAGAGCACGAACGTTTGGCCTCTGCTCCCACAGCCGAAGAGCCAGGGCAAAAAACGTGAGCTGTGCCTCTTCTGCAGAAAGTCAGCTTTGCAACGGGGCCATCCGCATTGGTGTCGCTCCTCCATTTCCCAACTCAAAGTCCATTACAATGGAACCTCTTTGGCACCCGTGCTCGGCTGCCCAGCATCCCAGGGAGTAGAGCACGAAATGGTGGCCTCTGCTCCCACAGCCGAAGAGCCAGGTCAAAAAATAGGGAGCTGTGCCTCTTCTGCAGAAAGTCAGCTTTGCAACGGTGCCATCCACATTGCTGTTGCTCCTCCATTTCCCAACTCAAAGTCCATTACAATGGAACCTCTTTGGCACCCGTGCTCGGCTGCCCAGCATCCCAGGGAGTAGAGCACGAACGTTTGGCCTCTGCTCCCACAGCCGAAGAGCCAGGGCAAAAAACTTGAGCTGTGCCTCTTCTGCAGAAAGTCAGCTTTGCAACGGTGCCATCCGCATTGCTGTCGCTCCTCCATTTCCCAACTCAAAGTCCATTACAATGGAACCTCTTTGGCACCCGTGCTCGGCTGCCCAGCATCCCAGGCAGTAGAGCACGAACGGTTGGCCTCTGCTCCCACAGCCGAAGAGCCAGGGCAAAAAACGTGAGCTGTGCCTCTTCTGCAGAAAGTCAGCTTTGCAACGGTGCCATCCGCATTGCTGTCGCTCCTCCATTTCCCAACTCAAAGTCCATTACAATGGAACCTCTTTGGCACCCGTGCTCGGCTGCCTAGCATCAAAGGAAGTAGTGCAAGAACGTTTGGCCTCTGCTCCCACAGCCGAAGAGCCAGGGCAAAAAACGTGAGCTGTGCCTCTTCTGCAGAAAGTCAGCTTTGCAACGGTGCCATCCGCATTGCTATCGCTCCTCCATTTCCCAACTCAAAGTCCATTACAATGGAACCTCTTTGGCACCCGTGCTCGGCTGCCCAGCATCCCAGGCAGTAGAGCACGAACGGCTGGCCTCTGCTCCCACAGCCGAAGAGCCAGGGCAAAAAACTGGAACTGTGCCTCTTCTGCAGAAAGTCAGCTTTGCAACGGTGCCATCCGCATGGCTGTCGCTCCTCCATTTCTGATCTCAAAGTCCATTACAGTGGAACCTCTTTGGCACCCGTGCTCGGCAGCCCAGCATCACAGGCAGTAGAGCAAGAACGTTTGGCCTCTGCTCCCACAGCCGAAGAGCCAGGGCAAAAAACTGGAGCTGTGCCTCTTCTGCAGAAAGTCAGCTTTGCAACGGTGCCATCCGCATTGCTGTCGCTCCTCCATTTCCCAACTCAAAGTCCATTACAATGGAACCTCTTTGGCACCCGTGCTCGGCTGCCCAGCATCCCAGGAAGTAGTGCACGAACGGTTGGCCTCTGCTCCCACAGCCGAAGAGCCAGGGCAAAAAACTGGAGCTGTGCCTCTTCTGCAGAAAGTCAGCTTTGCAACGGTGCCATCCGCATTGCTGTCGCTCCTCCATTTCCCAACTCAAAGTCCATTACAATGGAACCTCTTTGGCACCCGTGCTCGGCAGCCCAGCATCCCAGGCAGTAGACCAAGAATGTTTGGCCTCTGCTCCCACAGCCGAAGAGCCAGGGCAAAAATCTGGAGCTGTGCCTCTTCTGCAGAAAGTCAGCTTTGCAACGGGGCCATCCGCATTGCTGTCGCTCCTCTATTTCCCAACTCAAACTCCATTACAATGGAACCTCTTTGGCACCCGTGCTCGGCTGCCCAGCATCCCAGGCAGTAGAGCACGAACGTTTGGCCTCTGCTCCCACAGCCGAAGAGCCAGGGCAAAAAACTGGAGCTGTGCCTCTTCTGCAGAAAGTCAGCTTTGCAACGGTGCCATCCGCATTGCTGTCGCTCCTCCATTTCCCAACTCAAAGTCCATTACAATGGAACCTCTTTGGCACCCGTGCTCGGCTGCCAAGCATCCCAGGGAGTAGAGCACGAACGGTTGGCCTCTGCTCCCACAGCCGAAGAGCCAGGGCAAAAAACTCGAGCTGTGCCTCTTCTGCAGAAAGTCAGCTTTGCAACGGTGCCATCCGCATTGCTGTCGCTCCTCCATTTCCCAACTCAAAGTCCATTACAATGGAACCTCTTTGGAACCCTTGCTCGGCTGCCCAGCATCCCAGGGAGTAGAGCACGAACACTTGGCCTCTGCTCCCACAGCCGAAGAGCCAGGGCAAAAATCCAGAGCTGTGCCTCTTCTGCAGAAAGTCAGTTTTGCAACGGTGCCATCCGCATTGCTGTCGCTCCTCCATTTCCCAACTCAAAGTCCATTACAATGGAACCTCTTTGGCACCCGTGCTCGGCTACACAGCATCCCAGGGAGTAGAGCACGAACGTTTGGCCTCTGCTCGCACAGCCGAAGAGCAAGGGCAAAAAACTGGAGCTGTGCCTCTTCTGCAGAAAGTCAGCTTTGCAACGGTGCCATCCGCATTGCTGTCGCTCCTCCATTTCCCAACTCAAAGTCCATTACAATGGAACCTCTTTGGCACCCGTGCTCGGCTGCCCAGCATCCCAGGGAGTAGAGCACGAACGGTTGGCCTCTGCTCCCACAGCCGAAGAGCCAGGGCAAAAAACTGGAGCTGTGCCTCTTCTGCAGAAAGTCAGCTTTGCAACGGTGCCATCCGCATTGCTGTCGCTCCTCCATTTCCCAACTCAAAGTCCATTACAATGGAACCTCTTTGGCACCCGTGCTCGGCTGCCCAGCATCCCAGGGAGTAGAGCACGAACGGTTGGCCTCTGCTCCCACAGCTGAAGAGCCAGGGCAAAAATTTGGAGCTGTGCCTCTTCTGCAGAAAGTCAGCTTTGCAACGGTGCCATCCGCATTGCTGTCGCTCCTCCATTTTCCAACTCAAAGTCCATTACAATGGAACCTCTTTGGCACCCGTGCTCGGCTGCCCAGCATCCCAGGGATTAGAGCACGAACGTTTGGCCTCTGCTCCCAAAGCCGAAGAGCCAGGGCAAAAAACTGGAGCTGTGCCTCTTCTGCAGAAAGTCAGCTTTGCAACGGTGCCATCAACATTGCTGTCGCTCCTCCATTTCCCAACTCAAAGTCCATTACAATGGAACCTCTTTGGCACCCGTGCTCGGCTGCATAGCATCCCAGGGAGTAGAGCACGAAGTTTTGGCGTCTACTCCCACAGCCGAAGAGCCAGGGCAAAAAACTGGAACTGTGCCTCTTCTGCAGAATGTCAGCTTTGCAACGGTGCCATCCGCATTGCTGTCGCTCCTCCATTTCCGATCTCAAAGTCCATTACAATGGAACCTCTTTGGCACCCGTGCTCGGCAGCCCAGCATCCCAGGCAGTAGAGCACGAACGGTTGGCCTCTGCTCCCACAGCCGAAGAGGCAGGGCAAAAAACTGGAGCTGTGCCTCTTCTGCAGAAAGTCAGCTTTGCAACGGTGCCATCCGCATTGCTGTCGCTCCTCCATTTCCCAACTCAAAGTCCATTACAATGGAACCTCTTTGGCACCCGTGCTCGGCAGCCCAGCATCCCAGGCAGTAGACCAAGAATGTTTGGCCTCTGCTCCCACAGCCGAAGAGCCAGGGCAAAAATCTGTAGCTGTGCCTCTTCTGCAGAAAGTCAGCTTTGCAACGGTGCCATCCGCATTGCTGTCGCTCCTCCATTTCCCAACTCAAAGTCCATTACAATGGAACCTCTTTGGCACCCGTGCTCGGCTGCCCAGCATCCCAGGCAGTAGAGCACGAACGTTTGGCCTCTGCTCGTACAGCCGAAGAGCCAGGGCAAAAAACTGGAGCTGTGCCTCTTCTGCAGAAAGTCAGCTTTGCAACGGTGCCATCCGCATTGCTGTCGCTCCTCCATTTCCCAACTCAAAGTCCATTACAATGGAACCTCTTTGGCACCCGTGCTCGGCTGCCCAGCATCCCAGGCAGTAGAGCACGAACGGTTGGCCTCTGCTCCCACAGCCGAAGAGCCAGGGCAAAAAACTGGAGCTGTGCCTCTTCTGCAGAAAGTCAGCTTTGCAACGGTGCCATCTGCATTGCTGTCGCTCCTCCATTTCCCAACTCAAAGTCCATTACAATGGAACCTCTTTGGCACCCGTGCTCGGCTGCCCAGCATCCCAGGGAGTAGAGCACGAACGTTTGGCCCCTTCTCCCACAGCTGAAGAGCCAGGGTAAAAAACTGGAGCTGTGCCTCTTCTGCAGAAAGTCAGCTTTGCAACGGTGCCATCCGCATCGCTGTCACTCCTCCATTTCCCAACTCAAAGTCCATTACAATGGAACCTCTTTGGCACCCGTGCTCGGCTGCCCAGCATCCCAGGGAGTAGAGCACGAGCGGTTAGCCTCTGCTCCCTCAGCCGAAGAGCCAGGGCAAAAAACTGGAGCTGTGCCTCTTCTGCAGAAAGTCAGCTTTGCAACGGGGCCATCCGCATTGCTGTCGCTCCTCCATTTCCCAACTCAAAGTCCATTACAATGGAAGCTCTTTGGCACCCGTGCTCGGCTGCCCAGCATCCCAGGGAGTAGAGCACGAACGCTTGGCCTCTGCTCCCACAGCCGAAGAGCCAGGGCAAAAATCTGGAGCTGTGCCTCTTCTGTAGAAAGTCAGCTTTGCAAAAGTGCCATCTGCATTGCTGTTGCTATTCGATTTCACAACTCAAAGTGCATTACAATGGAACCTCTTTGGCACCCGTGCTCGGCTGCCCAGCATCCCAGGGAGTAGAGCACGAACGTCTGGCCTCTGCTCCCACAGCCGAAGAGCCAGGGCAAAAAACTGGAGCTGTGCCTCTTCTGCAGAAAGTCAGCTTTGCAACGGTGCCATCCGCATTGCTGTCGCTCCTCCATTTCCCAACTCAAAGTCCATTACAATGGAACCTCTTTGGCACCCGTGCTCGGCTGCATAGCATCCCAGGGAGTAGAGCACGAACGTTTGGCCTCTGCTCCCACAGCCGAAGAGCCAGGGCAAAAAACTTGAGCTGTGCCTCTTCTGCAGAAAGTCAGCTTTGCAACGGTGCCATCCGCATTGCTGTCGCTCCTCCATTTCCCAACTCAAAGTCCATTACAATGGAACCTCTTTGGCACCCGTGCTCGGCTGCCCAGCATCCCAGGGAGTAGAGCACGAACGTTTGGCCTCTGCTCCCACAGCCGAAGAGCCAGGGCAAAAAACTGGAGCTGTGCCTCTTCTGCAGAAAGTCAGCTTTGCAACGGTGCCATCCGCATTGCTGTCGCTCCTCCATTTCCCAACTCAAAGTCCATTACAATGGAACCTCTTTGGCACCCGTGCTCGGCTGCCCAGCATCCCAGGCAGTAGAGCACGAACGTTTGACCCCTTATCCCACAGCTGAAGAGCCAGGGTAAAAAACTGGAGCTGTGCCTCTTCTGCAGAAAGTCAGCTTTGCAACGGGGCCATCCGCATCGCTGTCACTCCTCCATTTCCCAACTCAAAGTCCATTACAATGGAACCTCTTTGGCACCCGTGCTCGGCTGCCCAGCATCCCAGGCAGTAGAGCACGAGCGGTTAGCCTCTGCTCCCTCAGCCGAAGAGCCAGGGCAAAAAACTGGAGCTGTGCCTCTTCTGCAGAAAGTCAGCTTTGCAACGGTGCCATCCGCATTGCTGTCGCTCCTCCATTTCCCAACTCAAAGTCCATTACAATGGAAGCTCTTTGGCACCCGTGCTCGGCTGCCCAGCATCCCAGGGAGTAGAGCACGAACGTTTGGCCTCTGCTCCCACAGCCGAAGAGCCAGGGCAAAAATCTGGAGCTGTGCCTCTTCTGTAGAAAGTCAGCTTTGCAAAAGTGCCTTCTGCATTGCTGTTGCAACTCGATTTCCCAACTCAAAGTGCATTACAATGGAACCTCTTTGGCACCCGTGCTCGGCTGCCCAGCATCCCAGGGAGTAGAGCACGAACGTCTGGCCTCTGCTCCCACAGCCGAAGAGCCAGGGCAAAAAACTTGAGCTGTGCCTCTTCTGCAGAAAGTCAGCTTTGCAACGGTGCCATCCGCATTGCTGTCGCTCCTCCATTTCCCAACTCAAAGTCCATTACAATGGAACCTCTTTGGCACCCGTGCTCGGCAGCCCAGCATCCCAGGGAGTAGAGCAAGAACGGCTGGCCTCTGCTCCCACTGCCGAAGAGCCAGGGCAAAAAACTGGAGCTGTGCCTTTTCTGCAGAAAGTCAGCTTTGCAACGGTGCCATCAACATTGCTGTCACTCCTCCATTTCCCAACTCAAAGTCCATTACAATGGAACCTCTTTGGCACCCGTGCTCGGCTGCCAAGCATCCCAGGCAGTAGAGCACGAACGGTTGGCCTCTGCTCCCACAGCCGAAGAGCCAGGGCAAAAAACTGGAGCTGTGCCTCTTCTGCAGAAAGTCAGCTTTGCAACGGTGCCATCCGCATTGCTGTCGCTCCTCCATTTCCCAACTCAAAGTCCATTACAATGGAACCTCTTTGGCACCCGTGCTCGGCTGCCCAGCATGCCAGGCAGTAGAGCACGAACGTTTGGCCTCTGCTCCCACAGCCGAAGAGCCAGGGCAAAAAACTGGAACTGTGCCTCTTCTGCAGAAAGTCAGCTTTGCAACGGTGCCATCCGCATTGCTGTCGCTCCTCCATTTCCGATCTCAAAGTCCATTACAATGGAACATCTTTGGCACCCGTGCTCGGCTGCCCAGCATCCCAGGCAGTAGAGCACGAACGGTTGGCCTCTGCTCCCACAGCCGAAGAGCCAGGGCAAAAAACTGGAGCTGTGCCTTTTCTGCAGAAAGTCAGCTTTGCAACGGTGCCATCCGCATTGCTGTCGCTCCTCCATTTCCGATCTCAAAGTGCATTACAATGGAACATCTTTGGCACCCGTGCTCGGCAGCCCAGCATCCCAGGCAGTAGAGCACGAACGCTTGGCCTCTGCTCCCACAGCCGAAGAGCCAGGGCAAAAATCTGGAGCTGTGCCTCTTCTGCAGAAAGTCAGCTTTGCAACGATGCCATCCGCATTGCTGTCGCTCCTCCATTTCCCAACTCAAAGTCCATTACAATGGAACCTCTTTGGCACCCGTGCTCGGCTGCCAAGCATCCCAGGGATTAGAGCACGAACGTTTGGCCTCTGCTCCCAAAGCCGAAGAGCCAGGGCAAAAAACTGGAGCTGTGCCTCTTCTGCAGAAAGTCAGCTTTGCAACGGTGCCATCCGCATTGCTGTCGCTCCTCCATTTCCCAACTCAAAGTCCATTACAATGGAACCTCTTTGGCACCCGTGCTCGGCTTCCCATCATCCCAGGCAGTAGAGCACGAACGGTTGGCCTCTGCTCCCACTGCCGAAGAGCCAGGGCAAAAAACTGGAGCTGTGCCTCTTCTGCAGAAAGTCAGCTTTGCAACGGTGCCATCCGCATTGCTGTCGCTCCTCCATTTCCCAACTCAAAGTCCATTACAATGGAACCTCTTTGGCACCCGTGCTCGGCTGCATAGCATCCCAGGGAGTAGAGCACGAACGTTTGGCCTCTGCTCCCACAGCCGAAGAGCCAGGGCAAAAAACTTGAGCTGTGCCTCTTCTGCAGAAAGTCAGCTTTGCAACGGTGCCATCCGCATTGCTGTCGCTCCTCCATTTCCCAACTCAAAGTCCATTACAATGGAACCTCTTTGGCACCCGTGCTCGGCTGCCCAGCATCCCAGGCAGTAGAGCACGAACGTTTGGCCTCTGCTCCCACAGCCGAAGAGCCAGGGCAAAAAACTGGAGCTGTGCCTCTTCTGCAGAAAGTCAGCTTTGCAACGGTGCCATCCGCATTGCTGTCGCTCCTCCATTTCCCAACTCAAAGTCCATTACAATGGAACCTCTTTGGCACCCGTGCTCGGCTGCCCAGCATCCCAGGGAGTAGAGCACGAACGTTTGGCCCCTTCTCCCACAGCTGAAGAGCCAGGGCAAAAAACTGGAGCTGTGCCTCTTCTGCAGAAAGTCAGCTTTGCAACGGTGCCATCCGCATCGCTGTCACTCCTCCATTTCCCAACTCAAAGTCCATTACAATGGAACCTCTTTGGCACCCGTGCTCGGCTGCCCAGCATCCCAGGCAGTAGAGCACGAGCGGTTAGCCTCTGCTCCCTCAGCCGAAGAGCCAGGGCAAAAAACTGGAGCTGTGCCTCTTCTGCAGAAAGTCAGCTTTGCAACGGTGCCATCCGCATTGCTGTCGCTCCTCCATTTCCCAACTCAAAGTCCATTACAATGGAACCTCTTTGGCACCCGTGCTCGGCTGCCCAGCATCCCAGGGAGTAGAGCACGAACACTTGGCCTCTGCTCCCACAGCCGAAGAGCCAGGGCAAAAATCTGGAGCTGTGCCTCTTCTGTAGAAAGTCAGCTTTGCAAAAGTGCCATCTGCATTGCTGTTGCAACTCGATTTCACAACTCAAAGTGCATTACAATGGAACCTCTTTGGCACCCGTGCTCGGCTGCCCAGCATCCCAGGGAGTAGAGCACGAACGTCTGGCCTCTGCTCCTACAGCCGAAGAGCCAGGGCAAAAAACTTGAGCTGTGCCTCTTCTGCAGAAAGTCAGCTTTGCAACGGTGCCATCCGCATTGCTGTCGCTCCTCCATTTCCCAACTCAAAGTCCATTACAATGGAACCTCCTTGGCACCCGTGCTCGGCAGCCCAGCATCCCAGGGAGTAGAGCAAGAACGGTTGGCCTCTGCTCCCACTGCCGAAGAGCCAGGGCAAAAAACTGGAGCTGTGCCTCTTCTGCAGAAAGTCAGCTTTGCAACGGTGCCATCAACATTGCTGTCGCTCCTCCATTTCCCAACTCAAAGTCCATTACAATGGAACCTCTTTGGCACCCGTGCTCGGCTGCCCAGCATCCCAGGCAGTAGAGCACGAACGGTTGGCCTCTGCTCCCACAGTCGAAGAGCCAGGGCAAAAAACTGGAGCTGTGCCTCTTCTGCAGAAAGTCAGCTTTGCAACGGTGCCATCCGCATTGCTGTCGCTCCTCCATTTCCCAACTCAAAGTCCATTACAATGGAACCTCTTTGGCACCCGTGCTCGGCTGCCCAGCATGCCAGGCAGTAGAGCACGAACGTTTGGCCTCTGCTCCCACAGCCGAAGAGACAGGGCAAAAAACTGGAACTGTGCCTCTTCTGCAGAAAGTCAGCTTTGCAACGGTGCCATCCGCATTGCTGTCGCTCCTCCATTTCCGATCTCAAAGTCCATTACAATGGAACCTCTTTGGCACCCGTGCTCGGCTGCCCAGCATCCCAGGCAGTAGAGCACGAACGGTTGGCCTCTGCTCCCACAGCCGAAGAGCCAGGGCAAAAAACTGGAGCTGTGCCTTTTCTGCAGAAAGTCAGCTTTGCAACGGTGCCATCCGAATTGCTGTCGCTCCTCCATTTCCGATCTCAAAGTGCATTACAATGGAACCTCTTTGGCACCTGTGCTCGGCTGCCCAGCATCCCAGGAAATAGTGCAAGAACGTTTGGCCCCTGCTCCCACAGCTGAAGAGCCAGGGCAAAAAATTGGAGCTGTGCCTCTTCTGCAGGAAGTCAGCTTTGCAACGGTGCCATCCGCATTGCTGTCACTCCTACATTTCCCAATTCAAAGTCCATTACAATGGAACCTCTTTGGCACCCGTGCTCGGCTGCCCAGCATCCCAGGGAGTAGAGCACGAGCGGTTAGCCTCTGCTCCCTCAGCCGAAGACCCAGGGCAAAAATCCTGAGCTGTGCCTCTTCTGCAGAAAGTCAGCTTTGCAACGGTGCCATCCACATTGCTGTCGCTCCTCCATTTCCCAACTCAAAGTCCATTACAATGGAACCTCTTTGGCACCCGTGCTCGGCTGCCCAGCATGCCAGGCAGTAGAGCACGAACGTTTGGCCTCTGCTCGTACAGCCGAAGAGCCAGGGCAAAAAACTGGAACTGTGCCTCTTCTGCAGAAAGTCAGCTTTGCAACGGTGCCATCCGCATTGCTGTCGCTCCTCCATATCCCAACTCAAAGTCCATTACAATGGAACATCTTTGGCACCCGTGCTCGGCTGCCCAGCATCCCAGGCAGTAGAGCACGAACGGTTGGCCTCTGCTCCCACAGCCGAAGAGCCAGGGCAAAAAACTGGAGCTGTGCCTTTTCTGCAGAAAGTCAGCTTTGCAACGGTGCCATCCGCATTGCAGTCGCTCCTCCATTTCCGATCTCAAAGTGCATTACATTGGAACATCTTTGGCACCCGTGCTCGGCTGCCCAGCATCCCAGGAAGTAGTGCAAGAACGTTTGGCCCCTGCTCCCACAGCTGAAGAGCCAGGGCAAAAAACTGGAGCTGTGCCTCTTCTGCAGGAAGTCAGCTTTGCAACGGTGCCATCTGCATTGCTGTCACTCCTCCATTTCCCAATTCAAAGTCCATTACAATGGAACCTCTTTGGCACCCGTGCTCGGCTGCCCAGCATCCCAGGGAGTAGAGCACGAGCGGTTAGCCTCTGCTCCCTCAGCCGAAGACCCAGGGCAAAAATCCTGAGCTGTGCCTCTTCTGCAGAAAGTCAGCTTTGCAACGGTGCCATCCACATTGCTGTCGCTCCTCCATTTCCCAACTCAAAGTCCATTACAATGGAAGCTCTTTGGCACCCGTGCTCGGCTGCCCAGCATCCCAGGGAGTAGAGCACGAACGGTTGGCCTCTGCTCCCACAGCCGAAGAGCCAGGGCAAAAATCTTGAGCTCTGCCTCTTCTGCAGAAAGTCAGCTTTGCAACGGTGCCATCCACATTGCTGTTGCTCCTCCATTTCCCAACTCAAAGTCCATTACAATGGAACCTCTTTGGCACCCGTTCTCGGCTGCCCAGCATCCCAGGGAGTAGAGCACGAACGTCTGGCCTCTGCTCCCACAGCCGAAGAGCCAGGGCAAAAAACTTGAGCTGTGCCTCTTCTGCAGAAAGTCAGCTTTGCAACGGTGCCATCCGCATTGCTGTTGCTCCTCCATTTCCGATCTCAAAGTCCATTACAATGGAACCTCTTTGGCACCCGTGCTCGGCTGCCCAGCATCCCAGGCAGTAGAGCACGAACGTCTGGCCTCTGCTCCCACAGCCGAAGAGCCAGGGCAAAAAACGTGAGCTGTGCCTCTTCTGCAGAAAGTCAGCTTTGCAACGGTGCCATCCGCATTGCTGTCGCTCCTCCATTTCCCAACTCAAACTCCATTACAATGGAACCTCTTTCGCACCCGTGCTCGGCTACCCAGCATCCCACGGAGTAGAGCACGAACGTTTGGCCTCTGCTCCCACTGCCGAAGAGCCAGGGCAAAAAACTGGATCTATGCCTCTTCTGCAGAAAGTCAGCTTTGCAACGGTGCCATCCGCATTGCTGTCGCTCCTCCATTTCCCAACTCAAAGTCCATTACAATGGAACCTCTTTGGCACCCGTGCTCAGCTGCCCAGCATCCCAGGAAGTAGTGCACGAACGTTTGGCCTCTTCCCCCACAGCCGAAGAGCCAGGGCAAAAAACTTGAGCTGTGCCTCTTCTGCAGAAAGTCAGCTTTGCAACAGTGCCATCAGCATTGCTGTCGCTCCTCCATTTCCCAACTCAAACTCCATTACAATGGAACCTCTTTGGCACCCGTGCTCGGCAGCCCAGCATCCCAGGCAGTAGAGCACGAACGGTTGGCCTCTGCTCCCACAGCCGAAGAGCCCGGGCAAAAAACTGGAGCTGTGCCTCTTCTGCAGAAAGTCAGCTTTGCAACGGTGCGATCCTCATTGCTGTCGCTCCTCCATTTCCCAACTCAAAGTCCATTACAATGGAACCTCTTTGGCACCCGTGCTCGGCTGCCCAGCATCCCAGGCAGTAGAGCACGAACGTCTGGCTTCTGCTCCCACAGCCGAAGAGCCAGGGCAAAAAACTGGAGCTGTGCCTCTTCTTCAGAAAGTCAGCTTTGCAACGGTGCCATCCGCATTGCTGTCGCTCCTCCATTTCCCAACTCAAAGTCCATTACAATGGAACCTCTTTGGCACCCGTGCTCGGCTGCCAAGCATCCCAGGCAGTATAGCACGAACGTTTGGCCTCTGCTCCCACAGCCGAAGAGCCAGGGCAAAAAATTCGAGCTGTGCCTCTTCTGCAGAAAGTCAGCTTTGCAACGGTGCCATCCGCATTGCTGTCGCTCCTCCATTTCCCAACTCAAAGTCCATTACATTGGAACCTCTTTGGCACCCGTGCTCGGCTGCCCAGAATCCCAGGCAGTAGAGCACGAACGGTTGGCTTCTGCTCCCACAGCCGAAGAGCCAGGGCAAAAAACGTGAGCTGTGCCTCTTCTGCAGAAAGTCAGCTTTGCAACGGTGCCATCCGCATTGCTGTCGCTCCTCCATTTCCCAACTCAAAGTCCATTACAATGGAACCTCTTTGGCACCCGTGCTCGGCTGCCCAGCATCCCAGGGAGTAGAGCACGAACGGTTGGCCTCTGCTCCCACAGCCGAAGAGCCAGGGCAAAAATCTGGAGCTGTGCCTCTTCTGCAGAAAGTCAGCTTTGCAACGGTGCCATCCGCATTGCTGTCGCTCCTCCATTTCCCAACTCAAAGTCCATTACAATGGAACCTCTTTGGCACCCGTGCTCGGCTGCCCAGCATCCCAGGCAGTAGAGCACGAACGGTTGGCCTCTGCTCCCACAGCCGAAGAGCCAGGGCAAAAAACTGGAGCTGTGCCTCTTCTGCAGAAAGTCAGCTTTGCAACGGTGCCATCCGCACCGCTGTCGCTCCTCCATTTCCCAACTCAAAGTCCATTACAATGGAACCTCTTTGGCACCCGTGCTAGGCTGCCCAGCATCCCAGGGAGTAGAGCACGAACGTTTGGCCTCTGCTCCCACAGCCGAAGAGCCATGGCAAAAAACTTGAGCTGTGCCTCTTCTGCAGAAAGTCAGCTTTGCAACGGTGCCATCCGCATTGCTGACGCTCCTCCATTTCCCAACTCAAAGTCCATTACAATGGAACCTCTTTGGCACCCGTGCTCGGCTGCCCAGCATCCCAGGGAGTAGAGCACGAACGTTTGGCCTCTGCTCCCACAGCCGAAGAGCCAGGGCAAAAAACTGGAGCTGTGCCTCTTCTGCAGAAAGTCAGCTTTGCAACGGTGCCATCCACATTGCTGTCGCTCCTCCATTTCCCAACTCAAAGTCCATTACAATGGAACCTCTTTGGCACCCGTGCTCGGCTGCCCAGCATCCCAGGCAGTAGAGCACGAACACTTGGCCTCTGCTCCCACAGCCGAAGAGCCAGGGCAAAAAACTGGAGCTGTGCCTCTTCTGCAGAAAGTCAGCTTTGCAACGGTGCCATCCGCACCGCTGTCGCTCCTCCATTTCCCAACTCAAAGTCCATTACAATGGAACCTCTTTGGCACCTGTGCTCGGCTGCCCAGCATCCCAGGCAGTAGAGCACGAACGTTTGGCCTCTGCTCCCACAGCCGAAGAGACAGGGCAAAAAACTGGAGCTGTGCCTATTTTGTAGAAAGTCAGCTTTGCAACGGTGCCATCCGCTTTGCTGTTGCTCCTCCATTTCCCAACTCAAAGTCCATTACAATGGAACCTCTTTGGCACCCGTGCTCGGCTGCCCAGCATCCCAGGCAGTAGAGCACGAACGGTTGGCCTCTGCTCCCACTGCCGAAGAGACAGGGCAAAAATCTGGAGCTGTGTCTCTTCTGCAGAAAGTCAGCTTTGCAACGGTGCCATCCGCATTGCTGTCGCTCCTCCATTTCTCAACTCAAAGTCCATTACAATGGAACCTCTTTGGCACCCGTGCTCGGCTGCCCAGCATCCCAGGAAGTAGTGCACGAACGTCTGGCCTCTGCTCCCACAGCCGAAGAGCCAGGGCAAAAAACTGGAGCTCTGCCTCTTCTGCAGAAAGTCAGCTTTGCAACGGTGCCATCCGCATTGCTGTCGCTCCTCCATTTCCCAACTCAAAGTCCATTACAATGGAACCTCTTTGGCACCCGTGCTCGGCTGCCCAGCATCCCAGGGAGTAGAGCACGAACGCTTGGCCTCTGCTCCCACAGCCGAAGAGCCAGGGCAAAAATCTGGAGCTGTGCCTCTTCTGCAGAAAGTCAGCTTTGCAACGGTGCCATCCGCATTGCTGTCGCTCCTCCATTTCCCAACTCAAACTCCATTACAATGGAACCTCTTTGGCACCCGTGCTCGGCTGCCCAGCATCCCAGGGAGTAGAGCACGAACGCTTGGCCTCTGCTCCCACAGCCGAAGAGCCAGGGCAAAAAACTGGAGCTGTGCCTCTTCTGCAGAAAGTCAGCTTTGCAACGGTGCCATCCGCATTGCTGTCGCTCCTCCATTTCCCAACTCAAAGTCCATTACAATGGAACCTCTTTGGCACCCGTGCTCGGCTGCCAAGCATCCCAGGCAGTAGAGCACGAACGGTTGGCCTCTGCTCCCACAGCCGAAGAACCAGGGCAAAAAACTGGAGCTGTGCCTCTTCTGCAGAAAGTCAGCTTTGCAACGGTGCCATCCGCATTGCTGTCGCTCCTCCATTTCCCAACTCAAAGTCCATTACAATGGAACCTCTTTGGCACCCGTGCTAGGCTGCCCAGCATCCCAGGCAGTAGAGCACGAACGTCTGGCCTCTGCTCCCACAGCCGAAGAGCCAGGGCAAAAAACTTGAGCTGTGCCTCTTCTGCAGAAAGTCAGCTTTGCAACGGTGCCATCCGCATTGCTGTCGCTCCTCCATTTCCCAACTCAAAGTCCATTACAATGGAACCTCTTTGGCACCCGTGCTCGGCTGCCCAGCATCCCAGGCAGTAGAGCACGAACGTTTGGCCTCTGCTCCCACAGCCGAAGAGCCAGGGCAAAAATCTGGAGCTGTGCCTCTTCTGCAGAAAGTCAGCTTTGCAACGGTGCCATCCGCATTGCTGTCGCTCCTCCATTTCCCAACTCAAAGTCCATTACAAGGGAACCTCTTTGGCACCCGTGCTCGGCTGCCCAGCATCCCAGGCAGTAGAGCACGAACGTCTGGCCTCTGCTCCCACAGCCGAAGAGCCAGGGCAAAAAACTGGAGCTGTGCCTCTTCTGCAGAAAGTCAGCTTTGCAACGGTGCCATCCGCATTGCTGTCGCTCCTCCATTTCCCAACTCAAAGTCCATTACAATGGAACCTCTTTGGCACCCGTGCTCGGCTGCATAGCATCCCAGGGAGTAGAGCACGAACGTTTGGCCTCTGCTCCCACAGCCGAAGAGCCAGGGCAAAAAACTGGAGCTGTGCCTCTTCTGCAGAAAGTCAGCTTTGCAACGGTGCGATCCTCATTGCTGTCGCTCCTCCATTTCCCAACTCAAAGTCCATTACAATGGAACCTCTTTGGCACCCGTGCTCGGCTGCCAAGGATCCCAGGCAGTAGAGCACGAACGGTTGGCCTCTGCTCCCACAGCCGAAGAGCCAGGGCAAAAAACTGGAGCTGTGCCTCTTCTGCAGAAAGTCAGCTTTGCAACGGTGCCATCCGCATTGCTGTCGCTCCTCCATTTCCCAACTCAAACTCCATTACAATGGAACCTCTTTGGCACCCGTGCTCGGCTGCCCAGCATCCCAGGGAGTAGAGCACGAACGTCTGGCCTCTGCTCCCACAGCCGAAGAGCCAGGGCAAAAAACTTGAGCTGTGCCTCTTCTGCAGAAAGTCAGCTTTGCAACGGTGCCATCCGCATTGCTGTCGCTCCTCTATTTCTCAACTCAAACTCCATTACAATGGAACCTCTTTGGCACCCGTGCTAGGCTGCCCAGCGTCCCAGGCAGTAGAGCACGAACGTTTGGCCTCTGCTCCCACAGCCGAAGAGCCAGGGCAAAAAACTGGAGCTGTGCCTCTTCTGCAGAAAGTCAGCTTTGCAACGGTGCCATCCGCATTGCTGACGCTCCTCCATTTCCCAACTCAAACTCCATTACAATGGAACCTCTTTGGCACCCGTGCTCGGCTGCCCAGCATCCCAGGGAGTAGAGCACGAACGTTTGGCCTCTGCTCCCACAGCCGAAGAGCCAGGGCAAAAAACTGGAGCTGTGCCTCTTCTGCAGAAAGTCAGCTTTGCAACGGTGCCATCCGCATTGCTGTCGCTCCTCCATTTCCCAACTCAAAGTCCATTACAATGGAACCTCTTTGGCACCCGTGCTCGGCTGCCCAGCATCCCAGGGAGTAGAGCACGAACACTTGGCCTCTGCTCCCACAGCCGAAGAGCCAGGGCAAAAAACGTGAGCTGTGCCTCTTCTGCAGAAAGTCAGCTTTGCAACGGTGCCATCCGCACCGCTGTCGCTCCTCCATTTCCCAACTCAAAGTCCATTACAATGGAACCTCTTTGGCACCCGTGCTCGGCTGCCCAGCATCCCAGGCAGTAGAGCACGAACGTTTGGCCTCTGCTCCCACAGCCGAAGAGACAGGGCAAAAAACTGGAGCTGTGCCTATTTTGTAGAAAGTCAGCTATGCAACGGTGCCATCCGCATTGCTGTTGCTCCTCCATTTCCCAACTCAAACTCCATTACAATGGAACCTCTTTGGCACCCGTGATCGGCTGCCCAACATCCCAGGCAGTAGAGCACGAACGCTTGGCCTCTGCTCCCACTGCCGAAGAGCCAGGGCAAACAACTTGAGATGTGTCTCTTCTGCAGAAAGTCAGCTTTGCAACGGTGCCATCCGCATTGCTGTCTCTCCTCCATTTCCCAACTCAAAGTCCATTACAATGGAACCTCTTTGGCACCCGTGCTCGGCTGCCCAGCATCCCAGAAAGTAGTGCACGAACGTTTGGCCTCTGCTCCCACAGCCGAAGAGCCAGGGCAAAAAACTGGAGCTCTGCCTCTTCTGCAGAAAGTCAGCTTTGCAACGGTGCCATCCGCATTGCTGTCGCTCCTCCATTTCCCAACTCAAAGTCCATTACAATGGAACCTCTTTGGCACCCGTGCTCGGCTGCCCAGCATCCCAGGCAGTAGAGCACGAACGGTTGGCCTCTGCTCCCACAGCCGAAGAGCCAGGGCAAAAATCTGGAGCTGTGCCTCTTCTGCAGAAAGTCAGCTTTGCAACGGTGCCATCCGCATTGCTGTCGCTCCTCCATTTCCCAACTCAAAGTCCATTACAATGGAACCTCTTTGGCACCCGTGCTCGGCTGCCCAGCATCCCAGGGAGTAGAGCACGAACGGTTGGCCTCTGCTCCCACAGCCGAAGAGCCAGGGCAAAAAACTGGAGCTGTGCCTCTTCTGCAGAAAGTCAGCTTTGCAACGGTGCCATCCGCATTGCTGTCGCTCCTCCATTTCCCAACTCAAAGTCCATTACAATGGAACCTCTTTGGCACCCGTGCTCGGCTGCCCAGCATCCCAGGCAGTAGAGCACGAACGGTTGGCCTCTGCTCCCACAGCCGAAGAGCCAGGGCAAAAAACTGGAGCTGTGCCTCTTCTGCAGAAAGTCAGCTTTGCAACGGTGCCATCCGCATTGCTGTCGCTCCTCCATTTCCCAACTCAAAGTCCATTACAATGGAACCTCTTTGGCACCCGTGCTAGGCTGCCCAGCATCCCAGGCAGTAGAGCACGAACGTCTGGCCTCTGCTCCCACAGCCGAAGAGCCAGGGCAAAAAACTTGAGCTGTGCCTCTTCTGCAGAAAGTCAGCTTTGCAACGGTGCCATCCGCATTGCTGTCGCTCCTCCATTTCCCAACTCAAAGTCCATTACAATGGAACCTCTTTGGCACCCGTGCTCGGCTGCCCAGCATCCCAGGCAGTAGAGCACGAACGTTTGTCCTCTGCTCCCACAGCCGAAGAGCCAGGGCAAAAAACTGGAGCTGTGCCTCTTCTGCAGAAAGTCAGCTTTGCAACGGTGCGATCCTCATTGCTGTCGCTCCTCCATTTCCCAACTCAAAGTCCATTAAAATGGAACCTCTTTGGCACCCGTGCTCGGCTGCCCAGCATCCCAGGCAGTAGAGCACGAACGGTTGGCCTCTGCTCCCACAGCCGAAGAGCCAGGGCAAAAAACTGGAGCTGTGCCTCTTCTGCAGAAAGTCAGCTTTGCAACGGTGCCATCCGCATTGCTGTCGCTCCTCCATTTCCCAACTCAAAGTCCATTACAATGGAACCTCTTTGGCACCCGTGCTCGGCTGCCCAGCATCCCAGGCAGTAGAGCACGAACGTTTGGCCTCTGCTCCCACAGCCGAAGAGCCAGGGCAAAAAACTGGAGCTGTGCCTCTTCTGCAGAAAGTCAGCTTTGCAACGGTGCGATCCTCATTGCTGTCGCTCCTCCATTTCCCAACTCAAAGTCCATTACAATGGAACCTCTTTGGCACCCGTGCTCGGCTGCCAAGCATCCCAGGCAGTAGAGCACGAACGGTTGGCCTCTGCTCCCACAGCCGAAGAGCCAGGGCAAAAAACTGGAGCTGTGCCTCTTCTGCAGAAAGTCAGCTTTGCAACGGTGCCATCCGCATTGCTGTCGCTCCTCCATTTCCCAACTCAAAGTCCATTACAATGGAAGCTCTTTGGCACCCGTGCTCGGCTGCCCAGCATCCCAGGCAGTAGAGCACGAACGTCTGGCCTCTGCTCCCACAGCCGAAGAGCCAGGGCAAAAAACTTGAGCTGTGCCTCTTCTGCAGAAAGTCAGCTTTGCAACGGTGCCATCCGCATTGCTGTCGCTCCTCCATTTCCCAACTCAAAGTCCATTACAATGGAACCTCTTTGGCACCCGTGCTCGGCTGCCCAGCATCCCAGGGAGTAGAGCACGAACGCTTGGCCTCTGCTCCCACAGCCGAAGAGACAGGGCAAAAATCTGGAGCTGTGCCTCTTCTGCAGAAAGTCAGCTTTGCAACGGTGCCATCCGCATTGCTGTCGCTCCTCCATTTCCCAACTCAAACTCCATTACAATGGAACCTCTTTGGCACCCGTGCTCGGCTGCCCAGCATCCCAGGGAGTAGAGCACGAACGTTTGGCCTCTGCTCCCACAGCCGAAGAGCCAGGGCAAAAAACGTGAGCTGTGCCTCTTCTGCAGAAAGTCAGCTTTGCAACGGTGCCATCCGCACCGCTGTCGCTCCTCCATTTCCCAACTCAAAGTCCATTACAATGGAACCTCTTTGGCACCCGTGCTCGGCTGCCCAGCATCCCAGGCAGTAGAGCACGAACGGTTGGCCTCTGCTCCCACAGCCGAAGAGCCAGGGCAAAAAACTTGAGCTGTGCCTCTTCTGCAGAAAGTCAGCTTTGCAACGGTGCCATCCGCATTGCTGTTGCTCCTCCATTTCCCAACTCAAAGTCCATTACAATGGAACCTCTTTGGCACCCGTGCTCGGCTGCCCAGCATCCCAGGCAGTAGAACACGAACGTTTGGCCTCTGCTCCCACAGCCGAAGAGCCAGGGCAAAAAACTGGAGCTGTGCCTCTTCTGCAGGAAGTCAGCTTTGCAACGGTGCCATCCGCACCGCTGTCGCTCCTCCATTTCCCAACTCAAAGTCCATTACAATGGAACCTCTTCGGCACCCGTGCTCGGCTGCCCAGCATCCCAGGCAGTAGAGCACGAACGGTTGGCCTCTGCTCCCACAGCCGAAGAGCCAGGGCAAAAAACGTGAGCTGTGCCTCTTCTGCAGAAAGTCAGCTTTGCAACGGTGCCATCCGCACCGCTGTCGCTCCTCCATTTCCCAACTCAAAGTCCATTACAAGGGAACCTCTTTGGCACCCGTGCTCGGCTGCCCAGCATCCCAGGCAGTAGAGCACGAACGTTTGGCCTCTGCTCCCACAGCCGAAGAGCCAGGGCAAAAAACGTGAGCTGTGCCTCTTCTGCAGAAAGTCAGCTTTGCAACGGTGCCATCCGCATTGCTGTTGCTCCTCCATTTCCCAACTCAAAGTCCATTACAATGGAACCTCTTTGGCACCCGTGCTCGGCTGCCCAGCATCCCAGGGAGTAGAGCAAGAACGCTTGGCCTCTGCTCCCACAGCCGAAGAGCCAGGGCAAAAAACGTGAGCTGTGCCTCTTCTGCAGAAAGTCAGCTTTGCAACGGTGCCATCCGCATTGCTGTCGCTCCTCCATTTCCCAACTCAAACTCCATTACAATGGAACCTCTTTGGCACCCGTGCTCGGCTGCCCAGCATCCCAGGGAGTAGAGCACGAACGTTTGGCCTCTGCTCCCACAGCCGAAGAGCCAGGGCAAAAAACTTGAGCTGTGCCTCTTCTGCAGAAAGTCAGCTTTGCAACGGTGCCATCCGCATTGCTGTCGCTCCTCCATTTCCCAACTCAAACTCCATTACAATGGAACCTCTTTGGCACCCGTGCTCGGCTGCCCAGCATCCCAGGGAGTAGAGCACGAACGCTTGGCCTCTGCTCCCACAGCCGAAGAGCCAGGGCAAAAAACTGGAGCTGTGCCTCTTCTGCAGAAAGTCAGCTTTGCAACGGTGCCATCCGCATTGCTGTCGCTCCTCCATTTCCCAACTCAAAGTCCATTACAATGGAAGCTCTTTGGCACCCGTGCTCAGCTGCCCAGCATCCCAGGCAGTAGAGCACGAACGTCTGGCCTCTGCTCCCACAGCCGAAGAGCCAGGGCAAAAAACTTGAGCTGTGCCTCTTCTGCAGAAAGTCAGCTTTGCAACGGTGCCATCCGCATTGCTGTCGCTCCTCCATTTCCCAACTCAAAGTCCATTACAATGGAACCTCTTTGGCACCCGTGCTCGGCTGCCCAGCATCCCAGGGAGTAGAGCACGAACGCTTGGCCTCTGCTCCCACAGCCGAAGAGACAGGGCAAAAATCTGGAGCTGTGCCTCTTCTGCAGAAAGTCAGCTTTGCAACGGTGCCATCCGCATTGCTGTCGCTCCTCCATTTCCCAACTCAAAGTCCATTACAATGGAACCTCTTTGGCACCCGTGCTCGGCTGCCCAGCATCCCAGGGAGTAGAGCACGAACGTTTGGCCTCTGCTCCCACAGCCGAAGAGCCAGGGCAAAAAACGTGAGCTGTGCCTCTTCTGCAGAAAGTCAGCTTTGCAACGGTGCCATCCACACCGCTGTCGCTCCTCCATTTCCCAACTCAAAGTCCATTACAATGGAACCTCTTTGGCACCCGTGCTAGGCTGCCCAGCATCCCAGGCAGTAGAGCACGAACGGTTGGCCTCTGCTCCCACAGCCGAAGAGCCAGGGCAAAAAACTTGAGCTGTGCCTCTTCTGCAGAAAGTCAGCTTTGCAACGGTGCCATCCGCATTGCTGTTGCTCCTCCATTTCCCAACTCAAAGTCCATTACAATGGAACCTCTTTGGCACCCGTGCTCGGCTGCCCAGCATCCCAGGCAGTAGAACACGAACGTTTGGCCTCTGCTCCCACAGCCGAAGAGCCAGGGCAAAAAACTGGAGCTGTGCCTCTTCTGCAGGAAGTCAGCTTTGCAACGGTGCCATCCGCACCGCTGTCGCTCCTCCATTTCCCAACTCAAAGTCCATTACAATGGAACCTCTTTGGCACCCGTGCTCGGCTGCCCAGCATCCCAGGCAGTAGAGCACGAACGGTTGGCCTCTGCTCCCACAGCCGAAGAGCCAGGGCAAAAAACGTGAGCTGTGCCTCTTCTGCAGAAAGTCAGCTTTGCAACGGTGCCATCCGCACCGCTGTCGCTCCTCCATTTCCCAACTCAAAGTCCATTACAAGGGAACCTCTTTGGCACCCGTGCTCGGCTGCCCAGCATCCCAGGCAGTAGAGCACGAACGTTTGGCCTCTGCTCCCACAGCCGAAGAGCCAGGGCAAAAAACTGGAGCTGTGCCTCTTCTGCAGAAAGTCAGCTTTGCAACGGTGCCATCCGCATTGCTGTCGCTCCTCCATTTCCCAACTCAAAGTCCATTACAATGGAACCTCTTTGGCACCCGTGCTCGGCTGCCCAGCATCCCAGGGAGTAGAGCACGAACGCTTGGCCTCTGCTCCCACAGCCGAAGAGCCAGGGCAAAAAACTGGAGCTGTGCCTCTTCTGCAGAAAGTCAGCTTTGCAACGGTGCCATCCGCATTGCTGTCGCTCCTCCATTTCCCAACTCAAAGTCCATTACAATGGAACCTCTTTGGCACCCGTGCTCGGCTGCCCAGCATCCCAGGGAGTAGAGCACGAACGTTTGGCCTCTGCTCCCACAGCCGAAGAGCCAGGGCAAAAAACTTGAGCTGTGCCTCTTCTGCAGAAAGTCAGCTTTGCAACGGTGCCATCCGCATTGCTGTCGCTCCTCCATTGCCCAACTCAAAGTCCATTAAAATGGAACCTCTTTGGCACCCGTGCTCGGTTGCCCAGCATCCCAGGGAGTACAGCATGAACGTTTGGCCTCTGCTCCCACAGCCGAAGAGCCAGGGCAAAAAACTGGAGCTGTGCCTCTTCTGCAGAAAGTCAGCTTTGCAACGGTTCCATCTGCATTGCTGTCGCTCCTCCATTGCCCAACTCAAAGTCCATTACAATGGAACCTCTTTGGCACCCGTGCTTGGCTGCCCAGAATCCCAGGGAGTAGAGCACGAACGTTTGGCCTCTGCTCCCACAGCCGAAGAGCCAGGGCAAAAATCTGGAGCTGTGCCTCTTCTGCAGAAAGTCAGCTTTGCAACGGTGCCATCCGCATTGCTGTCGCTCCTCCATTTCCCAACTCAAAGTCCATTACAATGGAAGCTCTTTGGCACCCGTGCTCGGCTGCCCAGCATCCCAGGCAGTAGAGCACGAACGTTTGGCCTCTGCTCCCACAGCCGAAGAGCCAGGGCAAAAAACGTGAGCTGTGCCTCTTCTGCAGAAAGTCAGCTTTGCAACGGTGCCATCCGCACCGCTGTCGCTCCTCCATTTCCCAACTCAAAGTCCATTACAATGGAACCTCTTTGGCACCCGTGCTCGGCTGCCCAGCATCCCAGGGAGTAGAGCACGAACGCTTGGCCTCTGCTCCCACAGCCGAAGAGCCAGGGCAAAAAACTTGAGCTGTGCCTCTTCTGCAGAAAGTCAGCTTTGCAACGGTGCCATCCGCATTGCTGTCGCTCCTCCATTTCCCAACTCAAACTCCATTACAATGGAAAATCTCTGGCACCGTGCTCGACTGCCCAGCATCCCAGGGAGTAGAGCACGAACGTTTGGCCTCTGCTCCCACAGCCGTAGAGCCAGGGCAAAAAACTGGAGCTGTGCCTCTTCTGCAGAAAGTCAGCTTTGCAACGGTGCCATCCGCATTGCTTTCACTCCTCAATTTCCGAACTCAAAGTCCATTACAATGGAACCTCTTTGGCACCCGTGCTCGGCTGCCCAGCATCCCAGGCAGTAGAGCACGAACGGTTGGCCTCTGCTCCCACAGCCGAAGAGCCAGGGCAAACAACTTGAGCTGTGTCTCTTCTGCAGAAAGTCAGCTTTGCAACGGTGCCATCCGCATTGCTGTCGCTCCTCAATTTCCCAACTCAAAGTCCATTACAATGGAACCGCTTTGGCAACCGTGCTCGGATGCCCAGCATTCCAGGGAGTAGAGCACGAACGCTTGGCCTCTGCTCCCACAGCCGAAGAGCCAGGGCAAAAAACTCAAGCTGTGCCTCTTCTGCAGAAAGTCAGCTTTGCAACGGTGCCATCCGCATTGCTGTCGCTCCTCCATTTCCCAACTCAAAGTCCATTAAAATGGAACCTCTTTGGCACCCGTGCTCGGCTGCCCAGCATCCCAGGCAGTAGAGCACGAACGGTTGGCCTCTGCTCCCACAGCCGAAGAGCCAGGGCAAAAAACTGGAGCTGTGCCTCTTCTGCAGAAAGTCAGCTTTGCAACGGTGCCATCCGCATTGCTGTTGCTCCTCCATTTCCCAACTCAAAGTCCATTACAATGGAACCTCTTCGGCACCCGTGCTCGGCTGCCCAGCATCCCAGGCAGTAGAGCACGAACGTTTGGCCTCTGCTCCCACAGCCGAAGAGACAGTGCAAAAAACTTGAGCTGTGCCTCTTCTGCAGAAAGTCAGCTTTGCAACGGTGCCATCCCCATTGCTGTCACTCCTCCATTTCCCAACTCAAAGTCCATTACAATGGAACCTCTTTGGCACCCGTGCTCGGCTGCCAAGCATCCCAGGGAGTAGAGCACGAACGGTTGGCCTCTGCTCCCACAGCCGAAGAGCCAGGGCAAAAAACTGGAGCTGTGCCTCTTCTGCAGAAAGTCAGCTTTGCAACGGTGCCATCCGCATTGCTGTCGCTCCTCCATTTCCCAACTCAAAGTCCATTACAATGGAACCTCTTTGGCACCCGTGCTCGGCTGCCCAGCATCCCAGGCAGTAGAGCACGAACGTCTGGCCTCTGCTCCCACAGCCGAAGAGCCAGGGCAAAAAACTTGAGCTCTGCCTCTTCTGCAGAAAGTCAGCTTTGCAACGGTTCCATCTGCACCGCTGTCGCTCCTCCATTTCCCAACTCAAAGTCCATTACAATGGAACCTCTTTGGCACCCGTGCTCGGCAGCCCAGCATCCCAGGCAGTAGAGCACGAAATGGTGGCCTCTGCTCCCACAGACGAAGAGCCAGGGCAAAAATCTGGAGCTGTGCCTCTTCTGCAGAAAGTCAGCTTTGCAACGGTGCCATCCGCATTGCTGTCGCTCCTCCATTTCCCAACTCAAAGTCCATTACAATGGAACCTCTTTGGCACCCGTGCTCGGCTGCCAAGCATCCCAGGCAGTAGAGCACAAAGGGTTGGCCTCTGCTCCCACAGCCGAAGAGCCAGGGCAAAAAACTTCAGCTGTGCCTCTTCTGCAGAAAGTCAGCTTTGCAACGGTGCCATCCGCATTGCTGTCGCTCCTCCATTTCCCAACTCAAACTCCATTACAATGGAAACTCTCTGGCACCTTGCTCAACTGCCCAGCATCCCAGGGAGTAGAGCACGAACGTTTGGCCTCTGCTCCCACAGCCGTAGACCCAGGACAAAAAACTTGAGCTGTGCCTCTTCTGCAGAAAGTCAGCTTTGCAACGGTGCCATCCGCATTGCTGTCGCTCCTCCATTTCCCAACTCAAAGTCCATTACAATGGAACCTCTTTGGCACCCGTGCTCGGCTGCCCAGCATCCCAGGCAGTAGAGCACGAACGTTTGGCCTCTGCTCCCACAGCCGAAGAGCCAGGGCAAAAATCTGGAGCTGTGCCTCTTCTGCAGAAAGTCAGCTTTGCAACGGTGCCATCCGCATTGCTGTCGCTCCTCCATTTCCCAACTCAAAGTCCATTACAATGGAACCTCTTTGGCACCCGTGCTCGGCTGCCCAGCATCCCAGGGAGTAGAGCACGAACACTTGGCCTCTGCTCCCACAGCCAAAGAGCCAGGGCAAAAAACGTGAGCTGTGCCTCTTCTGCAGAAAGTCAGCTTTGCAACGGTGCCATCCGCACCGCTGTCGCTCCTCCATTTCCCAACTCAAAGTCCATTACAATGGAACCTCTTTGGCACCCGTGCTCGGCTGCCCAGCATCCCAGGGAGTAGAGCACGAACGTTTGGCCTCTGCTCCCACAGCCGAAGAGCCAGGGCAAAAAACTGGAGCTGTGCCTATTCTGTAGAAAGTCAGCTTTGCAACGGTGCCATCCGCATTGCTGTCGCTCCTCCATTTCCCAACTCAAAGTCCATTACAATGGAACCTCTTTGGCACCCGTGCTCGGCTGCCCAGCATCCCAGGCAGTAGAGCACGAACGGTTGGCCTCTGCTCCCACAGCCGAAGAGCCAGGGCAAAAAACGTGAGCTGTGCCTCTTCTGCAGAAAGTCAGCTTTGCAACGGTGCCATCCGCATTGCTGTCGCTCCTCCATTTCCCAACTCAAAGTCCATTACAATGGAACCTCTTTGGCACCCGTGCTCGGCTGCCCAGCATCCCAGGGAGTAGAGCACGAACACTTGGCCTCTGCTCCCACAGCCGAAGAGCCAGGGCAAAAAACTGGAGCTCTGCCTCTTCTGCAGAAAGTCAGCTTTGCAATGGTGCCATCCGCACCGCTGTCGCTCCTCCATTTCCCAACTCAAAGTCCATTACAATGGAACCTCTTTGGCACCCGTGCTCGGCTGCCCAGCATCCCAGGGAGTAGAGCACGAACGTTTGGCCTCTGCTCCCACAGCCGAAGAGCCAGGGCAAAAAACTGGAGCTGTGCCTATTCTGTAGAAAGTCAGCTTTGCAACGGTGCCATCCGCATTGCTGTCGCTCCTCCATTTCCCAACTCAAAGTCCATTACAATGGAACCTCTTTGGCACCCGTGCTCGGATGCCCAGCATTCCAGGGAGTAGAGCACGAACGGTTGGCCTCTGCTCCCACAGCCAAAGAGCCAGGGCAAAAAACGTGAGCTGTGCCTCTTCTGCAGAAAGTCAGCTTTGCAACGGTGCCATCCGCATTGCTGTCGCTCCTCCATTTCCCAACTCAAAGTCCATTACAATGGAACCTCTTTGGCACCCGTGCTCGGCTGCCCAGCATCCCAGGCAGTAGAGCACGAACGGTTGGCCTCTGCTCCCACAGCCGAAGAGCCAGGGCAAAAAACGTGAGCTGTGCCTCTTCTGCAGAAAGTCAGCTTTGCAACGGTGCCATCCGCACCGCTGTCGCTCCTCCATTTCCCAACTCAAAGTCCATTACAATGGAACCGCTTTGGCAACCGTGCTCGGCTGCCCAGCATCCCAGGCAGTAGAGCACGAACGTTTGGCCTCTGCTCCCACAGCCGAAGAGCCAGGGCAAAAATCTGGAGCTGTGCCTCTTCTGCAGAAAGTCAGCTTTGCAACGGTGCCATCCGCATTGCTGTCGCTCCTCCATTTCCCAACTCAAAGTCCATTACAATGGAACCTCTTTGGCACCCGTGCTCGGCTGCCCAGCATCCCAGGCAGTAGAGCACGAACGTCTGGCCTCTGCTCCCACAGCCGAAGAGCCAGGGCAAAAAACTGGAGCTGTGCCTCTTCTGCAGAAAGTCAGCTTTGCAACGGTGCCATCCACATTGCTGTCGCTCCTCCATTTCCCAACTCAAAGTCCATTACAATGGAACCTCTTTGGCACCCGTGCTCGGCTGCCCAGCATCCCAGGCAGTAGAGCACGAACGTCTGGCCTCTGCTCCCACAGCCGAAGAGCCAGGGCAAAAAACGTGAGCTGTGCCTCTTCTGCAGAAAGTCAGCTTTGCAACGGTGCCATCCACATTGCTGTCGCTCCTCCATTTCCCAACTCAAACTCCATTACAATGGAACCTCTTTGGCACCCGTGCTCGGCTGCCCAGCATCCCAGGGAGTAGAGCACGAACGCTTGGCCTCTGCTCCCACAGCCGAAGAGCCAGGGCAAAAAACTGGAGCTGTGCCTCTTCTGCAGAAAGTCAGCTTTGCAACGGTGCCATCCGCATTGCTGTCGCTCCTCCATTTCCCAACTCAAAGTCCATTACAATGGAACCTCTTTGGCACCCGTGCTCGGCTGCCCAGCATCCCAGGCAGTAGAGCACGAACGTCTGGCCTCTGCTCCCACAGCCGAAGAGCCAGGGCAAAAAACTGGAGCTGTGCCTCTTCTGCAGAAAGTCAGCTTTGCAACGGTGCCATCCACATTGCTGTCGCTCCTCCATTTCCCAACTCAAAGTCCATTACAATGGAACCTCTTTGGCACCCGTGCTCGGCTGCCCAGCATCCCAGGCAGTAGAGCACGAACGTTTGGCCTCTGCTCCCACAGCCGAAGAGCCAGGGCAAAAATCTGGAGCTGTGCCTCTTCTGCAGAAAGTCAGCTTTGCAACAGTGCCATCCGCATTGCTGTCGCTCCTCCATTTCCCAACTCAAAGTCCATTACAATGGAACCTCTTTGGCACCCGTGCTCGGCTGCCCAGCATCACAGGCAGTAGAGCACGAACGGTTGGCCTCTGCTCCCACAGCCGAAGAGCCAGGGCAAAAAACGTGAGCTGTGCCTCTTCTGCAGAAAGTCAGCTTTGCAACGGTGCCATCCGCACCGCTGTCGCTCCTCCATTTCCCAACTCAAAGTCCATTACAATGGAACCTCTTTGGCACCCGTGCTCGGCTGCCCAGCATCCCAGGCAGTAGAGCACGAACGTTTGGCCTCTGCTCCCACAGCCGAAGAGCCAGGGCAAAAAACTGGAGCTGTGCCTCTTCTGCAGAAAGTCAGCTTTGCAACGGTGCCATCCGCATTGCTGACGCTCCTCCATTTCCCAACTCAAAGTCCATTACAATGGAACCTCTTTGGCACCCGTGCTCGGCTGCCCAGCATCCCAGGCAGTAGAGCACGAACGGTTGGCCTCTGCTCCCACAGCCGAAGAGCCAGGGCAAAAAACGTGAGCTGTGCCTCTTCTGCAGAAAGTCAGCTTTGCAACGGTGCCATCCGCACCGCTGTCGCTCCTCCATTTCCCAACTCAAAGTCCATTACAATGGAACCTCTTTGGCACCCGTTCTAGGCTGCCCAGCATCCCAGGGAGTAGAGCACGAACGTTTGGCCTCTGATCCCACAGCCGAAGAGCCAGGGCAAAAAACTGGAGCTGTGCCTCTTCTGCAGAAAGTCAGCTTTGCAACTGTGCCATCCGCATCGCTGTCGCTCCTCGATTTCCCAACTCAAAGTCCATTACAATGGAACCTCTTTGGCACCCGTGCTCGGCTGCCCGGCATCCCAGGCAGTAAAGCACGAACGGTTGGCCTCTGCTCCCACAGCCGAAGAGCCAGGGCAAAAAACTGGAGCTGTGCCTCTTCTGCAGAAAGTCAGCTTTGCAACGGTGCCATCCGCATTGCTGTCGCTCCTCCATTTCCCAACTCAAAGTCCATTACAATGGAACCTCTCTGACACCGTGCTCAGCTGCCCAGCATCCCAGGGAGTAGAGCACGAACGGTTGGCCTCTGCTCCCACAGCCGAAGAGCCAGGGCAAAAAACTGGAGCTGTGCCTCTTCTGCAGAAAGTCAGCTTTGCAACAGTGCCATCCGCACCGCTGTCGCTCCTCCATTTCCCAACTCAAAGTCCATTACAATGGAACCTCTTTGGCACCCGTGCTCGGCTGCCCAGCATCCCAGGCAGTAGAGCACGAACGTTTGGCCTCTGCTCCCACAGCCGAAGAGACAGGGCAAAAAACTGGAGCTGTGCCTATTCTGTAGAAAGTCAGCTTTGCAACGGTGCCATCCGCATTGCTGTCGCTCCTCCATTTCCCAACTCAAAGTCCATTACAATGGAACCTCTTTGGCACCCGTGCTCGGCTGCCCAACATCCCAGGGAGTAGAGCACGAACGCTTGGCCTCTGCTCCCACAGCCGAAGAGCCAGGGCAAACAACTTGAGCTGTGTCTCTTCTGCAGAAAGTCAGCTTTGCAACGGTGCCATCCGCATTGCTGTCGCTCCTCCATTTCTCAACTCAAAGTCCATTACAATGGAACCTCTTTGGCACCCGTGCTCGGCTGCCCAGCATCCCAGAAAGTAGTGCACGAACGTTTGGCCTCTGCTCCCACAGCCGAAGAGCCAGGGCAAAAAACGTGAGCTGTGCCTCTTCTGCAGAAAGTCAGCTTTGCAACGGTGCCATCCGCATTGCTGTCGCTCCTCCATTTCCCAACTCAAAGTCCATTACAATGGAACCTCTTTGGCACCCGTGCTCGGCTGCCCAGCATCCCAGGCAGTAGAGCACGAACGTCTGGCCTCTGCTCCCACAGCCGAAGAGCCAGGGCAAAAAACTTGAGCTGTGCCTCTTCTGCAGAAAGTCAGCTTTGCAACGGTGCCATCCGCATTGCTGTCGCTCCTCCATTTCCCAAC
Source organism: Psittacula echo (assembly GCF_963264785.1). Classification (NCBI taxonomy): domain Eukaryota; kingdom Metazoa; phylum Chordata; class Aves; order Psittaciformes; family Psittacidae; genus Psittacula; species Psittacula echo. Next base: position 3,278,593 of record NC_137760.1, on the reverse strand, counting down.
TCAAACTCCATTACAATGGAACCTCTTTGGCACCCGTGCTCGACTGCCCAGCATCCCAGGGAGTAGAGCACGAACGCTTGGCCTCTGCTCCCACAGCCGAAGAGCCAGGGCAAAAAACTGGAGCTGTGCCTCTTCTGCAGAAAGTCAGCTTTGCAACGGTGCGATCCTCATTGCTGTCGCTCCTCCATTTCCCAACTCAAAGTCCATTACAATGGAACCTCTTTGGCACCCGTGCTCGGCTGCCAAGCATCCCAGGCAGTAGAGCACGAACGGTTGGCCTCTGCTCCCACAGCCGAAGAGCCAGGGCAAAAAACTCGAGCTGTGCCTCTTCTGCAGAAAGTCAGCTTTGCAACGGTGCCATCCGCATTGCTGTCGCTCCTCCATTTCCCAACTCAAACTCCATTACAATGGAACCTCTTTGGCACCCGTGCTAGGCTGCCCAGCATCCCAGGGAGTAGAGCACGAACGTTTGGCCTCTGCTCCCACAGCCGAAGAGCCAGGGCAAAAAACGTGAGCTGTGCCTCTTCTGCAGAAAGTCAGCTTTGCAACGGTGCCATCCGCATTGCTGTCGCTCCTCCATTTCCCAACTCAAACTCCATTACAATGGAACCTCTTTGGCACCCGTGCTCGGCTGCCCAGCATCCCAGGGAGTAGAGCACGAACGTTTGGCCTCTGCTCCCACAGCCGAAGAGCCAGGGCAAAAAACGTGAGCTGTGCCTCTTCTGCAGAAAGTCAGCTTTGCAACAGTGCCATCCGCACCGCTGTCGCTCCTCCATTTCCCAACTCAAAGTCCATTACAATGGAACCTCTTTGGCACCCGTGCTCGGCTGCCCAGCATCCCAGGCAGTAGAGCACGAACGTCTGGCCTCTGCTCCCACAGCCGAAGAGCCAGGGCAAAAAACTGGAGCTGTGCCTCTTCTGCAGAAAGTCAGCTTTGCAACGGTGCCATCCGCATTGCTGTCGCTCCTCCATTTCCCAACTCAAAGTCCATTACAATGGAACCTCTTTGGCACCCGTGCTCGGCTGCCCAGCATCCCAGGCAGTAGAGCACGAACGCTTGGCCTCTGCTCCCACAGCCGAAGAGCCAGGGCAAAAAACTGGAGCTGTGCCTCTTCTGCAGAAAGTCAGCTTTGCAACGGTGCCATCCGCATTGCTGTCGCTCCTCCATTTCCCAACTCAAAGTCCATTACAATGGAACCTCTTTGGCACCCGTGCTCGGCTGCCCAGCATCCCAGGCAGTAGAACACGAACGTTTGGCCTCTGCTCCCACAGCCGAAGAGCCAGGGCAAAAAACGTGAGCTGTGCCTCTTCTGCAGAAAGTCAGCTTTGCAACGGTGCCATCCGCATTGCTGTCGCTCCTCCATTTCCCAACTCAAAGTCCATTACAATGGAACCTCTTTGGCACCCGTGCTCGGCTGCCCAGCATCCCAGGGAGTAGAGCACGAACGGTTGGCCTCTGCTCCCACAGCCGAAGAGCCAGGGCAAAAAACTGGAGCTGTGCCTCTTCTGCAGAAAGTCAGCTTTGCAACGGTGCCATCCGCACCGCTGTCGCTCCTCCATTTCCCAACTCAAAGTCCATTACAATGGAACCTCTTTGGCACCCGTGCTCGGCTGCCCAGCATCCCAGGGAGTAGAGCACGAACGTTTGGCCTCTGCTCCCACAGCCGTAGAGCCAGGGCAAACAACTTGAGCTGTGCCTCTTCTGCAGAAAGTCAGCTTTGCAACGGTGCCATCCGCATTGCTGTCACTCCTCAATTTCCCAACTCAAAGTCCATTACAATGGAAGCTCTTTGGCACCCGTGCTCGGCTGCCCAGCATCCCAGAAAGTAGTGCACGAACGGTTGGCCTCTGCTCCCACAGCCGAAGAGCCAGGGCAAACAACTTGAGCTGTGTCTCTTCTGCAGAAAGTCAGCTTTGCAACGGTGCCATCCGCATTGCTGTCGCTCCTCCATTTCCCAACTCAAAGTCCATTACAATGGAACCGCTTTGGCAACCGTGCTCGGATGCCCAGCATTCCAGGGAGTAGAGCACGAACGGTTGGCCTCTGCTCCCACAGCCGAAGAGCCAGGGCAAAAAACTGGAGCTGTGCCTCTTCTGCAGAAAGTCAGCTTTGCAACGGTGCCATCCGCATTGCTGTCACTCCTCCATTTCCCAACTCAAAGTCCATTACAATGGAACCTCTTTGGCACCCGTGCTCGGCTGCCAAGCATCCCAGGCAGTAGAGCACGAACGTTTGGCCTCTGCTCCCACAGCCGAAGAGCCAGGGCAAAAATCTGGAGCTGTGCCTCTTCTGCAGAAAGTCAGCTTTGCAACGGTGCCATCCGCATTGCTGTCGCTCCTCCATTTCCCAACTCAAAGTCCATTACAATGGAACCTCTTTGGCACCCGTGCTCGGCAGCCCAGCATCCCAGGCAGTAGAGCACAAAGGGTTGGCCTGTGCTCGCACAGCCGAAGAGCCAGGGCAAAAAACTTGAGCTGTGCCTCTTCTGCAGAAAGTCAGCTTTGCAACGGTGCCATCCGCATTGCTGTCACTCCTCAATTTCCGAACTCAAAGTCCATTACAATGGAACCTCTTTGGCACCCGTGCTCGGCTGCCCAGCATCCCAGGGAGTAGAGCACGAACACTTGGCCTCTGCTCCCACAGCTGAAGAGCCAGGGCAAAAAACGTGAGCTGTGCCTCTTCTGCAGAAAGTCAGCTTTGCAACGGTGCCATCCGCACCGCTGTCGCTCCTCCATTTCCCAACTCAAAGTCCATTACAATGGAACCTCTTTGGCACCCGTGCTCGGCTGCCCAGCATCCCAGGCAGTAGAGCACGAACGTTTGGCCTCTGCTCCCACAGCCGAAGAGACAGGGCAAAAAACTGGAGCTGTGCCTATTCTGTAGAAAGTCAGCTTTGCAACGGTGCCATCCGCATTGCTGTCGCTCCTCCATTTCCCAACTCAAAGTCCATTACAATGGAACCTCTTTGGCACCCGTGCTCGGCTGCCCAGCATCCCAGGCAGTAGAGCACGAACGGTTGGCCTCTGCTCCCACAGCCGAAGAGCCAGGGCAAAAAACTGGAGCTGTGCCTCTTCTGCAGAAAGTCAGCTTTGCAACGGTGCCATCTGCATTGCTGTCGCTCCTCCATTTCTCAACTCAAAGTCCATTACAATGGAACCTCTTTGGCACCCGTGCTCGGCTGCCCAGCATCCCAGAAAGTAGTGCACGAACGTTTGGCCTCTGCTCCCACAGCCGAAGAGCCAGGGCAAAAAACTTGAGCTGTGCCTCTTCTGCAGAAAGTCAGCTTTGCAACAGTGCCATCCCCATTGCTGTCAATCCTCCATTTCCCAACTCAAAGTCCATTAAAATGGAACCTCTTTGGCACCCGTGCTCGGCTGCCAAGCATCCCAGGGAGTAGAGCACGAACGTTTGGCCTCTGCTCCCACAGCCGAAGAGCCAGGGCAAAAAACTCAAGCTGTGCCTCTTCTGCAGAAAGTCAGCTTTGCAACGGTGCCATCCGCATTGCTGTCGCTCCTCCATTTCCCAACTCAAAGTCCATTACAATGGAACCTCTTTGGCACCCGTGCTCGGCTGCCAAGCATCCCAGGCAGTAGAGCACGAACGTCTGGCCTCTGCTCCCACAGCCGAAGAGCCAGGGCAAAAAACTGGAGCTGTGCCTCTTCTGCAGAAAGTCAGCTTTGCAACGGTGCCATCCGCATTGCTGTCGCTCCTCCATTTCCCAACTCAAAGTCCATTACAATGGAACCTCTTTGGCACCCGTGCTCGGCTGCCAAGCATCCCAGGCAGTAGAGCACGAACGTTTGGCCTCTGCTCCCACAGCCGAAGAGCCAGGGCAAAAAACTGGAGCTGTGCCTCTTCTGCAGAAAGTCAGCTTTGCAACGGTGCCATCCGCATTGCTGTCGCTCCTCCATTTCCCAACTCAAAGTCCATTACAATGGAACCTCTTTGGCACCCGTGCTCGGCTGCCCAGCATCCCAGGGAGTAGAGCACGAACGCTTGGCCTCTGCTCCCACTGCCGAAGAGCCAGGGCAAAAAACGTGAGCTGTGCCTCTTCTGCAGAAAGTCAGCTTTGCAACGGTGCCATCCGCATTGCTGTCGCTCCTCCATTTCCCAACTCGAAGTCCATTACAATGGAACCTCTTTGGCACCCGTGCTCGGCTGCCCAGCATCCCAGGCAGTAGAGCACGAACGGTTGGCCTCTTCTCCCACAGCCGAAGAGCCAGGGCAAAAAACGTGAGCTGTGCCTCTTCTGCAGAAAGTCAGCTTTGCAACGGTGCCATCCGCATTGCTGTCGCTCCTCCATTTCTCAACTCAAAGTCCATTACAATGGAACCTCTTTGGCACCCGTGCTCGGCTGCCCAGCATCCCAGGCAGTAGAGCACGAACGCTTGGCCTCTGCTCCCACAGCCGAAGAGCCAGGGCAAAAAACTGGAGCTGTGCCTCTTCTGCAGAAAGTCAGCTTTGCAACGGTGCCTTCTCCATTGCTGTCAATCCTCCATTTCCGAACTCATAGTCCATTACAATGGAACCTCTTTGGCACCCGTGCTCGGCTGCCCAGCATCCCAGGCAGTAGAGCACGAACGGTTGGCCTCTGCTCCCACAGCCGAAGAGCCAGGGCAAAAAATTGGAGCTGTGCCTCTTCTGCAGAAAGTCAGCTTTGCAACGGTGCCATCCGCATTGCTGTCGCTCCTCCATTTCCCAACTCAAAGTCCATTACAATGGAACCTCTTTGGCACCCGTGCTCGGCTGCCCAGCATCCCAGGGAGTAGAGCACGAATGTCTGGCCTCTGCTCCCACAGCCGAAGAGCCAGGGCAAAAAACTGGAGCTGTGCCTCTTCTGCAGAAAGTCAGCTTTGCAACGGTGCCATCCGCATTGCTGTCGCTCCTCCATTTCCCAATTCAAAGTCCATTACAATGGAACCTCTTTGGCACCCGTGCTCGGCTGCCCAGCATCCCAGGCAGCAGAGCACGAACGCTTGGCCTCTGCTCCCACAGCCGAAGAGCCAGGGCAAAAAACGTGAGCTGTGCCTCTTCTGCAGAAAGTCAGCTTTGCAACGGTGCCATCCGCATTGCTGTCGCTCCTCCATTTCCCAACTCAAAGTCCATTACAATGGAACCTCTTTGGCACCCGTGCTCGGCTGCCCAGCATCCCAGGCAGTAGAGCACGAACGGTTGGCCTCTGCTCCCACAGCCGAAGAGCCAGGGCAAAAATCTGGAGCTGTGCCTCTTCTGCAGAAAGTCAGCTTTGCAATGGTGCCATCCGCATTGCTGTCGCTCCTCCATTTCCCAACTCAAAGTCCATTACAATGGAACCTCTTTGGCACCCGTGATCGGCTGCCCAGCATCCCAGGGAGTAGAGCACGAACGTTTGGCCTCTGCTCCCACAGCCGAAGAGCCAGGGCAAAAAACTGGAGCTGTGCCTCTTCTGCAGAAAGTCAGCTTTGCAACGGTGCCATCCGCATTGCTGTCGCTCCTCCATTTCCCAACTCAAACTCCATTACAATGGAACCTCTTTGGCACCCGTGCTCGGCTGCCCAGCATCCCAGGGAGTAGAGCACGAACGCTTGGCCTCTGCTCCCACAGCCGAAGAGCCAGGGCAAAAAACGTGAGCTGTGCCTCTTCTGCAGAAAGTCAGCTTTGCAACGGTGCCATCCGCATTGCTGTCGCTCCTCCATTTCCCAACTCAAAGTCCATTACAATGGAACCTCTTTGGCAACCGTGCTCGGCTGCCCAGCATCCCAGGCAGTAGAGCACGAACGGTTGGCCTCTGCTCCCACAGCCGAAGAGCCAGGGCAAAAATCTGGAGCTGTGCCTCTTCTGCAGAAAGTCAGCTTTGCAACGGTGCCATCCGCATTGCTGTCGCTCCTCCATTTCCCAACTCAAAGTCCATTACAATGGAACCTCTTTGGCACCCGTGCTCGGCTGCCCAGCATTCCAGGGAGTAGAGCACGAACTTTTGGCCTCTGCTCCCACAGCCGAAGAGCCAGGGCAAAAATCTTGAGCTGTGCCTCTTCTGCAGAAAGTCAGCTTTGCAACGGTGCCATCCGCATTGCTGTCGCTCCTCCATTTCCCAACTCAAACTCCATTACAATGGAACATCTTTGGCACCCGTGCTCGGCTGCCCAGCATCCCAGGCAGTAGAGCACGAACGGTTGGCCTCTGCTCCCACAGCCGAAGAGCCAGGGCAAAAAACTGGAGCTGTGCCTCTTCTGCAGAAAGTCAGCTTTGCAACGGTGCCATCCGCATTGCTGTCGCTCCTCCATTTCCCAACTCAAAGTCCATTACAATGGAACCTCTTTGGCACCCGTGCTCGGCTGCCCAGCATCCCAGGCAGTAGAGCACGAACGCTTGGCCTCTGCTCCCACAGCCGAAGAGCCAGGGCAAAAAACTGGAGCTGTGCCTCTTCTGCAGAAAGTCAGCTTTGCAACGGTGCCATCCGCACCGCTGTCGCTCCTCCATTTCCCAACTCAAAGTCCATTACAATGGAACCTCTTTGGCACCCGTGCTCGGCTGCCCAGCATCCCAGGCAGTAGAGTACGAACGGTTGGCCTCTGCTCCCACAGCCGAAGAGCCAGGGCAAAAAACTGGAGCTGTGCCTCTTCTGCAGAAAGTCAGCTTTGCAACGGTGCCATCCGCATTGCTGTCGCTCCTCCATTTCCCAACTCAAAGTCCATTACAATGGAAACTCTTTGGCACCGTTCTCGACTGCCCAGCATCCCAGGCAGTAGAGCACGAACGGTTGGCCTCTGCTCCCACAGCCGAAGAGCCAGGGCAAAAAACCTGAGCTGTGCCTCTTCTGCAGAAAGTCAGCTTTGCAACCGTCCCATCCGCATTGCTGTCGCTCCTCCATTTCCCAACTCAAAGTCCATTACAATGGAACCTCTTTGGCAACCGTGCTCGGCTGCCCAGCATCCCAGGCAGTAGAGCACGAACGGTTGGCCTCTGCTCCCACAGCCGAAGAGCCAGGGCAAAAAACTGGAGCTGTGCCTCTTCTGCAGAAAGTCAGCTTTGCAACGGTGCCATCCGCATTGCTGTCGCTCCTCCATTTCCCAACTCAAAGTCCATTACAATGGAACCTCTTTGGCACCCGTGCTCGGCTGCCCAGCATCCCAGGCAGTAGAGCACGAACGGTTGGCCTCTGCTCCCACAGCCGAAGAGCCAGGGCAAAAAACTTGAGCTGTGCCTCTTCTGCAGAAAGTCAGCTTTGCAACGGTACCATCCGCCTTGCTGTCGCTCCTCCATTTCCCAACTCAAAGTCCATTACAATGGAACCTCTTTGGCACCCTTGCTTGGCTGCCCAGCATCCCAGGAAGTAGTACAAGAACGTTAGGCCTCTGCTCCCACAGCCGAAGAGCCAGGGCAAAAATCTTGAGCTGTGCCTCTTCTGCAGAAAGTCAGCTTTTCAACGGTGCCATCCGCATTGCTGTCGCTCCTCCATTTCCCAACTCAAACTCCATTACAATGGAACCTCTTTGGCACCCGTGCTCGGCTGCCCAGCATCCCAGGCAGTAGAGCACGAACGTTTGGCCTCTGCTCCCACAGCCGAAGAGCCAGGGCAAAAATCTTGAGCTGTGCCTCTTCTGCAGAAAGTCAGCTTTGCAACGGTGCCATCCGCATTGCTGTCGCTCCTCCATTTCCCAACTCAAAGTCCATTACAATGGAACCTCTTTGGCACCCGTGCTCGGCTGCCCAGCATCCCAGGCAGTAGAGCACGAACGCTTGGCCTCTGCTCCCACAGCCGAAGAGCCAGGGCAAAAAACGTGAGCTGTGCCTCTTCTGCAGAAAGTCAGCTTTGCAACGGTGCCATCCGCACCGCTGTCACTCCTCCATTTCCCAACTCAAAGTCCATTACAATGGAACCTCTTTGGCACCCGTGCTCGGCTGCCCAGCATCCCAGGCAGTAGAGCACGAACGTTTGGCCTCTGCTCCCACTGCCGAAGAGCCAGGGCAAAAAACGTGAGCTGTGCCTCTTCTGCAGAAAGTCAGCTTTGCAATGGTGCCATCCGCATTGCTGTTGCTCCTCCATTTCCCAACTCAAAGTCCATTACAATGGAACCTCTTTGGCACCCGTGCTCGGCTGCCCAGCATCCCAGGCAGCAGAGCACGAACGCTTGGCCTCTGCTCCCACAGCCGAAGAGCCAGGGCAAAAAACGTGAGCTGTGCCTCTTCTGCAGAAAGTCAGCTTTGCAACGGTGCCATCCGCATTGCTGTCGCTCCTCCATTTCCCAACTCAAACTCCATTACAATGGAACCTCTTTGGCACCCGTGCTCGGCTGCCCAGCATCCCAGGCAGTAGAGCACGAACGCTTGGCCTCTGCTCCCACAGCCGAAGAGCCAGGGCAAAAAACTGGAGCTGTGCCTCTTCTGCAGAAAGTCAGCTTTGCAACGGTGCCTTCTCCATTGCTGTCAATCCTCCATTTCCCAACTCAAAGTCCATTACAATGGAACCTCTTTGGCACCCGTGCTCGGCTGCCCAGCATCCCAGGGAGTAGAGCACGAACGTTTGGGCTCTGCTCCCACAGCCGAAGAGCCAGGGCAAAAAACTGGAGCTGTGCCTCTTCTGCAGAAAGTCAGCTTTGCAACGGTGCCATCCGCACCGCTGTCGCTCCTCCATTTCCCAACTCAAAGTCCATTACAAGGGAACCTCTTTGGCACCCGTGCTCGGCTGCCCAGCATCCCAGGAAGTAGTGCAAGAACGTTTGGCCTCTGCTCCCACAGCCGAAGAGCCAGGGCAAAAAATTGGAGCTGTGCCTCTTCTGCAGAAAGTCAGCTTTGCAACGGTGCCATCCGCATTGCTGTCGCTCCTCCATTTCCCAACTCAAAGTCCATTACAATGGAACCTCTTTGGCACCCGTGCTCGGCTGCCCAGCATCCCAGGGATTAGAGCACGAACGTTTGGCCTCTGCTCCCACAGCCGAAGAGCCAGGGCAAAAATCTGGAGCTGTGCCTCTTCTGCAGAAAGTCAGCTTTGCAACGGTGCCATCCGCATTGCTGTCGCTCCTCCATTTCCCAACTCAAAGTCCATTACAATGGAACCTCTTTGGCACCCGTGCTCGGCTGCCCAGCATCCCAGGGAGTAGAGCACGAACGTTTGGCCTCTGCTCCCACAGCCGAAGAGCCAGGACAAAAATCTTGAGCTGTGCCTCTTCTGCAGAAAGTCAGCTTTGCAACGGTGCCATCCGCATTGCTGTCGCTCCTCCATTTCCCAACTCAAAGTCCATTACAATGGAACCTCTTTGGCACCCGTGCTCGGCTGCCCAGCATCCCAGGGAGTAGAGCACGAACGCTTGGCCTCTGCTCCCACAGCCGAAGAGCCAGGGCAAAAAACGTGAGCTGTGCCTCTTCTGCAGAAAGTCAGCTTTGCAACGGTGCCATCCGCATTGCTGTCGCTCCTCCATTTCCCAACTCAAAGTCCATTACAATGGAACCTCTTTGGCACCCGTGCTCGGCTGCCCAGCATCCCAGGCAGTAGAGCACGAACGGTTGGCCTCTGCTCCCACAGCCGAAGAGCCAGGGCAAAAATCTGGAGCTGTGCCTCTTCTGCAGAAAGTCAGCTTTGCAACGGTGCCATCCGCATTGCTGTCGCTCCTCCATTTCCCAACTCAAAGTCCATTACAATGGAACCTCTTTGGCACCCGTGCTCGGCTGCCCAGCATCCCAGGCAGTAGAGCACGAACGGTTGGCCTCTGCTCCCACAGCCGAAGAGCCAGGGCAAAAAACTGGAGCTCTGCCTCTTCTGCAGAAAGTCAGCTTTGCAACGGTGCCATCCGCATTGCTGTCGCTCCTCCATTTCCCAACTCAAAGTCCATTACAATGGAACCTCTTTGGCACCCGTGCTCGGCTGCCAAGCATCCCAGGCAGTAGAGCACGAACGGTTGGCCTCTGCTCCCACAGCCGAAGAGCCAGGGCAAAAAACGTGAGCTGTGCCTCTTCTGCAGAAAGTCAGCTTTGCAACGGTGCCATCCACACCGCTGTCGCTCCTCCATTTCCCAACTCAAAGTCCATTACAATGGAAACTCTCTGGCACCCGTTCTCGACTGCCCAGCATCCCAGGGAGTAGAGCACGAACGGTTGGCCTCTGCTCCCACAGCCGAAGAGCCAGGGCAAAAACCTGAGCTGTCCCTCTTCTGCAGAAAGTCAGCTTTGCAACGGTGCCATCCGCATTGCTGTCGCTCCTCCATTTCCCAACTCAAAGTCCATTACAATGGAACCTCTTTGGCACCCGTGCTCGGCTGCCCAGCATCCCAGGGAGTAGAGCACGAACGGTTGGCCTCTGCTCCCACAGCCGAAGAGCCAGGGCAAAAATCTGGAGCTGTGCCTCTTCTGCAGAAAGTCAGCTTTGCAACGGTGCCATCCGCATTGCTGTCGCTCCTCCATTTCCCAACTCAAAGTCCATTACAATGGAAGCTCTTTGGCACCCGTGCTCGGCTGCCCAGCATCCCAGGCAGTAGAGCACGAACGGTTGGCCTCTGCTCCCACAGCCGAAGAGCCAGGGCAAAAAACTGGAGCTGTGCCTCTTCTGCAGAAAGTCAGCTTTGCAACGGTGCCATCCGCACCGCTGTCGCTCCTCCATTTCCCAACTCAAAGTCCATTACAATGGAACCTCTTTGGCACCCGTGCTCGACTGCCCAGCATCCCAGGCAGTAGAGCACGAACGGTTGGCCTCTGCTCCCACAGCCGAAGAGCCAGGGCAAAAAACGTGAGCTGTGCCTCTTCTGCAGAAAGTCAGCTTTGCAACGGTGCCATCCGCATTGCTGTCGCTCCTCCATTTCCCAACTCAAAGTCCATTACAATGGAAACTCTCTGGCACCGTTCTCGACTGCCCAGCATCCCAGGCAGTAGAGCACGAACGGTTGGCCTCTGCTCCCACAGCCGAAGAGCCAGGGCAAAAAACCTGAGCTGTGCCTCTTCTGCAGAAAGTCAGCTTTGCAACGGTGCCATCCGCATTGCTGTCGCTCCTCCATTTCCCAACTCAAAGTCCATTACAATGGAACCTCTTTGGCACCCGTGCTCGGCTGCCCAGCATCCCAGGCAGTAGAGCACGAACGGTTGGCCTCTGCTCCCACAGCCGAAGAGCCAGGGCAAAAAACTGGAGCTGTGCCTCTTCTGCAGAAAGTCAGCTTTGCAACGGTGCCTTCTCCATTGCTGTCAATCCTCCATTTCCCAACTCAAAGTCCATTACAATGGAACCTCTTTGGCACCCGTGATCGGCTGCCCAGCATCCCAGGCAGTAGAGCACGAACGGTTGGCCTCTGCTCCCACAGCCGAAGAGCCAGGGCAAAAAACTTGAGCTGTGCCTCTTCTGCAGAAAGTCAGCTTTGCAACGGTGCCATCCGCACTGCTGTCGCTCCTCCATTTCCCAACTCAAAGTCCATTACAATGGAACCTCTTTGGCACCCGTGCTCGGTTGCCCAGCATCCCAGGGAGTAGAGCACGAACGTTTGGCCTCTGCTCCCACAGCCGAAGATCCAGGGCAAAAAACTGGAGCTGTGCCTCTTCTGCAGAAAGTCAGCTTTGCAATGGTGCCATCCGCATTGCTGTCGCTCCTCCATTTCCCAACTCAAAGTCCATTACAATGGAACCTCTTTGGCACCCGTGCTCGGCTGCCCAGCATCCCAGGCAGTAGAGCACGAACGGTTGGCCTCTGCTCCCACAGCCGAAGAGCCAGGGCAAAAAACGTGAGCTGTGCCTCTTCTGCAGAAAGTCAGCTTTGCAACGGTGCCATCCGCATTGCTGTCGCTCCTCCATTTCCCAACTCAAAGTCCATTACAATGGAACATCTTTGGCAACCGTGCTCGGCTGCCCAGCATCCCAGGCAGTAGAGCACGAATGTCTGGCCTCTGCTCCCACAGCCGAAGAGCCAGGGCAAAAAACTGGAGCTGTGCCTCTTCTGCAGAAAGTCAGCTTTGCAACGGTGCCTTCTCCATTGCTGTCAATCCTCCATTTCCCAACTCAAAGTCCATTACAATGGAACCTCTTTGGCACCCGTGCTCGGCTGCCCAGCATCCCAGGGAGTAGAGCACGAACGTTTGGCCTCTGCTCCCACAGCCGAAGAGCCAGGGCAAAAAACTGGAGCTGTGCCTCTTCTGCAGAAAGTCAGCTTTGCAACGGTGCCATCCGCACCGCTGTCGCTCCTCCATTTCCCAACTCAAAGTCCATTACAATGGAACATCTTCGGCACCCGTGCTCGGCTGCCCAGCATCCCAGGAAGTAGTGCAAGAACGTTTGGCCTCTGCTCCCACAGCCGAAGAGCCAGGGCAAAAAACTGGAGCTGTGCCTCTTCTGCAGAAAGTCAGCTTTGCAACGGTGCCATCCGCATTGCTGTCGCTCTTCCATTTCCCAACTCAAAGTCCATTACAATGGAACCTCTTTGGCACCCGTGCTCGGCTGCCCAGCATCCCAGGGAGTAGAGCACGAATGTCTGGCCTCTGCTCCCACAGCCGAAGAGCCAGGGCAAAAAACTGGAGCTGTGCCTCTTCTGCAGAAAGTCAGCTTTGCAACGGTGCCATCCGCATTGCTGTCGCTCCTCCATTTCCCAACTCAAAGTCCATTACAATGGAACCTCTTTGGCACCCGTGCTCGGCTGCCCAGCATCCCAGGGAGTAGAGCACGAACGTTTGGCCTCTGCTCCCACAGCCGAAGAGCCAGGGCAAAAATCTGGAGCTGTGCCTCTTCTGCAGAAAGTCAGCTTTGCAACGGTGCCATCCGCATTGCTGTCGCTCCTCCATTTCCCAACTCAAAGTCCATTACAATGGAACCTCTTTGGCACCCGTGCTCGGCTGCCCAGCATCCCAGGCAGTAGAGCACGAACGGTTGGCCTCTGCTCCCACAGCCGAAGAGCCAGGACAAAAATCTTGAGCTGTGCCTCTTCTGCAGAAAGTCAGCTTTGCAACGGTGCCATCCGCATTGCTGTCGCTCCTCCATTTCCCAACTCAAAGTCCATTACAATGGAACCTCTTTGGCACCCGTGCTCGGCTGCCCAGCATCCCAGGGAGTAGAGCACGAACGCTTGGCCTCTGCTCCCACAGCCGAAGAGCCAGGGCAAAAAACGTGAGCTGTGCCTCTTCTGCAGAAAGTCAGCTTTGCAACGGTGCCATCCGCATTGCTGTCGCTCCTCCATTTCCCAACTCAAAGTCCATTACAATGGAACCTCTTTGGCACCCGTGATCGGCTGCCCAGCATCCCAGGCAGTAGTGCACGAACGGTTGGCCTCTGCTCCCACAGCCGAAGAGCCAGGGCAAAAAACGTGAGCTGTGCCTCTTCTGCAGAAAGTCAGCTTTGCAACGGTGCCATCCGCATTGCTGTCGCTCCTCCATTTCCCAACTCAAAGTCCATTACAATGGAACCTCTTTGGCACCCGTGCTCGGCTGCCAAGCATCCCAGGCAGTAGAGCACGAACGGTTGGCCTCTGCTCCCACAGCCGAAGAGCCAGGGCAAAAAACGTGAGCTGTGCCTCTTCTGCAGAAAGTCAGCTTTGCAACGGTGCCATCCGCATTGTTGTCGCTCCTCCATTTCCCAACTCAAAGTCCATTACAATGGAAACTCTCTGGCACCGTTCTCGACTGCCCAGCATCCCAGGGAGTAGAGCACGAACGGTTGGCCTCTGCTCCCACAGCCGAAGAGCCAGGGCAAAAACCTGAGCTGTCCCTCTTCTGCAGAAAGTCAGCTTTGCAACGGTGCCATCCGCATTGCTGTCGCTCCTCCATTTCCCAACTCAAAGTCCATTACAATGGAACCTCTTTGGCACCCGTGCTCGGCTGCCCAGCATCCCAGGCAGTAGAGCACGAACGGTTGGCCTCTGCTCCCACAGCCGAAGAGCCAGGGCAAAAATCTGGAGCTGTGCCTCTTCTGCAGAAAGTCAGCTTTGCAACGGTGCCATCCGCATTGCTGTCGCTCCTCCATTTCCCAACTCAAAGTCCATTACAATGGAAGCTCTTTGGCACCCGTGCTCGGCTGCCCAGCATCCCAGGGAGTAGAGCACGAACGGTTGGCCTCTGCTCCCACAGCCGAAGAGCCAGGGCAAAAAACTGGAGCTGTGCCTCTTCTGCAGAAAGTCAGCTTTGCAACGGTGCCATCCGCACCGCTGTCGCTCCTCCATTTCCCAACTCAAAGTCCATTACAATGGAACCTCTTTGGCACCCGTGCTCGACTGCCCAGCATCCCAGGCAGTAGAGCACGAACGGTTGGCCTCTGCTCCCACAGCCGAAGAGCCAGGGCAAAAAACTGGAGCTGTGCCTCTTCTGCAGAAAGTCAGCTTTGCAACGGTGCCATCCGCATTGCTGTCGCTCCTCCATTTCCCAACTCAAAGTCCATTACAATGGAAACTCTCTGGCACCGTTCTCGACTGCCCAGCATCCCAGGCAGTAGAGCACGAACGGTTGGCCTCTGCTCCCACAGCCGAAGAGCCAGGGCAAAAAACCTGAGCTGTGCCTCTTCTGCAGAAAGTCAGCTTTGCAACGGTGCCATCCGCATTGCTGTCGCTCCTCCATTTCCCAACTCAAAGTCCATTACAATGGAACCTCTTTGGCACCCGTGCTCGGCTGCCCAGCATCCCAGGCAGTAGAGCACGAACGGTTGGCCTCTGCTCCCACAGCCGAAGAGCCAGGGCAAAAAACGTGAGCTGTGCCTCTTCTGCAGAAAGTCAGCTTTGCAACGGTGCCTTCTCCATTGCTGTCAATCCTCCATTTCCCAACTCAAAGTCCATTACAATGGAACCTCTTTGGCACCCGTGCTCGGCTGCCCAGCATCCCAGGGAGTAGAGCACGAACGGTTGGCCTCTGCTCCCACAGCCGAAGAGCCAGGGCAAAAAACTTGAGCTGTGCCTCTTCTGCAGAAAGTCAGCTTTGCAACGGTGCCATCCGCACTGCTGTCGCTCCTCCATTTCCCAACTCAAAGTCCATTACAATGGAACCTCTTTGGCACCCGTGCTCGGTTGCCCAGCATCCCAGGGAGTAGAGCACGAACGTTTGGCCTCTGCTCCCACAGCCGAAGAGCCAGGGCAAAAAACTGGAGCTGTGCCTCTTCTGCAGAAAGTCAGCTTTGCAATGGTGCCATCCGCATTGCTGTTGCTCCTCCATTTCCCAACTCAAAGTCCATTACAATGGAACCTCTTTGGCACCCGTGCTCGGCTGCCCAGCATCCCAGGCAGTAGAGCACGAACGGTTGGCCTCTGCTCCCACAGCCGAAGAGCCAGGGCAAAAAACTGGAGCTGTGCCTCTTCTGCAGAAAGTCAGCTTTGCAACGGTGCCATCCGCATTGCTGTCGCTCCTCCATTTCCCAACTCAAAGTCCATTACAATGGAACCTCTTTGGCAACCGTGCTCGGCTGCCCAGCATCCCAGGCAGTAGAGCACGAATGTCTGGCCTCTGCTCCCACAGCCGAAGAGCCAGGGCAAAAAACTGGAGCTGTGCCTCTTCTGCAGAAAGTCAGCTTTGCAACGGTGCCTTCTCCATTGCTGTCAATCCTCCATTTCCCAACTCAAAGTCCATTACAATGGAACCTCTTTGGCACCCGTGCTCGGCTGCCCAGCATCCCAGGGAGTAGAGCACGAACGGTTGGCCTCTGCTCCCACAGCCGAAGAGCCAGGGCAAAAAACTGGAGCTGTGCCTCTTCTGCAGAAAGTCAGCTTTGCAACGGTGCCATCCGCACCGCTGTCGCTCCTCCATTTCCCAACTCAAAGTCCATTACAATGGAACATCTTCGGCACCCGTTCTCGGCTGCCCAGCATCCCAGGAAGTAGTGCAAGAACGTTTGGCCTCTGCTCCCACAGCCGAAGAGCCAGGGCAAAAAACT
The DNA here is from genome assembly GCF_963264785.1 of Psittacula echo. Taxonomy (NCBI): domain Eukaryota; kingdom Metazoa; phylum Chordata; class Aves; order Psittaciformes; family Psittacidae; genus Psittacula; species Psittacula echo. The sequence goes on along the minus strand of NC_137760.1, from coordinate 3,262,800 downwards.
GGAGCTGTGCCTCTTCTGCAGAAAGTCAGCTTTGCAACGGTGCCATCCGCATTGCTGTCGCTCTTCCATTTCCCAACTCAAAGTCCATTACAATGGAACCTCTTTGGCACCCGTGCTCGGCTGCCCAGCATCCCAGGCAGTAGAGCACGAATGTCTGGCCTCTGCTCCCACAGCCGAAGAGCCAGGGCAAAAAACTGGAGCTGTGCCTCTTCTGCAGAAAGTCAGCTTTGCAACGGTGCCATCCGCATTGCTGTCGCTCCTCCATTTCCCAACTCAAAGTCCATTACAATGGAACCTCTTTGGCACCCGTGCTCGGCTGCCCAGCATCCCAGGGAGTAGAGCACGAACGTTTGGCCTCTGCTCCCACAGCCGAAGAGCCAGGGCAAAAATCTGGAGCTGTGCCTCTTCTGCAGAAAGTCAGCTTTGCAACGGTGCCATCCGCATTGCTGTCGCTCCTCCATTTCCCAACTCAAAGTCCATTACAATGGAACCTCTTTGGCACCCGTGCTCGGCTGCCCAGCATCCCAGGCAGTAGAGCACGAACGGTTGGCCTCTGCTCCCACAGCCGAAGAGCCAGGACAAAAATCTTGAGCTGTGCCTCTTCTGCAGAAAGTCAGCTTTGCAACGGTGCCATCCGCATTGCTGTCGCTCCTCCATTTCCCAACTCAAAGTCCATTACAATGGAACCTCTTTGGCACCCGTGCTCGGCTGCCCAGCATCCCAGGGAGTAGAGCACGAACGCTTGGCCTCTGCTCCCACAGCCGAAGAGCCAGGGCAAAAAACGTGAGCTGTGCCTCTTCTGCAGAAAGTCAGCTTTGCAACGGTGCCATCCGCATTGCTGTCGCTCCTCCATTTCCCAACTCAAAGTCCATTACAATGGAACCTCTTTGGCACCCGTGATCGGCTGCCCAGCATCCCAGGCAGTAGTGCACGAACGGTTGGCCTCTGCTCCCACAGCCGAAGAGCCAGGGCAAAAAACTTCAGCTGTGCCTCTTCTGCAGAAAGTCAGCTTTGCAACGGTGCGATCCTCATTGCTGTCGCTCCTCCATTTCCCAACTCAAACTCCATTACAATGGAACCTTTTTGGCACCCGTGCTCGGCTGCCCAGCATTCCAGGGAGTAGAGCACGAACGGTTGGCCTCTGCTCCCACAGCCGAAGAGCCAGGGCAAAAAACTGGAGCTGTGCCTCTTCTGCAGAAAGTCAGCTTTGCAACGGTGCCATCCGCACCGCTGTCGCTCCTCCATTTCCCAACTCAAAGTCCATTACAATGGAACCTCTTTGGCACCCGTGCTCGGCTGCCCAGCATCCCAGGCAGTAGAGCACGAACGGTTGGCCTCTGCTCCCACAGCCGAAGAGCCAGGGCAAAAAACGTGAGCTGTGCCTCTTCTGCAGAAAGTCAGCTTTGCAACGGTGCCATCCGCATTGTTGTCGCTCCTCCATTTCCCAACTCAAAGTCCATTACAATGGAAACTCTCTGGCACCGTTCTAGACTGCCCAGCATCCCAGGGAGTAGAGCACGAACGCTTGGCCTCTGCTCCCACAGCCGAAGAGCCAGGGCAAAAAACCTGAGCTGTCCCTCTTCTGCAGAAAGTCAGCTTTGCAACGGTGCCATCCGCATTGCTGTCGCTCCTCCATTTCCCAACTCAAAGTCCATTACAATGGAAGCTCTTTGGCACCCGTGCTCGGCTGCCCAGCATTCCAGGGAGTAGAGCACGAACGCTTGGCCTCTGCTCCCACAGCCGAAGAGCCAGGGCAAAAAACTGGAGCTGTGCCTCTTCTGCAGAAAGTCAGCTTTGCAACGGTGCCATCCGCACCGCTGTCGCTCCTCCATTTCCCAACTCAAAGTCCATTACAATGGAACCTCTTTGGCACCCGTGCTCGGCTGCCCAGCATCCCAGGCAGCAGAGCACGAACGGTTGGCCTCTGCTCCCACAGCCGAAGAGCCAGGGCAAAAATCTGGAGCTGTGCCTCTTCTGCAGAAAGTCAGCTTTGCAACGGTGCCATCCGCATTGCTGTCGCTCCTCCATTTCCCAACTCAAAGTCCATTACAATGGAACCTCTTTGGCACCCGTGCTCGGCTGCCCAGCATCCCAGGCAGTAGAGCACGAACGGTTGGCCTCTGCTCCCACAGCCGAAGAGCCAGGGCAAAAAACTGGAGCTGTGCCTCTTCTGCAGAAAGTCAGCTTTGCAACGGTGCCATCCGCACCGCTGTCGCTCCTCCATTTCCCAACTCAAAGTCCATTACAATGGAACCTCTTTGGCACCCGTGCTCGGCTGCCCAGCATCCCAGGCAGCAGAGCACGAACGGTTGGCCTCTGCTCCCACAGCCGAAGAGCCAGGGCAAAAAACTTCAGCTGTGCCTCTTCTGCAGAAAGTCAGCTTTGCAACGGTGCCATCCGCATTGCTGTCGCTCCTCCATTTCCCAACTCAAAGTCCATTACAATGGAACCTCTTTGGCAACCGTGCTCGGCTGCCCAGCATCCCAGGCAGTAGAGCACGAACGGTTGGCCTCTGCTCCCACAGCCGAAGAGCCAGGGCAAAAAACTGGAGCTCTGCCTCTTCTGCAGAAAGTCAGCTTTGCAACAGTGCCTTCTCCATTGCTGTCAATCCTCCATTTCCCAACTCAAAGTCCATTAAAATGGAACATCTTTGGCACCCGTGCTTGGCTGCCCAGCATCCCAGGGAGTAGAGCACGAACGGTTGGCCTCTGCTCCCACAGACGAAGAGCCAGGGCAAAAAACTTGAGCTGTGCCTCTTCTGCAGAAAGTCAGCTTTGCAACGGTGCCATCCGCACTGCTGTCGCTCCTCCATTTCCCAACTCAAAGTCCATTACAATGGAACCTCTTTGGCACCCGTGCTCGGTTGCCCAGCATCCCAGGGAGTAGAGCACGAACGTTTGGCCTCTGCTCCCACAGCCGAAGAGCCAGGGCAAAAAAATGGAGCTGTGCCTCTTCTGCAGAAAGTCAGCTTTGCAATGGTGCCATCCGCATTGCTGTTGCTCCTCCATTTCCCAACTCAAAGTCCATTACAATGGAACCTCTTTGGCACCCGTGCTCGGCTGCCCAGCATCCCAGGGAGTAGAGCACGAATGTCTGGCCTCTGCTCCCACAGCCGAAGAGCCAGGGCAAAAAACTGGAGCTGTGCCTCTTCTGCAGAAAGTCAGCTTTGCAACGGTGCCTTCTCCATTGCTGTCAATCCTCCATTTCCCAACTCAAAGTCCATTACAATGGAACCTCTTTGGCACCCGTGCTCGGCTGCCCAGCATCCCAGGCAGTAGAGCACGAACGTTTGGCCTCTGCTCCCACAGCCGAAGAGCCAGGGCAAAAAACTGGAGCTCTGCCTCTTCTGCAGAAAGTCAGCTTTGCAACGGTGCCATCCGCATTGCTGTCGCTCCTCCATTTCCCAACTCAAAGTCCATTAAAATGGAACCTCTTCGGCACCCGTACTCGGCTGCCCAGCATCCCAGGAAGTAGTGCAAGAACGTTTGGCCTCTGCTCCCACAGCCGAAGAGCCAGGGCAAAAAACTGGAGCTGTGCCTCTTCTGCAGAAAGTCAGCTTTGCAACGGTGCCATCCGCATTGCTGTCGCTCCTCCATTTCCCAACTCAAAGTCCATTACAATGGAAGCTCTTTGGCACCCGTGCTCGGCTGCCCAGCATCCCAGGGAGTAGAGCACGAATGTCTGGCCTCTGCTCCCACAGACGAAGAGCCAGGGCAAAAAACTGGAGCTGTGCCTCTTCTGCAGAAAGTCAGCTTTGCAACGGTGCCATCCGCATTGCTGTCGCTCCTCCATTTCCCAACTCAAAGTCCATTACAATGGAACCTCTTTGGCACCCGTGCTCGGCTGCCCAGCATCCCAGGCAGTAGAGCACGAACGTTTGGCCTCTGCTCCCACAGCCGAAGAGCCAGGGCAAAAATCTGGAGCTGTGCCTCTTCTGCAGAAAGTCAGCTTTGCAACGGTGCCATCCGCATTGCTGTCGCTCCTCCATTTCCCAACTCAAACTCCATTACAATGGAACCTCTTTGGCACCCGTGCTCGGCTGCCCAGCATCCCAGGGAGTAGAGCACGAACGCTTGGCCTCTGCTCCCACAGCCGAAGAGCCAGGGCAAAAAACGTGAGCTGTGCCTCTTCTGCAGAAAGTCAGCTTTGCAACGGTGCCATCCGCATTGCTGTCGCTCCTCCATTTCCCAACTCAAAGTCCATTACAATGGAACCTCTTTGGCACCCGTGCTCGGCTGCCCAGCATCCCAGGCAGTAGAGCACGAACGTTTGGCCTCTGCTCCCACAGCCGAAGAGCCAGGGCAAAAATCTGGAGCTGTGCCTCTTCTGCAGAAAGTCAGCTTTGCAACGGTGCCATCCGCATTGCTGTCGCTCCTCCATTTCCCAACTCAAACTCCATTACAATGGAACCTCTTTGGCACCCGTGCTCGGCTGCCCAGCATCCCAGGGAGTAGAGCACGAACGCTTGGCCTCTGCTCCCACAGCCGAAGAGCCAGGGCAAAAAACGTGAGCTGTGCCTCTTCTGCAGAAAGTCAGCTTTGCAACGGTGCCATCCGCATTGCTGTCGCTCCTCCATTTCCCAACTCAAAGTCCATTACAATGGAACCTCTTTGGCACCCGTGCTCGGCTGCCCAGCATCCCAGGCAGTAGTGCACGAACGGTTGGCCTCTGCTCCCACAGCCGAAGAGCCAGGGCAAAAATCTGGAGCTGTGCCTCTTCTGCAGAAAGTCAGCTTTGCAACGGTGCGATCCTCATTGCTGTCGCTCCTCCATTTCCCAACTCAAAGTCCATTACAATGGAACCTTTTTGGCACCCGTGCTCGGCTGCCCAGCATTCCAGGGAGTAGAGCACGAACGCTTGGCCTCTGCTCCCACAGCCGAAGAGCCAGGGCAAAAAACTGGAGCTGTGCCTCTTCTGCAGAAAGTCAGCTTTGCAACGGTGCCATCCGCACCGCTGTCGCTCCTCCATTTCCCAACTCAAAGTCCATTACAATGGAACCTCTTTGGCACCCGTGCTCGGCTGCCCAGCATCCCAGGCAGTAGAGCAAGAACGGTTGGCCTCTGCTCCCACAGCCGAAGAGCCAGGGCAAAAAACGTGAGCTGTGCCTCTTCTGCAGAAAGTCAGCTTTGCAACGGTGCCATCCGCATTGTTGTCGCTCCTCCATTTCCCAACTCAAAGTCCATTACAATGGAAACTCTCTGGCACCGTTCTCGACTGCCCAGCATCCCAGGGAGTAGAGCACGAACGCTTGGCCTCTGCTCCCACAGCCGAAGAGCCAGGGCAAAAAACCTGAGCTGTCCCTCTTCTGCAGAAAGTCAGCTTTGCAACGGTGCCATCCGCATTGCTGTCGCTCCTCCATTTCCCAACTCAAAGTCCATTACAATGGAACCTCTTTGGCACCCGTGCTCGGCTGCCCAGCATTCCAGGGAGTAGAGCACGAACGCTTGGCCTCTGCTCCCACAGCCGAAGAGCCAGGGCAAAAAACTGGAGCTGTGCCTCTTCTGCAGAAAGTCAGCTTTGCAACGGGGCCATCCGCACCGCTGTCGCTCCTCCATTTCCCAACTCAAAGTCCATTACAATGGAACCTCTTTGGCACCCGTGCTCGGCTGCCCAGCATCCCAGGCAGCAGAGCACGAACGGTTGGCCTCTGCTCCCACAGCCGAAGAGCCAGGGCAAAAAACTGGAGCTGTGCCTCTTCTGCAGAAAGTCAGCTTTGCAACGGTGCCATCCGCATTGCTGTCGCTCCTCCATTTCCCAACTCAAAGTCCATTACAATGGAAACTCTCTGGCACCGTTCTCGACTGCCCAGCATCCCAGGGAGTAGAGCACGAACGGTTGGCCTCTGCTCCCACAGCCGAAGAGCCAGGGCAAAAAACCTGAGCTGTGCCTCTTCTGCAGAAAGTCAGCTTTGCAACGGTGCCATCCGCATTGCTGTCGCTCCTCCATTTCCCAACTCAAAGTCCATTACAATGGAACCTCTTTGGCACCCGTGATCGGCTGCCCAGCATCCCAGGCAGTAGAGCACGAACGGTTGGCCTCTGCTCCCACAGCCGAAGAGCCAGGGCAAAAAACGTGAGCTGTGCCTCTTCTGCAGAAAGTCAGCTTTGCAACGGTGCCATCCGCATTGCTGTCGCTCCTCCATTTCCCAACTCAAAGTCCATTACAATGGAACCTCTTTGGCACCCTTGCTTGACTGCCCAGCATCCCAGGAATTAGTACAAGAACGTTTGGCCTCTGCTCCCACAGCCGAAGAGCCAGGGCAAAAAATTGGAGCTGTGCCTCTTCTGCAGAAAGTCAGCTTTGCAACGGTGCCATCCGCATTGCTGTCGCTCCTCCATTTCCCAACTCAAAGTCCATTACAATGGAACCTCTTTGGCACCCGTGCTCGGCTGCCCAGCATCCCAGGCAGCAGAGCACGAACGGTTGGCCTCTGCTCCCACAGCCGAAGAGCCAGGGCAAAAAACGTGAGCTGTGCCTCTTCTGCAGAAAGTCAGCTTTGCAACGGTGCCATCCGCATTGCTGTCGCTCCTCCATTTCCCAACTCAAAGTCCATTACAATGGAACCTCTTTGGCACCCGTGCTCGGCTGCCAAGCATCCCAGGCAGTAGAGCACGAACGGTTGGCCTCTGCTCCCACAGCCGAAGAGCCAGGGCAAAAAACTGGAGCTCTGCCTCTTCTGCAGAAAGTCAGCTTTGCAACGGTGCCTTCTCCATTGCTGTCAATCCTCCATTTCCCAACTCAAAGTCCATTACAATGGAACCTCTTTGGCACCCGTGATCGGCTGCCCAGCATCCCAGGCAGTAGAGCACGAACGGTTGGCCTCTGCTCCCACAGCCGAAGAGCCAGGGCAAAAAACTTGAGCTGTGCCTCTTCTGCAGAAAGTCAGCTTTGCAACGGTGCCATCCGCACCGCTGTCGCTCCTCCATTTCCCAACTCAAAGTCCATTACAATGGAACCTCTTTGGCACCCGTGCTCGGCTGCCCAGCATCCCAGGCAGCAGAGCACGAACGGTTGGCCTCTGCTCCCACAGCCGAAGAGCCAGGGCAAAAATCTGGAGCTGTGCCTCTTCTGCAGAAAGTCAGCTTTGCAACGGTGCCATCCGCATTGCTGTCGCTCCTCCATTTCCCAACTCAAAGTCCATTACAATGGAACCTCTTTGGCACCCGTGCTCGGCTGCCCAGCATTCCAGGGAGTAGAGCACGAACGGTTGGCCTCTGCTCCCACAGCCGAAGAGCCAGGGCAAAAAACTGGAGCTGTGCCTCTTCTGCAGAAAGTCAGCTTTGCAACGGTGCCATCCGCACCGCTGTCGCTCCTCCATTTCCCAACTCAAAGTCCATTACAATGGAACCTCTTTGGCACCCGTGCTCGGCTGCCCAGCATCCCAGGCAGCAGAGCACGAACGGTTGGCCTCTGCTCCCACAGCCGAAGAGCCAGGGCAAAAAACTTCAGCTGTGCCTCTTCTGCAGAAAGTCAGCTTTGCAACGGTGCCATCCGCATTGCTGTCGCTCCTCCATTTCCCAACTCAAAGTCCATTACAATGGAACCTCTTTGGCAACCGTGCTCGGCTGCCCAGCATCCCAGGCAGTAGAGCACGAACGGTTGGCCTCTGCTCCCACAGCCGAAGAGCCAGGGCAAAAAACTGGAGCTCTGCCTCTTCTGCAGAAAGTCAGCTTTGCAACAGTGCCTTCTCCATTGCTGTCAATCCTCCATTTCCCAACTCAAAGTCCATTAAAATGGAACCTCTTTGGCACCCGTGCTTGGCTGCCCAGCATCCCAGGGAGTAGAGCACGAACGGTTGGCCTCTGCTCCCACAGACGAAGAGCCAGGGCAAAAAACTTGAGCTGTGCCTCTTCTGCAGAAAGTCAGCTTTGCAACGGTGCCATCCGCACTGCTGTCGCTCCTCCATTTCCCAACTCAAAGTCCATTACAATGGAACCTCTTTGGCACCCGTGCTCGGTTGCCCAGCATCCCAGGCAGTAGAGCACGAACGTTTGGCCTCTGCTCCCACAGCCGAAGAGCCAGGGCAAAAAAATGGAGCTGTGCCTCTTCTGCAGAAAGTCAGCTTTGCAATGGTGCCATCCGCATTGCTGTTGCTCCTCCATTTCCCAACTCAAAGTCCATTACAATGGAACCTCTTTGGCACCCGTGCTCGGCTGCCCAGCATCCCAGGGAGTAGAGCACGAATGTCTGGCCTCTGCTCCCACAGCCGAAGAGCCAGGGCAAAAAACTGGAGCTGTGCCTCTTCTGCAGAAAGTCAGCTTTGCAACGGTGCCTTCTCCATTGCTGTCAATCCTCCATTTCCCAACTCAAAGTCCATTACAATGGAACCTCTTTGGCACCCGTGCTCGGCTGCCCAGCATCCCAGGCAGTAGAGCACGAACGTTTGGCCTCTGCTCCCACAGCCGAAGAGCCAGGGCAAAAATCTGGAGCTGTGCCTCTTCTGCAGAAAGTCAGCTTTGCAACGGTGCCATCCGCATTGCTGTCGCTCCTCCATTTCCCAACTCAAACTCCATTACAATGGAACCTCTTTGGCACCCGTGCTCGGCTGCCCAGCATCCCAGGGAGTAGAGCACGAACGCTTGGCCTCTGCTCCCACAGCCGAAGAGCCAGGGCAAAAAACGTGAGCTGTGCCTCTTCTGCAGAAAGTCAGCTTTGCAACGGTGCCATCCGCATTGCTGTCGCTCCTCCATTTCCCAACTCAAAGTCCATTACAATGGAACCTCTTTGGCACCCGTGCTCGGCTGCCCAGCATCCCAGGCAGTAGTGCACGAACGGTTGGCCTCTGCTCCCACAGCCGAAGAGCCAGGGCAAAAATCTGGAGCTGTGCCTCTTCTGCAGAAAGTCAGCTTTGCAACGGTGCGATCCTCATTGCTGTCGCTCCTCCATTTCCCAACTCAAAGTCCATTACAATGGAACCTTTTTGGCACCCGTGCTCGGCTGCCCAGCATTCCAGGGAGTAGAGCACGAACGCTTGGCCTCTGCTCCCACAGCCGAAGAGCCAGGGCAAAAAACTGGAGCTGTGCCTCTTCTGCAGAAAGTCAGCTTTGCAACGGTGCCATCCGCACCGCTGTCGCTCCTCCATTTCCCAACTCAAAGTCCATTACAATGGAACCTCTTTGGCACCCGTGCTCGGCTGCCCAGCATCCCAGGGAGTAGAGCAAGAACGGTTGGCCTCTGCTCCCACAGCCGAAGAGCCAGGGCAAAAAACGTGAGCTGTGCCTCTTCTGCAGAAAGTCAGCTTTGCAACGGTGCCATCCGCATTGTTGTCGCTCCTCCATTTCCCAACTCAAAGTCCATTACAATGGAAACTCTCTGGCACCGTTCTCGACTGCCCAGCATCCCAGGGAGTAGAGCACGAACGGTTGGCCTCTGCTCCCACAGCCGAAGAGCCAGGGCAAAAAACCTGAGCTGTCCCTCTTCTGCAGAAAGTCAGCTTTGCAACGGTGCCATCCGCATTGCTGTCGCTCCTCCATTTCCCAACTCAAAGTCCATTACAATGGAACCTCTTTGGCACCCGTGATCGGCTGCCCAGCATCCCAGGCAGTAGAGCACGAACGGTTGGCCTCTGCTCCCACAGCCGAAGAGCCAGGGCAAAAAACTGGAGCTGTGCCTCTTCTGCAGAAAGTCAGCTTTGCAACGGTGCCATCCGCATTGCTGTCGCTCCTCCATTTCCCAACTCAAAGTCCATTACAATGGAACCTCTTTGGCACCCTTGCTTGACTGCCCAGCATCCCAGGAATTAGTACAAGAACGTTTGGCCTCTGCTCCCACAGCCGAAGAGCCAGGGCAAAAAATTGGAGCTGTGCCTCTTCTGCAGAAAGTCAGCTTTGCAACGGTGCCATCCGCATTGCTGTCGCTCCTCCATTTCCCAACTCAAAGTCCATTACAATGGAACCTCTTTGGCACCCGTGCTCGGCTGCCCAGCATCCCAGGCAGCAGAGCACGAACGGTTGGCCTCTGCTCCCACAGCCGAAGAGCCAGGGCAAAAAACGTGAGCTGTGCCTCTTCTGCAGAAAGTCAGCTTTGCAACGGTGCCATCCGCATTGCTGTCGCTCCTCCATTTCCCAACTCAAAGTCCATTACAATGGAACCTCTTTGGCACCCGTGCTCGGCTGCCAAGCATCCCAGGCAGTAGAGCACGAACGGTTGGCCTCTGCTCCCACAGCCGAAGAGCCAGGGCAAAAAACTGGAGCTCTGCCTCTTCTGCAGAAAGTCATCTTTGCAACGGTGCCTTCTCCATTGCTGTCAATCCTCCATTTCCCAACTCAAAGTCCATTACAATGGAACCTCTTTGGCACCCGTGATCGGCTGCCCAGCATCCCAGGCAGTAGAGCACGAACGGTTGGCCTCTGCTCCCACAGCCGAAGAGCCAGGGCAAAAAACTTGAGCTGTGCCTCTTCTGCAGAAAGTCAGCTTTGCAACGGTGCCATCCGCGTTGCTGTCGCTCCTCCATTTCCCAACTCAAAGTACATTACAATGGAACCTCTTTGGCACCCTTGCTTGGCTGCCCAGCATCCCAGGAATTAGTACAAGAACGTTTGGCCTCTGCTCCCACAGCCGAAGAGCCAGGGCAAAAAACGTGAGCTGTGCCTCTTCTGCAGAAAGTCAGCTTTGCAACGGTGCCATCCGCACCGCTGTCGCTCCTCCATTTCCCAACTCAAAGTCCATTACAATGGAACCTCTTTGGCACCCGTTCTCGGCTGCCCAGCATCCCAGGAAGTAGTACAAGAACGTTTGGCCTCTGCTCCCACAGCCGAAGAGCCAGGGCAAAAAATTGGAGCTGTGCCTCTTCTGCAGAAAGTCAGCTTTGCAACGGTGCCATCCGCATTGCTGTCGCTCCTCCATTTCCCAACTCAAAGTCCATTACAATGGAACCTCTTTGGCACCCGTGCTCGGCTGCCCAGCATCCCAGGCAGTAGAGCACGAACGGTTGGCCTCTGCTCCCACAGCCGAAGAGCCAGGGCAAAAAACTGGAGCTGTGCCTCTTCTGCAGAAAGTCAGCTTTGCAACGGTGCCATCCGCATTGTTGTCGCTCCTCCATTTCCCAACTCAAAGTCCATTACAATGGAAACTCTCTGGCACCGTTCTCGACTGCCCAGCATCCCAGGGAGTAGAGCACGAACGCTTGGCCTCTGCTCCCACAGCCGAAGAGCCAGGGCAAAAAACCTGAGCTGTCCCTCTTCTGCAGAAAGTCAGCTTTGCAACGGTGCCATCCGCATTGCTGTCGCTCCTCCATTTCCCAACTCAAAGTCCATTACAATGGAACCTCTTTGGCACCCGTGCTCGGCTGCCCAGCATTCCAGGGAGTAGAGCACGAACGCTTGGCCTCTGCTCCCACAGCCGAAGAGCCAGGGCAAAAAACTGGAGCTGTGCCTCTTCTGCAGAAAGTCAGCTTTGCAACGGGGCCATCCGCACCGCTGTCGCTCCTCCATTTCCCAACTCAAAGTCCATTACAATGGAACCTCTTTGGCACCCGTGCTCGGCTGCCCAGCATCCCAGGCAGCAGAGCACGAACGATTGGCCTCTGCTCCCACAGCCGAAGAGCCAGGGCAAAAAACTGGAGCTGTGCCTCTTCTGCAGAAAGTCAGCTTTGCAACGGTGCCATCCGCATTGCTGTCGCTCCTCCATTTCCCAACTCAAAGTCCATTACAATGGAAACTCTCTGGCACCGTTCTCGACTGCCCAGCATCCCAGGGAGTAGAGCACGAACGGTTGGCCTCTGCTCCCACAGCCGAAGAGCCAGGGCAAAAAACCTGAGCTGTGCCTCTTCTGCAGAAAGTCAGCTTTGCAACGGTGCCATCCGCATTGCTGTCGCTCCTCCATTTCCCAACTCAAAGTCCATTACAATGGAACCTCTTTGGCACCCGTGATCGGCTGCCCAGCATCCCAGGCAGTAGAGCACGAACGGTTGGCCTCTGCTCCCACAGCCGAAGAGCCAGGGCAAAAAACTGGAGCTGTGCCTCTTCTGCAGAAAGTCAGCTTTGCAACGGTGCCATCCGCATTGCTGTCGCTCCTCCATTTCCCAACTCAAAGTCCATTACAATGGAACCTCTTTGGCACCCTTGCTTGGCTGCCCAGCATCCCAGGAATTAGTACAAGAACGTTTGGCCTCTGCTCCCACAGCCGAAGAGCCAGGGCAAAAAATTGGAGCTGTGCCTCTTCTGCAGAAAGTCAGCTTTGCAACGGTGCCATCCGCATTGCTGTCGCTCCTCCATTTCCCAACTCAAAGTCCATTACAATGGAACCTCTTTGGCACCCGTGCTCGGCTGCCCAGCATCCCAGGCAGCAGAGCACGAACGGTTGGCCTCTGCTCCCACAGCCGAAGAGCCAGGGCAAAAAACTGGAGCTGTGCCTCTTCTGCAGAAAGTCAGCTTTGCAACGGTGCCATCCGCATTGCTGTCGCTCCTCCATTTCCCAACTCAAAGTCCATTACAATGGAACCTCTTTGGCACCCGTGCTCGGCTGCCCAGCATCCCAGGCAGTAGAGCACGAACGGTTGGCCTCTGCTCCCACAGCCGAAGAGCCAGGGCAAAAAACTGGAGCTCTGCCTCTTCTGCAGAAAGTCAGCTTTGCAACGGTGCCTTCTCCATTGCTGTCAATCCTCCATTTCCCAACTCAAAGTCCATTACAATGGAACCTCTTTGGCACCCGTGATCGGCTGCCCAGCATCCCAGGCAGTAGAGCACGAACGGTTGGCCTCTGCTCCCACAGCCGAAGAGCCAGGGCAAAAAACTTGAGCTCTGTCTCTTCTGCAGAAAGTCAGCTTTGCAACGGTGCCATCCGCGTTGCTGTCGCTCCTCCATTTCCCAACTCAAAGTCCATTACAATGGAACCTCTTTGGCACCCTTGCTTGGCTGCCCAGCATCCCAGGAATTAGTACAAGAACGTTTGGCCTCTGCTCCCACAGCCGAAGAGCCAGGGCAAAAAACTGGAGCTGTGCCTCTTCTGCAGAAAGTCAGCTTTGCAACGGTGCCATCCGCACCGCTGTCGCTCCTCCATTTCCCAACTCAAAGTCCATTACAATGGAACCTCTTCGGCACCCGTTCTCGGCTGCCCAGCATCCCAGGAAGTAGTACAAGAACGTTTGGCCTCTGCTCCCACAGCCGAAGAGCCAGGGCAAAAAATTGGAGCTGTGCCTCTTCTGCAGAAAGTCAGCTTTGCAACGGTGCCATCCGCATTGCTGTCGCTCCTCCATTTCCCAACTCAAAGTCCATTACAATGGAAACTCTCTGGCACCGTTCTCGACTGCCCAGCATCCCAGGGAGTAGAGCACGAACGTTTGGCCTCTGCTCCCACAGCCGAAGAGCCAGGGCAAAAAACCTGAGCTGTCCCTCTTCTGCAGAAAGTCAGCTTTGCAACGGTGCCATCCGCATTGCTGTTGCTCCTCCATTTCCCAACTCAAAGTCCATTACAATGGAACCTCTTTGGCACCCGTGCTCGGCTGCCCAGCATCCCAGGGAGTAGAGCACTAACGCTTGGCCTCTGCTCCCACAGCCGAAGAGCCAGGGCAAAAAACGTGAGCTGTGCCTCTTCTGCAGAAAGTCAGCTTTGCAACGGTGCCATCCGCATTGCTGTCGCTCCTCCATTTCCCAACTCAAAGTCCATTACAATGGAACCTCTTTGGCACCCGTGCTCGGCTGCCCAGCATCCCAGGGAGTAGAGCACGAACGCTTGGCCTCTGCTCCCACAGCCGAAGAGCCAGGGCAAAAAACTGGAGCTGTGCCTCTTCTACAGAAAGTCAGCTTTGCAACGGTGCCATCCGCATTGCTGTTGCTCCTCCATTTCCCAACTCAAAGTCCATTACAATGGAACCTCTTTGGCAACCATGCTCGGCTGCCCAGCATCCCAGGCAGTAGAGCACGAACGGTTGGCCTCTGCTCCCACAGCCGAAGAGCCAGGGCAAAAAACTGGAGCTGTGCCTCTTCTGCAGAAAGTCAGCTTTGCAACGGTGCCATCCGCATTGCTGTCGCTCCTCCATTTCCCAACTCAAAGTCCATTACAATGGAAACTCTCTGTCACCGTGCTCGACTGCCCAGCATCCCAGGGAGTAGAGCACGAACGTTTGGCCTCTGCTCCCACAGCCGAAGAGCCAGGGCAAAAAACTGGAGCTGTGCCTCTTCTGCAGAAAGTCAGCTTTGCAACGGTGCCATCCGCATTGCTGTTGCTCCTCCATTTCCCAACTCAAAGTCCATTACAATGGAACCTCTTTGGCACCCGTGCTCGGCTGCCCAGCATCCCAGGCAGTAGAGCACGAACGGTTGGCCTCTGCTCCCACAGCCGAAGAGCCAGGGCAAAAAACTGGAGCTGTGCCTCTTCTGCAGAAAGTCAGCTTTGCAACGGTGCCTTCTCCATTGCTGTCAATCCTCCATTTCCCAACTCAAAGTCCATTACAATGGAACCTCTTTGGCACCCGTGCTCAGCTGCCCAGCATCCCAGGCAGTAGAGCACGAACGTTTGGCCTCTGCTCCCACAGCCGAAGAGCCAGGACAAAAATCTTGAGCTGTGCCTCTTCTGCAGAAAGTCAGCTTTGCAACGGTGCCATCCGCATTGCTGTCGCTCCTCCATTTCCCAACTCAAAGTCCATTACAATGGAACCTCTTTGGCACCCGTGCTCGGCTGCCCAGCATCCCAGGCAGTAGAGCACGAACGTTTGGGCTCTGCTCCCACAGCCGAAGAGCCAGGACAAAAATCTTGAGCTGTGCCTCTTCTGCAGAAAGTCAGCTTTGCAACGGTGCCATCCGCATTGCTGTCGCTCCTCCATTTCCCAACTCAAAGTCCATTACAATGGAACCTCTTTGGCACCCGTGCTCGGCTGCCCAGCATTCCAGGGAGTAGAGCACGAACGCTTGGCCTCTGCTCCCACAGCCGAAGAGCCAGGGCAAAAAACTGGAGCTGTCCCTCTTCTGCAGAAAGTCAGCTTTGCAACGGTGCCATCCGCATTGCTGTCGCTCCTCCATTTCCCAACTCAAAGTCCATTACAATGGAAGCTCTTTGGCACCCGTGCTCGGCTGCCCAGCATCCCAGGCAGTAGAGCACGAACGGTTGGCCTCTGCTCCCACAGCCGAAGAGCCAGGGCAAAAAACTGGAGCTGTGCCTCTTCTGCAGAAAGTCAGCTTTGCAACGGTGCCATCCGCATTGCTGTCGCTCCTCCATTTCCCAACTCAAAGTCCATTACAATGGAAACTCTCTGGCACCGTTCTCGACTGCCCAGCATCCCAGGGAGTAGAGCACGAACGTTTGGCCTCTGCTCCCACAGCCGAAGAGCCAGGGCAAAAAACGTGAGCTGTGCCTCTTCTGCAGAAAGTCAGCTTTGCAACGGTGCCATCCGCACCGCTGTCGCTCCTCCATTTCCCAACTCAAAGTCCATTACAATGGAACCACTTTGGCACCCGTGCTCGGCTGCCCAGCATCCCAGGCAGTAGAGCACGAACGGTTGGCCTCTGCTCCCACAGCCGAAGAGCCAGGGCAAAAAACTGGAGCTGTGCCTCTTCTGCAGAAAGTCAGCTTTGCAACGGTGCCATCCGCATTGCTGTCGCTCCTCCATTTCCCAACTCAAAGTCCATTACAATGGAACCTCTTTGGCACCCGTGCTCGGCTGCCCAGCATCCCAGGGAGTAGAGAATGAACGCTTGGCCTCTGCTCCCACAGCCGAAGAGCCAGGGCAAAAATCTGGAGCTGTGCCTCTTCTGCAGAAAGTCAGCTTTGCAACGGTGCCATCCGCATTGCTGTTGCTCCTCCATTTCCCAACTCAAAGTCCATTACAATGGAACCTCTTTGGCACCCGTGCTCGGCTGCCCAGCATCCCAGGCAGTAGAGCACGAACGGTTGGCCTCTGCTCCCACAGCCGAAGAGCCAGGGCAAAAAACTGGAGCTGTGCCTCTTCTGCAGAAAGTCAGCTTTGCAACGGTGCCATCCGCATTGCTGTCGCTCCTCCATTTCCCAACTCAAAGTCCATTACAATGGAACCTCTTTGGCACCGTGCTCGACTGCCCAGCATCCCAGGCAGTAGAGCAGGAACGTTTGGCCTCTGCTCCCACAGCCGAAGAGCCAGGGCAAAAAACTGGAGCTGTGCCTCTTCTGCAGAAAGTCAGCTTTGCAACGGTGCCATCCGCATTGCTGTCGCTCCTCCATTTCCCAACTCAAAGTCCATTACAATGGAACCTCTTTGGCACCCGTGCTCGGCTGCCCAGCATCCCAGGCAGTAGAGCACGAACGGTTGGCCTCTGCTCCCACAGCCGAAGAGCCAGGACAAAAATCTGGAGCTGTGCCTCTTCTGCAGAAAGTCAGCTTTGCAACGGTGCCATCCGCATTGCTGTCGCTCCTCCATTTCCCAATTTAAGTCCATTACAATGGAACCTCTTTGGCACCCGTGCTCGGCTGCCCAGCATCCCAGGGAGTAGAGCACGAACGTTTGGCCTCTGCTCCCACAGCCGAAGAGCCAGGGCAAAAATCTGGAGCTGTGCCTCTTCTGCAGAAAGTCAGCTTTGCAACGGTGCCATCCGCATTGCTGTCGCTCCTCCATTTCCCAACTCAAAGTCCATTACAATGGAACCTCTTTGGCACCCGTGCTCGGCTGCCCAGCATCCCAGGGAGTAGAGCACGAACGCTTGGCCTCTGCTCCCACAGCCGAAGAGCCAGGGCAAAAAACGTGAGCTGTGCCTCTTCTGCAGAAAGTCAGCTTTGCAACGGTGCCATCCGCATTGCTGTCGCTCCTCCATTTCCCAACTCAAAGTCCATTACAATGGAACCTCTTTGGCACCCGTGCTCGGCTGCCCAGCATCCCAGGCAGTAGAGCACGAACGGTTGGCCTCTGCTCCCACAGCCGAAGAGCCAGGGCAAAAAACGTGAGCTGTGCCTCTTCTGCAGAAAGTCAGCTTTGCAACGGTGCCATCCGCACCGCTGTCGCTCCTCCATTTCCCAACTCAAAGTCCATTACAATGGAACCTCTTTGGCACCCGTGCTCGGCTGCCCAGCATTCCAGGGAGTAGAGCACGAACGCTTGGCCTCTGCTCCCACAGCCGAAGAGCCAGGGCAAAAAACTGGAACTGTGCCTCTTCTGCAGAAAGTCAGCTTTGCAACGGTGCCATCCGCATTGCTGTCGCTCCTCCATTTCCCAACTCAAAGTCCATTACAATGGAACCTCTTTGGCAACCGTGCTTGGCTGCCCAGCATCCCAGGCAGTAGAGCACGAACGGTTGGCCTCTGCTCCCACAGCCGAAGAGCCAGGGCAAAAAACTGGAGCTGTGCCTCTTCTGCAGAAAGTCAGCTTTGCAACGGTACCATCCGCATTGCTGTCGCTCCTCCATTTCCCAACTCAAAGTCCATTACAATGGAAACTCTCTGTCACCGTGCTCGACTGCCCAGCATCCCAGGCAGTAGAGCACGAACGTTTGGCCTCTGCTCCCACAGCCGAAGAGCCAGGGCAAAAAACTGGAGCTGTGCCTCTTCTGCAGAAAGTCAGCTTTGCAACGGTGCCATCCGCATTGCTGTCGCTCCTCCATTTCCCAATTTAAGTCCATTACAATGGAACCTCTTTGGCACCCGTGCTCGGCTGCCCAGCATCCCAGGGAGTAGAGCACGAACGTTTGGCCTCTGCTCCCACAGCCGAAGAGCCTGGGCAAAAATCTTGAGCTGTGCCTCTTCTGCAGAAAGTCAGCTTTGCAACGGTGCCATCCGCATTGCTGTCACTCCTCCATTTCCCAACTCAAAGTCCATTACAATGGAACCTCTTTGGCACCCGTGCTCGGCTGCCCAGCATCCCAGGGAGTAGAGCACGAACGCTTGGCCTCTGCTCCCACAGCCGAAGAGCCAGGGCAAAAAACGTGAGCTGTGCCTCTTCTGCAGAAAGTCAGCTTTGCAACGGTGCCATCCGCATTGCTGTCGCTCCTCCATTTCCCAACTCAAAGTCCATTACAATGGAACCTCTTTGGCACCCGTGCTCGGCTGCCCAACATCCCAGGCAGTAGAGCACGAACGGTTGGCCTCTGCTCCCACAGCCGAAGAGCCAGGGCAAAAAACGTGAGCTGTGCCTCTTCTGCAGAAAGTCAGCTTTGCAACGGTGCCATCCGCATTGCTGTCGCTCCTCCATTTCCCAACTCAAAGTCCATTACAATGGAACCTCTTTGGCACCCGTGCTCGGCTGCCCAGCATCCCAGGGAGTAGAGCACGAACGCTTGGCCTCTGCTCCCACAGCCGAAGAGCCAGGGCAAAAAACTGGAGCTGTGCCTCTTCTGCAGAAAGTCAGCTTTGCAACGGTGCCATCCGCATTGCTGTCGCTCCTCCATTTCCCAACTCAAAGTCCATTACAATGGAACCTCTTTGGCAACCGTGCTTGGCTGCCCAGCATCCCAGGCAGTAGAGCACGAACGCTTGGCCTCTGCTCCCACAGCCGAAGAGCCAGGGCAAAAAACTGGAGCTGTGCCTCTTCTGCAGAAAGTCAGCTTTGCAACGGTGCCTTCTCCATTGCTGTCAATCCTCCATTTCCCAACTCAAAGTCCATTACAATGGAACCTCTTTGGCACCCGTGCTCGGCTGCCCAGCATCCCAGGGAGTAGAGCACGAACGTTTGGCCTCTGCTCCCACAGCCGAAGAGCCAGGACAAAAATCTTGAGCTGTGCCTCTTCTGCAGAAAGTCAGCTTTGCAACGGTGCCATCCGCATTGCTGTCGCTCCTCCATTTCCCAATTTAAGTCCATTACAATGGAACCTCTTTGGCACCCGTGCTCGGCTGCCCAGCATCCCAGGGAGTAGAGCACGAACGTTTGGCGTCTGCTCCCACAGCCGAAGAGCCAGGACAAAAATCTTGAGCTGTGCCTCTTCTGCAGAAAGTCAGCTTTGCAACGGTGCCATCCGCATTGCTGTCGCTCCTCCATTTCCCAACTCAAAGTCCATTACAATGGAACCTCTTTGGCAACCGTGCTTGGCTGCCCAGCATCCCAGGCAGTAGAGCACGAACGGTTGGCCTCTGCTCCCACAGCCGAAGAGCCAGGGCAAAAAACTGGAGCTGTGCCTCTTCTGCACAAAGTCAGCTTTGCAACGGTGCCATCCGCATTGCTGTCGCTCCTCCATTTCCCAACTCAAAGTCCATTACAATGGAAACTCTCTGGCACCGTTCTCGACTGCCCAGCATCCCAGGGAGTAGAGCACGAACGTTTGGCCTCTGCTCCCACAGCCGAAGAGCCAGGGCAAAAAACCTGAGCTGTCCCTCTTCTGCAGAAAGTCAGCTTTGCAACGGTGCCATCCGCATTGCTGTCGCTCCTCCATTTCCCAACTCAAACTCCATTACAATGGAAGCTCTTTGGCACCCGTGCTCGGCTGCCCAGCATTCCAGGGAGTAGAGCACGAACGCTTGGCCTCTGCTCCCACACCCGAAGAGCCAGGGCAAAAAACTCAAGCTGTGCCTCTTCTGCAGAAAGTCAGCTTTGCAACGGTGCCATCCGCACCGCTGTCTCTCCTCCATTTCCCAACTCAAAGTCCATTACAAGGGAACCTCTTTGGCACCCGTGCTCGGCTGCCCAGCATCCCAGGCAGTAGAGCACGAACGGTTGGCCTCTGCTCCCACAGCCGAAGAGCCAGGGCAAAAAACGTGAGCTGTGCCTCTTCTGCAGAAAGTCAGCTTTGCAACGGTGCCATCCGCATTGTTGTCGCTCCTCCATTTCCCAACTCAAAGTCCATTACAATGGAACCTCTTTGGCACCCGTGCTCGGCTGCCCAGCATCCCAGGCAGTAGAGCACGAACGGTTGGCCTCTGCTCCCACAGCCGAAGAGCCAGGGCAAAAAACGTGAGCTGTCCCTCTTCTGCAGAAAGTCAGCTTTGCAACGGTGCCATCCGCATTGCTGTCGCTCCTCCATTTCCCAACTCAAAGTCCATTACAATGGAACCTCTTTGGCACCCGTGCTCGGCTGCCCAGCATTCCAGGGAGTAGAGCACGAACGCTTGGCCTCTGCTCCCACAGCCGAAGAGCCAGGGCAAAAAACTGGAGCTGTGCCTCTTCTGCAGAAAGTCAGCTTTGCAACGGTGCCATCCGCACCGCTGTCGCTCCTCCATTTCCCAACTCAAAGTCCATTACAATGGAACCTCTTTGGCACCCGTGCTCGGCTGCCCAGCATCCCAGGCAGCAGAGCACGAACGGTTGGCCTCTGCTCCCACAGCCGAAGAGCCAGGGCAAAAAACTGGAGCTGTGCCTCTTCTGCAGAAAGTCAGCTTTGCAACGGTGCCATCCGCATTGCTGTCGCTCCTCCATTTCCCAACTGAAAGTCCATTACAATGGAAACTCTCTGGCACCGTTCTCGACTGCCCAGCATCCCAGGGAGTAGAGCACGAACGGTTGGCCTCTGCTCCCACAGCCGAAGAGCCAGGGCAAAAAACTTGAGCTGTGCCTCTTCTGCAGAAAGTCAGCTTTGCAACGGTGCCATCCGCATTGCTGTCGCTCCTCCATTTCCCAACTCAAAGTCCATTACAATGGAACCTCTTTGGCACCCGTGCTCGGCTGCCCAGCATCCCAGGCAGCAGAGCACGAACGGTTGGCCTCTGCTCCCACAGCCGAAGAGCCAGGGCAAAAAACTGGAGCTGTGCCTCTTCTGCAGAAAGTCAGCTTTGCAACGGTGCCTTCTCCATTGCTGTCAATCCTCCATTTCCCAACTCAAACTCCATTACAATGGAACCTCTTTGGCACCCGTGATCGGCTGCCCAGCATCCCAGGCAGTAGAGCACGAACGGTTGGCCTCTGCTCCCACAGCCGAAGAGCCAGGGCAAAAAACTGGAGCTGTGCCTCTTCTGCAGAAAGTCAGCTTTGCAACGGTGCCATCCGCACCGCTGTCGCTCCTCCATTTCCCAACTCAAAGTCCATTACAATGGAACCTCTTCGGCACCCGTTCTCGGCTGCCCAGCATCCCAGGAAGTAGTGCAAGAACGTTTGGCCTCTGCTCCCACAGCCGAAGAGCCAGGGCAAAAAACGTGAGCTGTGCCTCTTCTGCAGAAAGTCAGCTTTGCAACGGTGCCATCCGCATTGCTGTCGCTCCTCCATTTCCCAACTCAAAGTCCATTACAATGGAAGCTCTTTGGCACCCGTGCTCGGCTGCCCAGCATCCCAGGGAGTAGAGCACGAATGTCTGGCCTCTGCTCCCACAGACGAAGAGCCAGGGCAAAAAACTGGAGCTGTGCCTCTTCTGCAGAAAGTCAGCTTTGCAACGGTGCCATCCGCATTGCTGTCGCTCCTCCATTTCCCAACTCAAAGTCCATTACAATGGAACCTCTTTGGCACCCGTGCTCGGCTGCCCAGCATCCCAGGGATTAGAGCACGAACGTTTGTCCTCTGCTCCCACAGCCGAAGAGCCAGGGCAAAAATCTGGAGCTGTGCCTCTTCTGCAGAAAGTCAGCTTTGCAACGGTGCCATCCGCATTGCTGTCGCTCCTCCATTTCCCAACTCAAAGTCCATTACAATGGAACCTCTTTGGCACCCGTGCTCGGCTGCCCAGCATCCCAGGCAGTAGAGCACGAACGGTTGGCCTCTGCTCCCACAGCCGAAGAGCCAGGACAAAAATCTTGAGCTGTGCCTCTTCTGCAGAAAGTCAGCTTTGCAACGGTGCCATCCGCATTGCTGTCGCTCCTCCATTTCCCAACTCAAAGTCCATTACAATGAAACCTCTTTGGCACCCGTGCTCGGCTGCCCAGCATCCCAGGGAGTAGAGCACAAACGCTTGGCCTCTGCTCCCACAGCCGAAGAGCCAGGGCAAAAAACTGGAGCTGTGCCTCTTCTGCAGAAAGTCAGCTTTGCAACGGTGCCATCCGCATTGCTGTCGCTCCTCCATTTCCCAACTCAAAGTCCATTACAATGGAACCTCTTTGGCACCCGTGCTCGGCTGCCCAGCATCCCAGGCAGTAGAGCACGAACGGTTGGCCTCTGCTCCCACAGCCGAAGAGCCAGGGCAAAAATCTGGAGCTGTGCCTCTTCTGCAGAAAGTCAGCTTTGCAACGGTGCGATCCTCATTGCTGTCGCTCCTCCATTTCCCAACTCAAAGTCCATTACAATGGAACCTCTTTGGCACCCGTGCTCGGCTGCCCAGCATTCCAGGGAGTAGAGCACGAACGGTTGGCCTCTGCTCCCACAGCCGAAGAGCCAGGGCAAAAAACTGGAGCTGTGCCTCTTCTGCAGAAAGTCAGCTTTGCAACGGTGCCATCCGCATTGCTGTCGCTCCTCCATTTCCCAACTCAAAGTCCATTACAATGGAACCTCTTTGGCACCCGTGCTCGGCTGCCCAGCATCCCAGGCAGTAGAGCACGAACGGTTGGCCTCTGCTCCCACAGCCGAAGAGCCAGGGCAAAAATCTGGAGCTGTGCCTCTTCTGCAGAAAGTCAGCTTTGCAACGGTGCCATCCGCATTGCTGTCGCTCCTCCATTTCCCAACTCAAAGTCCATTACAATGGAACCTCTTTGGCACCCGTGCTCGGCTGCCCAGCATCCCAGGGAGTAGAGCACGAACGCTTGGCCTCTGCTCCCACAGCCGAAGAGCCAGGGCAAAAAACTGGAGCTGTGCCTCTTCTGCAGAAAGTCAGCTTTGCAACGGTGCCATCCGCACCGCTGTCGCTCCTCCATTTCCCAACTCAAAGTCCATTACAATGGAACCTCTTTGGCACCCGTGCTCGGCTGCCCAGCATCCCAGGCAGTAGAGCACGAACGGTTGGCCTCTGCTCCCACAGCCGAAGAGCCAGGGCAAAAAACTGGAGCTGTGCCTCTTCTGCAGAAAATCAGATTTGCAACGGTGCCATCCGCATTGCTGTCGCTCCTCCATTTCCCAACTCAAAGTCCATTACAATGGAAACTCTCTGGCACCGTTCTCGACTGCCCAGCATCCCAGGGAGTAGAGCACGAACGGTTGGCCTCTGCTCCCACAGCCGAAGAGCCAGGGCAAAAAACCTGAGCTGTGCCTCTTCTGCAGAAAGTCAGCTTTGCAACGGTGCCATCCGCATTGTTGTCGCTCCTCCATTTCCCAACTCAAAGTCCATTACAATGGAACCACTTTGGCACCCGTGCTCGGCTGCCCAGCATCCCAGGGAGTAGAGCACGAACGTCTGGCCTCTGCTCCCACAGCCGAAGAGCCAGGACAAAAAACTGGAGCTGTGCCTCTTCTGCAGAAAGTCAGCTTTGCAACGGTGCCATCCACATCGCTGTCGATCCTCCATTTCCCAACTCAAAGTCCATTACAATGGAACCTCTTTGACACCCGTGATCGGCTGCCCAGCATCCCAGGGAGTAGAGCACGAACGGTTGGCCTCTGCTCCCACAGCCGAAGAGCCAGGGCAAAAAACTTGAGCTGTGCCTCTTCTGCAGAAAGTCAGCTTTGCAACGGTGCCATCCGCACTGCTGTCGCTCCTCCATTTCCCAACTCAAAGTCCATTACAATGGAACCTCTTTGGCACCCGTGCTCGGTTGCCCAGCATCCCAGGCAGTAGAGCACGAACGTTTGGCCTCTGATCCCACAGCCGAAGAGCCAGGGCAAAAAACTGGAGCTGTGCCTCTTCTGCAGAAAGTCAGATTTGCAATGGTGCCATCCGCATTGCTGTCGCTCCTCCATTTCCCAACTCAAAGTCCATTACAATGGAAACTCTCTGGCACCGTTCTCGACTGCCCAGCATCCCAGGGAGTAGAGCACGAACGTTTGGCCTCTGCTCCCACAGCCGAAGAGCCAGGGCAAAAAACCTGAGCTGTCCCTCTTCTGCAGAAAGTCAGCTTTGCAACGGTGCCATCCGCATTGCTGTCGCTCCTCCATTTCCCAACTCAAAGTCCATTACAATGGAACCTCTTTGGCACCCGTGCTCGGCTGCCCAGCATCCCAGGGAGTAGAGCACTAACGCTAGGCCTCTGCTCCCACAGCCGAAGAGCCAGGGCAAAAAACGTGAGCTGTGCCTCTTCTGCAGAAAGTCAGCTTTGCAACGGTGCCATCCGCATTGCTGTCGCTCCTCCATTTCCCAACTCAAAGTCCATTACAATGGAACCTCTTTGGCACCCGTGCTCGGCTGCCCAGCATTCCAGGGAGTAGAGCATGAACGGTTGGCCTCTGCTCCCACAGCCGAAGAGCCAGGGCAAAAAACTGGAGCTGTGCCTCTTCTGCAGAAAGTCAGCTTTGCAACGGTGCCATCCGCATTGCTGTCGCTCCTCCATTTCCCAACTCAAAGTCCATTACAATGGAACATCTTTGGCACCCGTGCTCGGCTGCCCAGCATCCCAGGCAGTAGAGCACGAACGGTTGGCCTCTGCTCCCACAGCCGAAGAGCCAGGGCAAAAATCTGGAGCTGTGCCTCTTCTGCAGAAAGTCAGCTTTGCAACGGTGCCATCCGCATTGCTGTCGCTCCTCCATTTCCCAACTCAAAGTCCATTACAATGGAACCTCTTTGGCACCCGTGCTCGGCTGCCCAGCATCCCAGGGAGTAGAGCACGAACGCTTGGCCTCTGCTCCCACAGCCGAAGAGCCAGGGCAAAAAACGTGAGCTGTGCCTCTTCTGCAGAAAGTCAGCTTTGCAACGGTGCCATCCGCACCGCTGTCGCTCCTCCATTTCCCAACTCAAAGTCCATTACAATGGAACCTCTTTGGCACCCGTGCTCGGCTGCCCAGCATCCCAGGCAGTAGAGCACAAACGGTTGGCCTCTGCTCCCACAGCCGAAGAGCCAGGGCAAAAAACTGGAGCTGTGCCTCTTCTGCAGAAAGTCAGCTTTGCAACGGTGCCATCCGCATTGCTGTCGCTCCTCCATTTCCCAACTCAAAGTCCATTACAATGGAAACTCTCTGGCACCGTTCTCGACTGCCCAGCATCCCAGGGAGTAGAGCACGAACGGTTGGCCTCTGCTCCTACAGCCGAAGAGCCAGGGCAAAAAACTCGAGCTGTGCCTCTTCTGCAGAAAGTCAGCTTTGCAACGGTGCCATCCGCATTGCTGTCGCTCCTCCATTTCCCAACTCAAAGTCCATTACAATGGAACCTCTTTGGCAACCGTGCTCGGCTGCCCAGCATCCCAGGCAGTAGAGCACGAACGGTTGGCCTCTGCTCCCACAGCCGAAGAGCCAGGGCAAAAAACTGGAGCTCTGCCTCTTCTGCAGAAAGTCAGCTTTGCAACAGTGCCTTCTCCATTGCTGTCGCTCCTCCATTTCCCAACTCAAAGTCCATTACAATGGAACCTCTTTGACACCCGTGATCGGCTGCCCAGCATCCCAGGGAGTAGAGCACGAACGGTTGGCCTCTGCTCCCACAGCCGAAGAGCCAGGGCAAAAAACTGGAGCTGTGCCTCTTCTGCAGAAAGTCAGCTTTGCAACGGTGCCATCCGCATTGCTGTCGCTCCTCCATTTCCCAACTCAAAGTCCATTACAATGGAAACTCTCTGGCACCGTTCTCGACTGCACAGCATCCCAGGGAGTAGAGCACGAACGTTTGGCCTCTGATCCCACAGCCGAAGAGCCAGGGCAAAAAACTGGAGCTGTGCCTCTTCTGCAGAAAGTCAGATTTGCAATGGTGCCATCCGCATTGCTGTCGCTCCTCCATTTCCCAACTCAAAGTCCATTACAATGGAAACTCTCTGGCACCGTTCTCGACTGCCCAGCATCCCAGGGAGTAGAGCACGAACGTTTGGCCTCTGCTCCCACAGCCGAAGAGCCAGGGCAAAAAACCTGAGCTGTCCCTCTTCTGCAGAAAGTCAGCTTTGCAACGGTGCCATCCGCATTGCTGTCGCTCCTCCATTTCCCAACTCAAAGTCCATTACAATGGAACCTCTTTGGCACCCGTGCTCGGCTGCCCAGCATCCCAGGGAGTAGAGCACTAACGGTTGGCCTCTGCTCCCACAGCCGAAGAGCCAGGGCAAAAAACGTGAGCTGTGCCTCTTCTGCAGAAAGTCAGCTTTGCAACGGTGCCATCCGCATTGCTGTCGCTCCTCCATTTCCCAACTCAAAGTCCATTACAATGGAACCTCTTTGGCACCCGTGCTCGGCTGCCCAGCATCCCAGGGAGTAGAGCACGAACGGTTGGCCTCTGCTCCCACAGCCGAAGAGCCAGGGCAAAAAACTGGAGCTGTGCCTCTTCTGCAGAAAGTCAGCTTTGCAACGGTGCCATCCGCATTGCTGTCGCTCCTCCATTTCCCAACTCAAAGTCCATTACAATGGAACCTCTTTGGCACCCGTGCTCGGCTGCCCAGCATCCCAGGGAGTAGAGCACGAACGGTTGGCCTCTGCTCCCACAGCCGAAGAGCCAGGGCAAAAAACTGGAGCTGTGCCTCTTCTGCAGAAAGTCAGCTTTGCAACGGTGCCATCCGCATTGCTGTCGCTCCTCCATTTCCCAACTCAAAGTCCATTACAATGGAAACTCTCTGTCACCGTGCTCGACTGCCCAGCATCCCAGGGAGTAGAGCACGAACGTTTGGCCTCTGCTCCCACAGCCGAAGAGCCAGGGCAAAAAACTGGAGCTGTGCCTCTTCTGCAGAAAGTCAGCTTTGCAACGGTGCCATCCGCATTGCTGTTGCTCCTCCATTTCCCAACTCAAACTCCATTACAATGGAACCTCTTTGGCACCCGTGCTCGGCTGCCCAGCATCCCAGGCAGTAGAGCACGAACGGTTGGCCTCTGCTCCCACAGCCGAAGAGCCAGGGCAAAAAACTGGAGCTGTGCCTCTTCTGCAGAAAGTCAGCTTTGCAACGGTGCCTTCTCCATTGCTGTCGCTCCTCCATTTCCCAACTCAAAGTCCATTACAATGGAACCTCTTTGGCACCCGTGCTCCGCTGCCCAGCATCCCAGGCAGTAGAGCACGAACGTTTGGCCTCTGCTCCCACAGCCGAAGAGCCAGGACAAAAATCTTGAGCTGTGCCTCTTCTGCAGAAAGTCAGCTTTGCAACGGTGCCATCCGCATTGCTGTCGCTCCTCCATTTCCCAACTCAAAGTCCATTACAATGGAACCTCTTTGGCACCCGTGCTCGGCTGCCCAGCATCCCAGGCAGTAGAGCACGAACGGTTGGCCTCTGCTCCCACAGCCGAAGAGCCAGGACAAAAATCTTGAGCTGTGCCTCTTCTGCAGAAAGTCAGCTTTGCAACGGTGCCATCCGCATTGCTGTCGCTCCTCCATTTCCCAACTCAAAGTCCATTACAATGGAACCTCTTTGGCACCCGTGCTCGGCTGCCCAGCATCCCAGGCAGTAGAGCACGAACGGTTGGCCTCTGCTCCCACAGCCGAAGAGCCAGGGCAAAAAACGTGAGCTGTGCCTCTTCTGCAGAAAGTCAGCTTTGCAACGGTGCCATCCGCACCGCTGTCGCTCCTCCATTTCCCAACTCAAAGTCCATTACAATGGAAGCTCTTTGGCACCCGTGCTCGGCTGCCCAGCATTCCAGGGAGTAGAGCACGAACGCTTGGCCTCTGCTCCCACAGCCGAAGAGCCAGGGCAAAAAACTGGAGCTGTGCCTCTTCTGCAGAAAGTCAGCTTTGCAACGGTGCCATCCGCATTGCTGTCGCTCCTCCATTTCCCAACTCAAAGTCCATTACAATGGAACCTCTTTGGCACCCGTGCTCGGCTGCCCAGCATCCCAGGCAGTAGAGCACGAACGGTTGGCCTCTGCTCCCACAGCCGAAGAGCCAGGGCAAAAATCTGGAGCTGTGCCTCTTCTGCAGAAAGTCAGCTTTGCAACGGTGCCATCCGCATTGCTGTCGCTCCTCCATTTCCCAACTCAAACTCCATTACAATGGAACCTCTTTGGCACCCGTGCTCGGCTGCCCAGCATTCCAGGGAGTAGAGCACGAACGCTTGGCCTCTGCTCCCACAGCCGAAGAGCCAGGGCAAAAAACTGGAGCTGTGCCTCTTCTGCAGAAAGTCAGCTTTGCAACGGTGCCATCCGCACCGCTGTCGCTCCTCCATTTCCCAACTCAAAGTCCATTACAATGGAACCTCTTTGGCACCCGTGCTCGGCTGCCCAGCATCCCAGGCAGCAGAGCACGAACGGTTGGCCTCTGCTCCCACAGCCGAAGAGCCAGGGCAAAAAACTGGAGCTGTGCCTCTTCTGCAGAAAGTCAGCTTTGCAACGGTGCCATCCGCATTGCTGTCGCTCCTCCATTTCCCAACTGAAAGTCCATTACAATGGAAACTCTCTGGCACCCATGCTCGACTGCCCAGCATCCCAGGGAGTAGAGCACGAACGGTTGGCCTCTGCTCCCACAGCCGAAGAGCCAGGGCAAAAAACTTGAGCTGTGCCTCTTCTGCAGAAAGTCAGCTTTGCAACGGTGCCATCCGCATTGCTGTCGCTCCTCCATTTCCCAACTCAAAGTCCATTACAATGGAACCTCTTTGGCACCCGTGCTCGGCTGCCCAGCATCCCAGGCAGTAGAGCACGAACGGTTGGCCTCTGCTCCCACAGCCGAAGAGCCAGGGCAAAAAACTGGAGCTGTGCCTCTTCTGCAGAAAGTCAGCTTTGCAACGGTGCCTTCTCCATTGCTGTCAATCCTCCATTTCCCAACTCAAAGTCCATTACAATGGAACCTCTTTGGCACCCGTGATCGGCTGCCCAGCATCCCAGGCAGTAGAGCACGAACGGTTGGCCTCTGCTCCCACAGCCGAAGAGCCAGGGCAAAAAACTGGAGCTGTGCCTCTTCTGCAGAAAGTCAGCTTTGCAACGGTGCCATCCGCACCGCTGTCGCTCCTCCATTTCCCAACTCAAAGTCCATTACAATGGAACCTCTTCGGCACCCGTTCTCGGCTGCCCAGCATCCCAGGAAGTAGTGCAAGAACGTTTGGCCTCTGCTCCCACAGCCGAAGAGCCAGGGCAAAAAACGTGAGCTGTGCCTCTTCTGCAGAAAGTCAGCTTTGCAACGGTGCGATCCTCATTGCTGTCGCTCCTCCATTTCCCAACTCAAAGTCCATTACAATGGAAGCTCTTTGGCACCCGTGCTCGGCTGCCCAGCATCCCAGGGAGTAGAGCACGAATGTCTGGCCTCTGCTCCCACAGCCGAAGAGCCAGGGCAAAAAACTGGAGCTGTGCCTCTTCTGCAGAAAGTCAGCTTTGCAACGGTGCCATCCGCATTGCTGTCGCTCCTCCATTTCCCAACTCAAAGTCCATTACAATGGAACCTCTTTGGCACCCGTGCTCGGCTGCCCAGCATCCCAGGGAGTAGAGCACGAACGCTTGGCCTCTGCTCCCACAGCCGAAGAGCCAGGGCAAAAATCTGGAGCTGTGCCTCTTCTGCAGAAAGTCAGCTTTGCAACGGTGCCATCCGCATTGCTGTCGCTCCTCCATTTCCCAACTCAAAGTCCATTACAATGGAACCTCTTTGGCACCCGTGCTCGGCTGCCCAGCATCCCAGGCAGTAGAGCACGAACGGTTGGCCTCTGCTCCCACAGCCGAAGAGCCAGGACAAAAATCTTGAGCTGTGCCTCTTCTGCAGAAAGTCAGCTTTGCAACGGTGCCATCTGCATTGCTGTCGCTCCTCCATTTCCCAACTCAAAGTCCATTACAATGGAACCTCTTTGGCACCCGTGCTCGGCTGCCCAGCATCCCAGGCAGTAGAGCACGAACGGTTGGCCTCTGCTCCCACAGCCGAAGAGCCAGGGCAAAAAACGTGAGCTGTGCCTCTTCTGCAGAAAGTCAGCTTTGCAACGGTGCCATCCGCATTGCTGTCGCTCCTCCATTTCCCAACTCAAAGTCCATTACAATGGAACCTCTTTGGCACCCGTGCTCGGCTGCCCAGCATCCCAGGCAGTAGAGCACGAACGGTTGGCCTCTGCTCCCACAGCCGAAGAGCCAGGGCAAAAATCTGGAGCTGTGCCTCTTCTGCAGAAAGTCAGCTTTGCAACGGTGCGATCCTCATTGCTGTCGCTCCTCCATTTCCCAACTCAAAGTCCATTACAATGGAACCTCTTTGGCACCCGTGCTCGGCTGCCCAGCATTCCAGGGAGTAGAGCACGAACGCTTGGCCTCTGCTCCCACAGCCGAAGAGCCAGGGCAAAAAACTGGAGCTGTGCCTCTTCTGCAGAAAGTCAGCTTTGCAACGGTGCCATCCGCATTGCTGTCGCTCCTCCATTTCCCAACTCAAAGTCCATTACAATGGAACCTCTTTGGCACCCGTGCTCGGCTGCCCAGCATCCCAGGGAGTAGAGCACGAACGGTTGGCCTCTGCTCCCACAGCCGAAGAGCCAGGGCAAAAAACTGGAGCTGTGCCTCTTCTGCAGAAAGTCAGCTTTGCAACGGTGCCATCCGCATTGCTGTCGCTCCTCCATTTCCCAACTCAAAGTCCATTACAATGGAAACTCTCTGTCACCGTGCTCGACTGCCCAGCATCCCAGGGAGTAGAGCACGAACGTTTGGCCTCTGCTCCCACAGCCGAAGAGCCAGGGCAAAAAACTGGAGCTGTGCCTCTTCTGCAGAAAGTCAGCTTTGCAACGGTGCCATCCGCATTGCTGTTGCTCCTCCATTTCCCAACTCAAACTCCATTACAATGGAACCTCTTTGGCACCCGTGCTCGGCTGCCCAGCATCCCAGGCAGTAGAGCACGAACGGTTGGCCTCTGCTCCCACAGCCGAAGAGCCAGGGCAAAAAACTGGAGCTGTGCCTCTTCTGCAGAAAGTCAGCTTTGCAACGGTGCCATCCGCATTGCTGTCGCTCCTCCATTTCCCAACTCAAAGTCCATTACAATGGAACCTCTTTGGCACCCGTGCTCGGCTGCCCAGCATCCCAGGCAGTAGAGCACGAACGGTTGGCCTCTGCTCCCACAGCCGAAGAGCCAGGACAAAAATCTTGAGCTGTGCCTCTTCTGCAGAAAGTCAGCTTTGCAACGGTGCCATCCGCATTGCTGTCGCTCCTCCATTTCCCAACTCAAAGTCCATTACAATGGAACCTCTTTGGCACCCGTGCTCGGCTGCCCAGCATCCCAGGCAGTAGAGCACGAACGGTTGGCCTCTGCTCCCACAGCCGAAGAGCCAGGGCAAAAAACGTGAGCTGTGCCTCTTCTGCAGAAAGTCAGCTTTGCAACGGTGCCATCCGCACCGCTGTCGCTCCTCCATTTCCCAACTCAAAGTCCATTACAATGGAAGCTCTTTGGCACCCGTGCTCGGCTGCCCAGCATCCCAGGCAGTAGAGCACGAACGCTTGGCCTCTGCTCCCACAGCCGAAGAGCCAGGGCAAAAAACTGGAGCTGTCCCTCTTCTGCAGAAAGTCAGCTTTGCAACGGTGCCATCCGCATTGCTGTCGCTCCTCCATTTCCCAACTCAAAGTCCATTACAATGGAACCTCTTTGGCACCCGTGCTCGGCTGCCCAGCATCCCAGGCAGTAGAGCACGAACGGTTGGCCTCTGCTCCCACAGCCGAAGAGCCAGGGCAAAAATCTGGAGCTGTGCCTCTTCTGCAGAAAGTCAGCTTTGCAACGGTGCCATCCGCATTGCTGTCGCTCCTCCATTTCCCAACTCAAACTCCATTACAATGGAACCTCTTTGGCACCCGTGCTCGGCTGCCCAGCATTCCAGGGAGTAGAGCACGAACGCTTGGCCTCTGCTCCCACAGCCGAAGAGCCAGGGCAAAAAACTGGAGCTGTGCCTCTTCTGCAGAAAGTCAGCTTTGCAACGGTGCCATCCGCACCGCTGTCGCTCCTCCATTTCCCAACTCAAAGTCCATTACAATGGAACCTCTTTGGCACCCGTGCTCGGCTGCCCAGCATCCCAGGCAGCAGAGCACGAACGGTTGGCCTCTGCTCCCACAGCCGAAGAGCCAGGGCAAAAATCTGGAGCTGTGCCTCTTCTGCAGAAAGTCAGCTTTGCAACGGTGCCATCCGCATTGCTGTCGCTCCTCCATTTCCCAACTGAAAGTCCATTACAATGGAAACTCTCTGGCACCGTTCTCGACTGCCCAGCATCCCAGGGAGTAGAGCACGAACGGTTGGCCTCTGCTCCCACAGCCGAAGAGCCAGGGCAAAAAACTTGAGCTGTGCCTCTTCTGCAGAAAGTCAGCTTTGCAACGGTGCCATCCGCATTGCTGTCGCTCCTCCATTTCCCAACTCAAAGTCCATTACAATGGAACCTCTTTGGCACCCGTGCTCGGCTGCCCAGCATCCCAGGCAGTAGAGCACGAACGGTTGGCCTCTGCTCCCACAGCCGAAGAGCCAGGGCAAAAAACTGGAGCTGTGCCTCTTCTGCAGAAAGTCAGCTTTGCAACGGTGCCTTCTCCATTGCTGTCAATCCTCCATTTCCCAACTCAAAGTCCATTACAATGGAACCTCTTTGGCACCCGTGATCGGCTGCCCAGCATCCCAGGCAGTAGAGCACGAACGGTTGGGCTCTGCTCCCACAGCCGAAGAGCCAGGGCAAAAAACTGGAGCTGTGCCTCTTCTGCAGAAAGTCAGCTTTGCAACGGTGCCATCCGCACCGCTGTCGCTCCTCCATTTCCCAACTCAAAGTCCATTACAATGGAACCTCTTCGGCACCCGTTCTCGGCTGCCCAGCATCCCAGGAAGTAGTGCAAGAACGTTTGGCCTCTGCTCCCACAGCCGAAGAGCCAGGGCAAAAAACGTGAGCTGTGCCTCTTCTGCAGAAAGTCAGCTTTGCAACGGTGCGATCCTCATTGCTGTCGCTCCTCCATTTCCCAACTCAAAGTCCATTACAATGGAAGCTCTTTGGCACCCGTGCTCGGCTGCCCAGCATCCCAGGGAGTAGAGCACGAATGTCTGGCCTCTGCTCCCACAGCCGAAGAGCCAGGGCAAAAAACTGGAGCTGTGCCTCTTCTGCAGAAAGTCAGCTTTGCAACGGTGCCATCCGCATTGCTGTCGCTCCTCCATTTCCCAACTCAAAGTCCATTACAATGGAACCTCTTTGGCACCCGTGCTCGGCTGCCCAGCATCCCAGGGAGTAGAGCACGAACGCTTGGCCTCTGCTCCCACAGCCGAAGAGCCAGGGCAAAAATCTGGAGCTGTGCCTCTTCTGCAGAAAGTCAGCTTTGCAACGGTGCCATCCGCATTGCTGTCGCTCCTCCATTTCCCAACTCAAAGTCCATTACAATGGAACCTCTTTGGCACCCGTGCTCGGCTGCCCAGCATCCCAGGCAGTAGAGCACGAACGGTTGGCCTCTGCTCCCACAGCCGAAGAGCCAGGACAAAAATCTTGAGCTGTGCCTCTTCTGCAGAAAGTCAGCTTTGCAACGGTGCCATCTGCATTGCTGTCGCTCCTCCATTTCCCAACTCAAAGTCCATTACAATGGAACCTCTTTGGCACCCGTGCTCGGCTGCCCAGCATCCCAGGCAGTAGAGCACGAACGGTTGGCCTCTGCTCCCACAGCCGAAGAGCCAGGGCAAAAAACGTGAGCTGTGCCTCTTCTGCAGAAAGTCAGCTTTGCAACGGTGCCATCCGCATTGCTGTCGCTCCTCCATTTCCCAACTCAAAGTCCATTACAATGGAACCTCTTTGGCACCCGTGCTCGGCTGCCCAGCATCCCAGGCAGTAGAGCACGAACGGTTGGCCTCTGCTCCCACAGCCGAAGAGCCAGGGCAAAAATCTGGAGCTGTGCCTCTTCTGCAGAAAGTCAGCTTTGCAACGGTGCGATCCTCATTGCTGTCGCTCCTCCATTTCCCAACTCAAAGTCCATTACAATGGAACCTCTTTGGCACCCGTGCTCGGCTGCCCAGCATTCCAGGGAGTAGAGCACGAACGGTTGGCCTCTGCTCCCACAGCCGAAGAGCCAGGGCAAAAAACTGGAGCTGTGCCTCTTCTGCAGAAAGTCAGCTTTGCAACGGTGCCATCCGCATTGCTGTCGCTCCTCCATTTCCCAACTCAAAGTCCATTACAATGGAACCTCTTTGGCACCCGTGCTCGGCTGCCCAGCATCCCAGGCAGCAGAGCACGAACGGTTGGCCTCTGCTCCCACAGCCGAAGAGCCAGGGCAAAAAACTTGAGCTGTGCCTCTTCTGCAGAAAGTCAGATTAGCAACGGTGCCATCCGCATTGCTGTCGCTCCTCCATTTCCCAACTCAAAGTCCATTACAATGGAAACTCTCTGGCACCGTTCTCGACTGCCCAGCATCCCAGGGAGTAGAGCACGAACGTTTGGCCTCTGCTCCCACAGCCGAAGAGCCAGGGCAAAAAACTGGAGCTGTGCCTCTTCTGCAGAAAGTCAGCTTTGCAACGGTGCCATCCGCATTGCTGTCGCTCCTCCATTTCCCAACTCAAAGTCCATTACAATGGAACCTCTTCGGCACCCGTTCTCGGCTGCCCAGCATCCCAGGAAGTAGTACAAGAACGTTTGGCCTCTGCTCCCACAGCCGAAGAGCCAGGGCAAAAAACTGGAGCTGTGCCTCTTCTGCAGAAAGTCAGCTTTGCAACGGTGCCATCCGCATTGCTGTCGCTCCTCCATTTCCCAACTCAAAGTCCATTACAATGGAAGCTCTTTGGCACCCGTGCTCGGCTGCCCAGCATCCCAGGGAGTAGAGCACGAATGTCTGGCCTCTGCTCCCACAGACGAAGAGCCAGGGCAAAAAACGTGAGCTGTGCCTCTTCTGCAGAAAGTCAGCTTTGCAACGGTGCCATCCGCATTGCTGTCGCTCCTCCATTTCCCAACTCAAAGTCCATTACAATGGAACCTCTTTGGCACCCGTGCTCGGCTGCCCAGCATCCCAGGCAGTAGAGCACTAACGTTTGGCCTCTGCTCCCACAGCCGAAGAGCCAGGGCAAAAATCTGGAGCTGTGCCTCTTCTGCAGAAAGTCAGCTTTGCAACGGTGCCATCCGCATTGCTGTCGCTCCTCCATTTCCCAACTCAAAGTCCATTACAATGGAACCTCTTTGGCACCCGTGCTCGGCTGCCCAGCATCCCAGGCAGTAGAGCACGAACGTTTGGCCTCTGCTCCCACAGCCGAAGAGCCAGGACAAAAATCTTGAGCTGTGCCTCTTCTGCAGAAAGTCAGCTTTGCAACGGTGCCATCCGCATTGCTGTCGCTCCTCCATTTCCCAACTCAAAGTCCATTACAATGGAACCTCTTTGGCACCCGTGCTCGGCTGCCCAGCATCCCAGGCAGTAGAGCACGAACGCTTGGCCTCTGCTCCCACAGCCGAAGAGCCAGGGCAAAAAACGTGAGCTGTGCCTCTTCTGCAGAAAGTCAGCTTTGCAACGGTGCCATCCGCATTGCTGTCGCTCCTCCATTTCCCAACTCAAAGTCCATTACAATGGAACCTCTTTGGCAACCGTGCTCGGCTGCCCAGCATCCCAGGCAGTAGAGCACGAACGGTTGGCCTCTGCTCCCACAGCCGAAGAGCCTGGGCAAAAAACTGGAGCTCTGCCTCTTCTGCAGAAAGTCAGCTTTGCAACAGTGCCTTCTCCATTGCTGTCGCTCCTCCATTTCCCAACTCAAAGTCCATTACAATGGAACCTCTTTGGCACCCGTGCTCGGCTGCCCAGCATCCCAGGCAGTAGAGCACGAACGGTTGGCCTCTGCTCCCACAGCCGAAGAGCCAGGGCAAAAAACCTGAGCTGTCCCTCTTCTGCAGAAAGTCAGCTTTGCAACGGTGCCATCCGCATTGCTGTCGCTCCTCCATTTCCCAACTCAAAGTCCATTACAATGGAACCTCTTTGGCACCCGTGCTCGGCTGCCCAGCATCCCAGGCAGTAGTGCACGAACGGTTGGCCTCTGCTCCCACAGCCGAAGAGCCAGGGCAAAAATCTGGAGCTGTGCCTCTTCTGCAGAAAGTCAGCTTTGCAACGGTGCGATCCTCATTGCTGTCGCTCCTCCATTTCCCAACTCAAAGTCCATTACAATGGAACCTTTTTGGCACCCGTGCTCGGCTGCCCAGCATCCCAGTGAGTAGAGCACGAACGGTTGGCCTCTGCTCCCACAGCCGAAGAGCCAGGGCAAAAAACTGGAGCTGTGCCTCTTCTGCAGAAAGTCAGCTTTGCAACGGTGCCATCCGCACCGCTGTCGCTCCTCCATTTCCCAACTCAAAGTCCATTACAATGGAACCTCTCTGGCACCGTTCTCGACTGCCCAGCATCCCAGGGAGTAGAGCACGAACGGTTGGCCTCTGCTCCCACAGCCGAAGAGCCAGGGCAAAAAACCTGAGCTGTGCCTCTTCTGCAGAAAGTCAGCTTTGCAACGGTGCCATCCGCATTGCTGTCGCTCCTCCATTTCCCAACTCAAAGTCCATTACAATGGAACCTCTTTGGCCACCGTGCTCGGCTGCCCAGCATCCCAGGCAGTAGAGCACGAACGGTTGGCCTCTGCTCCCACAGCCGAAGAGCCTGGGCAAAAAACTGGAGCTCTGCCTCTTCTGCAGAAAGTCAGCTTTGCAACAGTGCCTTCTCCATTGCTGTCGCTCCTCCATTTCCCAACTCAAAGTCCATTACAATGGAACCTCTTTGGCACCCGTGATCGGCTGCCCAGCATCCCAGGGAGTAGAGCACGAACGGTTGGCCTCTGCTCCCACAGCCGAAGAGCCAGGGCAAAAAACTTGAGCTGTGCCTCTTCTGCAGAAAGTCAGCTTTGCAACGGTGCCATCCGCACTGCTGTCGCTCCTCCATTTCCCAACTCAAAGTCCATTACAATGGAACCTCTTTGGCACCCGTGCTCGGTTGCCCAGCATCCCAGGGAGTAGAGCACGAACGTTTGGCCTCTGCTCCCACAGCCGAAGAGCCAGGGCAAAAAACTGGAGCTGTGCCTCTTCTGCAGAAAGTCAGCTTTGCAACGGTGCCATCCGCATTGCTGTTGCTCCTCCATTTCCCAACTCAAAGTCCATTACAATGGAACCTCTTTGGCACCCGTGCTCGGCTGCCCAGCATCCCAGGCAGTAGAGCACGAACGGTTGGCCTCTGCTCCCACAGCCGAAGAGCCAGGGCAAAAAACGTGAGCTGTGCCTCTTCTGCAGAAAGTCAGCTTTGCAACGGTGCCATCCGCATTGCTGTCGCTCCTCCATTTCCCAACTCAAAGTCCATTACAATGGAACCTCTTTGGCACCCGTGCTCGGCTGCCCAGCATCCCAGGGAGTAGAGCACGAATGTCTGGCCTCTGCTCCCACAGCCGAAGAGCCAGGGCAAAAAACTGGAGCTGTGCCTCTTCTGCAGAAAGTCAGCTTTGCAACGGTGCCTTCTTCATTGCTGTCAATCCTCCATTTCCCAACTCAAAGTCCATTACAATGGAACCTCTTTGGCACCCGTGCTCGGCTGCCCAGCATCCCAGGGAGTAGAGCACGAACGGTTGGCCTCTGCTCCCACAGCCGAAGAGCCAGGGCAAAAAACTGGAGCTGTGCCTCTTCTGCAGAAAGTCAGCTTTGCAACGGTGCCATCCGCATTGCTGTCGCTCCTCCATTTCCCAACTCAAAGTCCATTACAATGGAACCTCTTCGGCACCCGTTCTCGGCTGCCCAGCATCCCAGGAAGTAGTGCAAGAACGTTTGGCCTCTGCTCCCACAGCCGAAGAGCCAGGGCAAAAAACTGGAGCTGTGCCTCTTCTGCAGAAAGTCAGCTTTGCAACGGTGCCATCCGCATTGCTGTCGCTCCTCCATTTCCCAACTCAAAGTCCATTACAATGGAACCTCTTTGGCACCCGTGCTCGGCTGCCCAGCATCCCAGGGAGTAGAGCATGAATGTCTGGCCTCTGCTCCCACAGCCGAAGAGCCAGGGCAAAAATCTGGAGCTGTGCCTCTTCTGCAGAAAGTCAGCTTTGCAACGGTGCCATCCGCATTGCTGTCGCTCCTCCATTTCCCAACTCAAACTCCATTACAATGGAACCTCTTTGGCACCCATGCTCGGCTGCCCAGCATCCCAGGGAGTAGAGCACGAACGCTTGGCCTCTGCTCCCACAGCCGAAGAGCCAGGGCAAAAAACTGGAGCTGTGCCTCTTCTGCAGAAAGTCAGCTTTGCAACGGTGCCATCCGCATTGCTGTCGCTCCTCCATTTCCCAACTCAAAGTCCATTACAATGGAACCTCTTTGGCACCCGTGCTCGGCTGCCCAGCATCCCAGGCAGTAGTGCACGAACGGTTGGCCTCTGCTCCCACAGCCGAAGAGCCAGGGCAAAAATCTGGAGCTGTGCCTCTTCTGCAGAAAGTCAGCTTTGCAACGGTGCGATCCTCATTGCTGTCGCTCCTCCATTTCCCAACTCAAAGTCCATTACAATGGAACCTTTTTGGCACCCGTGCTCGGCTGCCCAGCATTCCAGGGAGTAGAGCACGAACGGTTGGCCTCTGCTCCCACAGCCGAAGAGCCAGGGCAAAAAACTGGAGCTGTGCCTCTTCTGCAGAAAGTCAGCTTTGCAACGGTGCCATCCGCACCGCTGTCGCTCCTCCATTTCCCAACTCAAAGTCCATTACAATGGAACCTCTCTGGCACCGTTCTCGACTGCCCAGCATCCCAGGGAGTAGAGCACGAACGGTTGGCCTCTGCTCCCACAGCCGAAGAGCCAGGGCAAAAAACCTGAGCTGTGCCTCTTCTGCAGAAAGTCAGCTTTGCAACGGTGCCATCCGCATTGCTGTCGCTCCTCCATTTCCCAACTCAAAGTCCATTACAATGGAACCTCTTTGGCACCCGTGCTAGGCTGCCCAGCATCCCAGGCAGTAGAGCACGAACGGTTGGCCTCTGCTCCCACAGCCGAAGAGCCTGGGCAAAAAACTGGAGCTCTGCCTCTTCTGCAGAAAGTCAGCTTTGCAACAGTGCCTTCTCCATTGCTGTCGCTCCTCCATTTCCCAACTCAAAGTCCATTACAATGGAACCTCTTTGGCACCCGTGATCGGCTGCCCAGCATCCCAGGGAGTAGAGCACAAACGGTTGGCCTCTGCTCCCACAGCCGAAGAGCCAGGGCAAAAAACTTGAGCTGTGCCTCTTCTGCAGAAAGTCAGCTTTGCAACGGTGCCATCCGCACTGCTGTCGCTCCTCCATTTCCCAACTCAAAGTCCATTACAATGGAACCTCTTTGGCACCCGTGCTCGGTTGCCCAGCATCCCAGGCAGTAGAGCACGAACGTTTGGCCTCTGCTCCCACAGCCGAAGAGCCAGGGCAAAAAACTGGAGCTGTGCCTCTTCTGCAGAAAGTCAGCTTTGCAACGGTGCCATCCGCATTGCTGTTGCTCCTCCATTTCCCAACTCAAAGTCCATTACAATGGAACCTCTTTGGCACCCGTGCTCGGCTGCCCAGCATCCCAGGCAGTAGAGCATGAACGGTTGGCCTCTGCTCCCACAGCCGAAGAGCCAGGGCAAAAAACGTGAGCTGTGCCTCTTCTGCAGAAAGTCAGCTTTGCAACGGTGCCATCCGCATTGCTGTCGCTCCTCCATTTCCCAACTCAAAGTCCATTACAATGGAACCTCTTTGGCACCCGTGCTCGGCTGCCCAGCATCCCAGGGAGTAGAGCACGAATGTCTGGCCTCTGCTCCCACAGCCGAAGAGCCAGGGCAAAAAACTGGAGCTGTGCCTCTTCTGCAGAAAGTCAGCTTTGCAACGGTGCCATCCGCATTGCTGTCGCTCCTCCATTTCCCAACTCAAAGTCCATTACAATGGAACCTCTTTGGCACCCGTGCTCGGCTGCCCAGCATCCCAGGGAGTAGAGCACGAACGTTTGGCCTCTGCTCCCACAGCCGAAGAGCCAGGGCAAAAAACTGGAGCTGTGCCTCTTCTGCAGAAAGTCAGCTTTGCAACGGTGCCATCCGCATTGCTGTCGCTCCTCCATTTCCCAACTCAAAGTCCATTACAATGGAACCTCTTCGGCACCCGTGCTCGGCTGCCCAGCATCCCAGGAAGTAGTGCAAGAACGTTTGGCCTCTGCTCCCACAGCCGAAGAGCCAGGGCAAAAAACTGGAGCTGTGCCTCTTCTGCAGAAAGTCAGCTTTGCAATGGTGCCATCCGCATTGCTGTCGCTCCTCCATTTCCCAACTCAAAGTCCATTACAATGGAAGCTCTTTGGCACCCGTGCTCGGCTGCCCAGCATCCCAGGGAGTAGAGCACGAATGTCTGGCTCTGCTCCCACAGCCGAAGAGCCAGGGCAAAAAACTGGAGCTGTGCCTCTTCTGCAGAAAGTCAGCTTTGCAACGGTGCCATCCGCATTGCTGTCGCTCCTCCATTTCCCAACTCAAAGTCCATTACAATGGAACCTCTTTGGCACCCGTGCTCGGCTGCCCAGCATCCCAGGCAGTAGAGCACTAACGTTTGGCCTCTGCTCCCACAGCCGAAGAGCCAGGGCAAAAATCTGGAGCTGTGCCTCTTCTGCAGAAAGTCAGCTTTGCAACGGTGCCATCCGCATTGCTGTCGCTCCTCCATTTCCCAACTCAAAGTCCATTACAATGGAACCTCTTTGGCACCCGTGCTCGGCTGCCCAGCATCCCAGGCAGTAGAGCACGAACGTTTGGCCTCTGCTCCCACAGCCGAAGAGCCAGGACAAAAATCTGGAGCTGTGCCTCTTCTGCAGAAAGTCAGCTTTGCAACGGTGCCATCCGCATTGCTGTCGCTCCTCCATTTCCCAACTCAAAGTCCATTACAATGGAACCTCTTTGGCACCCGTGCTCGGCTGCCCAGCATCCCAGGGAGTAGAGCACGAACGCTTGGCCTCTGCTCCCACAGCCGAAGAGCCAGGGCAAAAAACGTGAGCTGTGCCTCTTCTGCAGAAAGTCAGCTTTGCAACGGTGCCATCCGCATTGCTGTCGCTCCTCCATTTCCCAACTCAAAGTCCATTACAATGGAACCTCTTTGGCACCCGTGCTCGGCTGCCCAGCATCCCAGGCAGTAGTGCACGAACGGTTGGCCTCTGCTCCCACAGCCGAAGAGCCAGGGCAAAAATCTGGAGCTGTGCCTCTTCTGCAGAAAGTCAGCTTTGCAACGGTGCGATCCTCATTGCTGTCGCTCCTCCATTTCCCAACTCAAAGTCCATTACAATGGAACCTTTTTGGCACCCGTGCTCGGCTGCCCAGCATTCCAGGGAGTAGAGCACGAACGGTTGGCCTCTGCTCCCACAGCCGAAGAGCCAGGGCAAAAAACTGGAGCTGTGCCTCTTCTGCAGAAAGTCAGCTTTGCAACGGTGCCATCCGCACCGCTGTCGCTCCTCCATTTCCCAACTCAAAGTCCATTACAATGGAACCTCTTTGGCACCCGTGCTCGGCTGCCCAGCATCCCAGGGAGTAGAGCACGAACGCTTGGCCTCTGCTCCCACAGCCGAAGAGCCAGGGCAAAAAACGTGAGCTGTGCCTCTTCTGCAGAAAGTCAGCTTTGCAACGGTGCCATCCGCATTGTTGTCGCTCCTCCATTTCCCAACTCAAAGTCCATTACAATGGAACCTCTTTGGCACCCGTGCTCGGCTGCCCAGCATCCCAGGCAGTAGAGCACGAACGCTTGGCCTCTGCTCCCACAGCCGAAGAGCCAGGGCAAAAAACGTGAGCTGTGCCTCTTCTGCAGAAAGTCAGCTTTGCAACGGTGCCATCCGCATTGCTGTCGCTCCTCCATTTCCCAACTCAAAGTCCATTACAATGGAACCTCTTTGGCACCCGTGCTCGGCTGCCCAGCATCCCAGGGAGTAGAGCACGAATGTTTGGCCTCTGCTCCCACAGCCGAAGAGCCAGGGCAAAAAACTGGAGCTGTGCCTCTTCTGCAGAAAGTCAGCTTTGCAACGGTGCCTTCTTCATTGCTGTCAATCCTCCATTTCCCAACTCAAAGTCCATTACAATGGAACCTCTTTGGCACCCGTGCTCGGCTGCCCAGCATCCCAGGCAGTAGAGCACGAACGTTTGGCCTCTGCTCCCACAGCCGAAGAGCCAGGGCAAAAAACTGGAGCTGTGCCTCTTCTGCAGAAAGTCAGCTTTGCAACGGTGCCATCCGCATTGCTGTCGCTCCTCCATTTCCCAACTCAAAGTCCATTACAATGGAACCTCTTTGGCACCCGTGCTCGGC
The DNA here is from genome assembly GCF_963264785.1 of Psittacula echo. Lineage (NCBI taxonomy): Eukaryota > Metazoa > Chordata > Aves > Psittaciformes > Psittacidae > Psittacula > Psittacula echo. The sequence goes on along the minus strand of NC_137760.1, from coordinate 3,220,959 downwards.
TGCCCAGCATCCCAGGGAGTAGAGCACGAATGTTTGGCCTCTGCTCCCACAGCCGAAGAGCCAGGGCAAAAAACTGGAGCTGTGCCTCTTCTGCAGAAAGTCAGCTTTGCAACGGTGCCATCCGCATTGCTGTCGCTCCTCCATTTCCCAACTCAAAGTCCATTACAATGGAACCTCTTTGGCACCCATGCTCGGCTGCCCAGCATCCCAGGGATTAGAGCACGAACGTTTGGCCTCTGCTCCCACAGCCGAAGAGCCAGGGCAAAAATCTGGAGCTGTGCCTCTTCTGCAGAAAGTCAGCTTTGCAACGGTGCCATCCGCATTGCTGTCGCTCCTCCATTTCCCAACTCAAAGTCCATTACAATGGAACCTCTTTGGCACCCGTGCTCGGCTGCCCAGCATCCCAGGCAGTAGAGCACGAACGCTTGGCCTCTGCTCCCACAGCCGAAGAGCCAGGGCAAAAAACGTGAGCTGTGCCTCTTCTGCAGAAAGTCAGCTTTGCAACGGTGCCATCCGCATTGCTGTCGCTCCTCCATTTCCCAACTCAAAGTCCATTACAATGGAACCTCTTTGGCACCCGTGCTCGGCTGCCCAGCATCCCAGGCAGTAGTGCACGAACGGTTGGCCTCTGCTCCCACAGCCGAAGAGCCAGGGCAAAAATCTGGAGCTGTGCCTCTTCTGCAGAAAGTCAGCTTTGCAACGGTGCGATCCTCATTGCTGTTGCTCCTCCATTTCCCAACTCAAAGTCCATTACAATGGAACCTTTTTGGCACCCGTGCTCGGCTGCCCAGCATTCCAGGGAGTAGAGCACGAACGGTTGGCCTCTGCTCCCACAGCCGAAGAGCCAGGGCAAAAAACTGGAGCTGTGCCTCTTCTGCAGAAAGTCAGCTTTGCAACGGTGCCATCCGCACCGCTGTCGCTCCTCCATTTCCCAACTCAAAGTCCATTACAATGGAACCTCTTTGGCACCCGTGCTCGGCTGCCCAGCATCCCAGGGAGTAGAGCACGAACGCTTGGCCTCTGCTCCCACAGCCGAAGAGCCAGGGCAAAAAACGTGAGCTGTGCCTCTTCTGCAGAAAGTCAGCTTTGCAACGGTGCCATCCGCATTGTTGTCGCTCCTCCATTTCCCAACTCAAAGTCCATTACAATGGAACCTCTTTGGCACCCGTGCTCGGCTGCCCAGCATCCCAGGCAGTAGAGCACGAACGCTTGGCCTCTGCTCCCACAGCCGAAGAGCCAGGGCAAAAAACGTGAGCTGTGCCTCTTCTGCAGAAAGTCAGCTTTGCAACGGTGCCATCCGCATTGCTGTCGCTCCTCCATTTCCCAACTCAAAGTCCATTACAATGGAACCTCTTTGGCACCCGTGCTCGGCTGCCCAGCATCCCAGGGAGTAGAGCACGAATGTTTGGCCTCTGCTCCCACAGCCGAAGAGCCAGGGCAAAAAACTGGAGCTGTGCCTCTTCTGCAGAAAGTCAGCTTTGCAACGGTGCCTTCTTCATTGCTGTCAATCCTCCATTTCCCAACTCAAAGTCCATTACAATGGAACCTCTTTGGCACCCGTGCTCGGCTGCCCAGCATCCCAGGCAGTAGAGCACGAACGTTTGGCCTCTGCTCCCACAGCCGAAGAGCCAGGGCAAAAAACTGGAGCTGTGCCTCTTCTGCAGAAAGTCAGCTTTGCAACGGTGCCATCCGCATTGCTGTCGCTCCTCCATTTCCCAACTCAAAGTCCATTACAATGGAACCTCTTTGGCACCCGTGCTCGGCTGCCCAGCATCCCAGGGAGTAGAGCACGAATGTTTGGCCTCTGCTCCCACAGCCGAAGAGCCAGGGCAAAAAACTGGAGCTGTGCCTCTTCTGCAGAAAGTCAGCTTTGCAACGGTGCCATCCGCATTGCTGTCGCTCCTCCATTTCCCAACTCAAAGTCCATTACAATGGAACCTCTTTGGCACCCATGCTCGGCTGCCCAGCATCCCAGGGATTAGAGCACGAACGTTTGGCCTCTGCTCCCACAGCCGAAGAGCCAGGGCAAAAATCTGGAGCTGTGCCTCTTCTGCAGAAAGTCAGCTTTGCAACGGTGCCATCCGCATTGCTGTCGCTCCTCCATTTCCCAACTCAAAGTCCATTACAATGGAACCTCTTTGGCACCCGTGCTCGGCTGCCCAGCATCCCAGGCAGTAGAGCACGAACGTTTGGCCTCTGCTCCCACAGCCGAAGAGCCAGGACAAAAATCTGGAGCTGTGCCTCTTCTGCAGAAAGTCAGCTTTGCAACGGTGCCATCCGCATTGCTGTCGCTCCTCCATTTCCCAACTCAAAGTCCATTACAATGGAACCTCTTTGGCACCCGTGCTCGGCTGCCCAGCATCCCAGGGAGTAGAGCACGAACGCTTGGCCTCTGCTCCCACAGCCGAAGAGCCAGGGCAAAAAACGTGAGCTGTGCCTCTTCTGCAGAAAGTCAGCTTTGCAACGGTGCCATCCGCATTGCTGTCGCTCCTCCATTTCCCAACTCAAAGTCCATTACAATGGAACCTCTTTGGCACCCGTGCTCGGCTGCCCAGCATCCCAGGCAGTAGAGCACGAACGGTTGGCCTCTGCTCCGACAGCCGAAGAGCCAGGGCAAAAAACTGGAGCTGTGCCTCTTCTGCAGAAAGTCAGCTTTGCAACGGTGCCATCCGCATTGCTGTCGCTCCTCCATTTCCCAACTCAAAGTCCATTACAATGGAACCTCTTTGGCACCCGTGCTCGGCTGCCCAGCATTCCAGGGAGTAGAGCACGAACGCTTGGCCTCTGCTCCCACAGCCGAAGAGCCAGGGCAAAAAACTGGAGCTGTGCGTCTTCTGCAGAAAGTCAGCTTTGCAACGGTGCCATCCGCATTGCTGTCGCTCCTCCATTTCCCAACTCAAAGTCCATTACAATGGAACCTCTTTGGCACCCGTGCTCGGCTGCCCAGCATCCCAGGCAGTAGAGCACGAACGGTTGGCCTCTGCTCCCACAGACGAAGAGCCAGGGCAAAAAACTGGAGCTGTGCCTCTTCTGCAGAAAGTCAGCTTTGCAACGGTGCCATCCGCATTGCTGTCGCTCCTCCATTTCCCAACTCAAAGTCCATTACAATGGAAACTCTCTGGCACCGTTCTCGACTGCCCAGCATCCCAGGGAGTAGAGTTCGAACGGTTAGCCTCTGCTCCCACAGCCGAAGAGCCAGGGCAAAAAACCTGAGCTGTCCCTCTTCTGCAGAAAGTCAGCTTTGCAACGGTGCCATCCGCATTGCTGTCGCTCCTCCATTTCCCAACTCAAAGTCCATTACAATGGAACCTCTTTGGCACCCGTGCTCGGCTGCCCAGCATCCCAGGGAGTAGAGCACTAACGCTTGGCCTCTACTCCCACAGCCGAAGAGCCAGGGCAAAAAACGTGAGCTGTGCCTCTTCTGCAGAAAGTCAGCTTTGCAACGGTGCCATCCGCATTGCTGTCGCTCCTCCATTTCCCAACTCAAAGTCCATTACAATGGAACCTCTTTGGCACCCGTGCTCGGCTGCCCAGCATCCCAGGCAGTAGAGCACGAACGGTTGGCCTCTGCTCCCACAGCCGAAGAGCCAGGGCAAAAATCTGGAGCTGTGCCTCTTCTGCAGAAAGTCAGCTTTGCAACGGTGCCATCCGCATTGCTGTCGCTCCTCCATTTCCCAACTCAAAGTCCATTACAATGGAACCTCTTTGGCACCCGTGCTCGGCTGCCAAGCATCCCAGGCAGTAGAGCACGAACGGTTGGCCTCTGCTCCCACAGCCGAAGAGCCAGGGCAAAAAACTGGAGCTGTGCCTCTTCTGCAGAAAGTCAGCTTTGCAACGGTGCCATCCGCATTGCTGTCGCTCCTCCATTTCCCAACTCAAAGTCCATTACAATGGAAACTCTCTGTCACCGTGCTCGACTGCCCAGCATCCCAGGGAGTAGAGCACGAACGTTTGGCCTCTGCTCCCACAGCCGAAGAGCCAGGGCAAAAAACTGGAGCTGTGCCTCTTCTGCAGAAAGTCAGCTTTGCAACGGTGCCATCCGCATTGCTGTCGCTCCTCCATTTCCCAACTCAAAGTCCATTACAATGGAACCTCTTTGGCACCCGTGCTCGGCTGCCCAGCATCCCAGGCAGTAGAGCACGAACGGTTGGCCTCTGCTCCCACAGCCGAAGAGCCAGGGCAAAAAACTGGAGCTGTGCCTCTTCTGCAGAAAGTCAGCTTTGCAACGGTGCATTCTCCATTGCTGTCAATCCTCCATTTCCCAACTCAAAGTCCATTACAATGGAACCTCTTTGGCACCCGTGCTCAGCTGCCCAGCATCCCAGGCAGTAGAGCACGAACGTTTGGCCTCTGCTCCCACAGCCGAAGAGCCAGGTCAAAAATCTTGAGCTGTGCCTCTTCTGCAGAAAGTCAGCTTTGCAACGGTGCCATCCGCATTGCTGTCGCTCCTCCATTTCCCAACTCAAAGTCCATTACAATGGAACCTCTTTGGCACCCGTGCTCGGCTGCCCAGCATCCCAGGCAGTAGAGCACGAACGGTTGGCCTCTGCTCCCACAGCCGAAGAGCCAGGACAAAAATCTTGAGCTGTGCCTCTTCTGCAGAAAGTCAGCTTTGCAACGGTGCCATCCGCATTGCTGTCGCTCCTCCATTTCCCAACTCAAAGTCCATTACAATGGAACCTCTTTGGCACCCGTGCTCGGCTGCCCAGCATCCCAGGCAGTAGAGCACGAACGCTTGGCCTCTGCTCCCACAGCCGAAGAGCCAGGGCAAAAAACGTGAGCTGTGCCTCTTCTGCAGAAAGTCAGCTTTGCAACGGTGCCATCCGCATTGCTGTCGCTCCTCCATTTCCCAACTCAAAGTCCATTACAATGGAACCTCTTTGGCACCCGTGCTCGGCTGCCCAGCATCCCAGGCAGTAGAGCACGAACGGTTGGCCTCTGCTCCCACAGCCGAAGAGCCAGGGCAAAAATCTGGAGCTGTGCCTCTTCTGCAGAAAGTCAGCTTTGCAACGGTGCCATCCGCACCGCTGTCGCTCCTCCATTTCCCAACTCAAAGTCCATTACAATGGAACCTCTTTGGCACCCGTGCTCGGCTGCCCAGCATTCCAGGGAGTAGAGCACGAACGCTTGGCCTCTGCTCCCACAGCCGAAGAGCCAGGGCAAAAAACTGGAGCTGTCCCTCTTCTGCAGAAAGTCAGCTTTGCAACGGTGCCATCCGCATTGCTGTCGCTCCTCCATTTCCCAACTCAAAGTCCATTACAATGGAACCTCTTTGGCACCCGTGCTCGGCTGCCCAGCATCCCAGGCAGTAGAGCACGAACGGTTGGCCTCTGCTCCCACAGCCGAAGAGCCAGGGCAAAAAACTGGAGCTGTGCCTCTTCTGCAGAAAGTCAGCTTTGCAACGGTGCCATCCGCATTGCTGTCGCTCCTCCATTTCCCAACTCAAAGTCCATTACAATGGAAACTCTCTGGCACCCGTGCTCGGCTGCCCAGCATCCCAGGGAGTAGAGCACGAACGTTTGGCCTCTTCTCCCACAGCCGAAGAGCCAGGGCAAAAAACCTGAGCTGTCCCTCTTCTGCAGAAAGTCAGCTTTGCAACGGTGCCATCCGCATTGCTGTCGCTCCTCCATTTCCCAACTCAAAGTCCATTACAATGGAACCTCTTTGGCACCCGTGCTCGGCTGCCCAGCATCCCAGGGAGTAGAGCACGAACGCTTGGCCTCTGCTCCCACAGCCGAAGAGCCAGGGCAAAAAACTGGAGCTGTGCCTCTTCTGCAGAAAGTCAGCTTTGCAACGGTGCCATCCGCATTGCTGTTGCTCCTCCATTTCCCAACTCAAAGTCCATTACAATGGAACCTCTTTGGCACCCGTGCTCGGCTGCCCAGCATCCCAGGCAGTAGAGCACGAACGGTTGGCCTCTGCTCCCACAGCCGAAGAGCCAGGGCAAAAAACTGGAGCTGTGCCTCTTCTGCAGAAAGTCAGCTTTGCAACGGTGCCATCCGCATTGCTGTCGCTCCTCCATTTCCCAACTCAAAGTCCATTACAATGGAACCTCTTTGGCACCCGTGCTCGGCTGCCCAGCATCCCAGGGATTAGAGCACGAACGTTTGGCCTCTGCTCCCACAGCCGAAGAGCCAGGGCAAAAATCTGGAGCTGTGCCTCTTCTGCAGAAAGTCAGCTTTGCAACGGTGCCATCCGCATTGCTGTCGCTCCTCCATTTCCCAACTCAAAGTCCATTACAATGGAACCTCTTTGGCACCCGTGCTCGGCTGCCCAGCATCCCAGGCAGTAGAGCACGAACGTTTGGTCTCTGCTCCCACAGCTGAAGAGCCAGGACAAAAATCTGGAGCTGTGCCTCTTCTGCAGAAAGTCAGCTTTGCAACGGTGCCATCCGCATTGCTGTCGCTCCTCCATTTCCCAACTCAAAGTCCATTACAATGGAACCTCTTTGGCACCCGTGCTCGGCTGCCCAGCATTCCAGGGAGTAGAGCACGAACGGTTGGCCTCTGCTCCCACAGCCGAAGAGCCAGGGCAAAAAACTGGAGCTGTGCCTCTTCTGCAGAAAGTCAGCTTTGCAACGGTGCCATCCGCATTGCTGTCGCTCCTCCATTTCCCAACTCAAAGTCCATTACAATGGAAACTCTCTGTCACCGTGCTCGACTGCCCAGCATCCCAGGGAGTAGAGCACGAACGTTTGGCCTCTGCTCCCACAGCCGAAGAGCCAGGGCAAAAAACTGGAGCTGTGCCTCTTCTGCAGAAAGTCAGCTTTGCAACGGTGCCATCCGCATTGCTGTTGCTCCTCCATTTCCCAACTCAAACTCCATTACAATGGAACCTCTTTGGCACCCGTGCTCGGCTGCCCAGCATCCCAGGGAGTAGAGCACGAACGTTTGGCCTCTGCTCCCACAGCCGAAGAGCCAGGGCAAAAAACCTGAGCTGTCCCTCTTCTGCAGAAAGTCAGCTTTGCAACGGTGCCATCCGCATTGCTGTCGCTCCTCCATTTCCCAACTCAAAGTCCATTACAATGGAACCTCTTTGGCACCCGTGCTCGGCTGCCCAGCATCCCAGGCAGTAGAGCACGAACGTTTGGCCTCTGCTCCCACAGCCGAAGAGCCAGGGCAAAAAACTGGAGCTGTGCCTCTTCTGCAGAAAGTCAGCTTTGCAACGGTGCCATCCGCATTGCTGTCGCTCCTCCATTTCCCAACTCAAAGTCCATTACAATGGAACCTCTTTGGCACCCGTGCTCGGCTGCCCAGCATCCCAGGGAGTAGAGCACGAACGCTTGGCCTCTGCTCCCACAGCCGAAGAGCCAGGGCAAAAAACGTGAGCTGTGCCTCTTCTGCAGAAAGTCAGCTTTGCAACGGTGCCATCCGCATTGCTGTCGCTCCTCCATTTCCCAACTCAAAGTCCATTACAATGGAACCTCTTTGGCACCCGTGCTCGGCTGCCCAGCATCCCAGGGAGTAGAGCACGAACGTTTGGCCTCTGCTCCCACAGCCGAAGAGCCAGTGCAAAAATCTGGAGCTGTGCCTCTTCTGCAGAAAGTCAGCTTTGCAACGGTGCCATCCGCACCGCTGTCGCTCCTCCATTTCCCAACTCAAAGTCCATTACAATGGAACCTCTTTGGCACCCGTGCTCGGCTGCCCAGCATTCCAGGGAGTAGAGCACGAACGTTTGGCCTCTGCTCCCACAGCCGAAGAGCCAGGGCAAAAAACTGGAGCTGTCCCTCTTCTGCAGAAAGTCAGCTTTGCAACGGTGCCATCCGCATTGCTGTCGCTCCTCCATTTCCCAACTCAAAGTCCATTACAATGGAACCTCTTTGGCACCCGTGCTCGGCTGCCCAGCATCCCAGGCAGTAGAGCACGAACGGTTGGCCTCTGCTCCCACAGCCGAAGAGCCAGGGCAAAAAACTGGAGCTGTGCCTCTTCTGCAGAAAGTCAGCTTTGCAACGGTGCCATCCGCATTGCTGTCGCTCCTCCATTTCCCAACTCAAAGTCCATTACAATGGAAACTCTCTGGCACCGTTCTCGACTGCCCAGCATCCCAGGGAGTAGAGCACGAACGTTTGGCCTCTGCTCCCACAGCCGAAGAGCCAGGGCAAAAAACGTGAGCTGTGCCTCTTCTGCAGAAAGTCAGCTTTGCAACGGTGCCATCCGCATTGCTGTCGCTCCTCCATTTCCCAACTCAAACTCCATTACAATGGAACCTCTTTGGCACCCGTGCTCGGCTGCCCAGCATTCCAGGGAGTAGAGCACGAACGCTTGGCCTCTGCTCCCACAGCCGAAGAGCCAGGGCAAAAAACGTGAGCTGTGCCTCTTCTGCAGAAAGTCAGCTTTGCAACGGTGCCATCCGCACCGCTGTCGCTCCTCCATTTCCCAACTCAAAGTCCATTACAAGGGAACCTCTTTGGCACCCGTGCTCGGCTGCCCAGCATCCCAGGGAGTAGAGCACGAACGTTTGGCCTCTGCTCCCACAGCCGAAGAGCCAGGGCAAAAAATTGGAGCTGTGCCTCTTCTGCAGAAAGTCAGCTTTGCAACGGTGCCATCCGCATTGCTGTCGCTCCTCCATTTCCCAACTCAAATTCCATTACAATGGAAACTCTCTGGCACCCGTGCTCGGCTGCCCAGCATCCCAGGGAGTAGAGCACGAACGTTTGGCCTCTGCTCCCACAGCCGAAGAGCCAGGGCAAAAAACCTGAGCTGTCCCTCTTCTGCAGAAAGTCAGCTTTGCAACGGTGCCATCCGCATTGCTGTCGCTCCTCCATTTCCCAACTCAAAGTCCATTACAATGGAACCTCTTTGGCACCCGTGCTCGGCTGCCCAGCATCCCAGGCAGTAGAGCACGAACGGTTGGCCTCTGCTCCCACAGCCGAAGAGCCAGGGCAAAAAACTGGAGCTGTGCCTCTTCTGCAGAAAGTCAGCTTTGCAACGGTGCCATCCGCATTGCTGTCGCTCCTCCATTTCCCAACTCAAAGTCCATTACAATGGAACCTCTTTGGCACCCGTGCTCGGCTGCCCAGCATCCCAGGGAGTAGAGCACGAACGCTTGGCCTCTGCTCCCACAGCCGAAGAGCCAGGGCAAAAAACTGGAGCTGTGCCTCTTCTGCAGAAAGTCAGCTTTGCAACGGTGCCATCCGCATTGCTGTTGCTCCTCCATTTCCCAACTCAAAGTCCATTACAATGGAACCTCTTTGGCACCCGTGCTCGGCTGCCCAGCATCCCAGGCAGTAGAGCACGAACGGTTGGCCTCTGCTCCCACAGCCGAAGAGCCAGGGCAAAAAACTGGAGCTGTGCCTCTTCTGCAGAAAGTCAGCTTTGCAACGGTGCCATCCGCATTGCTGTCGCTCCTCCATTTCCCAACTCAAAGTCCATTACAATGGAAACTCTTTGGCACCCGTGCTCGACTGCCCAGCATCCCAGGCAGTAGAGCACGAACGTTTGGCCTCTGCTCCCACAGCCGAAGAGCCAGGGCAAAAAACGTGAGCTGTGCCTCTTCTGCAGAAAGTCAGCTTTGCAACGGTGCCATCCGCATTGCTGTCGCTCCTCCATTTCCCAACTCAAAGTCCATTACAATGGAACCTCTTTGGCAACCGTGCTTGGCTGCCCAGCATCCCAGGCAGTAGAGCACGAACGGTTGGCCTCTGCTCCCACAGCTGAAGAGCCAGGGCAAAAAACTGGAGCTCTGCCTCTTCTGCAGAAAGTCAGCTTTGCAACGGTGCCTTCTCCATTGCTGTCAATCCTCCATTTCCCAACTCAAAGTCCATTACAATGGAACCTCTTTGGCACCCGTGCTCGGCTGCCCAGCATCCCAGGCAGTAGAGCACGAACGTTTGGCCTCTGCTCCCACAGCCGAAGAGCCAGGACAAAAATCTTGAGCTGTGCCTCTTCTGCAGAAAGTCAGCTTTGCAACGGTGCCATCCGCATTGCTGTCGCTCCTCCATTTCCCAACTCAAAGTCCATTACAATGGAACCTCTTTGGCACCCGTGCTCGGCTGCCCAGCATCCCAGGCAGTAGAGCACGAACGGTTGGCCTCTGCTCCCACAGACGAAGAGCCAGGGCAAAAAACGTGAGCTGTGCCTCTTCTGCAGAAAGTCAGCTTTGCAACGGTGCCATCCGCATTCCTCTCGCTCCTCCATTTCCCAACTCAAAGTCCATTACAATGGAACCTCTTTGGCGCCCGTGCTCGGCTGCCCAGCATCCCAGGCAGTAGAGCACGAACGGTTGGCCTCTGCTCCCACAGCCGAAGAGCCAGGGCAAAAATCTGGAGCTGTGCCTCTTCTGCAGAAAGTCAGCTTTGCAACGGTGCCATCCGCACCGCTGTCGCTCCTCCATTTCCCAACTCAAAGTCCATTACAATGGAACCTCTTTGGCACCCGTGCTCGGCTGCCCAGCATTCCAGGGAGTAGAGCACGAACGCTTGGCCTCTGCTCCCACAGCCGAAGAGCCAGGGCAAAAAACTGGAGCTGTCCCTCTTCTGCATAAAGTCAGCTTTGCAACGGTGCCATCCGCATTGCTGTCGCTCCTCCATTTCCCAACTCAAAGTCCATTACAATGGAACCTCTTTGGCACCCGTGATCGGCTGCCCAGCATCCCAGGCAGTAGAGCACGAACGGTTGGCCTCTGCTCCCACAGCCGAAGAGCCAGGGCAAAAAACTGGAGCTGTGCCTCTTCTGCAGAAAGTCAGCTTTGCAACGGTGCCATCCGCATTGCTGTCGCTCCTCCATTTCCCAACTCAAAGTCCATTACAATGGAAACTCTCTGGCACCGTTCTCGACTGCCCAGCATCCCAGGGAGTAGAGCACGAACATTTGGCCTCTGCTCCCACAGCCGAAGAGCCAGGGCAAACAACCTGAGCTGTCCCTCTTCTGCAGAAAGTCAGCTTTGCAACGGTGCCATCCGCATTGCTGTCGCTCCTCCATTTCCCAACTCAAACTCCATTACAATGGAACCTCTTTGGCACCCGTGCTCGGCTGCCCAGCATCCCAGGGAGTAGAGCACGAACGCTTGGCCTCTGCTCCCACAGCCGAAGAGCCAGGGCAAAAAACTCACGCTGTGCCTCTTCTGCAGAAAGTCAGCTTTGCAACGGTGCCATCCGCATTGCTGTCGCTCCTCCATTTCCCAACTCAAAGTCCATTACAAGGGAAACTCTTTGGCACCCGTGCTCGGCTGCCCAGCATCCCAGGCAGTAGAGCACGAACGGTTGGCCTCTGCTCCCACAGCCGAAGAGCCAGGGCAAAAAACTGGAGCTGTGCCTCTTCTGCAGAAAGTCAGCTTTGCAACGGTGCCATCCGCATTGCTGTCGCTCCTCCATTTCCCAACTCAAAGTCCATTACAATGGAAACTCTCTGGCACCGTTCTCGACTGCCCAGCATCCCAGGCAGTAGAGCACGAACGGTTGGCCTCTGCTCCCACAGCCGAAGAGCCAGGGCAAAAAACTGGAGCTGTGCCTCTTCTGCAGAAAGTCAGCTTTGCAACGGTGCCATCCGCATTGCTGTCGCTCCTCCATTTCCCAACTCAAAGTCCATTACAATGGAACCTCTTTGGCAACCGTGCTCGGCTGCCCAGCATCCCAGGCAGTAGAGCACGAACGGTTGGCCTCTGCTCCCACAGCCGAAGAGCCAGGGCAAAAAACTGGAGCTCTGCCTCTTCTGCAGAAAGTCAGCTTTGCAACGGTGCCTTCTCCATTGCTGTCAATCCTCCATTTCCCAACTCAAAGTCCATTACAATGGAACCTCTTTGGCACCCGTGCTCGGCTGCCCAGCATCCCAGGCAGTAGAGCACGAACGGTTGGCCTCTGCTCCCACAGCCGAAGAGCCAGGGCAAAAAACTTGAGCTGTGCCTCTTCTGCAGAAAGTCAGCTTTGCAACGGTGCCATCCGCATTGCTGTCGCTCCTCCATTTCCCAACTCAAAGTCCATTACAATGGAACCTCTTTGGCACCCTTGCTTGGATGCCCAGCATCCCAGGAAGTAGTACAAGAACGTTTGGCCTCTGCTCCCACAGCCGAAGAGCCAGGGCAAAAAACTGGAGCTGTGCCTCTTCTGCAGAAAGTCAGCTTTGCAACGGTGCCATCCGCATTGCTGTCGCTCCTCCATTTCCCAACTCAAAGTCCATTACAATGGAACCTCTTTGGCACCCGTGCTCGGCTGCCCAGCATCCCAGGCAGTAGAGCACGAACGGTTGGCCTCTGCTCCCACAGCCGAAGAGCCAGGGCAAAAATCTGGAGCTGTGCCTCTTCTGCAGAAAGTCAGCTTTGCAACGGTGCCATCCGCATTGCTGTCGCTCCTCCATTTCCCAACTCAAAGTCCATTACAATGGAACCTCTTTGGCAACCGTGCTGGGCTGCCCAGCATCCCAGGGAGTAGAGCACGAACGCTTGGCCTCTGCACCCACAGCCGAAGAGCCAGGGCAAAAAACTGGAGCTGTGCCTCTTCTGCAGAAAGTCAGCTTTGCAACGGTGCCATCCGCATTGCTGTCGCTCCTCCATTTCCCAACTCAAAGTCCATTACAATGGAACCTCTTTGGCACCCGTGCTCGGCTGCCCAGCATCCCAGGCAGTAGAGCACGAACGGTTGGCCTCTGCTCCCACAGCCGAAGAGCCAGGGCAAAAAACTGGAGCTGTGCCTCTTCTGCAGAAAGTCAGCTTTGCAACGGTGCCATCCGCATTGCTGTTGCTCCTCCATTTCCCAACTCAAAGTCCATTACAATGGAACCTCTTTGGCACCCGTGCTCGGCTGCCCAGCATCCCAGGCAGTAGAGCACGAACGGTTGGCCTCTGCTCCCACAGCAGAAGAGCCAGGGCAAAAAACTTGAGCTCTGCCTCTTCTGCAGAAAGTCAGCTTTGCAACGGTGCCATCCGCATTGCTGTCGCTCCTCCATTTCCCAACTCAAAGTCCATTACAATGGAAACTCTTTGGCACCCGTGCTCGACTGCCCAGCATCCCAGGCAGTAGAGCACGAACGTTTGGCCTCTGCTCCCACAGCCGAAGAGCCAGGGCAAAAAACGTGAGCTGTGCCTCTTCTGCAGAAAGTCAGCTTTGCAACGGTGCCATCCGCATTGCTGTCGCTCCTCCATTTCCCAACTCAAAGTCCATTACAATGGAACCTCTTTGGCACCCGTGATCGGCTGCCCAGCATCCCAGGCAGTAGAGCACGAACGGTTGGCCTCTGCTCCCACAGCTGAAGAGCCAGGGCAAAAAACTGGAGCTCTGCCTCTTCTGCAGAAAGTCAGCTTTGCAACGGTGCCTTCTCCATTGCTGTCAATCCTCCATTTCCCAACTCAAAGTCCATTACAATGGAACCTCTTTGGCACCCGTGCTCGGCTGCCCAGCATCCCAGGCAGTAGAGCACGAACGTTTGGCCTCTGCTCCCACAGCCGAAGAGCCAGGGCAAAAATCTTGAGCTGTGCCTCTTCTGCAGAAAGTCAGCTTTGCAACGGTGCCATCCGCATTGCTGTCGCTCCTCCATTTCCCAACTCAAAGTCCATTACAATGGAACCTCTTTGGCACCCGTGCTCGGCTGCCCAGCATCCCAGGCAGTAGAGCACGAACGGTTGGCCTCTGCTCCCACAGACGAAGAGCCAGGGCAAAAAACTGGAGCTGTGCCTCTTCTGCAGAAAGTCAGCTTTGCAACGGTGCCATCCGCATTGCTGTCGCTCCTCCATTTCCCAACTCAAAGTCCATTACAATGGAACCTCTTTGGCACCCGTGCTCGGCTGCCCAGCATCCCAGGGAGTAGAGCACGAATGCATGGCCTCTGCTCCCACAGCCGAAGAGCCAGGGCAAAAAACGTGAGCTGTGCCTCTTCTGCAGAAAGTCAGCTTTGCAACGGTGCCATCCGCATTCCTCTCGCTCCTCCATTTCCCAACTCAAAGTCCATTACAATGGAACCTCTTTGGCACCCGTGCTCGGCTGCCCAGCATCCCAGGCAGTAGAGCACGAACGGTTGGCCTCTGCTCCCACAGCCAAAGAGCCAGGGCAAAAATCTGGAGCTGTGCCTCTTCTGCAGAAAGTCAGCTTTGCAACGGTGCCATCCGCACCGCTGTCGCTCCTCCATTTCCCAACTCAAAGTCCATTACAATGGAACCTCTTTGGCACCCGTGCTCGGCTGCCCAGCATTCCAGGGAGTAGAGCACGAACGCTTGGCCTCTGCTCCCACAGCCGAAGAGCCAGGGCAAAAAACTGGAGCTGTCCCTCTTCTGCAGAAAGTCAGCTTTGCAACGGTGCCATCCGCATTGCTGTCGCTCCTCCATTTCCCAACTCAAAGTCCATTACAATGGAACCTCTTTGGCACCCGTGCTCGGCTGCCCAGCATCCCAGGGAGTAGAGCACGAACGGTTGGCCTCTGCTCCCACAGCCGAAGAGCCAGGGCAAAAAACTGGAGCTGTGCCTCTTCTGCAGAAAGTCAGCTTTGCAACGGTGCCATCCGCATTGCTGTCGCTCCTCCATTTCCCAACTCAAAGTCCATTACAATGGAACCTCTTTGGCACCCTTGCTTGGATGCCCAGCATCCCAGGAAGTAGTACAAGAACGTTTGGCCTCTGCTCCCACAGCCGAAGAGCCAGGGCAAAAAACTGGAGCTGTGCCTCTTCTGCAGAAAGTCAGCTTTGCAACGGTGCCATCCGCATTGCTGTCGCTCCTCCATTTCCCAACTCAAAGTCCATTACAATGGAACCTCTTTGGCACCCGTGCTCGGCTGCCCAGCATCCCAGGCAGTAGAGCACGAACGGTTGGCCTCTGCTCCCACAGCCGAAGAGCCAGGGCAAAAATCTGGAGCTGTGCCTCTTCTGCAGAAAGTCAGCTTTGCAACGGTGCCATCCGCATTGCTGTCGCTCCTCCATTTCCCAACTCAAAGTCCATTACAATGGAACCTCTTTGGCAACCGTGCTCGGCTGCCCAGCATCCCAGGGAGTAGAGCACGAACGCTTGGCTTCTGCACCCACAGACGAAGAGCCAGGGCAAAAAACTCACGCTGTGCCTCTTCTGCAGAAAGTCAGCTTTGCAACGGTGCCATCCGCATTGCTGTCGCTCCTCCATTTCCCAACTCAAAGTCCATTACAATGGAACCTCTTTGGCACCCGTGCTCGGCTGCCCAGCATCCCAGGCAGTAGAGCACGAACGGTTGGCCTCTGCTCCCACAGCCGAAGAGCCAGGGCAAAAAACTGGAGCTGTGCCTCTTCTGCAGAAAGTCAGCTTTGCAACGGTGCCATCCGCATTGCTGTTGCTCCTCCATTTCCCAACTCAAAGTCCATTACAATGGAACCTCTTTGGCACCCGTGCTCGGCTGCCCAGCATCCCAGGCAGTAGAGCACGAACGGTTGGCCTCTGCTCCCACAGCAGAAGAGCCAGGGCAAAAAACTTGAGCTCTGCCTCTTCTGCAGAAAGTCAGCTTTGCAACGGTGCCATCCGCATTGCTGTCGCTCCTCCATTTCCCAACTCAAAGTCCATTACAATGGAAACTCTTTGGCACCCGTGCTCGACTGCCCAGCATCCCAGGGAGTAGAGCACGAACGTTTGGCCTCTGCTCCCACAGCCGAAGAGCCAGGGCAAAAAACGTGAGCTGTGCCTCTTCTGCAGAAAGTCAGCTTTGCAACGGTGCCATCCGCATTGCTGTCGCTCCTCCATTTCCCAACTCAAAGTCCATTACAATGGAACCTCTTTGGCAACCGTGCTTGGCTGCCCAGCATCCCAGGCAGTAGAGCACGAACTGTTGGCCTCTGCTCCCACAGCTGAAGAGCCAGGGCAAAAAACTGGAGCTCTGCCTCTTCTGCAGAAAGTCAGCTTTGCAACGGTGCCTTCTCCATTGCTGTCAATCCTCCATTTCCCAACTCAAAGTCCATTACAATGGAACCTCTTTGGCACCCGTGCTCGGCTGCCCAGCATCCCAGGCAGTAGAGCACGAACGTTTGGCCTCTGCTCCCACAGCCGAAGAGCCAGGGCAAAAAACTTGAGCTGTGCCTCTTCTGCAGAAAGTCAGCTTTGCAACGGTGCCATCCGCATTGCTGTTGCTCCTCCATTTCCCAACTCAAAGTCCATTACAATGGAACCTCTTTGGCACCCGTGCTCGGCTGCCCAGCATCCCAGGAAGTAGTGCAAGAACGTTTGGCCTCTGCTCCCACAGACGAAGAGCCAGGGCAAAAAACGTGAGCTGTGCCTCTTCTGCAGAAAGTCAGCTTTGCAACGGTGCCATCCTCATTGCTGTCGCTCCTCCATTTCCCAACTCAAAGTCCATTACAATGGAAGCTCTTTGGCACCCGTGCTCGGCTGCCCAGCATCCCAGGGAGTAGAGCACGAATGTCTGGCCTCTGCTCCCACAGCCGAAGAGCCAGGGCAAAAAACGTGAGCTGTGCCTCTTCTGCAGAAAGTCAGCTTTGCAACGGTGCCATCCGCATTGCTGTCGCTCCTCCATTTCCCAACTCAAAGTCCATTACAATGGAACCTCTTTGGCACCCGTGCTCGGCTGCCCAGCATCCCAGGGAGTAGAGCACGAACGGTTGGCCTCTGCTCCCACAGCCGAAGACCAGGGCAAAAAACTCAAGCTGTGCCTCTTCTGCAGAAAGTCAGCTTTGCAACGGTGCCATCCGCATTGCTGTCGCTTCTCCATTTCCCAACTCAAAGTCCATTACAATGGAAGCTCTTTGGCACCCGTGCTCGGCTGCCCAGCATCCCAGGCAGTAGAGCACGAACGGTTGGCCTCTGCTCCCACAGCTGAAGAGCCAGGGCAAAAAACTGGAGCTGGGCCTCTTCTGCAGAAAGTCAGCTTTGCAACGGTGCCATCCGCATTGCTGTCGCTCCTCCATTTCCCAACTCAAAGTCCATTACAATGGAAACTCTCTGGCACCGTTCTCGACTGCCCAGCATCCCAGGGAGTAGAGCACGAACGCTTGGCCTCTGCTCCCACAGCCGAAGAGCCAGGGCAAAAAACTGGAGCTGTGCCTCTTCTGCAGAAAGTCAGCTTTGCAACGGTGCCATCCGCATTGCTGTCGCTCCTCCATTTCCCAACTCAAAGTCCATTACAATGGAACCTCTTGGGCACCCGTGCTCGGCTGCCCAGCATCCCAGGCAGTAGAGCACGAACGGTTGGCCTCTGCTCCCACAGCCGAAGAGCCAGGGCAAAAAACTGGAGCTGTGCCTCTTCTGCAGAAAGTCAGCTTTGCAACGGTGCCATCCGCATTGCTGTCGCTTCTCCATTTCCCAACTCAAAGTCCATTACAATGGAAACTCTCTGGCACCGTTCTCGACTGCCCAGCATCCCAGGCAGTAGAGCACGAACGGTTGGCCTCTGCTCCCACAGCCGAAGAGCCAGGGCAAAAAACTGGAGCTGTGCCTCTTCTGCAGAAAGTCAGCTTTGCAACGGTGCCTTCTCCATTGCTGTCAATCCTCCATTTCCCAACTCAAAGTCCATTACAATGGAACCTCTTTGGCACCCGTGCTCGGCTGCCCAGCATCCCAGGCAGTAGAGCACGAACGTTTGGCCTCTGCTCCCACAGCCGAAGAGCCAGGGAAAAAACTTGAGCTGTGCCTCCTCTGCAGAAAGTCAGCTTTGCAACGGTGCCATCCGCATTGCTGTTGCTCCTCCATTTCCCAACTCAAAGTCCATTACAATGGAACCTCTTCGGCACCCGTGCTCGGCTGCCCAGCATCCCAGGAAGTAGTGCAAGAACGTTTGGCCTCTGCTCCCACAGCCGAAGAGCCAGGGCAAAAAATTGGAGCTGTGCCTCTTCTGCAGAAAGTCAGCTTTGCAACGGTGCCATCCGCATTGCTGTCGCTCCTCCATTTCCCAACTCAAAGTCCATTACAATGGAACCTCTTTGGCACCCGTGCTCGGCTGCCCAGCATCCCAGGCAGTAGAGCACGAATGTCTGGCATCTGCTCCCACAGCCGAAGAGCCAGGGCAAAAAACGTGAGCTGTGCCTCTTCTGCAGAAAGTCAGCTTTGCAACGGTGCCATCCGCATTGCTGTCGCTCCTCCATTTCCCAACTCAAAGTCCATTACAATGGAAGCTCTTTGGCACCCGTGCTCGGCTGCCCAGCATCCCAGGCAGTAGAGCACGAACGTTTGGCCTCTGCTCCCACAGCCGAAGAGCCAGGGCAAAAATCTGGAGCTGTGCCTCTTCTGCAGAAAGTCAGCTTTGCAACGGTGCCATCCGCATTGCTGTCGCTTCTCCATTTCCCAACTCAAAGTCCATTACAATGGAACCTCTTTGGCACCCGTGCTCGGCTCCCCAGCATCCCAGGCAGTAGAGCACGAACGGTTGGCCTCTGCTCCCACAGCCGAAGAGCCAGGGCAAAAATCTGGAGCTGTGCCTCTTCTGCAGAAAGTCAGCTTTGCAACGGTGCCATCCGCATTGCTGTCGCTCCTCCATTTCCCAACTCAAAGTCCATTACAATGGAACCTCTCTGGCACCGTGCTCAGCTGCCCAGCATCCCAGGGAGTAGAGCACGAACGCTTGGCCTCTGCTCCCACAGCCGAAGAGCCAGGGCAAAAAACGTGAGCTGTGCCTCTTCTGCAGAAAGTCAGCTTTGCAACGGTGCCATCCGCATTCCTCTCGCTCCTCCATTTCCCAACTCAAAGTCCATTACAATGGAAACTCTCTGGCACCGTTCTCGACTGCCCAGCATCCCAGGGAGTAGAGCACGAACGGTTGGCCTCTGCTCCCACAGCCGAAGAGCCAGGGCAAAAAACGTGAGCTGTGCCTCTTCTGCAGAAAGTCAGCTTTGCAACGGTGCCATCCGCACCGCTGTCGCTCCTCCATTTCCCAACTCAAAGTCCATTACAATGGAACCTCTTTGGCACCCGTGCTCGGCTGCATAGCATCCCAGGCAGTAGAGCACGAACGGTTGGCCTCTGCTCCCACAGCCGAAGAGCCAGGGCAAAAATCTGGAGCTGTGCCTCTTCTGCAGAAAGTCAGCTTTGCAACGGTGCCATCCGCATTGCTGTCGCTCCTCCATTTCCCAACTCAAAGTCCATTACAATGGAACCTCTTTGGCACCCGTGCTCGGCTGCCCAGCATTCCAGGGAGTAGAGCAGGAACGCTTGGCCTCTGCTCCCACAGCCGAAGAGCCAGGGCAAAAAACTGGAGCTGTGCCTCTTCTGCAGAAAGTCAGCTTTGCAACGGTGCCATCCGCATTGCTGTCGCTCCTCCATTTCCCAACTCAAAGTCCATTACAATGGAACCTCTTGGGCACCCGTGCTCGGCTGCCCAGCATCCCAGGCAGTAGAGCACGAACGGTTGGCCTCTGCTCCCACAGCCGAAGAGCCAGGGCAAAAAACTGGAGCTCTGCCTCTTCTGCAGAAAGTCAGCTTTGCAACGGTGCCATCCGCATTGCTGTCGCTCCTCCATTTCCCAACTCAAAGTCCATTACCATGGAAACTCTCTGGCACCGTTCTCGACTGCCCAGCATCCCAGGGAGTAGAGCACGAACGGTTGGCCTCTGCTCCCACAGCCGAAGAGCCAGGGCAAAAAACTGGAGCTGTGCCTCTTCTGCAGAAAGTCAGCTTTGCAACGGTGCCTTCTCCATTGCTGTCAATCCTCCATTTCCCAACTCAAAGTCCATTACAATGGAACCTCTTTGGCACCCGTGCTCGGCTGCCCAGCATCCCAGGGAGTAGAGCACGAACGTTTGGCCTCTGCTCCCACAGCCGAAGAGCCAGGGAAAAAACTTGAGCTGTGCCTCCTCTGCAGAAAGTCAGCTTTGCAACGGTGCCATCCGCATTGCTGTTGCTCCTCCATTTCCCAACTCAAAGTCCATTACAATGGAACCTCTTCGGCACCCGTGCTCGGCTGCCCAGCATCCCAGGAAGTAGTGCAAGAACGTTTGGCCTCTGCTCCCACAGCCGAAGAGCCAGGGCAAAAAATTGGAGCTGTGCCTCTTCTGCAGAAAGTCAGCTTTGCAACGGTGCCATCCGCACCGCTGTCGCTCCTCCATTTCCCAACTCAAAGTCCATTACAATGGAACCTCTTTGGCACCCGTGCTCGGCTGCCCAGCATCCCAGGCAGTAGAGCACGAATGTCTGGCCTCTGCTCCCACAGCCGAAGAGCCAGGGCAAAAAACTGGAGCTGTGCCTCTTCTGCAGAAAGTCAGCTTTGCAACGGTGCCATCCGCATTGCTGTCGCTCCTCCATTTCCCAACTCAAAGTCCATTACAATGGAAGCTCTTTGGCACCCGTGATCGGCTGCCCAGCATCCCAGGCAGTAGAGCACGAACGTTTGGCCTCTGCTCCCACAGCCGAAGAGCCAGGGCAAAAATCTGGAGCTGTGCCTCTTCTGCAGAAAGTCAGCTTTGCAACGGTGCCATCCGCATT
Source organism: Psittacula echo (assembly GCF_963264785.1). Lineage (NCBI taxonomy): Eukaryota > Metazoa > Chordata > Aves > Psittaciformes > Psittacidae > Psittacula > Psittacula echo. Next base: position 3,200,657 of record NC_137760.1, on the reverse strand, counting down.
GCTGTCGCTTCTCCATTTCCCAACTCAAAGTCCATTACAATGGAACCTCTTTGGCACCCGTGCTCGGCTCCCCAGCATCCCAGGGAGTAGAGCACGAACGGTTGGCCTCTGCTCCCACAGCCGAAGAGCCAGGGCAAAAATCTGGAGCTGTGCCTCTTCTGCAGAAAGTCAGCTTTGCAACGGTGCCATCCGCATTGCTGTCGCTCCTCCATTTCCCAACTCAAAGTCCATTACAATGGAACCTCTTTGGCACCCGTGCTCGGCTGCCCAGCATCCCAGGCAGTAGAGCACGAACGCTTGGCCTCTGCTCCCACAGCCGAAGAGCCAGGGCAAAAAACGTGAGCTGTGCCTCTTCTGCAGACAGTCAGCTTTGCAACGGTGCCATCCGCATTGCTGTCGCTCCTCCATTTCCCAACTCAAAGTCCATTACAATGGAACCTCTTTGGCACCCGTGCTCGGCTGCCCAGCATCCCAGGCAGTAGAGCACGAACGGTTGGCCTCTGCTCCCACAGCCGAAGAGCCAGGGCAAAAAACTGGAGCTGTGCCTCTTCTGCAGAAAGTCAGCTTTGCAACGGTGCCATCCGCATTGCTGTCGCTCCTCCATTTCCCAACTCAAAGTCCATTACAATGGAAACTCTCTGGCACCGTTCTCGACTGCCCAGCATCCCAGGGAGTAGAGCACGAACGGTTGGCCTCTGCTCCCACAGCCGAAGAGCCAGGGCAAAAAACCTGAGCTGTGCCTCTTCTGCAGAAAGTCAGCTTTGCAACGGTGCCATCCTCATTGCTGTCGCTCCTCCATTTCCCAACTCAAAGTCCATTACAATGGAACCTCTTTGGCACCCGTGCTCGGCTGCCCAGCATCCCAGGGAGTAGAGCACGAACGTTTGGCCTCTGCTCCCACAGCCGAAGAGCCAGGGCAAAAAACTGGAGCTGTGCCTCTTCTGCAGAAAGTCAGCTTTGCAACGGTGCCATCCGCATTGCTGTCGCTCCTCCATTTCCCAACTCAAAGTCCATTACAATGGAACCTCTTTGGCACCCGTGCTCGGCTGCCCAGCATTCCAGGGAGTAGAGCACGAACGCTTGGCCTCTGCTCCCACAGTCGAAGAGCCAGGGCAAAAAACTGGAGCTGTGCCTCTTCTGCAGAAAGTCAGCTTTGCAACGGTGCCATCCGCACCGCTGTCGCTCCTCCATTTCCCAACTCAAAGTCCATTACAATGGAACCTCTTTGGCACCCGTGCTCGGCTGCCCAGCATCCCAGGCAGTAGAGCACGAACGTTTGGCCTCTGCTCCCACAGCCGAAGAGCCAGGACAAAAATCTTGAGCTGTGCCTCTTCTGCAGAAAGTCAGCTTTGCAACGGTGCCATCCGCATTGCTGTCGCTCCTCCATTTCCCAACTCAAAGTCCATTACAATGGAAACTCTCTGGCACCGTTCTCGACTGCCCAGCATCCCAGGGAGTAGAGCACGAACGGTTGGCCTCTGCTCCCACAGCCGAAGAGCCAGGGCAAAAAACCTGAGCTGTGCCTCTTCTGCAGAAAGTCAGCTTTGCAACGGTCCCATCCGCATTGCTGTCGCTCCTCCATTTCCCAACTCAAAGTCCATTACAATGGAACCTCTTTGGCAACCGTGCTCGGCTGCCCAGCATCCCAGGCAGTAGAGCACGAACGGTTGGCCTCTGCTCCCACAGCCGAAGAGCCAGGGCAAAAAACTGGAGCTGTGCCTCTTCTGCAGAAAGTCAGCTTTGCAACGGTGCCATCCGCATTGCTGTCGCTCCTCCATTTCCCAACTCAAAGTCCATTACAATGGAACCTCTTTGGCACCCGTGCTCGGCTGCCCAGCATCCCAGGCAGTAGAGCACGAACGTTTGGCCTCTGCTCCCACAGCCGAAGAGCCAGGGCAAAAAACTGGAGCTCTGCCTCTTCTGCAGAAAGTCAGCTTTGCAACGGTGCCTTCTCCATTGCTGTCAATCCTCCATTTCCCAACTCAAAGTCCATTACAATGGAACCTCTTTGGCACCCGTGCTCGGCTGCCCAGCATCCCAGGCAGTAGAGCACGAACGGTTGGGCTCTGCTCCCACAGCCGAAGAGCCAGGGCAAAAAACTGGAGCTGTGCCTCTTCTGCAGAAAGTCAGCTTTGCAACGGTGCCTTCTCCATTGCTGTCAATCCTCCATTTCCCAACTCAAAGTCCATTACAATGGAACCTCTTTGGCACCCGTGCTCGGCTGCCCAGCATCCCAGGGAGTAGAGCACGAACGTTTGGCCTCTGCTCCCACAGCCGAAGAGCCAGGGAAAAAACGTGAGCTGTGCCTCTTCTGCAGAAAGTCAGCTTTGCAACGGTGCCATCCGCATTGCTGTCAATCCTCCATTTCCCAACTCAAAGTCCATTACAATGGAACCTCTTCGGCACCCGTGCTCGGCTGCCCAGCATCCCAGGAAGTAGTGCAAGAACGTTTGGCCTCTGCTCCCACAGCCGAAGAGCCAGGGCAAAAAATTGGAGCTGTGCCTCTTCTGCAGAAAGTCAGCTTTGCAACGGTGCCATCCGCATTGCTGTCGCTCCTCCATTTCCCAACTCAAAGTCCATTACAATGGAACCTCTTTGGCACCCGTGCTCGGCTGCCCAGCATCCCAGGGAGTAGAGCACGAATGTCTGGCCTCTGCTCCCACAGCCGAAGAGCCAGGGCAAAAATCTGGAGCTGTGCCTCTTCTGCAGAAAGTCAGCTTTGCAACGGTGCCATCCGCATTGCTGTCGCTCCTCCATTTCCCAACTCAAAGTCCATTACAATGGAACCTCTTTGGCACCCGTGCTCGGCTGCCCAGCATCCCAGGGAGTAGAGCACGAACGGTTGGCCTCTGCTCCCACAGCCGAAGAGCCAGGGCAAAAATCTGGAGCTGTGCCTCTTCTGCAGAAAGTCAGCTTTGCAACGGTGCCATCCGCATTGCTGTCGCTCCTCCATTTCCCAACTCAAAGTCCATTACAATGGAACCTCTTTGGCACCCGTGCTCGGCTGCCCAGCATCCCAGGCAGTAGAGCACGAACGGTTGGCCTCTGCTCCCACAGCCGAAGAGCCAGGGCAAAAATCTGGAGCTGTGCCTCTTCTGCAGAAAGTCAGCTTTGCAACGGTGCCATCCGCATTGCTGTCGCTCCTCCATTTCCCAACTCAAAGTCCATTACAATGGAACCTCTTTGGCACCCGTGCTCGGCTGCCCAGCATCCCAGGGAGTAGAGCACGAGCGGTTGGCCTCTGCTCCCACAGCCGAAGAGCCAGGGCAAAAAACGTGAGCTGTGCCTCTTCTGCAGAAAGTCAGCTTTGCAACGGTGCCATCCGCACCGCTGTCGCTCCTCCATTTCCCAACTCAAAGTCCATTACAATGGAACCTCTTTGGCACCCGTGCTCGGCTGCCCAGCATCCCAGGCAGTAGAGCACGAACGGTTGGCCTCTGCTCCCACAGCCGAAGAGCCAGGGCAAAAATCTTGAGCTGTGCCTCTTCTGCAGAAAGTCAGCTTTGCAACGGTGCCATCCGCATTGCTGTCGCTCCTCCATTTCCCAACTCAAAGTCCATTACAATGGAAACTCTCTGGCACCGTTCTCGACTGCCCAGCATCCCAGGGAGTAGAGCACGAACGGTTGGCCTCTGCTCCCACAGCCGAAGAGCCAGGGCAAAAAACCTGAGCTGTGCCTCTTCTGCAGAAAGTCAGCTTTGCAACGGTGCCATCCGCATTGCTGTCGCTCCTCCATTTCCCAACTCAAAGTCCATTACAATGGAACCTCTTTGGCAACCGTGCTCGGCTGCCCAGCATCCCAGGCAGTAGAGCACGAACGGTTGGCCTCTGCTCCCACAGCCGAAGAGCCAGGGCAAAAATCTGGAGCTGTGCCTCTTCTGCAGAAAGTCAGCTTTGCAACGGTGCCTTCTCCATTGCTGTCGCTCCTCCATTTCCCAACTCAAAGTCCATTACAATGGAACCTCTTTGGCACCCGTGCTCGGCTGCCCAGCATCCCAGGGAGTAGAGCACGAACGGTTGGCCTCTGCTCCCACAGCCGAAGAGCCAGGGCAAAAAACTGGAGCTGTGCCTCTTTTGCAGAAAGTCAGCTTTGCAACGGTGCCATCCGCATTGCTGTCGCTCCTCCATTTCCCAACTCAAAGTCCATTACAATGGAAACTCTCTGGCACCGTTCTCGACTGCCCAGCATCCCAGGGAGTAGAGCACGAACGGTTGGCCTCTGCTCCCACAGCCGAAGAGCCAGGGCAAAAAACCTGAGCTGTGCCTCTTCTGCAGAAAGTCAGCTTTGCAACGGTCCCATCCGCATTGCTGTCGCTCCTCCATTTCCCAACTCAAAGTCCATTACAATGGAACCTCTTTGGCACCCGTGCTCGGCTGCCCAGCATCCCAGGGAGTAGAGCACGAACGTTTGGCCTCTGCTCCCACAGCCGAAGAGCCAGGGCAAAAAACTGGAGCTGTGCCTCTTCTGCAGAAAGTCAGCTTTGCAACGGTGCCATCCGCATTGCTGTCGCTCCTCCATTTCCCAACTCAAAGTCCATTACAATGGAACCTCTTTGGCACCTGTGCTCGGCTGCCCAGCATTCCAGGGAGTAGAGCACGAACGCTTAGCCTCTGCTCCCACAGCCGAAGAGCCAGGGCAAAAAACCTGAGCTGTGCCTCTTCTGCAGAAAGTCAGCTTTGCAACGGTGCCATCCGCACCGCTGTCGCTCCTCCATATCCCAACTCAAAGTCCATTACAATGGAACCTCTTTGGCACCCGTGCTCGGCTGCCCAGCATCCCAGGCAGTAGAGCACGAACGCTTGGCCTCTGCTCCCACAGCCGAAGAGCCAGGGCAAAAAACTTCAGCTGTGCCTCTTCTGCAGAAAGTCAGCTTTGCAACGGTGCCTTCTCCATTGCTGTCGCTCCTCCATTTCCCAACTCAAAGTCCATTACAATGGAACCTCTTTGGCACCTGTGCTCGGCTGCCCAGCATCCCAGGCAGTAGAGCACGAACGGTTGGCCTCTGCTCCCACAGCCGAAGAGCCAGGGCAAAAAACTGGAGCTGTGCCTCTTCTGCAGAAAGTCAGCTTTGCAACGGTGCCATCCGCATTGCTGTCGCTCCTCCATTTCCCAACTCAAAGTCCATTACAATGGAAACTCTCTGGCACCGTTCTCGACTGCCCAGCATCCCAGGGAGTAGAGCACGAACGGTTGGCCTCTGCTCCCACAGCCGAAGAGCCAGGGCAAAAAACTGGAGCTGTGCCTCTTCTGCAGAAAGGCAGCTTTGCAACGGTGCCTTCTCCATTACTGTCAATCCTCCATTTCCCAACTCAAAGTCCATTACAATGGAACCTCTTTGGCACCCGTGCTCGGCTGCCCAGCATCCCAGGGAGTAGAGCACGAACGTTTGGCCTCTGCTCCCACAGCCGAAGAGCCAGGGAAAAAACTTGAGCTGTGCCTCTTCTGCAGAAAGTCAGCTTTGCAACGGTGCCATCCGCATTGCTGTTGCTCCTCCATTTCCCAACTCAAAGTCCATTACAATGGAACCTCTTCGGCACCCGTGCTAGGCTGCCCAGCATCCCAGGAAGTAGTGCAAGAACGTTTGGCCTCTGCTCCCACAGCCGAAGAGCCAGGGCAAAAAATTGGAGCTGTGCCTCTTCTGCAGAAAGTCAGCTTTGCAACGGTGCCATCCGCATTGCTGTCGCTCCTCCATTTCCCAACTCAAAGTCCATTACAATGGAACCTCTTTGGCACCCGTGCTCGGCTGCCCAGCATGCCAGGCAGTAGAGCACGAACGTTTGGCCTCTGCTCCCACAGCCGAAGAGCCAGGGCAAAAATCTGGAGCTGTGCCTCTTCTGCAGAAAGTCAGCTTTGCAACGGTGCCATCCGCATTGCTGTCGCTCCTCCATTTCCCAACTCAAAGTCCATTACAATGGAACCTCTTTGGCACCCGTGCTCGGCTGCCCAGCATCCCAGGCAGTAGAGCACGAACGGTTGGCCTCTGCTCCCACAGCCGAAGAGCCAGGGCAAAAATCTGGAGCTGTGCCTCTTCTGCAGAAAGTCAGCTTTGCAACGGTGCCATCCGCATTGCTGTCGCTCCTCCATTTCCTAACTCAAACTCCATTACAATGGAACCTCTTTGGCACCCGTGCTCGGCTGCCCAGCATCCCAGGCAGTAGAGCACGAACGCTTGGCCTCTGCTCCCACAGCCGAAGAGCCAGGGCAAAACACGTGAGCTGTGCCTCTTCTGCAGAAAGTCAGCTTTGCAACGGTGCCATCCGCATTGCTGTCGCTCCTCCATTTCCCAACTCAAAGTCCATTACAATGGAACCTCTTTGGCACCCGTGCTCGGCTGCCCAGCATCCCAGGCAGTAGAGCACGAACGGTTGGCCTCTGCTCCCACAGCCGAAGAGCCATGGCAAAAAACTTGAGCTGTGCCTCTTCTGCAGAAAGTCAGCTTTGCAACGGTGCCATCCGCATTGCTGTTGCTCCTCCATTTCCCAACTCAAAGTCCATTACAATGGAAACTCTCTGGCACCGTTCTCGACTGCCCAGCATCCCAGGGAGTAGAGCACGAACGGTTGGCCTCTGCTCCCACAGCCGAAGAGCCAGGGCAAAAAAACTGAGCTGTGTCTCTTCTGCAGAAAGTCAGCTTTGCAACGGTGCCATCCTCATTGCCGTCGCTCCTCCATTTCCCAACTCAAAGTCCATTACAATGGAACCTCTTTGGCACCCGTGCTCGGCTGCCCAGCATCCCAGGCAGTAGAGCACGAACGGTTGGCCTCTGCTCCCACAGCCGAAGAGCCAGGGCAAAAAACTGGAGCTGTGCCTCTTCTGCAGAAAGTCAGCTTTGCAACGGTGCCATCCGCATTGCTGTCGCTCCTCCATTTCCCAACTCAAAGTCCATTACAATGGAACCTCTTTGGCACCCGTGCTCGGCTGCCCAGCATCCCAGGGAGTAGAGCACGAACGGTTGGCCTCTGCTCCCACAGCCGAAGAGCCAGGGCAAAAAACGTGAGCTGTGCCTCTTCTGCAGAAAGTCAGCTTTGCAACGGTCCCATCCGCACCACTGTCGCTCCTCCATTTCCCAACTCAAAGTCCATTACAATGGAACGTCTTTGGCACCCGTGCTCGTCTGCCCAGCATCCCAGGCAGTAGAGCACGAACGGTTGGCCTCTGCTCCCACAGCCGAAGAGCCAGGACAAAAAACTGGAGCTGTGCCTCTTCTGCAGAAAGTCAGCTTTGCAACGGTGCCATCCGCATTGCTGTCGCTCCTCCATTTCCCAACTCAAAGTCCATTACAATGGAAACTCTCTGGCACCGTTCTCGACTGCCCAGCATCCCAGGGAGTAGAGCACGAACGGTTGGCCTCTGCTCCCACAGCCGAAGAGCCAGGGCAAAAAACCTGAGCTGTGCCTCTTCTGCAGAAAGTCAGCTTTGCAACGGTGCCATCCTCATTGCTGTCGCTCCTCCATTTCCCAACTCAAAGTCCATTACAATGGAACCTCTTTGGCACCCGTGCTCGGCTGCCCAGCATCCCAGGGAGTAGAGCACGAACGTTTGGCCTCTGCTCCCACAGCCGAAGAGCCAGGGCAAAAAACTGGAGCTGTGCCTCTTCTGCAGAAAGTCAGCTTTGCAACGGTGCGATCCTCATTGCTGTCGCTCCTCCATTTCCCAACTCAAAGTCCATTACAATGGAACCTCTTTGGCACCCGTGCTCGGCTGCCCAGCATTCCAGGGAGTAGAGCACGAACGCTTGGCCTCTGCTCCCACAGTCGAAGAGCCAGGGCAAAAAACGTGAGCTGTGCCTCTTCTGCAGAAAGTCAGCTTTGCAACGGTGCCATCCGCATTGCTGTCGCTCCTCCATTTCCCAACTCAAAGTCCATTACAATGGAAACTCTCTGGCACCGTTCTAGACTGCCCAGCATCCCAGGGAGTAGAGCACGAACGGTTGGCCTCTGCTCCCACAGCCGAAGAGCCAGGGCAAAAAACCTGAGCTGTGCCTCTTCTGCAGAAAGTCAGCTTTGCAACGGTGCCATCCGCATTGCTGTCGCTCCTCCATTTCCCAACTCATAGTCCATTACAATGGAACCTCTTTGGCAACCGTGCTCGGCTGCCCAGCATGCCAGGCAGTAGAGCACGAACGGTTGGCCTCTGCTCCCACAGCCGAAGAGCCAGGGCAAAAATCTGGAGCTGTGCCTCTTCTGCAGAAAGTCAGCTTTGCAACGGTGCCTTCTCCATTGCTGTCAATCCTCCATTTCCCAACTCAAAGTCCATTACAATGGAACCTCTTTGGCACCCGTGATCGGCTGCCCAGCATCCCAGGCAGTAGAGCACGAACGGTTGGCCTCTGCTCCCACAGCCGAAGAGCCAGGGCAAAAAACTTGAGCTGTGCCTCTTCTGCAGAAAGTCAGCTTTGCAACGGTGCCATCCGCATTGCTGTCGCTCCTCCATTTCCCAACTCAAAGTCCATTACAATGGAACCTCTTTGGCACCCGTGCTCGGCTGCCCAGCATCCCAGGGAGTAGAGCACGAACGCTTGGCCTCTGCTCCCACAGCCGAAGAGCCAGGGCAAAAATCTGGAGCTGTGCCTCTTCTGCAGAAAGTCAGCTTTGCAACGGTGCCATCCGCACCGCTGTCGCTCCTCCATTTCCCAACTCAAAGTCCATTACAATGGAACCTCTTTGGCACCCGTGCTCGGCTGCCCAGCATTCCAGGGAGTAGAGCACGAACGCTTGGCCTCTGCTCCCACAGTCGAAGAGCCAGGGCAAAAAACGTGAGCTGTGCCTCTTCTGCAGAAAGTCAGCTTTGCAACGGTGCCATCCGCATTGCTGTCGCTCCTCCATTTCCCAACTCAAAGTCCATTACAATGGAAACTCTCTGGCACCGTTCTCGACTGCCCAGCATCCCAGGCAGTAGAGCACGAACGTTTGGCCTCTGCTCCCACAGCCGAAGAGCCAGGGCAAAAAATTGGAGCTGTGCCTCTTCTGCAGAAAGTCAGCTTTGCAACGGTGCCATCCGCATTGCTGTCGCTCCTCCATTTCCCAACTCAAAGTCCATTACAATGGAACCTCTTTGGCAACCGTGCTCGGCTGCCCAGCATCCCAGGGAGTAGAGCACGAACGCTTGGCCTCTGCTCCCACAGCCGAAGAGCCAGGGCAAAAAACGTGAACTGTGCCTCTTCTGCAGAAAGTCAGCTTTGCAACGGTGCCATCCGCATTGCTGTCGCTCCTCCATTTCCCAACTCAAAGTCCATTACAATGGAACCTCTTTGGCACCCGTGCTCGGCTGCCCAGCATCCCAGGCAGTAGAGCACGAACGCTTGGCCTCTGCTCCCACAGCCGAAGAGCCAGGGCAAAAAACTTGAGCTGTGCCTCTTCTGCAGAAAGTCAGCTTTGCAACGGTGCCATCCGCATTGCTGTTGCTCCTCCATTTCCCAACTCAAAGTCCATTACAATGGAACCTCTTTGGCACCCGTGCTCGGCTGCCCAGCATCCCAGGGAGCAGAGCACGAACGGTTGGCCTCTGCTCCCACAGCCAAAGAGCCAGGGCAAAAAACTGGAGCTGTGCCTCTTCTGCAGAAAGTCAGCTTTGCAACGGTGCCATCCGCATTGCTGTCGCTCCTCCATTTCCCAACTCAAAGTCCATTACAATGGAAACTCTCTGTCACCGTGCTCGACTGCCCAGCATCCCAGGGAGTAGAGCACGAACGTTTGGCCTCTGCTCCCACAGCCGAAGAGCCAGGGCAAAAAACTGGAGCTGTGCCTCTTCTGCAGAAAGTCAGCTTTGCAACGGTGCCATCCGCACCGCTGTCGCTCCTCCATTTCCCAACTCAAAGTCCATTACAATGGAACCTCTTTGGCACCCGTGCTCGGCTGCCCATCATCCCAGGCAGTAGAGCACGAACGGTTGGCCTCTGCTCCCACAGCCGAAGAGCCAGGGCAAAAAACTGGAGCTCTGCCTCTTCTGCAGAAAGTCAGCTTTGCAACGGTGCCATCCCCATTGCTGTCACTCCTCCATTTCCCTACTCAAAGTCCATTACAATGGAACCTCTTTGGCACCCGTGCTCAGCTGCCCAGCATCCCAGGGAGTAGAGCACGAACGCTTGGCCTCTGCTCCCACAGCCGAAGAGCCAGGGCAAAAAACTGGAGCTGTGCCTCTTCTGCACAAAGTCAGCTTTGCAACGGTGCCATCCGCATTGCTGTCGCTCCTCCATTTCCCAACTCAAAGTCCATTACAATGGAACCTCTTTGGCACCCGTGCTCGGCTGCCCAGCATCCCAGGGAGTAGAGCACGAACGGTTGGCCTCTGCTCCCACAGCCGAAGAGCCAGGGCAAAAATCTGGAGCTGTGCCTCTTCTGCAGAAAGTCAGCTTTGCAACGGTGCCATCCGCATTGCTGTCGCTCCTCCATTTCCCAACTCAAAGTCCATTACAATGGAACCTCTTTGGCACCCGTGCTCGGCTGCCCAGCATTCCAGGCAGTAGAGCAGGAACGCTTGGCCTCTGCTCCCACAGCCGAAGAGCCAGGGCAAAAAACTGGAGCTGTGCCTCTTCTGCAGAAAGTCAGCTTTGCAACGGTGCCATCCGCATTGCTGTCGCTCCTCCATTTCCCAACTCAAAGTCCATTACAATGGAACCTCTTTGGCACCCTTGCTTGGATGCCCAGCATCCCAGGAAGTAGTACAAGAAGGTTTGGCCTCTGCTCCCACAGCCGAAGAGCCAGGGCAAAAAATTGGAGCTGTGCCTCTTCTGCAGAAAGTCAGCTTTGCAATGGTGCCATCCGCATTGCTGTCGCTCCTCCATTTCCCAACTCAAAGTCCATTACAATGGAACCTCTTTGGCACCCGTGCTCGGCTGCCCAGCATCCCAGGGAGTAGAGCACGAACGCTTGGCCTCTGCTCCCACAGCCGAAGAGCCAGGGCAAAAAACTTGAGCTGTGCCTCTTCTGCAGAAAGTCAGCTTTGCAACGGTGCCATCCGCATTGCTGTTGCTCCTCCATTGCCCAACTCAAAGTCCATTACAATGGAACCTCTTTGGCACCCGTGCTCGGCTGCCCAGCATCCCAGGGAGCAGAGCACGAGCGGTTGGCCTCTGCTCCCACAGCCGAAGAGCCAGGGCAAAAAACTGGAGCTGTGCCTCTTCTGCAGAAAGTCAGCTTTGCAACGGTGCCATCCGCATTGCTGTCGCTCCTCCATTTCCCAACTCAAAGTCCATTACAATGGAAACTCTCTGTCACCGTGCTCGACTGCCCAGCATCCCAGGGAGTAGAGCACTAACGTTTGGCCTCTGCTCCCACAGCCGAAGAGCCAGGGCAAAAAACTGGAGCTGTGCCTCTTCTGCAGAAAGTCAGCTTTGCAACGGTGCCATCCGCACCGCTGTCGCTCCTCCATTTCCCAACTCAAAGTCCATTACAATGGAACCTCTTTGGCACCCGTGCTCGGCTGCCCAGCATCCCAGGCAGTAGAGCACGAACGGTTGGCCTCTGCTCCCACAGACGAAGAGCCAGGGCAAAAAACTGGAGCTGTGCCTCTTCTGCAGAAAGTCAGCTTTGCAACGGTGCCATCCCCATTGCTGTCACTCCTCCATTTCCCAACTCAAAGTCCATTACAATGGAACCTCTTTGGCACCCGTGCTCGGCTGCCCAGCATCCCAGGGAGTAGAGCACGAACGTTTGGCCTCTGCTCCCACAGCCGAAGAGCCAGGGCAAAAATCTGGAGCTGTGCCTCTTCTGCAGAAAGCCAGCTTTGCAACGGTGCCATCCGCATTGCTGTCGTTCCTCCATTTCCCAACTCAAAGTCCATTACAATGGAACCTCTTTGGCACCCGTGCTCCCCTGCCCAGCATCCCCGGGAGTAGAGCACGAACGTTTGGCCTCTGCTCCCACAGCTGAAGAGCCAGGGCAAAAAACTTCAGCTGTGCCTCTTCTGCAGAAAGTCAGCTTTGCAACTGTGCCATCCGCATTGCTGTCGCTCCTCCATTTCCCAACTCAAAGTCCATTACAATGGAACATCTCTGGCACCCGTGCTCGGCTGCCCAGCATCCCACGGAGTAGAGCACGAACGTTTGGCCTCTGCTCCCACAGCCGAAGAGCCAGGGCAAAAAACTGGAGCTGTGCCTCTTCTGCAGAAAGTCAGCTTTGCAACGGTGCCATCCGCATTGCTGTCGCTCCTCCATTTCCCAACTCAAAGTCCATTACAATGGAACCTCTCTCGCACCGTGCTCAGCTGCCCAGCATCCCAGGGAGTAGAGCACGAACGTTTGGCCTCTGCTCCCACAGCCAAAGAGCCAGGGCAAAAAACTTGAGCTGTGCCTCTTCTGCAGAAAGTCAGCTTTGCAACGGTGCCATCCGCATTGCTGTCGCTCCTCCATTTCCCAACTCAAAGTCCATTACAATGGAACCTCTCTCGCACCGTGCTCAGCTGCCCAGCATCCCAGGCAGTAGAGCACGAACGGTTGGCCTCTGCTCCCACAGCCGAAGAGCCAGGTCAAAAAACTTCAGCTGTGCCTCTTCTGCAGAAAGTCAGCTTTGCAACGGTGCCATCCGCATTGCTGTCGCTCCTCCATTTCCCAACTCAAAGTCCATTACAATGGAATCTCTTTGGCACCCGTGCTCGGCTGCCCAGCATCCCAGGGAGTAGAGCACGAACTGTTGGCCTCTGCTCCCACAGCCGAAGAGCCAGGGCAAAAATCTTGAGCTGTGCCTCTTCTGCAGAAAGTCAGCTTTGCAACGGTGCGATCCTCATTGCTGTCGCTCCTCCATTTCCGATCTCAAAGTCCATTACAATGGAACATCATTGGCTCCCGTGCTCGGTTGCCCAGCATCCCAGGCAGTAGAGCACGAACGTTTGGCCTCTGCTCCCACAGCCGAAGAGCCAGGGCAAAAAACTTCAGCTGTGCCTCTTCTGCAGAAAGTCAGCTTTGCAACGGTGCCATCCGCATTGTTGTCGCTCCTCGATATCCCAACTCAAAGTCCATTACAATGGAACCTCTTTGGCACCCGTGCTCGGCAGCCCAGCATCCCAGGGAGTAGAGCACGAACGGTTGGCCTCTGCTCCCACAGCCGAAGAGCCATGGCAAAAAACTGGAGCTGTGCCTCTTCTGCAGAAAGTCAGCTTTGCAACGGTGCTATCCGCATTGCTGTCACTGCTTGATTTCCCAGTTAAAAGTCAATTACAATGGAACCTCTTTGGCAGTCGTGCTCGGCTGAAAAGCATCCCAGGCAGTAGAGCACGAACGGTTGGCCTCTGCTCCCACAGACGAAGAGCCAGGGCAAAAATCTTGAGCTGTGCCTCTTCTGCAGAAAGTCAGCTTTGCAACGGTGCCATCCGCATTGCTGTCGCTCCTCCATTTCCCAACTCAAAGTCCATTACAATGGAACCTCTTTGGCACCCGTGCTCGGCTGCCCAGCATCCCAGGCAGTAGAGCACAAACGTCTGGCCTCTGCTCCCACAGCCGAAGAGCCAGGTCAAAAATCTTGAGCTGTGCCTCTTCTGCAGAAAGTCAGCTTTGCAACGGTGCCATCCGCATTGCTGTCGCTCCTCCATTTCCCAACTCAAAGTCCATTACAATGGAACCTCTTTGGCACCCGTGCTCGGCTGCCCAACATCCTAGGGAGTAGAGCACGAACGTTTGGCCTCTGCTCCCACAGCCGAAGAGCCAGGGCAAAAATCTGGAGCTGTGCCTCTTCTGCAGAAAGTCAGCTTTGCAACGGTGCAATCCTCATTGCTGTCGCTCCTCCATTTCCCAACTCAAAGTCCATTACAATGGAACCTCTTTGGCACCCGTGCTCGGCTGCCCAGCATCCCAGGGAGTAGAGCAGGAACGGTTGGCCTCTGCTCCCACAGCCGAAGAGCCAGGGCAAAAAACTGGAGCTGTGCCTCTTCTGCAGAAAGTCAGCTTTGCAACGGTGCCATCCGCATTGCTGTCGCTCCTCCATTTCCCAACTCAAAGTCCATTACAATGGAACCTCTTTGGCACCGTGCTCGGCTGCCCAGCATCCCAGGCAGTAGAGCACGAACGTTTGGCCTCTGCTCCCACAGCCGAAGAGCCATGGCAAAAATCTGGAGCTGTGCCTCTTCTGCAGAAAGTCAGCTTTGCAACGGTGCCATCCGCATTGCTGTCGCTCCTCCATTTCCCAACTCAAAGTCCATTACACTGGAACCTCTTTGGCACCCGTGCTCGGCTGCCCAGCATCCCAGGGAGTAGAGCACGAACGTATGGCCTCCGCTCCCACAGCCGAAGAGCCAGGGCAAAAAACTTGAACTGTGCCTCTTCTGCAGAAAGTCAGCTTTGCAACGGTGCCATCCGCATTGCTGTCGCTCCTCCATTTCCCAACTCAAAGTCCATTACAATGGAACCTCTTTGGCACCCGTGCTCGGCTGCCCAGCATACCAGGCAGTAGAGCACGAACGTTTGGCCTCTGCTCCCTCAGCCGAAGAGCCAGGGCAAAAATCTGGAGCTGTGCCTCTTCTGCAGAAAGTCAGCTTTGCAACGGTGCAATCCTCATTGCTGTCGCTCCTCCATTTCCCAACTCAAAGTCCATTACAATGGAACCTCTTTGGCACCCGTGCTCGGCTGCCCAGCATCCCAGGCAGTAGAGCACGAACGTTTGGCCTCTGCTCCCACAGCCGAAGAGCCAGGGCAAAAATCTTGAGCTGTGCCTCTTCTGCAGAAAGTCAGCTTTGCAACGGTGCCATCCGCATTGCTGTCGCTCCTCCATTTCCCAACTCAAAGTCCATTACAATGGAACCTCTTTGGCAACCGTGCTCGGCTGCCCAGCATCCAAGGGAGAAGAGCACGAACGTTTGGCCTCTGCTCCCACAGCCGAAGAGCCAGGGCAAAAAACTGGAGCTGTGCCTCTTCTGCAGAAAGTCAGCTTTGCAACGGGGCCATCCGCATTGCTGTCGCTCCTCCATTTCCCAACTCAAAGTCCATTACAATGGAACCTCTTTGGCACCGTGCTCGGCTGCCCAGCATCCCACGGAGTAGAGCACGAACGTTTGGCCTCTGCTCCCACAGCCGAAGAGACAGGGCAAAAAACTGGAGCTGTGCCTCTTCTGCAGAAAGTCAGCTTTGCAACGGTGCCATCCGCATTGCTGTCGCTCCTCCATTTCCCAACTCAAAGTCCATTACAATGGAACCTCTCTCGCACCGTGCTCGGCTGCCCAGCATCCCAGGGAGTAGAGCACGAACGGTTGGCCTCTGCTCCCACAGCCAAAGAGCCAGGGCAAAAAACTTGAGCTGTGCCTCTTCTGCAGAAAGTCAGCTTTGCAACGGTGCCATCCGCATTGCTGTCGCTCCTCCATTTCCCAACTCAAAGTCCATTACAATGGAACCTCTTTGGCACCCGTGCTCGGCAGCCCAGCATCCCAGGGAGTAGAGCACGAACATTTGGCCTCTGCTCTCACAGCCGAAGAGCCAGGGCAAAAAACTTGAGCTGTGCCTCTTCTGCAGAAAGTCAGCTTTGCAACGGTGCTATCCGCATTGCTGTCACTGCTCGATTTCCCAGTTAAAAGTCAATTACAATGGAACCTCTTTGGCAGTCGTGCTCGGCTGAAAAGCATCCCAGGCAGTAGAGCACGAACGGTTGGCCTCTGCTCCCACAGACGAAGAGCCAGGGCAAAAATCTTGAGCTGTGCCTCTTCTGCAGAAAGTCAGCTTTGCAACGGTGCCATCCGCATTGCTGTCGCTCCTCCATTTCCCAACTCAAAGTCCATTACAATGGAACCTCTTTGGCACCCGTGCTCGGCTGCCCAGCATCCCAGGCAGTAGAGCACAAACGTCTGGCCTCTGCTCCCACAGCCGAAGAGCCAGGTCAAAAATCTTGAGCTGTGCCTCTTCTGCAGAAAGTCAGCTTTGCAACGGTGCCATCCGCATTGCTGTCGCTCCTCCATTTCCCAACTCAAAGTCCATTACAATGGAACCTCTTTGGCACCCGTGCTCGGCTGCCCAACATCCTAGGGAGTAGAGCACGAACGTTTGGCCTCTGCTCCCACAGCCGAAGAGCCAGGGCAAAAATCTGGAGCTGTGCCTCTTCTGCAGAAAGTCAGCTTTGCAACGGTGCAATCCTCATTGCTGTCGCTCCTCCATTTCCCAACTCAAAGTCCATTACAATGGAACCTCTTTGGCACCCGTGCTCGGCTGCCCAGCATCCCAGGCAGTAGAGCACGAACGTTTGGCCTCTGCTGCCACAGCCGAAGAGCCATGGCAAAAATCTGGAGCTGTGCCTCTTCTGCAGAAAGTCAGCTTTGCAACGGTGCCATCCACATTGCTGTCGCTCCTCCATTTCCCAACTCAAAGTCCATTACACTGGAACCTCTTTGGCACCCGTGCTCGGCTGCCCAGCATCCCAGGGAGTAGAGCACGAACGTTTGGCCTCCGCTCCCACAGCCGAAGAGCCAGGGCAAAAAACTTGAACTGTGCCTCTTCTGCAGAAAGTCAGCTTTGCAACGGTGCCATCCGCATTGCTGTCGCTCCTCCATTTCCCAACTCAAAGTCCATTACAATGGAACCTCTTTGGCACCCGTGCTCGGCTGCCCAGCATCCCAGGCAGTAGAGCACGAACGTTTGGCCTCTGCTCCCTCAGCCGAAGAGCCAGGGCAAAAATCTTGAGCTGTGCCTCTTCTGCAGAAAGTCAGCTTTGCAACGGTGCCATCCGCATTGCTGTCGCTCCTCCATTTCCCAACTCAAAGTCCATTACAATGGAACCTCTTTGGCAACCGTGCTCGGCTGCCCAGCATCCAAGGGAGAAGAGCACGAACGTTTGGCCTCTGCTCCCACAGCCGAAGAGCCAGGGCAAAAAACTGGAGCTGTGCCTCTTCTGCAGAAAGTCAGCTTTGCAACGGGGCCATCCGCATTGCTGTCGCTCCTCCATTTCCCAACTCAAAGTCCATTACAATGGAACCTCTCTGGCACCGTGCTCGGCTGCCCAGCATCCCAGGGAGTAGAGCACGAACGGTTGGCCTCTGCTCCCACAGCCGAAGAGACAGGGCAAAAAACTGGAGCTGTGCCTCTTCTGCAGAAAGTCAGCTTTGCAACGGTGCCATCCGCATTGCTGTCGCTCCTCCATTTCCCAACTCAAAGTCCATTACAATGGAACCTCTCTCGCACCGTGCTCGGCTGCCCAGCATCCCAGGGAGTAGAGCACGAACGTTTGGCCTCTGCTCCCACAGCCAAAGAGCCAGGGCAAAAAACTTGAGCTGTGCCTCTTCTGCAGAAAGTCAGCTTTGCAACGGTGCCATCCGCATTGCTGTCGCTCCTCCATTTCCCAACTCAAAGTCCATTACAATGGAACCTCTTTGGCACCCGTGCTCGGCAGCCCAGCATCCCAGGGAGTAGAGCACGAACATTTGGCCTCTGCTCTCACAGCCGAAGAGCCAGGGCAAAAAACTTGAGCTGTGCCTCTTCTGCAGAAAGTCACCTTTGCAACGGTGCTATCCGCATTGCTGTCACTGCTCGATTTCCCAACTAAAAGTCAATTACAATGGAACCTCTTTGGCAGTCGTGCTCGGCTGAAAAGCATCGCAGGCAGTAGAGCACGAACGGTTGGCCTCTGCTCCCACAGACGAAGAGCCAGGGCAAAAAATTTGAGCTGTGCCTCATCTGCAGAAAGTCAGCTTTGCAACGGTGCCATCCGCATTGCTGTCGCTCCTCCATTTCCCAACTCAAAGTCCATTACAATGGAACCTCTTTGGCACCCGTGCTCTGCAGCCCAGCATCCCAGGGAGTAGAGCACGAACGTTTGGCCTCTGCTCCCACAGTCGAAGAGCCAGGGCAAAAAACTTCAGCTGTGCCTCATCTGCAGAAAGTCAGCTTTGCAACGGTGCGATCCTCATTGCTGTCGCTCCTCCATTTCCCAACTCAAAGTCCATTACAATGGAACCTCTTTGGCACCCGTGCTCGGCTGCCCAGCATCCCAGGGAGTAGAGCACGAACGTTCCGCCTCTGCTCCCACAGCCGAAGAGCCAGGGCAAAAAACTGGAGCTGTGCCTCTTCTGCACAAAGTCAGGTTTGCAACGGTGCCATCCGCATTGCTGTCGCTCCTCCATTTCCCAACTCAAAGTCCATTACAATGGAACCTCTTTGGCACCCGTGCTCAGCTACCCAGCATCCCAGGGAGTAGAGCACGAACGTTTGGGCTCTGCTCCCACAGCCGAAGAGCCAGTGCAAAAATCTTGAGCTGTGCCTCTTCTGCAGAAAGTCAGCTTTGCAATGGTGCCATCCGCATTGCTGTCGTTCCTCCATTTCCCAACTCAAAGTCCATTACAATGGAACCTCTTTGGCACCCGTGCTCGGCTGCCCAGCATCCCAGGGAGTAGAGCACGAACGTTTGACCTCTGCTCCCACAGCCGAAGAGCCAGGGCAAAAAACTTCAGCTGTGCCTCTTCTGCAGAAAGTCAGCTTTGCAACGGTGCCATCTGCATTGCAGTCGCTCCTCGATTTCCCAACTCAAAGTCCATTACAATGGAACCTCTTTGGCACCTGTGCTCGGCTGCCCAGCATCCCAGGCAGTAGAGCACGAACGTTTGGCCTCTGCTCCCACAGCCGAAGAGCCAGGGCAAAAAACTTGAGCTGTGCCTCTTCTGCAGAAAGTCAGCTTTGCAACGGTGCCATCCGCATTGCTGTCGCTCCTCCATTTCCCAACTCAAAGTCCATTACAATGGAACCTCTTTGGCACCCGTGCTCGGCTGCCCAGCATCCCAGGCAGTAGAGCACGAACGTTTGGCCTCTGCTCCCACAGCCGAAGAGCCAGGGCAAAAAACTGGAGCTGTGCCTCTTCTGCAGAAAGTCAGCTTTGCAACGGTGCCATCCGCATTGCTGTCGCTCCTCCATATCCCAACTCAAAGTCCATTACAAGGGAACCTCTTTGGCACCCGTGCTGGGCTGCCCAGCATCCCAGGCAGTAGAGCACGAACGGTTGGCCTCTGCTCCCACAGCCGAAGAGCCAGGGCAAAAAACTGGAGCTGTGCCTCTTCTGCAGAAAGTCAGCTTTGCAACGGTGCCATCCGCATTGCTGTTGCTCCTCCATTTCCCAACTCAAAGTCCATTACAATGGAACATCTCTGGCACCCGTGCTCGGCAGCCCAGCATCCCAGGGAGTAGAGCACGAACGTCTGGAATCTGCTCCCACAGCCGAAGAGCCAGGGCAAAAAACTTGAGCTGTGCCTCTTCTGCAGAAAGTCAGCTTTGCAACGGTGCCATCCGCATTGCTGTCGCTCCTCCATTTCCCAACTCAAAGTCCATTACAATGGAACCTCTTTGGCACCCGTGCTCGGCTGCCCAGCATCCCAGGGAGTAGAGCACGAACGTTCCGCCTCTGCTCCCACAGCCGAAGAGCCAGGGCAAAAAACTTGAGCTGTGCCTCTTCTGCAGAAAGTCAGCTTTGCAACGGTGCCATCCACATTGCTGTCGCTCCTCCATTTCCCAACTCAAAGTCCATTACAATGGAACCTCTTTGGCACCCGTGCTCAGCTACCCTGCATCCCAGGGAGTAGAGCACGAAAGTTTGGCTCTGCTCCCACAGCCGAAGAGCCAGGACAAAAATCTTGAGCTGTGCCTCTTCTGCAGAAAGTCAGCTTTGCAACGCTGCCATCCGCATTGCTGTCGCTCCTCCATTTCCCAACTCAAAGTCCATTACAATGGAACCTCTTTGGCACCCGTGCTCGGCTGCCCAGCATCCCAGGGAGTAGAGCACGAACGGTTGGCCTCTGCTCCCACAGCCGAAGAGCCAGGGCAAAAATCTGGAGCTGTGCCTCTTCTGCAGAAAGTCAGCTTTGCAACGGTGCCATCCGCATTGCTGTCGCTCCTCCATTTCCCAACTCAAAGTCCATTACAATGGAACCTCTTTGGCACCCGTGCTCGGCTGCCCAGCATCCCAGGGAGTAGAGCACGAACGTTTGGCCTCTGCTCCCACAGCCGAAGAGCCAGGGAAAAAACTTCACCTGTGTCTCATCTGCAGAAAGTCAGCTTTGCAACGGTGCCATCCGCATTGCTGTCGCTCCTCCATTTCCCAACTCAAAGTCCATTACAATGGAACCTCTTTGGCACCCGTGCTCGGCAGCCCAGCATCCCAGGGAGTAGAGCACGAACGTCTGGAATCTGCTCCCACAGCCGAAGAGCCAGGGCAAAAAACTGGAGCTGTGCCTCTTCTGCAGAAAGTCAGCTTTGCAACGCTGCCATCCGCATTGCTGTCGCTCCTCCATTTCCCAACTCAAAGTCCATTACAATGGAACCTCTTTGGCACCCGTGCTCAGCTACCCAGCATCCCAGGGAGTAGAGCACGAACGGTTGGGCTCTGCTCCCACAGCCGAAGAGCCAGTGCAAAAATCTTGAGCTGTGCCTCTTCTGCAGAAAGTCAGCTTTGCAATGGTGCCATCCGCATTGCTGTCGCTCCTCCATTTCCCAACTCAAAGTCCATTACAATGGAACCTCTTTGGCACCCGTGCTCGGCTGCCCAGCATACCAGGCAGTAGAGCACGAACGTTTGACCTCTGCTCCCACAGCCGAAGAGCCAGGGCAAAAAACTTCAGCTGTGCCTCTTCTGCAGAAAGTCAGCTTTGCAACGGTGCCATCTGCATTGCAGTCGCTCCTCGATTTCCTAACTCAAAGTCCATTACAATGGAACCTCTTTGGCACCTGTGCTCGGCTGCCCAGCATCCCAGGCAGTAGAGCACGAACGTTTGGCCTCTGCTCCCACAGCCGAAGAGCCAGGGCAAAAAACTTGAGCTGTGCCTCTTCTGCAGAAAGTCAGCTTTGCAACGGTGCCATCCGCATTGCTGTCGCTCCTCCATTTCCCAACTCAAAGTCCATTACAATGGAACCTCTTTGGCACCCGTGCTCGGCTGCCCAGCATCCCAGGGAGTAGAGCACGAACGTTTGGCCTCTGCTCCCACAGCCGAAGAGCCAGGGCAAAAAACTGGAGCTGTGCCTCTTCTGCAGAAAGTCAGCTTTGCAACGGTGCCATCCGCATTGCTGTCGCTCCTCCATTTCCCAACTCAAAGTCCATTAGAAGGGAACCTCTTTGGCACCCGTGCTGGGCTGCCCAGCATCCCAGGCAGTAGAGCACGAACGCTTGGCCTCTGCTCCCACAGACGAAGAGCCAGGGCAAAAAACTGGAGCTGTGCCTCTTCTGCACAAAGTCAGCTTTGCAACGGTGCCATCCGCATTGCTGTCGCTCCTCCATTTCCCAACTCAAAGTCCATTACAATGGAACCTCTTTGGCACCCGTGCTCGGCTGCCCAGCATCCCAGGGAGTAGAGCACGAACGGTTGGCCTCTGCTCCCACAGCCGAAGAGCCAGGGCAAAAATCTGGAGCTGTGCCTCTTCTGCAGAAAGTCAGCTTTGCAACGGTGCCATCCGCATTGCTGTCGCTCCTCCATTTCCCAACTCAAAGTCCATTACAATGGAACCTCTTTGGCACCCGTGCTCGGCTGCCCAGCATTCCAGGCAGTAGAGCAGGAACGCTTGGCCTCTGCT
The DNA here is from genome assembly GCF_963264785.1 of Psittacula echo. Classification (NCBI taxonomy): domain Eukaryota; kingdom Metazoa; phylum Chordata; class Aves; order Psittaciformes; family Psittacidae; genus Psittacula; species Psittacula echo. Next base: position 3,179,202 of record NC_137760.1, on the reverse strand, counting down.
CCCACAGCCGAAGAGCCAGGGCAAAAAACTGGAGCTGTGCCTCTTCTGCAGAAAGTCAGCTTTGCAACGGTGCCATCCGCATTGCTGTCGCTCCTCCATTTCCCAACTCAAAGTCCATTACAATGGAACCTCTTTGGCACCCTTGCTTGGATGCCCAGCATCCCAGGAAGTAGTACAAGAAGGTTTGGCCTCTGCTCCCACAGCCGAAGAGCCAGGGCAAAAAATTGGAGCTGTGCCTCTTCTGCAGAAAGTCAGCTTTGCAATGGTGCCATCCGCATTGCTGTCGCTCCTCCATTTCCCAACTCAAAGTCCATTACAATGGAAGCTCTTTGGCACCCGTGCTCGGCTGCCCAGCATCCCAGGGAGTAGAGCACGAACGCTTGGCCTCTGCTCCCACAGCCGAAGAGCCAGGGCAAAAAACTTGAGCTGTGCCTCTTCTGCAGAAAGTCAGCTTTGCAACGGTGCCATCCGCATTGCTGTTGCTCCTCCATTGCCCAACTCAAAGTCCATTACAATGGAACCTCTTTGGCACCCGTGCTCGGCTGCCCAGCATCCCAGGGAGCAGAGCACGAGCGGTTGGCCTCTGCTCCCACAGCCGAAGAGCCAGGGCAAAAAACTGGAGCTGTGCCTCTTCTGCAGAAAGTCAGCTTTGCAACGGTGCCATCCGCATTGCTGTCGCTCCTCCATTTCCCAACTCAAAGTCCATTACAATGGAAACTCTCTGTCACCGTGCTCGACTGCCCAGCATCCCAGGGAGTAGAGCACTAACGTTTGGCCTCTGCTCCCACAGCCGAAGAGCCAGGGCAAAAAACTGGAGCTGTGCCTCTTCTGCAGAAAGTCAGCTTTGCAACGGTGCCATCCGCACCGCTGTCGCTCCTCCATTTCCCAACTCAAAGTCCATTACAATGGAACCTCTTTGGCACCCGTGCTCGGCTGCCCAGCATCCCAGGCAGTAGAGCACGAACGGTTGGCCTCTGCTCCCACAGACGAAGAGCCAGGGCAAAAAACTGGAGCTGTGCCTCTTCTGCAGAAAGTCAGCTTTGCAACGGTGCCATCCCCATTGCTGTCACTCCTCCATTTCCCAACTCAAAGTCCATTACAATGGAACCTCTTTGGCACCCGTGCTCGGCTGCCCAGCATCCCAGGGAGTAGAGCACGAACGTTTGGCCTCTGCTCCCACAGCCGAAGAGCCAGGGCAAAAATCTGGAGCTGTGCCTCTTCTGCAGAAAGCCAGCTTTGCAACGGTGCCATCCGCATTGCTGTCGTTCCTCCATTTCCCAACTCAAAGTCCATTACAATGGAACCTCTTTGGCACCCGTGCTCCCCTGCCCAGCATCCCCGGGAGTAGAGCACGAACGTTTGGCCTCTGCTCCCACAGCCGAAGAGCCAGGGCAAAAAACTTCAGCTGTGCCTCTTCTGCAGAAAGTCAGCTTTGCAACTGTGCCATCCGCATTGCTGTCGCTCCTCCATTTCCCAACTCAAAGTCCATTACAATGGAACATCTCTGGCACCCGTGCTCGGCTGCCCAGCATCCCACGGAGTAGAGCACGAACGTTTGGCCTCTGCTCCCACAGCCGAAGAGCCAGGGCAAAAAACTGGAGCTGTGCCTCTTCTGCAGAAAGTCAGCTTTGCAACGGTGCCATCCGCATTGCTGTCGCTCCTCCATTTCCCAACTCAAAGTCCATTACAATGGAACCTCTCTCGCACCGTGCTCAGCTGCCCAGCATCCCAGGGAGTAGAGCACGAACGTTTGGCCTCTGCTCCCACAGCCAAAGAGCCAGGGCAAAAAACTTGAGCTGTGCCTCTTCTGCAGAAAGTCAGCTTTGCAACGGTGCCATCCGCATTGCTGTCGCTCCTCCATTTCCCAACTCAAACTCCATTACAATGGAACCTCTCTCGCACCGTGCTCAGCTGCCCAGCATCCCAGGCAGTAGAGCACGAACGGTTGGCCTCTGCTCCCACAGCCGAAGAGCCAGGTCAAAAAACTTCATCTGTGCCTCTTCTGCAGAAAGTCAGCTTTGCAACGGTGCCATCCGCATTGCTGTCGCTCCTCCATTTCCCAACTCAAAGTCCATTACAATGGAATCTCTTTGGCACCCGTGCTCGGCTGCCCAGCATCCCAGGGAGTAGAGCACGAACGGTTGGCCTCTGCTCCCACAGCCGAAGAGCCAGGGCAAAAATCTTGAGCTGTGCCTCTTCTGCAGAAAGTCAGCTTTGCAACGGTGCGATCCTCATTGCTGTCGCTCCTCCATTTCCGATCTCAAAGTCCATTACAATGGAACATCATTGGCTCCCGTGCTCGGTTGCCCAGCATCCCAGGCAGTAGAGCACGAACGTTTGGCCTCTGCTCCCACAGCCGAAGAGCCAGGGCAAAAAACTTCAGCTGTGCCTCTTCTGCAGAAAGTCAGCTTTGCAACGGTGCCATCCGCATTGTTGTCGCTCCTCGATATCCCAACTCAAAGTCCATTACAATGGAACCTCTTTGGCACCCGTGCTCGGCAGCCCAGCATCCCAGGGAGTAGAGCACGAACGGTTGGCCTCTGCTCCCACAGCCGAAGAGCCATGGCAAAAAACTGGAGCTGTGCCTCTTCTGCAGAAAGTCAGCTTTGCAACGGTGCTATCCGCATTGCTGTCACTGCTTGATTTCCCAGTTAAAAGTCAATTACAATGGAACCTCTTTGGCACCCGTGCTCGGCTGAAAAGCATCCCAGGCAGTAGAGCACGAACGGTTGGCCTCTGCTCCCACAGACGAAGAGCCAGGGCAAAAATCTTGAGCTGTGCCTCTTCTGCAGAAAGTCAGCTTTGCAACGGTGCCATCCGCATTGCTGTCGCTCCTCCATTTCCCAACTCAAAGTCCATTACAATGGAACCTCTTTGGCACCCGTGCTCGGCTGCCCAGCATCCCAGGCAGTAGAGCACGAACGTCTGGCCTCTGCTCCCACAGCCGAAGAGCCAGGTCAAAAATCTTGAGCTGTGCCTCTTCTGCAGAAAGTCAGCTTTGCAACGGTGCCATCCGCATTGCTGTCGCTCCTCCATTTCCCAACTCAAAGTCCATTAAAATGGAACCTCTTTGGCACCCGTGCTCGGCTGCCCAACATCCTAGGGAGTAGAGCACGAACGTTTGGCCTCTGCTCCCACAGCCGAAGAGCCAGGGCAAAAATCTGGAGCTGTGCCTCTTCTGCAGAAAGTCAGCTTTGCAACGGTGCAATCCTCATTGCTGTCGCTCCTCCATTTCCCAACTCAAAGTCCATTACAATGGAACCTCTTTGGCACCCGTGCTCGGCTGCCCAGCATCCCAGGGAGTAGAGCAGGAACGGTTGGCCTCTGCTCCCACAGCCGAAGAGCCAGGGCAAAAAACTGGAGCTGTGCCTCTTCTGCAGAAAGTCAGCTTTGCAACGGTGCCATCCGCATTGCTGTCGCTCCTCCATTTCCCAACTCAAAGTCCATTACAATGGAACCTCTTTGGCACCGTGCTCGGCTGCCCAGCATCCCAGGCAGTAGAGCACGAACGTTTGGCCTCTGCTCCCACAGCCGAAGAGCCATGGCAAAAATCTGGAGCTGTGCCTCTTCTGCAGAAAGTCAGCTTTGCAACGGTGCCATCCGCATTGCTGTCGCTCCTCCATTTCCCAACTCAAAGTCCATTACACTGGAACCTCTTTGGCACCCGTGCTCGGCTGCCCAGCATCCCAGGGAGTAGAGCACGAACGTATGGCCTCCGCTCCCACAGCCGAAGAGCCAGGGCAAAAAACTTGAACTGTGCCTCTTCTGCAGAAAGTCAGCTTTGCAACGGTGCCATCCGCATTGCTGTCGCTCCTCCATTTCCCAACTCAAAGTCCATTACAATGGAACCTCTTTGGCACCCGTGCTCGGCTGCCCAGCATACCAGGCAGTAGAGCACGAACGTTTGGCCTCTGCTCCCTCAGCCGAAGAGCCAGGGCAAAAATCTGGAGCTGTGCCTCTTCTGCAGAAAGTCAGCTTTGCAACGGTGCAATCCTCATTGCTGTCGCTCCTCCATTTCCCAACTCAAAGTCCATTACAATGGAACCTCTTTGGCACCCGTGCTCGGCTGCCCAGCATCCCAGGCAGTAGAGCACGAACGTTTGGCCTCTGCTCCCACAGCCGAAGAGCCAGGGCAAAAATCTTGAGCTGTGCCTCTTCTGCAGAAAGTCAGCTTTGCAACGGTGCCATCCGCATTGCTGTCGCTCCTCCATTTCCCAACTCAAAGTCCATTACAATGGAACCTCTTTGGCAACCGTGCTCGGCTGCCCAGCATCCAAGGGAGAAGAGCACGAACGTTTGGCCTCTGCTCCCACAGCCGAAGAGCCAGGGCAAAAAACTGGAGCTGTGCCTCTTCTGCAGAAAGTCAGCTTTGCAACGGGGCCATCCGCATTGCTGTCGCTCCTCCATTTCCCAACTCAAAGTCCATTACAATGGAACCTCTCTGGCACCGTGCTCGGCTGCCCAGCATCCCACGGAGTAGAGCACGAACGTTTGGCCTCTGCTCCCACAGCCGAAGAGACAGGGCAAAAAACTGGAGCTGTGCCTCTTCTGCAGAAAGTCAGCTTTGCAACGGTGCCATCCGCATTGCTGTCGCTCCTCCATTTCCCAACTCAAAGTCCATTACAATGGAACCTCTCTCGCACCGTGCTCGGCTGCCCAGCATCCCAGGGAGTAGAGCACGAACGGTTGGCCTCTGCTCCCACAGCCAAAGAGCCAGGGCAAAAAACTTGAGCTGTGCCTCTTCTGCAGAAAGTCAGCTTTGCAACGGTGCCATCCGCATTGCTGTCGCTCCTCCATTTCCCAACTCAAAGTCCATTACAATGGAACCTCTTTGGCACCCGTGCTCGGCAGCCCAGCATCCCAGGGAGTAGAGCACGAACATTTGGCCTCTGCTCTCACAGCCGAAGAGCCAGGGCAAAAAACTTGAGCTGTGCCTCTTCTGCAGAAAGTCAGCTTTGCAACGGTGCTATCCGCATTGCTGTCACTGCTCGATTTCCCAGTTAAAAGTCAATTACAATGGAACCTCTTTGGCAGTCGTGCTCGGCTGAAAAGCATCCCAGGCAGTAGAGCACGAACGGTTGGCCTCTGCTCCCACAGACGAAGAGCCAGGGCAAAAATCTTGAGCTGTGCCTCTTCTGCAGAAAGTCAGCTTTGCAACGGTGCCATCCGCATTGCTGTCGCTCCTCCATTTCCCAACTCAAAGTCCATTACAATGGAACCTCTTTGGCACCCGTGCTCGGCTGCCCAGCATCCCAGGCAGTAGAGCACAAACGTCTGGCCTCTGCTCCCACAGCCGAAGAGCCAGGTCAAAAATCTTGAGCTGTGCCTCTTCTGCAGAAAGTCAGCTTTGCAACGGTGCCATCCGCATTGCTGTCGCTCCTCCATTTCCCAACTCAAAGTCCATTACAATGGAACCTCTTTGGCACCCGTGCTCGGCTGCCCAACATCCTAGGGAGTAGAGCACGAACGTTTGGCCTCTGCTCCCACAGCCGAAGAGCCAGGGCAAAAATCTGGAGCTGTGCCTCTTCTGCAGAAAGTCAGCTTTGCAACGGTGCAATCCTCATTGCTGTCGCTCCTCCATTTCCCAACTCAAAGTCCATTACAATGGAACCTCTTTGGCACCCGTGCTCGGCTGCCCAGCATCCCAGGCAGTAGAGCACGAACGGTTGGCCTCTGCTCCCACAGCCGAAGAGCCAGGGCAAAAAACTGGAGCTGTGCCTCTTCTGCAGAAAGTCAGCTTTGCAACGGTGCCATCCGCATTGCTGTCGCTCCTCCATTTCCCAACTCAAAGTCCATTACAATGGAACCTCTTTGGCACCGTGCTCGGCTGCCCAGCATCCCAGGCAGTAGAGCACGAACGTTTGGCCTCTGCTGCCACAGCCGAAGAGCCATGGCAAAAATCTGGAGCTGTGCCTCTTCTGCAGAAAGTCAGCTTTGCAACGGTGCCATCCACATTGCTGTCGCTCCTCCATTTCCCAACTCAAAGTCCATTACACTGGAACCTCTTTGGCACCCGTGCTCGGCTGCCCAGCATCCCAGGGAGTAGAGCACGAACGTTTGGCCTCCGCTCCCACAGCCGAAGAGCCAGGGCAAAAAACTTGAACTGTGCCTCTTCTGCAGAAAGTCAGCTTTGCAACGGTGCCATCCGCATTGCTGTCGCTCCTCCATTTCCCAACTCAAAGTCCATTACAATGGAACCTCTTTGGCACCCGTGCTCGGCTGCCCAGCATCCCAGGCAGTAGAGCACGAACGTTTGGCCTCTGCTCCCTCAGCCGAAGAGCCAGGGCAAAAATCTGGAGCTGTGCCTCTTCTGCAGAAAGTCAGCTTTGCAACGGTGCAATCCTCATTGCTGTCGCTCCTCCATTTCCCAACTCAAAGTCCATTACAATGGAACCTCTTTGGCACCCGTGCTCGGCTGCCCAGCATCCCAGGCAGTAGAGCACGAACGTTTGGCCTCTGCTCCCACAGCCGAAGAGCCAGGGCAAAAATCTTGAGCTGTGCCTCTTCTGCAGAAAGTCAGCTTTGCAACGGTGCCATCCGCATTGCTGTCGCTCCTCCATTTCCCAACTCAAAGTCCATTACAATGGAACCTCTTTGGCAACCGTGCTCGGCTGCCCAGCATCCAAGGGAGAAGAGCACGAACGTTTGGCCTCTGCTCCCACAGCCGAAGAGCCAGGGCAAAAAACTGGAGCTGTGCCTCTTCTGCAGAAAGTCAGCTTTGCAACGGGGCCATCCGCATTGCTGTCGCTCCTCCATTTCCCAACTCAAAGTCCATTACAATGGAACCTCTCTGGCACCGTGCTCGGCTGCCCAGCATCCCAGGGAGTAGAGCACGAACGGTTGGCCTCTGCTCCCACAGCCGAAGAGACAGGGCAAAAAACTGGAGCTGTGCCTCTTCTGCAGAAAGTCAGCTTTGCAACGGTGCCATCCGCATTGCTGTCGCTCCTCCATTTCCCAACTCAAAGTCCATTACAATGGAACCTCTCTCGCACCGTGCTCGGCTGCCCAGCATCCCAGGGAGTAGAGCACGAACGGTTGGCCTCTGCTCCCACAGCCAAAGAGCCAGGGCAAAAAACTTGAGCTGTGCCTCTTCTGCAGAAAGTCAGCTTTGCAACGGTGCCATCCGCATTGCTGTCGCTCCTCCATTTCCCAACTCAAAGTCCATTACAATGGAACCTCTTTGGCACCCGTGCTCGGCAGCCCAGCATCCCAGGGAGTAGAGCACGAACATTTGGCCTCTGCTCTCACAGCCGAAGAGCCAGGGCAAAAAACTTGAGCTGTGCCTCTTCTGCAGAAAGTCACCTTTGCAACGGTGCTATCCGCATTGCTGTCACTGCTCGATTTCCCAACTAAAAGTCAATTACAATGGAACCTCTTTGGCAGTCGTGCTCGGCTGAAAAGCATCGCAGGCAGTAGAGCACGAACGGTTGGCCTCTGCTCCCACAGACGAAGAGCCAGGGCAAAAAATTTGAGCTGTGCCTCATCTGCAGAAAGTCAGCTTTGCAACGGTGCCATCCGCATTGCTGTCGCTCCTCCATTTCCCAACTAAAAGTCCATTACAATGGAACCTCTTTGGCACCCGTGCTCTGCAGCCCAGCATCCCAGGGAGTAGAGCACGAACGTTTGGCCTCTGCTCCCACAGTCGAAGAGCCAGGGCAAAAAACTTCAGCTGTGCCTCATCTGCAGAAAGTCAGCTTTGCAACGGTGCGATCCTCATTGCTGTCGCTCCTCCATTTCCCAACTCAAAGTCCATTACAATGGAACCTCTTTGGCACCCGTGCTCGGCTGCCCAGCATCCCAGGGAGTAGAGCACGAACGTTCCGCCTCTGCTCCCACAGCCGAAGAGCCAGGGCAAAAAACTGGAGCTGTGCCTCTTCTGCACAAAGTCAGGTTTGCAACGGTGCCATCCGCATTGCTGTCGCTCCTCCATTTCCCAACTCAAAGTCCATTACAATGGAACCTCTTTGGCACCCGTGCTCAGCTACCCAGCATCCCAGGGAGTAGAGCACGAACGTTTGGGCTCTGCTCCCACAGCCGAAGAGCCAGTGCAAAAATCTTGAGCTGTGCCTCTTCTGCAGAAAGTCAGCTTTGCAATGGTGCCATCCGCATTGCTGTCGCTCCTCCATTTCCCAACTCAAAGTCCATTACAATGGAACCTCTTTGGCACCCGTGCTCGGCTGCCCAGCATCCCAGGGAGTAGAGCACGAACGTTTGACCTCTGCTCCCACAGCCGAAGAGCCAGGGCAAAAAACTTCAGCTGTGCCTCTTCTGCAGAAAGTCAGCTTTGCAACGGTGCCATCTGCATTGCAGTCGCTCCTCGATTTCCCAACTCAAAGTCCATTACAATGGAACCTCTTTGGCACCTGTGCTCGGCTGCCCAGCATCCCAGGCAGTAGAGCACGAACGTTTGGCCTCTGCTCCCACAGCCGAAGAGCCAGGGCAAAAAACTTGAGCTGTGCCTCTTCTGCAGAAAGTCAGCTTTGCAACGGTGCCATCCGCATTGCTGTCGCTCCTCCATTTCCCAACTCAAAGTCCATTACAATGGAACCTCTTTGGCACCCGTGCTCGGCTGCCCAGCATCCCAGGGAGTAGAGCACGAACGTTTGGCCTCTGCTCCCACAGCCGAAGAGCCAGGGCAAAAAACTGGAGCTGTGCCTCTTCTGCAGAAAGTCAGCTTTGCAACGGTGCCATCCGCATTGCTGTCGCTCCTCCATATCCCAACTCAAAGTCCATTACAAGGGAACCTCTTTGGCACCCGTGCTGGGCTGCCCAGCATCCCAGGCAGTAGAGCACGAACGGTTGGCCTCTGCTCCCACAGCCGAAGAGCCAGGGCAAAAAACGTGAGCTGTGCCTCTTCTGCAGAAAGTCAGCTTTGCAACGGTGCCATCCGCATTGCTGTTGCTCCTCCATTTCCCAACTCAAAGTCCATTACAATGGAACATCTCTGGCACCCGTGCTCGGCAGCCCAGCATCCCAGGGAGTAGAGCACGAACGTCTGGAATCTGCTCCCACAGCCGAAGAGCCAGGGCAAAAAACTTGAGCTGTGCCTCTTCTGCAGAAAGTCAGCTTTGCAACGGTGCCATCCGCATTGCTGTCGCTCCTCCATTTCCCAACTCAAAGTCCATTACAATGGAACCTCTTTGGCACCCGTGCTCGGCTGCCCAGCATCCCAGGGAGTAGAGCACGAACGTTCCGCCTCTGCTCCCACAGCCGAAGAGCCAGGGCAAAAAACTTGAGCTGTGCCTCTTCTGCAGAAAGTCAGCTTTGCAACGGTGCCATCCACATTGCTGTCGCTCCTCCATTTCCCAACTCAAAGTCCATTACAATGGAACCTCTTTGGCACCCGTGCTCAGCTACCCTGCATCCCAGGGAGTAGAGCACGAAAGTTTGGCTCTGCTCCCACAGCCGAAGAGCCAGTGCAAAAATCTTGAGCTGTGCCTCTTCTGCAGAAAGTCAGCTTTGCAACGCTGCCATCCGCATTGCTGTCGCTCCTCCATTTCCCAACTCAAAGTCCATTACAATGGAACCTCTTTGGCACCCGTGCTCGGCTGCCCAGCATCCCAGGGAGTAGAGCACGAACGGTTGGCCTCTGCTCCCACAGCCGAAGAGCCAGGGCAAAAATCTGGAGCTGTGCCTCTTCTGCAGAAAGTCAGCTTTGCAACGGTGCCATCCGCATTGCTGTCGCTCCTCCATTTCCCAACTCAAAGTCCATTACAATGGAACCTCTTTGGCACCCGTGCTCGGCTGCCCAGCATCCCAGGGAGTAGAGCACGAACGTTTGGCCTCTGCTCCCACAGCCGAAGAGCCAGGGAAAAAACTTCACCTGTGCCTCATCTGCAGAAAGTCAGCTTTGCAACGGTGCCATCCGCATTGCTGTCGCTCCTCCATTTCCCAACTCAAAGTCCATTACAATGGAACCTCTTTGGCACCCGTGCTCGGCATCCCAGCATCCCAGGGAGTAGAGCACGAACGTCTGGAATCTGCTCCCACAGCCGAAGAGCCAGGGCAAAAAACTGGAGCTGTGCCTCTTCTGCAGAAAGTCAGCTTTGCAACGGTGCAATCCTCATTGCTGTCGCTCCTCCATTTCCCAACTCAAAGTCCATTACAATGGAACCTCTTTGGCACCCGTGCTCGGCTGCCCAGCATCCCAGGGAGTAGAGCACGAACGTTCCGCCTCTGCTCCCACAGCCGAAGAGCCAGGGCAAAAAACTGGAGCTGTGCCTCTTCTGCAGAAAGTCAGCTTTGCAACGCTGCCATCCGCATTGCTGTCGCTCCTCCATTTCCCAACTCAAAGTCCATTACAATGGAACCTCTTTGGCACCCGTGCTCGGCTGCCCAGCATCCCAGGGAGTAGAGCACGAACGGTTGGCCTCTGCTCCCACAGCCGAAGAGCCAGGGCAAAAATCTGGAGCTGTGCCTCTTCTGCAGAAAGTCAGCTTTGCAACGGTGCCATCCGCATTGCTGTCGCTCCTCCATTTCCCAACTCAAAGTCCATTACAATGGAACCTCTTTGGCACCCGTGCTCGGCTGCCCAGCATCCCAGGGAGTAGAGCACGAACGTTTGGCCTCTGCTCCCACAGCCGAAGAGCCAGGGAAAAAACTTCACCTGTGTCTCATCTGCAGAAAGTCAGCTTTGCAACGGTGCCATCCGCATTGCTGTCGCTCCTCCATTTCCCAACTCAAAGTCCATTACAATGGAACCTCTTTGGCACCCGTGCTCGGCAGCCCAGCATCCCAGGGAGTAGAGCACGAACGTCTGGAATCTGCTCCCACAGCCGAAGAGCCAGGGCAAAAAACTGGAGCTGTGCCTCTTCTGCAGAAAGTCAGCTTTGCAACGCTGCCATCCGCATTGCTGTCGCTCCTCCATTTCCCAACTCAAAGTCCATTACAATGGAACCTCTTTGGCACCCGTGCTCAGCTACCCAGCATCCCAGGGAGTAGAGCACGAACGGTTGGGCTCTGCTCCCACAGCCGAAGAGCCAGTGCAAAAATCTTGAGCTGTGCCTCTTCTGCAGAAAGTCAGCTTTGCAATGGTGCCATCCGCATTGCTGTCGCTCCTCCATTTCCCAACTCAAAGTCCATTACAATGGAACCTCTTTGGCACCCGTGCTGGGCTGCCCAGCATCCCAGGCAGTAGAGCACGAACGTTTGGCCTCTGCTCCCACAGCCGAAGAGCCAGGGCAAAAAACGTGAGCTGTGCCTCTTCTGCAGAAATTCAGCTTTGCAACGGTGCCATCCGCATTGCTGTTGCTCCTCCATTTCCCAACTCAAAGTCCATTACAATGGAACCTCTCTGGCACCCGTGCTCGGCAGCCCAGCATCCCAGGCAGTAGAGCACGAACGTCTGGAATCTGCTCCCACAGCCGAAGAGCCAGGGCAAAAAACTTGAGCTGTGCCTCTTCTGCAGAAAGTCAGCTTTGCAACGGTGCCATCCGCATTGCTGTCGCTCCTCCATTTCCCAACTCAAAGTCCATTACAATGGAACCTCTTTGGCACCCGTGCTCGGCTGCCCAGCATCCCAGGCAGTAGAGCACGAACGTTCCGCCTCTGCTCCCACAGCCGAAGAGCCAGGGCAAAAAACTCAAGCTGTGCCTCTTCTGCAGAAAGTCAGATTTGCAATGGTGCCATCCGCACCGCAGTCGCTCCTCGACTTCCCAACTCAAAGTCCATTACAATGGAACCTCTTTGGCACCCGTGCTCGGCTGCCCAGCATCCCAGGCAGTAGAGCACGAACGTTTGGCATCTGCTCTCACAGCCGAAGAGCCAGGGCAAAAAACATGAGATGTTCCTCTTCTGCAGAAAGTCAGCTTTGCAACGGTGCCATCCGCATTGCTGTCGCTCCTCCATTTCCCAACTCAAAGTCCATTACAATGGAACCTCTTTGGCACCCGTGCTCGGCTGCCCAGCATCCGAGGCAGTAGAGCACGAACGGTTGGCCTCTGCTCCCACAGCCGAAGAGCCAGGGCAAAAAACTGGAGCTGTGCCTCTTCTGCAGAAAGTCAGCTTTGCAACGGTGCCATCCGCATTGCTGTCGCTCCTCCATTTCCCAACTCAAAGTCCATTACAATGGAACCTCTTTGGCACCTGTGCTCGGCTGCCAAGCATCCCAGGGAGTAGAGCACGAACGGTTGGCCTCTGCTCCCACAGCCAAAGAGCCAGGACAAAAAACTTGAGCTGTGCCTCTTCTGCAGAAAGTCAGATTTGCAACGGTGCCATCCGCACCGCTGTCGCTCCTCCATTTCCCAACTGAAAGTCCATTACAATGGAACCTCTTTGGCACCCGTGCTCGGCTGCCCAGCATCCCAGGCAGTAGAGCACGAACGTCTGGCCTCTGCTCCCACAGCCGAAGAGCCAGGACAAAAAACTTGAGCTGTGCCTCTTCTGCAGAAAGTCAGCTTTGCAACGGTGCCATCCGCATTGCTGTCGCTCCTTGATATCCCAACTCAAAGTCCATTACAATGGAACCTCTTTGGCACCCGTGCTCGGCTGCCCAGCATCCCAGGCAGTAGAGCACGAACGTTTGGCCTCTGCTCCCACAGCCGAAGAGCCAGGGCAAAAAACTTGAGCTGTGCCTCTTCTGCAGAAAGTCAGCTTTGCAACGGTGCCATCCGCATTGCTGTCGCTCCTCCATTTCCCAACTCAAAGTCCATTACAATGGAACCTCTTTGGCACCCGTGCTCGGCTGCCCAGCATCCCAGGCAGTAGAGCACGAACGTTTGGCCTCTGCTCCCACAGCCGAAGAGCCAGGGCAAAAAACTGGAGCTGTGCCTCTTCTGCAGAAAGTCAGCTTTGCAACGGTGCCATCCGCATTGCTGTCGCTCCTCCATATCCCAACTCAAAGTCCATTACAAGGGAACCTCTTTGGCACCCGTGCTGGGCTGCCCAGCATCCCAGGCAGTAGAGCACGAACGGTTGGCCTCTGCTCCCACAGCCGAAGAGCCAGGGCAAAAAACTGGAGCTGTGCCTCTTCTGCAGAAAGTCAGCTTTGCAACGGTGCCATCCGCATTGCTGTTGCTCCTCCATTTCCCAACTCAAAGTCCATTACAATGGAACATCTCTGGCACCCGTGCTCGGCAGCCCAGCATCCCAGGGAGTAGAGCACGAACGTCTGGAATCTGCTCCCACAGCCGAAGAGCCAGGGCAAAAAACTTGAGCTGTGCCTCTTCTGCAGAAAGTCAGCTTTGCAACGGTGCCATCCGCATTGCTGTCGCTCCTCCATTTCCCAACTCAAAGTCCATTACAATGGAACCTCTTTGGCACCCGTGCTCGGCTGCCCAGCATCCCAGGGAGTAGAGCACGAACGTTCCGCCTCTGCTCCCACAGCCGAAGAGCCAGGGCAAAAAACTTGAGCTGTGCCTCTTCTGCAGAAAGTCAGCTTTGCAACGGTGCCATCCACATTGCTGTCGCTCCTCCATTTCCCAACTCAAAGTCCATTACAATGGAACCTCTTTGGCACCCGTGCTCAGCTACCCTGCATCCCAGGGAGTAGAGCACGAAAGTTTGGCTCTGCTCCCACAGCCGAAGAGCCAGTGCAAAAATCTTGAGCTGTGCCTCTTCTGCAGAAAGTCAGCTTTGCAACGCTGCCATCCGCATTGCTGTCGCTCCTCCATTTCCCAACTCAAAGTCCATTACAATGGAACCTCTTTGGCACCCGTGCTCGGCTGCCCAGCATCCCAGGGAGTAGAGCACGAACGGTTGGCCTCTGCTCCCACAGCCGAAGAGCCAGGGCAAAAATCTGGAGCTGTGCCTCTTCTGCAGAAAGTCAGCTTTGCAACGGTGCCATCCGCATTGCTGTCGCTCCTCCATTTCCCAACTCAAAGTCCATTACAATGGAACCTCTTTGGCACCCGTGCTCGGCTGCCCAGCATCCCAGGGAGTAGAGCACGAACGTTTGGCCTCTGCTCCCACAGCCGAAGAGCCAGGGAAAAAACTTCACCTGTGCCTCATCTGCAGAAAGTCAGCTTTGCAACGGTGCCATCCGCATTGCTGTCGCTCCTCCATTTCCCAACTCAAAGTCCATTACAATGGAACCTCTTTGGCACCCGTGCTCGGCAGCCCAGCATCCCAGGGAGTAGAGCACGAACGTCTGGAATCTGCTCCCACAGCCGAAGAGCCAGGGCAAAAAACTGGAGCTGTGCCTCTTCTGCAGAAAGTCAGCTTTGCAACGGTGCAATCCTCATTGCTGTCGCTCCTCCATTTCCCAACTCAAAGTCCATTACAATGGAACCTCTTTGGCACCCGTGCTCGGCTGCCCAGCATCCCAGGCAGTAGAGCACGAACGTTCCGCCTCTGCTCCCACAGCCGAAGAGCCAGGGCAAAAAACTGGAGCTGTGCCTCTTCTGCAGAAAGTCAGCTTTGCAACGCTGCCATCCGCATTGCTGTCGCTCCTCCATTTCCCAACTCAAAGTCCATTACAATGGAACCTCTTTGGCACCCGTGCTCAGCTACCCAGCATCCCAGGGAGTAGAGCACGAACGGTTGGGCTCTGCTCCCACAGCCGAAGAGCCAGTGCAAAAATCTTGAGCTGTGCCTCTTCTGCAGAAAGTCAGCTTTGCAATGGTGCCATCCGCATTGCTGTCGCTCCTCCATTTCCCAACTCAAAGTCCATTACAATGGAACCTCTTTGGCACCCGTGCTCGGCTGCCCAGCATACCAGGCAGTAGAGCACGAACGTTTGACCTCTGCTCCCACAGCCGAAGAGCCAGGGCAAAAAACTTCAGCTGTGCCTCTTCTGCAGAAAGTCAGCTTTGCAACGGTGCCATCTGCATTGCAGTCGCTCCTCGATTTCCTAACTCAAAGTCCATTACAATGGAACCTCTTTGGCACCTGTGCTCGGCTGCCCAGCATCCCAGGCAGTAGAGCACGAACGTTTGGCCTCTGCTCCCACAGCCGAAGAGCCAGGGCAAAAAACTTGAGCTGTGCCTCTTCTGCAGAAAGTCAGCTTTGCAACGGTGCCATCCGCATTGCTGTCGCTCCTCCATTTCCCAACTCAAAGTCCATTACAATGGAACCTCTTTGGCACCCGTGCTCGGCTGCCCAGCATCCCAGGGAGTAGAGCACGAACGTTTGGCCTCTGCTCCCACAGCCGAAGAGCCAGGGCAAAAAACTGGAGCTGTGCCTCTTCTGCAGAAAGTCAGCTTTGCAACGGTGCCATCCGCATTGCTGTCGCTCCTCCATTTCCCAACTCAAAGTCCATTAGAAGGGAACCTCTTTGGCACCCGTGCTGGGCTGCCCAGCATCCCAGGCAGTAGAGCACGAACGTTTGGCCTCTGCTCCCACAGCCGAAGAGCCAGGGCAAAAAACGTGAGCTGTGCCTCTTCTGCAGAAATTCAGCTTTGCAACGGTGCCATCCGCATTGCTGTTGCTCCTCCATTTCCCAACTCAAAGTCCATTACAATGGAACCTCTCTGGCACCCGTGCTCGGCAGCCCAGCATCCCAGGCAGTAGAGCACGAACGTCTGGAATCTGCTCCCACAGCCGAAGAGCCAGGGCAAAAAACTTGAGCTGTGCCTCTTCTGCAGAAAGTCAGCTTTGCAACGGTGCCATCCGCATTGCTGTCGCTCCTCCATTTCCCAACTCAAAGTCCATTACAATGGAACCTCTTTGGCACCCGTGCTCGGCTGCCCAGCATCCCAGGCAGTAGAGCACGAACGTTCCGCCTCTGCTCCCACAGCCGAAGAGCCAGGGCAAAAAACTCAAGCTGTGCCTCTTCTGCAGAAAGTCAGATTTGCAATGGTGCCATCCGCACCGCAGTCGCTCCTCGACTTCCCAACTCAAAGTCCATTACAATGGAACCTCTTTGGCACCCGTGCTCGGCTGCCCAGCATCCCAGGCAGTAGAGCACGAACGTTTGGCATCTGCTCTCACAGCCGAAGAGCCAGGGCAAAAAACATGAGATGTTCCTCTTCTGCAGAAAGTCAGCTTTGCAACGGTGCCATCCGCATTGCTGTCGCTCCTCCATTTCCCAACTCAAAGTCCATTACAATGGAACCTCTTTGGCACCCGTGCTCGGCTGCCCAGCATCCGAGGCAGTAGAGCACGAACGGTTGGCCTCTGCTCCCACAGCCGAAGAGCCAGGGCAAAAAACTGGAGCTGTGCCTCTTCTGCAGAAAGTCAGCTTTGCAACGGTGCCATCCGCATTGCTGTCGCTCCTCCATTTCCCAACTCAAAGTCCATTACAATGGAACCTCTTTGGCACCTGTGCTCGGCTGCCAAGCATCCCAGGGAGTAGAGCACGAACGGTTGGCCTCTGCTCCCACAGCCAAAGAGCCAGGACAAAAAACTTGAGCTGTGCCTCTTCTGCAGAAAGTCAGATTTGCAACGGTGCCATCCGCACCGCTGTCGCTCCTCCATTTCCCAACTGAAAGTCCATTACAATGGAACCTCTTTGGCACCCGTGCTCGGCTGCCCAGCATCCCAGGCAGTAGAGCACGAACGTCTGGCCTCTGCTCCCACAGCCGAAGAGCCAGGACAAAAAACTTGAGCTGTGCCTCTTCTGCAGAAAGTCAGCTTTGCAACGGTGCCATCCGCATTGCTGTCGCTCCTTGATATCCCAACTCAAAGTCCATTACAATGGAACCTCTTTGGCACCCGTGCTCGGCTGCCCAGCATCCCAGGGAGTAGAGCACGAACGGTTGGCCTCTGCTCCCACAGCCGAAGAGCCAGGTCAGAAAACTTGAGCTCTGCCTCTTCTGCAGAAAGTCAGCTTTGCAACGGTGCCATCCGCACCACTGTCGCTCCTCCATTTCCCAACTCAAAGTCCATTACAATGGAACCTCTTTCCACCCGTGCTCGGCTGCCAAGCATCCCAGGCAGTAGAGCACGAACTGTTGGCCTCTGCTCCCACAGCCGAAGAGCCAGGGCAAAAAACGTGAGCTGTGCCTCTTCTGCAGAAAGTCAGCTTTGCAACGGTGCCATCCGCATCGCTGTCGCTCCTCCATTTCCCAACTCAAAGTCCATTACAATGGAACCTCTTTGGCACCTGTGCTCGGCTGCCCAGCATCCCAGGCAGTAGAGCACGAACGTTTGGCCTCTGCTCCCACAGCCGAAGAGCCAGGGCAAAAATCTGGAGCTGTGCCTCTTCTGCAGAAAGTCAGCTTTGCAACGGTGCCATCCGCATTGCTGTCGCTCCTCCATTTCCCAACTCAAAGTCCATTACAATGGAACCTCTTTGGCACCTGTGCTCGGCTGCCCAGCATCCCAGGCAGTAGAGCACGAACTTTTGGCCTCTGCTCCCACAGCCGAAGAGCCAGGGCAAAAATCTGGAGCTGTGCCTCTTCTGCAGAAAGTCAGCTTTGCAACGGTGCCATCCGCACCGCTGTCGCTCCTCCATTTCCCAACTCAAAGTCCATTACAATGGAACCTCTTTGGCACCCGTGCTCGGCTGCCCAGCATCCGAGGCAGTAGAGCACGAACGGTTGGCCTCTGCTCCCACAGCCGAAGAGCCAGGGCAAAAAACTTGAGCTGTGCCTCTTCTGCAGAAAGTCAGCTTTGCAACGGTGCCATCCGCATCGCTGTCGCTCCTCCATTTCCCAACTCAAAGTCCATTACAATGGAACCTCTTTGGCACCTGTGCTCGGCTGCCAAGCATCCCAGGGAGTAGAGCACGAACGGTTGGCCTCTGCTCCCACAGCAGAAGAGCCAGGGCAAAAAACTTGAGCTGTGCCTCTTCTGCAGAAAGTCAGATTTGCAATGGTGCCATCCGCACCACAGTCGCTCCTCGACTTCCCAACTCAAAGTCCATTACAATGGAACCTCTTTGGCACCCGTGCTCGGCTGCCCAGCATCCCAGGCAGTAGAGCACGAACGTTTGGCATCTGCTCCCACAGCCGAAGAGCCAGGGCAAAAAACATGAGATGTTCCTCTTCTGCAGAAAGTCAGCTTTGCAACGGTGCCATCCGCATTGCTGTCGCTCCTCCATTTCCCAACTCAAAGTCCATTACAATGGAACCTCTTTGGCACCCGTGCTCGGCTGCCCAGCATCCCAGGCAGTAGAGCACGAACGGTTGGCCTCTGCTCCCACAGCCGAAGAGCCAGGGCAAAAAACTGGAGCTGTGCCTCTTCTGCAGAAAGTCAGCTTTGCAACGGTGCCTTCTTCATTGCTGTCAATCCTCCATTTCCCAACTCAAAGTCCATTACAATGGAACCTCTTTGGCACCTGTGCTCGGCTGCCAAGCATCCCAGGGAGTAGAGCACGAACGTTTGGCCTCTGCTCCCACAGCCGAAGAGCCAGGGCAAAAAACTGGAGCTGTGCCTCTTCTGCAGAAAGTCAGCTTTGCAACGGTGCCATCCGCATTGCTGTCGCTCCTCCATTTCCCAACTCAAAGTCCATTACAATGGAACCTCTTTGGCACCCGTGCTCGGCTGCCCAGCGTCCCAGGCAGTAGAGCACGAACGGTTGGCGTCTGCTCCCACAGCCAAAGAGCCAGGACAAAAAACTTGAGCTGTGCCTCTTCTGCAGAAAGTCAGATTTGCAACGGTGCCATCCGCACCGCTGTCGCTCCTCCATTTCCCAACTCAAAGTCCATTACAATGGAACCTCTTTGGCACCCGTGCTCGGCTGCCCAGCATCCCAGGGAGTAGAGCACGAACGTCTGGCCTCTGCTCCCACAGCCGAAGAGCCAGGACAAAAAACTTGAGCTGTGCCTCTTCTGCAGAAAGTCAGCTTTGCAACGGTGCCATCCGCATTGCTGTCGCTCCTTGATATCCCAACTCAAAGTCCATTACAATGGAACCTCTTTGGCACCTGTGCTCGGCTGCCCAGCATCCCAGGGAGTAGAGCACGAACGGTTGGCCTCTGCTCCCACAGCCAAACAGCCTGGGCAAAAAACTGGAGCTGTGCCTCTTCTGCAGAAAGTCAGCTTTGCAACGGTGCCATCCACATTGCTGTCGCTCATCCATTTCCCAACTCAAAGTCCATTACAATGGAACCTCTTTGGCACCTGTGCTCGGCTGCCCAGCATCCCAGGGAGTAGAGCATGAACGGTTGGCCTCTGCTCCCACAGCCGAAGAGCCAGGGCAAAAAACTTGAGCTGTGCCTCTTCTGCAGAAAGTCAGCTTTGCAACGGTGCCATCCGCATTGCTGTCGCTCCTCCATTTCCCAACTCAAAAACCATTACAATGGAACCTCTTTGGCACCCGTGCTCGGCTGCCCAGCATCCGAGGCAGTAGAGCACGAACGGTTGGCCTCTGCTCCCACAGCCGAAGAGCCAGGGCAAAAAACTTGAGCTGTGCCTCTTCTGCAGAAAGTCAGCTTTGCAACGGTGCCATCCGCATCGCTGTCGCTCCTCCATTTCCCAACTCAAAGTCCATTACAATGGAACCTCTTTGGCACCTGTGCTCGGCTGCCAAGCATCCCAGGGAGTAGAGCACGAACGTTTGGCCTCTGCTCCCACAGCCGAAGAGCCAGGGCAAAAAACTTGAGCTGTGCCTCTTCTGCAGAAAGTCAGCTTTGCAACGGTGCCATCCGCATTGCTGTCGCTCCTCCATTTCCCAACTCAAAGTCCATTACAATGGAACCTCTTTGGCACCCGTGCTCGGCTGCCCAGCATCCCAGGGAGTAGAGCACGAACGGTTGGCCTCTGCTCCCACAGCCGAAGAGCCAGGGCAGAAAACTTGAGCTCTGCCTCTTCTGCAGAAAGTCAGCTTTGCAACGGTGCCATCCGCACCACTGTCGCTCCTCCATTTCCCAACTCAAAGTCCATTACAATGGAACCTCTTTGGCAACCGTGCTCGGCTGCCAAGCATCCCAGGCAGTAGAGCACGAACTGTTGGCCTCTGCTCCCATAGCCGAAGAGCCAGGGCAAAAAACTTGAGCTGTGCCTCTTCTGCAGAAAGTCAGCTTTGCAACGGTGCCATCCGCATCGCTGTCGCTCCTCCATTTCCCAACTCAAAGTCCATTACAATGGAACCTCTTTGGCACCTGTGCTCGGCTGCCCAGCATCCCAGGCAGTAGAGCACGAACGTTTGGCCTCTGCTCCCACAGCCGAAGAGCCAGGGCAAAAATCTGGAGCTGTGCCTCTTCTGCAGAAAGTCAGCTTTGCAACGGTGCCATCCGCATTGCTGTCGCTCCTCCATTTCCCAACTCAAAGTCCATTACAATGGAACCTCTTTGGCACCTGTGCTCGGCTGCCCAGCATCCCAGGCAGTAGAGCACGAACTTTTGGCCTCTGCTCCCACAGCCGAAGAGCCAGGGCAAAAATCTGGAGCTGTGCCTCTTCTGCAGAAAGTCAGCTTTGCAACGGTGCCATCCGCACCGCTGTCGCTCCTCCATTTCCCAACTCAAAGTCCATTACAATGGAACCTCTTTGGCACCCGTGCTCGGCTGCCCAGCATCCCAGGCAGTAGAGCATGAACGGTTGGCCTCTGATCCCACAGCCGAAGAGCCAGGGCAAAAAACTTGAGCTGTGCCTCTTCTGCAGAAAGCCAGCTTTGCAACGGTGCCATCCGCATTGCTGTCGCTCCTCGATTTCCCAATTCAAAGACCATTACAATGGAACCTCTTTGGCACCTGTGCTCGGCTGCCCAGCATCCCAGGGAGTAGAGCACGAACGGTTGGCCTCTGCTCCCACAGCCGAAGAGCCAGGGCAAAAAAATGGAGCTGTGCCTCTTCTGCAGAAAGTCAGCTTTGCAACGGTGCCATCCGCATTGCTGTCGCTCCTCCATTTCCCAACTCAAAGTCCATTACAATGGAACCTCTTTGGCACCCGTGCTCGGCTGCCCAGCATCCCAGTGAGTAGAGCACGAACGTTTGGCCTCTGCTCCCACAGCCGAAGAGCCAGGGCAAAAAACTGGAGCTGTGCCTCTTCTGCAGAAGAGCCAGCTTTGCAACGGTGCCATCTGCACCACTGTCGCTGCTCGATTTCCCAACTCAAAGTCCATTACAATGGAACCTCTTTGGCACCCGTGCTCGGCTGCCCAGCATCCCAGGGAGTAGAGCACGAACGTCTGGCCTCTGCTCCCACAGCCGAAGAGCCAGGGCAAAAAACTGGAGCTGTGCCTCTTCTGCAGAAAGTCAGCTTTGCAACGGTGCCATCCGCACCGCTGTCGCTCCTCGATTTCCCAACTCAAAGTCCATTACAATGGAACCTCTTTGGCACCTGTGCTCGGCTGCCCAGCATCCCAGGGAGTAGAGCACGAACGTCTGGCCTCTGCTCCCACAGCCGAAGAGCCAGGGCAAAAAAATGGAGCTGTGCCTCTTCTGCAGAAAGTCAGCTTTGCAACGGTGCCATCCGCATTGCTGTCGCTCCTCGATTTCCCAACTCAAAGTCCATTACAATGGAACCTCTTTGGCACCCGTGCTCGGCTGCCCAGCATCCCAGGCAGTAGAGCACGAACATCTGTTCTCTGCTCCCACAGCCGAAGAGCCAGGGCAAAAAACTTGAGCTGTGCCTCTTCTGCAGAAAGTCAGCTTTGCAACGGTGCCATCCGCATTGCTGTCGCTCCTCCATTTCCCAACTCAAAGTCCATTACAATGGAACCTCTTTGGCAACCGTGCTCGGCTGCCCAGCATCCCAGGCAGTAGAGCACGAACTGTTGGCCTCTGCTCCCACAGCCGAAGAGCCAGGGCAAAAAACTTGAGCTGTGCCTCTTCTGCAGAAAGTCAGATTTGCAACGGTGCCATCCGCATTGCTGTCGCTCCTTGATATCCCAACTCAAAGTCCATTACAATGGAACCTCTTTGGCACCCGTGCTCGGCTGCCCAGCATCCCAGGGAGTAGAGCACGAACGGTTGGCCTCTGCTCCCACAGCCGAAGAGCCAGGGCAGAAAACTTGAGCTCTGCCTCTTCTGCAGAAAGTCAGCTTTGCAACGGTGCCATCCGCACCACTGTCGCTCCTCCATTTCCCAACTCAAAGTCCATTACAATGGAACCTCTTTGGCAACCGTGCTCGGCTGCCAAGCATCCCAGGCAGTAGAGCACGAACTGTTGGCCTCTGCTCCCACAGCCGAAGAGCCAGGGCAAAAAACTTGAGCTGTGCCTCTTCTGCAGAAAGTCAGCTTTGCAACGGTGCCATCCGCATCGCTGTCGCTCCTCCATTTCCCAACTCAAAGTGCATTACAATGGAACCTCTTTGGCACCTGTGCTCGGCTGCCCAGCATCCCAGTGAGTAGAGCACGAACGTTTGGCCTCTGCTCCCACAGCCGTAGAGCCAGGGCAAAAAACTGGAGCTGTGCCTCTTCTGCAGAAAGTCAGCTTTGCAACGGTGCCATCCGCATTGCTGTCGCTCCTCCATTTCCCAACTCAAAGTCCATTACAATGGAACCTCTTTGGCACCTGTGCTCGGCTGCCCAGCATCCCAGGCAGTAGAGCACGAACGTTTGGCCTCTGCTCCCACAGCCAAAGAGCCAGGGCAAAAAACTTCAGCTATGCCTCTTCTGCAGAAAGTCAGCTTTGCAACGGTGCCATCCGCACCGCTGTCGCTCCTCCATTTCCCAACTCAAAGTCCATTACAATGGAACCTCTTTGGCACCCGTGCTCGGCTGCCCAGCATCCCAGGCAGTAGAGCATGAACGGTTGGCCTCTGCTCCCACAGCCGAAGAGCCAGGGCAAAAAACTTGAGCTGTGCCTCTTCTGCAGAAAGTCAGCTTTGCAACGGTGCCATCCGCATCGCTGTCGCTCCTCCATTTCCCAACTCAAAGTCCATTACAATGGAACCTCTTTGGCACCCGTGCTCGGCTGCCCAGCATCCCAGTGAGTAGAGCACGAACGTTTGGCCTCTGCTCCCACAGCCGAAGAGCCAGGGCAAAAAACTGGAGCTGTGCCTCTTCTGCAGAAGAGCCAGCTTTGCAACGGTGCCATCTGCACCACTGTCGCTGCTCGATTTCCCAACTCAAAGTCCATTACAATGGAACCTCTTTGGCACCCGTGCTCGGCTGCCCAGCATCCCAGGGAGTAGAGCACGAACGTCTGGCCTCTGCTCCCACAGCCGAAGAGCCAGGGCAAAAAACTGGAGCTGTGCCTCTTCTGCAGAAAGTCAGCTTTGCAACGGTGCCATCCGCACCGCTGTCGCTCCTCGATTTCCCAACTCAAAGTCCATTACAATGGAACCTCTTTGGCACCTGTGCTCGGCTGCCCAGCATCCCAGGGAGTAGAGCACGAACGTCTGGCCTCTGCTCCCACAGCCGAAGAGCCAGGGCAAAAAAATGGAGCTGTGCCTCTTCTGCAGAAAGTCAGCTTTGCAACGGTGCCATCCGCATTGCTGTCGCTCCTCGATATCCCAACTCAAAGTCCATTACAATGGAACCTCTTTGGCACCCGTGCTCGGCTCCCCAGCATCCCAGGCAGTAGAGCACGAACATCTGTTCTCTGCTCCCACAGCCGAAGAGCCAGGGCAAAAAACTTGAGCTGTGCCTCTTCTGCAGAAAGTCAGCTTTGCAACGGTGCCATCCGCATTGCTGTCGCTCCTCCATTTCCCAACTCAAAGTCCATTACAATGGAACCTCTTTGGCAACCGTGCTCGGCTGCCCAGCATCCCAGGCAGTAGAGCACGAACTGTTGGCCTCTGCTCCCACAGCCGAAGAGCCAGGGCAAAAAACTGGAGCTGTGCCTCTTCTGCAGAAGAGCCAGCTCTGCAACGGTGCCATCTGCACCACTGTCGCTGCTCGATTTCCCAACTCAAAGTCCATTACAATGGAACCTCTTTGGCACCCGTGCTCGGCTGCCCAGCATCCCAGGCAGTAGAGCACGAACGTCTGGCCTCTGCTCCCACAGCCGAAGAGCCAGGGCAAAAAACTGGAGCTGTGCCTCTTCTGCAGAAAGTCAGCTTTGCAACGGTGCCATCCGCATTGCTGTCGCTCATCCATTTCCCAACTCAAAGTCCATTACAATGGAACCTCTTTGGCACCTGTGCTCGGCTGCCCAGCATCCCAGGGAGTAGAGCACGAACGGTTGGCCTCTGCTCCCACAGCAGAAGAGCCAGGGCAAAAAACTCAAGCTGTGCCTCTTCTGCAGAAAGTCAGCTTTGCAACGGTGCCATCCGCACCGCAGTCGCTCCTCGACTTCCCAACTCAAAGTCCATTACAATGGAACCTCTTTGGCACCCGTGCTCGGCTGCCCAGCATCCCAGGCAGAAGAGCACGAACGTTTGGCATCTGCTCTCACAGCCGAAGAGCCAGGGCAAAAAACATGTGATGTTCCTCTTCTGCAGAAAGTCAGCTTTGCAACGGTGCCATCCGCATTGCTGTCACTCCTCCATTTCCCAACTCAAAGTCCATTACAATGGAACCTCTTTGGCACCCGTGCTCGGCTGCCCAGCATCCGAGGCAGTAGAGCACGAACGGTTGGCCTCTGCTCCCACAGCCGAAGAGCCAGGGCAAAAAACTTGAGCTGTGCCTCTTCTGCAGAAAGTCAGCTTTGCAACGGTGCCATTCGCATCGCTGTCGCTCCTCCATTTCCCAACTCAAAGTCCATTACAATGGAACCTCTTTGGCACCTGTGCTCGGCTGCCAAGCATCCCAGGGAGTAGAGCACGAACGTTTGGCCTCTGCTCCCACAGCCGAAGAGCCAGTGCAAAAAACTTGAGCTGTGCCTCTTCTGCAGAAAGTCAGCTTTGCAACGGTGCCATCCGCATTGCTGTCGCTCCTCCATTTCCCAACTCAAAGTCCATTACAATGGAACCTCTTTGGCACCCGTGCTCGGCTGCCCAGCATCCCAGGCAGTAGAGCACGAACGGTTGGCCTCTGCTCCCACAGCCGAAGAGCCAGGGCAAAAAACTGGAGCTGTGCCTCTTCTGCAGAAAGTCAGCTTTGCAACGGTGCCATCCGCATTGCTGTCGCTCCTCCATTTCCCAACTCAAAGTCCATTACAATGGA
Organism: Psittacula echo; assembly: GCF_963264785.1. Classification (NCBI taxonomy): domain Eukaryota; kingdom Metazoa; phylum Chordata; class Aves; order Psittaciformes; family Psittacidae; genus Psittacula; species Psittacula echo. The sequence continues at coordinate 3,154,391 of NC_137760.1, read as the reverse complement.
ACCTCTTTGGCACCCGTGCTCGGCTGGCCAGCATCCCAGGGAGTAGAGCACGAACGTTTGGCCTCTGCTCCCACAGCCGAAGAGCCAGGGCAAAAAACTCGAGCTGTGCCTCTTCTGCAGAAAGTCAGCTTTGCAATGGTGCCATACGCACCGATGTCGCTCCTCGACTTCCCAACTCAAAGTCCATTACAATGGAACCTCTTTGGCACCCTTGCTCGGCTGCCCATCATCCCAGGCAGTAGAGCACGAACAGTTGGCCTCTGCTCCCACAGCCGAAGAGCCAGGGCAAAAATCTTGAGCTGTGCCTCTTCTGCAGAAAGTCAGATTTGCAATGGTGCCATCCGCACCGCTGTCGCTCCTCGACATCCCAACTCAAAGTCCATTACAATGGAACCTCTTTGGCACCCGTGCTCGGCTGCCCAGCATCCCAGGCAGTAGAGCACGAACGTCTGGTCTCTGCTCCCACAGCCGAAGAGCCAGGGCAAAAAACTGGAGCTGTGCCTCTTCTGCAGAAAGTCAGCTTTGCAACGGTGCCATCCGCATTGCTGTCGCTCCTCCATTTCCCAACTCAAAGTCCATTACAATGGAACCTCTTTGGCACCCGTGCTCGGCTGCCCAGCATCCCAGGGAGTAGAGCACGAACGGTTGGCCTCTGCTCCCACAGCCAAAGAGCCAGGGCAAAAAACTTGAGCTGTGCCTCTTCTGCAGAAAGTCAGCTTTGCAACGGTGCCATCCGCATTGCTGTCGCTCCTCCATTTCCCAACTCAAAGTCCATTACAATGGAACCTCTTTGGCACCCGTGCTCGGCTGCCCAGCATGCCAGGCAGTAGAGCACGAACGTTTGGCATCTGCTCCGACAGCCGAAGAGCCAGGGCAAAAAACATGAGCTGTGCCTCTTCTGCAGAAAGTCAGCTTTGCAACGGTGCCATCCGCATTGCTGTCGCTGCTCGATTTCCCATCTCAATGTGCATTACAATGGAACCTCTTTGGCACCCGTGCTCGGCTGCCCAGCATCCCAGGCAGTAGAGCACGAACGTCTGGTCTCTGCTCCGACAGCCGAAGAGCCAGGGCAAAAAAATGGAGCTGTGCCTCTTCTGCAGAAAGTCAGCTTTGCAACGGTGCCATCCGCATTGCTGTCGCTCCTCCATTTCCCAACTCAAAGTCCATTACAATGGAACCTCTTTGGCACCCGTGCTCGGCTGCCCAGCATCCCAGGCAGTAGAGCACGAACGTTTGGCCTCTGCTCCCACAGCCGAAGAGCCAGGGCAAAAAACTTGAGCTGTGCCTCTTCTGCAGAAAGTCAGCTTTGCAACGGTGCCATCCGCATTGCTGTCGCTCCTCCACTTCCCAACTCAAAGTCCATTACAATGGAACATCTTTGGCAACCGTGCTCGGCTGCCCAGCATCCCAGGGAGTAGAGCACGAACGTCTGGACTCTGCTCCCACAGCCGAAGAGCCAGGGTAAAAAACTGGAGCTGTGCCTCTTCTGCAGAAAGTCAGCTTTGCAACGGTGCCATCCGCATTGCTGTCGCTCCTCCATTTCCCAAATGAAAGTCCATTACAATGGAACCTCTTTGGCACCCGTGCTCGGCTGCCCAGCATCCCAGGCAGTAGAGCACGAACATCTGGCCTCTGCTCCCACAGCCGAAGAGCCAGGGCAAAAAACTTGAGCTGTGCCTCTTCTGCAGAAAGTCAGCTTTGCAACGGTGCCATCCGCACCGCTGTCGCTCCTTGATATCGCAATTCAAAGTCCATTACAATGGAACCTCTTTGGCACCCGTGCTCGGCTGCCCAGCATCCCAGGGAGTAGAGCACGAACGGTTGGCCTCTGCTCCCACAGCCGAAGAGCCAGGGCAAAAAACTGGAGCTGTGCCTCTTCTGCAGAAAGTCAGCTTTGCAACGGTGCCATCCGCATCGCTGTTGCTCCTCCATTTCCCAACTCAAACTCCATTACAATGGAACCTCTTTGGCACCTGTGCTCGGCTGCCCAGCATCCCAGGCAGTAGAGCACGAACGGTTGGCCTCTGCTCCCACAGCCGAAGAGCCAGGGCAAAAATCTGGAGCTGTGCCTCTTCTGCACAAAGTCAGGTTTGCAACGGTGCCATCCGCACCGCTGTCGCTCCTCCATTTCCCAACTCAAAGTCCATTACAATGGAACCTCTTTGGCACCCGTGATCGGCTGGCCAGCATCCCAGGCAGTAGAGCACGAACGTTTGGCCTCTGCTCCCACAGCCGAAGAGCCAGGGCAAAAAACTGGAGCTGTGCCTCTTCTGCAGAAAGTCAGCTTTGCAACGGTGCCATCCGCATTGCTGTCGCTCCTCCATTTCCCAACTCAAAGTCCATTACAATGGAACCTCTTTGGCACCCGTGCTCGGCTGCCCAGCATCCCAGGGAGTAGAGCACGAACGTCTGGACTCTGCTCCCACAGCCGAAGAGCCAGGGCAAAATACTGGAGCTGTGCCTCTTCTGCAGAAAGCCAGCTTTGCAACGGTGCCATCCGCACCGCTATCGCTCCTCCATTTCCCAACTCAAAGTGCATTACAATGGAACCTCTTTGGCACCCGTGCTCGGCTGCCCATCATCCCAGGCAGTAGAGCACGAACGTTTGGCCTCTGTTCCCACAGCCGAAGAGCCAGGGCAAAAAACTTGAGCTGTGCCTCTTCTGCAGAAATTCAGCTTTGCAACGGTGCCATCTGCACCACTCTCGCTGTTCGATTTCCCAATTCAAAGTCCATTACAATGGAACCTCTGTGGCACCCGTGCTCGGCTGCCCAGCATCCCAGGCAGTAGAGCACGAACGGTTGGCCTCTGCTCCCACAGCCAAAGAGCCAGGGCAAAAAAATGGAGCTACGCCTCTTCTGCAGAAAGTCAGCTTTGCAACGGTGCCATCCGCACCGCTGTCGCTCCTCCATTTCCCAACTCAAAGTCCATTACAATGGAACCTCTTTGGCACCCGTGCTCGGCTGCCCAGCATCCCAGGGAGTAGAGCACGAACGTTTGGCCTCTGTTCCCACAGCCGAAGAGCCAGGGCAAAAAACTTGAGCTGCGCCTCTTCTGCAGAAAGTCAGCTTTGCAACGGTTCCATCCGCACCGCTGTCGCTCCTCCATTTCCCAACTCAAAGTCCATTACAATGGAACCTCTTTGGCACCCGTGCTCGGCTGCCCAGCATCCCAGGCAGTAGAGCACGAACGTCTGGTCTCTGCTCCCACAGCCGAAGAGCCAGGGCAAAAATCTTGAGCTGTGCCTCTTCTGCAGAAAGTCAGCTTTGCAACGGTGCCATCCGCATTGGTGTCGCTCCTTGATATCCTAACTCAAAGTCCATTACAATGGAACCTCTTTGGCACCCGTGCTCGGCTGCCCAGCATCCCAGGGAGTAGAGCACGAACGGTTGGCCTCTGCTCCCACAGCCGAAGAGCCAGGGCAAAAAACTTGAGCTGTGCCTCTTCTGCAGAAAGTCAGCTTTGCAACGGTGCCATCCGCATTGCTGTCGCTCCTCGATTTCCCAACTCAAAGTCCATTACAATGGAACCTCTTTGGCACCTGTGCTCGGCTGCCCAGCATCCCAGGGAGTAGAGCACGAACGGTTGGCCTCTGCTCCCACAGCCGAAGAGCCAGGGCAAAAATCTGGAGCTGTGCCTCTTCTGCACAAAGTCAGGTTTGCAACGGTGCCATCCGCACCGCTGTCGCTCCTCCATTTCCCAACTCAAAGTCCATTACAATGGAACCTCTTTGGCACCCGTGATCGGCTGCCCAGCATCCCAGGCAGTAGAGCACGAACGTTTGGCCTCTGCTCCCACAGCCGAAGAGCCAGGGCAAAAAACTGGAGCTGTGCCTCTTCTGCAGAAAGTCAGCTTTGCAACGGTGCCATCCGGATTGCTGTCGCTCCTCCATTTCCCAACTCAAAGTCCATTACAATGGAACCTCTTTGGCACCCGTGCTCGGCTGCCCAGCATCCCAGGGAGTAGAGCACGAACGTCTGGACTCTGTTCCCACAGCCGAAGAGCCAGGACAAAAAACTTGAGCTGTGCCTCTTCTGCAGAAATTCAGCTTTGCAACGGTGCCATCTGCACCACTGTCGCTCCTCCATTTCCCAATTCAAAGTCCATTACAATGGAACCTCTTTGGCACCCGTGCTCGGCTGCCCAGCATCCCAGGCAGTAGAGCACGAACGTCTGGCCTCTGCTCCCACAGCCGAAGAGCCAGGGCAAAAAACTGGAGCTGTGCCTCTTCTGCAGAAAGTCAGCTTTGCAACGGTGCCATCCGCACCACTGTCGCTCCTCGATTTCCCAACTCAAAGTCCATTACAATGGAACCTCTTTGGCACCCGTGCTCGGCTGGCCAGCATCCCAGGCAGTAGAGCACGAACGGTTGGCCTCTGCTCCCACAGCCGAAGAGCCAGGGCAAAATACTGGAGCTGTGCCTCTTCTGCAGAAAGCCAGCTTTGCAACGGTGCCATCCGCACCGCTATCGCTCCTCCATTTCCCAACTCAAAGTGCATTACAATGGAACCTCTTTGGCACCCGTGCTCGGCTGCCCATCATCCCAGGCAGTAGAGCACGAACGTTTGGCCTCTGTTCCCACAGCCGAAGAGCCAGGACAAAAAACTTGAGCTGTGCCTCTTCTGCAGAAATTCAGCTTTGCAACGGTGCCATCTGCACCACTGTCGCTCCTCCATTTCCCAATTCAAAGTCCATTACAATGGAACCTCTTTGGCACCCGTGCTCGGCTGCCCAGCATCCCAGGCAGTAGAGCACGAACGTCTGGCCTCTGCTCCCACAGCCGAAGAGCCAGGGCAAAATACTGGAGCTGTGCCTCTTCTGCAGAAAGTCAGCTTTGCAACGGTGCGATCCGCACCACTGTCGCTCCTCGATTTCCCAACTCAAAGTCCATTACAATGGAACCTCTTTGGCACCCGTGCTCGGCTGGCCAGCATCCCAGGCAGTAGAGCACGAACGGTTGGCCTCTGCTCCCACAGCCGAAGAGCCAGGGCAAAAAACTTGAGCTGTGCCTCTTCTGCAGAAAGTCAGCTTTGCAACGGTGCCATCCGCATTGCTGTCGCTCCTCGATTTCCCAACTCAAAGTCCATTACAATGGAACCTCTTTGGCACCCGTGCTCGGCTGCCCAGCATCCCAGGCAGTAGAGCACGAACGTTTGGCCTCTGCTCCCACAGCCGAAGAGCCAGTGCAAAAAACTTGAGCTGTGCCTCTTCTGCAGAAAGTCAGCTTTGCAACGGTGCCATCCGCATTGCTGTCGCTCCTCCATTTCCCAACTCAAAGTCCATTACAATGGAACCTCTTTGGCACCCGTGCTCGGCTGCCCAGCATCCCAGGGAGTAGAGCAGGAACGCTTGGCCTCTGCTCCCACAGCCGAAGAGCCAGGGCAAAAAACTGGAGCTGTGCCTCTTCTGCAGAAAGTCAGCTTTGCAACGGTGCCATCCGCACCGCTGTCGCTCCTCCATTTCCCAACTCAAAGTCCATTACAATGGAACCTCTTTGGCACCCGTGCTCGGCTGCCCAGCATCCCAGGGAGTAGAGCACGAACGGTTGGCCTCTGCTCCCACAGCCGAAGAGCCAGGGCAAAAATCTTGAGCTCTGCCTCTTCTGCAGAAAGTCAGATTTGCAACGGTGCCATCCGCATTGCTGTCGCTCCTCCATTTCCCAACTCAAAGTCCATTACAATGCAACCTCTTTGGCACCCGTGCTCGGCTGCCCAGCATCCCAGGCAGTAGAGCACGAACGTCTGGCCTCTGCTCCCACAGCCGAATTGCCAGGGCAAAAATCTGGAGCTGTGCCTCTTCTGCAGAAAGCCAGCTTTGCAACGGTGCCATCCGCACCGCTATCGCTCCTCCATTTCCCAACTCAAAGTGCATTACAATGGAACCTCTTTGGCACCCGTGCTCGGCTGCCCAGCATCCCAGGCAGTAGAGCACGAACGTCTGGCCTCTGCTCCCACAGCCGAAGAGCCAGGGCAAAAAACTGGAGCTGTGCCTCTTCTGCAGAAAGCCAGCTTTGCAACGGTGCCATCTGCACCACTGTCACTGCTCGATTTCCCAACTCAAAGTCCATTACAATGGAACCTCTTTGGCACCCGTGCTCGGCTGCCCAGCATCCCAGGCAGTAGAGTACGAACGTTTGGCCTCTGCTCCCACAGCCAAAGAGCCAGGACAAAAAACTGGAGCTGTGCCTCTTCTGCAGAAAGTCAGCTTTGCAACAGTGCCATCCGCAACACTGTTGCTCCTCGATTTCCCAACTCAAAGTCCATTACAATGGAACCTCTTTGGCACCCGTGCTCCGCTGCCCATCATCCCAGGCAGTAGAGCACGAACGGCTGGACTCTGCTCCCACAGCCAAAGAGCCAGGGCAAAAAACTGGAGCTACGCCTCTTCTGCAGAAAGTCAGCTTTGCAACGGTGCCATCCGCACCGCTGTCGCTCCTCGATTTCCCAACTCAAAGTCCATTACAATGGAACCTCTTTGGCATCCGTGCTCGGCTGCCCAGCATCCCAGGGAGTAGAGCACGAACGGTTGGCCTCTGCTCCCACAGCCGAAGAGCCAGGGCAAAAAACTGGAGCTGTGCCTCTTCTGCAGAAAGTCAGCTTTGCAACGGTGCCATCCGCATCGCTGTCGCTCCTCCATTTCCCAACTCAAAGTGCATTACAATGGAACCTCTTTGGCACCTGTTATCGGCTGCCCAGCATCCCAGGCAGTAGAGCACGAACGGTTGACCTCTGCTCCCACAGCCGAAGAGCCAGGGCAAAAAACTGGAGCTGTGCCTCTTCTGCAGAAAGTCAGCTTTGCAACGGTGCCATCCACATTGCTGTCGCTCCTCCATTTCCCAACTCAAAGTGCATTACAATGGAACCTCTTTGGCACCCGTGCTCGGCTGCCCAGCATCTCAGGGAGTAGAGCACGAACGTCTGGTCTCTGCTCCCACAGCCGAAGAGCCAGGGCAAAATACTGGAGCTGTGCCTCTTCTGCAGAAAGCCAGCTTTGCAACGGTGCCATCCGCACCGCTATCGCTCCTCCATTTCCCAACTCAAAGTGCATTACAATGGAACCTCTTTGGCACCCGTGCTCGGCTGCCCAGCATCCCAGGCAGTAGAGCACGAACGTCTGGCCTCTGCTCCCACAGCCGAAGAGCCAGGGCAAAAAACTGGAGCTGTGCCTCTTCTGCAGAAAGCCAGCTTTGCAACGGTGCCATCTGCACCACTCTCGCTGTTCGATTTCCCAACTCAAAGTCCATTACAATGGAACCTCTTTGGCACCCGTGCTCGGCTGCCCAGCATCCCAGGGAGTACTGCACGAACGTTTGGCCTCTGCTCCCACAGCCGAAGAGCCAGGGCAAAAAACTGGAGCTATGCCTCTTCTGCAGAAAGTCAGCTTTGCAACAGTGCTATCCGCACCACTGTTGCTCCTCCATTTCCCAACTCAAAGTCCATTACAATGGAACCTCTTTGGCACCCGTGCTCGGCTGCCCATCATCCCAGGCAGTAGAGCACGAACGTCTGGACTCTGCTCCCACAGTCGAAGAGCCAGGGCAAAAAACTGGAGCTGCGCCTCTTCTGCAGAAAGTCAGCTTTGCAACGGTGCCATCCGCACCGCTGTCGCTCCTCGATTTCCCAACTCAAAGTCCATTACAATGGAACCTCTTTGACACCCGTGCTCGGCTGCCCATCATCCCAGGCAGTAGAGCACGAACGGCTGGACTCTGCTCCCACAGCCAAAGAGCCAGGGCAAAAAACTGGAGCTGCGCCTCTTCTGCAGAAAGTCAGCTTTGCAACGGTGCCATCCGCACCGCTGTCGCTCCTCGATTTCCCAACTCAAAGTCCATTACAATGGAACCTCTTTGGCACCCGTGCTCGGCTGCCCAGCATCCCAGGGAGTAGAGCACGAACGGTTGGCCTCTGCTCCCACAGCCGAAGAGCCAGGGCAAAAAACTGGAGCTGTGCCTCTTCTGCAGAAAGTCAGCTTTGCAACGGTGCCATCCGCATCGCTGTCGCTCCTCCATTTCCCAACTCAAAGTCCATTACAATGGAACCTCTTTGGCACCTGTTCTCGGCTGCCCAGCATCCCAGGCAGTAGAGCACGAACGTTTGGCCTCTGCTCCCACAGCCGAAGAGCCAGGGCAAAAAACTGGAGCTGTGCCTCTTCTGCAGAAAGTCAGCTTTACAACGGTGCCATCCACATTGCTGTCGCTCCTCCATTTCCCAACTCAAAGTGCATTACAATGGAACCTCTTTGGCACCCGTGCTCGGCTGCCCAGCATCCCAGGCAGTAGAGCACGAACGTCTGGTCTCTGCTCCCACAGCCGAAGAGCCAGGGCAAAATACTGGAGCTGTGCCTCTTCTGCAGAAAGTCAGCTTTGCAACGGTGCCATCCACATTGCTGTCGCTAGTCCATTTCCCAACTCAAAGTGCATTACAATGGAACCTCTTTGGCACCCGTGCTCGGCTGCCCAGCATCCCAGGCAGTAGAGCACGAACGTCTGGCCTCTGCTCCCACAGCCGAAGAGCCAGGGCAAAAAACTGGAGCTGTGCCTCTTCTGCAGAAAGCCAGCTTTGCAACGGTGCCATCTGCACCACTCTCGCTGTTCGATTTCCCAACTCAAAGTCCATTACAATGGAACCTCTTTGGCACCCGTGCTCGGCTGCCCAGCATCCCAGGCAGTAGAGCACGAACGTTTGGCCTCTGCTCCCACAGCCGAAGAGCCAGGGCAAAAAACTTGAGCTATGCCTCTTCTGCAGAAAGTCAGCTTTGCAACAGTGCTATCCGCACCACTGTTGCTCCTCCATTTCAAAACTCAAAGTCCATTACAATGGAACCTCTTTGGCACCCGTGCTCGGCTGCCCATCATCCCAGGCAGTAGAGCACGAACGTCTGGACTCTGCTCCCACAGCCAAAGAGCCAGGGCAAAAAACTGGAGCTGTGCCTCTTCTGCAGAAAGTCAGCTTTGCAACGGTGCCATCCGCACCGCTGTCGCTCCTCGATTTCCCAACTCAAAGTCCATTACAATGGAACCTCTTTGGCACCCGTGCTCGGCTGCCCAGCATCCCAGGGAGTAGAGCACGAACGGTTGGCCTCTGCTCCCACAGCCGAAGAGCCAGGGCAAAAAACTGGAGCTGTGCCTCTTCTGCAGAAAGTCAGCTTTGCAACGGTGCCATCCGCATCGCTGTCGCTCCTACATTTCCCAACTCAAAGTCCATTACAATGGAACCTCTTTGGCACCTGTGCTCGGCTGCCCAGCATCCCAGGCAGTAGAGCACGAACGTTTGGCCTCTGCTCCCACAGCCGAAGAGCCAGGGCAAAAAACTTGAGCTGTGCCTCTTCTGCAGAAAGTCAGCTTTGCAACGGTGCCATCCACATTGCTGTCTCTCATCCATTTCCCAACTCAAAGTCCATTACAATGGAACCTCTTTGGCACCTGTGCTCGGCTGGCCAGCATCCCAGGCAGTAGAGCACGAACGGTTGGCCTCTGCTCCCACAGCCGAAGAGCCAGGGCAAAAATCTGGAGCTCTGCCTCTTCTGCAGAAAGTCAGCTTTGCAACGGTGCCATCCGCACCGCTGTCACTCCTCCATTTCCCAACTCAAAGTCCATTACAATGGAACCTCTGTGGCACCCGTGCTCGGCTGCCCAGCATCCCAGGCAGTAGAGCACGAACGGTTGGCCTCTGCTCCCACAGCCGAAGAGCCAGGGCAAAAAACTCGAGCTGTGCCTCTTCTGCAGAAAGTCAGCTTTGCAACGGTGCCATCCGCATCGCTGTCGCTCCTCCATTTCCCAACTCAAAGTCCATTACAATGGAACCTCTTTGGCACCCGTGATCGGCTGCCCAGCATCCCAGGGAGTAGAGCACGAACGTTTGGCCTCTGCTCCCACAGCCGAAGAGCCAGGGCAAAAAACTTGAGCTGTGCCTCTTCTGCAGAAAGTCAGCTTTGCAACGGTGCCATCCGCACCGCTGTCGCTCCTCCATTTCCCAACTCAAAGTCCATTACAATGGAACCTCTTTGGCACCCGTGCTCGGCTGCCCAGCATCCCAGGGAGTAGAGCACGAACGGTTGGCCTCTGCTCCCACAGCCGAAGAGCCAGGGCAAAAATCTTGAGCTGTGCCTCTTCTGCAGAAAGTCAGGTTTGCAACGGTGCCATCCGCATTGCTGTCGCTCCTCCATTTCCCAACTCAAAGTCCATTACAATGGAACCTCTTTGGCACCCGTGCTCGGCTGCCCAGCATCCCAGGGAGTAGAGCACGAACGTCTGGCCTCTGCTCCCACAGCCGAAGAGCCAGGGCAAAAAACTGGAGCTGTGCCTCTTCTGCAGAAAGCCAGCTTTGCAACGGTGCCATCTGCACCACTGTCACTGCTCGATTTCCCAACTCAAAGTCCATTACAATGGAACCTCTTTGGCACCCGTGCTCGGCTGCCCAGCATCCCAGGCAGTAGAGCACGAACGTTTGGCCTCTGCTCCCACAGCCGAAGAGCCAGGGCAAAAAACTTCAGCTATGCCTCTTCTGCAGAAAGTCAGCTTTGCAACAGTGCCATCCGCAACACTGTTGCTCCTCGATTTCCCAACTCAAAGTCCATTACAATGGAACCTCTTTGGCACCTGTGCTCGGCTGCCCAGCATCCCAGGCAGTAGAGCACGAACGGCTGGACTCTGCTCCCACAGCCAAAGAGCCAGGGCAAAAAACTGGAGCTGCGCCTCTTCTGCAGAAAGTCAGCTTTGCAACGGTGCCATCCGCACCGCTGTCGCTCCTCCATTTCCCAACTCAAAGTGCATTACAATGGAACCTCTTTGGCACCCGTGCTCGGCTGCCCAGCATCCCAGGCAGTAGAGCACGAACGTCTGGCCTCTGCTCCCACAGCCAAAGAGCCAGGGCAAAAAACTGGAGCTGTGCCTCTTCTGCAGAAAGTCAGCTTTGCAACGGTGCCATCCGCATCGCTGTCGCTCCTCCATTTCCCAACTCAAAGTGCATTACAATGGAACCTCTTTGGCACCTGTTCTCGGCTGCCCAGCATCCCAGGCAGTAGAGCACAAACGTTTGGCCTCTGCTCCCACAGCCGAAGAGCCAGGGCAAAAAACTGGAGCTGTGCCTCTTCTGCAGAAAGTCAGGTTTGCAACGGTGCCATCCGCATTGCTGTCACTCCTCCATTTCCCAACTCAAAGTCCATTACAATGGAACCTCTTTGGCACCCGTGCTCGGCTGCCCAGCATCCCAGGGAGTAGAGCACGAACGTCTGGTCTCTGCTCCCACAGCCGAAGAGCCAGGGCAAAATACTGGAGCTGTGCCTCTTCTGCAGAAAGCCAGCTTTGCAACGGTGCCATCCGCACCGCTATCGCTCCTCCATTTCCCAACTCAAAGTGCATTACAATGGAACGTCTTTGGCACCCGTGCTCGGCTGCCCAGCATCCCAGGCAGTAGAGCACGAACGTCTGGCCTCTGCTCCCACAGCCGAAGAGCCAGGGCAAAAAACTGGAGCTGTGCCTCTTCTGCAGAAAGTCAGCTTTGCAACGGTGCCATCTGCACCACTCTCGCTGTTCGATTTCCCAACTCAAAGTCCATTACAATGGAACCTCTTTGGCACCCGTGCTCGGCTGCCCAGCATCCCAGGCAGTAGAGCACGAACGTTTGGCCTCTGCTCCCACAGCCGAAGAGCCAGGGCAAAAAACTTGAGCTGTGCCTCTTCTGCAGAAAGTCAGCTTTGCAACGGTGCCATCCACATTGCTGTCTCTCATCGATTTCCCAACTCAAAGTCCATTACAATGGAACCTCTTTGGCACCTGTGCTCGGCTGCCCAGCATCCCAGGCAGTAGAGCACGAACGGTTGGCCTCTGCTCCCACAGCCGAAGAGCCAGGTCAAAAATCTGGAGCTCTGCCTCTTCTGCAGAAAGTCAGCTTTGCAACGGTGCCATCCGCACCGCTGTCACTCCTCCATTTCCCAACTCAAAGTCCATTACAATGGAACCTCTGTGGCACCCGTGCTCGGCTGCCCAGCATCCCAGGCAGTAGAGCACGAACGTTTGGCCTCTGCTCCCACAGCCGAAGAGCCAGGGCAAAAAACTGGAGCTGTGCCTCTTCTGCAGAAAGTCAGCTTTGCAACGGTGCCATCCGCATCGCTGTCGCTCCTCCATTTCCCAACTCAAAGTCCATTACAATGGAACCTCTTTGGCACCCGTGATCGGCTGCCCAGCATCCCAGTGAGTAGAGCACGAACGTTTGGCCTCTGCTCCCACAGCCGAAGAGCCAGGGCAAAAAACTGGAGCTGTGCCTCTTCTGCAGAAAGTCAGCTTTGCAACGGTGCCATCCGCACCGCTGTCGCTCCTCCATTTCCCAACTCAAAGTCCATTACAATGGAACCTCTTTGGCACCCGTGCTCGGCTGCCCAGCATCCCAGGGAGTAGAGCACGAACGGTTGGCCTCTGCTCCCACAGCCGAAGAGCCAGGGCAAAAATCTTGAGCTGTGCCTCTTCTGCAGAAAGTCAGGTTTGCAACGGTGCCATCCGCATTGCTGTCGCTCCTCCATTTCCCAACTCAAAGTCCATTACAATGGAACCTCTTTGGCACCCGTGCTCGGCTGCCCAGCATCCCAGGCAGTAGAGCACGAACGTCTGGCCTCTGCTCCCACAGCCGAAGAGCCAGGGCAAAAAACTGGAGCTGTGCCTCTTCTGCAGAAAGCCAGCTTTGCAACGGTGCCATCTGCACCACTGTCACTGCTCGATTTCCCAACTCAAAGTCCATTACAATGGAACCTCTTTGGCACCCGTGCTCGGCTGCCCAGCATCCCAGGCAGTAGAGCACGAACGTTTGGCCTCTGCTCCCACAGCCAAAGAGCCAGGGCAAAAAACTTCAGCTATGCCTCTTCTGCAGAAAGTCAGCTTTGCAACAGTGCCATCCGCAACACTGTTGCTCCTCGATTTCCCAACTCAAAGTCCATTACAATGGAACCTCTTTGGCACCCGTGCTCGGCTGCCCATCATCCCAGGCAGTAGAGCACGAACGGCTGGACTCTGCTCCCACAGCCAAAGAGCCAGGGCAAAAAACTGGAGCTGCGCCTCTTCTGCAGAAAGTCAGCTTTGCAACGGTGCCATCCGCACCGCTGTCGCTCCTCCATTTCCCAACTCAAAGTCCATTACAATGGAACCTCTTTGGCACCCGTGCTCGGCTGCCCAGCATCCCAGGGAGTAGAGCACGAACGGTTGGCCTCTGCTCCCACAGCCGAAGAGCCAGGGCAAAAAACTGGAGCTGTGCCTCTTCTGCAGAAAGTCAGCTTTGCAACGGTGCCATCCGCATCGCTGTCGCTCCTCCATTTCCCAACTCAAAGTGCATTACAATGGAACCTCTTTCGCACCTGTTCTCGGCTGCCCAGCATCCCAGGCAGTAGAGCACAAACGTTTGGCCTCTGCTCCCACAGCCGAAGAGCCAGGGCAAAAAACTGGAGCTGTGCCTCTTCTGCAGAAAGTCAGCTTTGCAACGGTGCCATCCACATTGCTGTCGCTCATCCATTTCCCAACTCGAAGTCCATTAGAATGGAACCTCTTTGGCACCCGTGCTCGGCTGCCCAGCATCCCAGGGAGTAGAGCACGAACGTCTGGTCTCTGCTCCCACAGCCGAAGAGCCAGGGCAAAATACTGGAGCTGTGCCTCTTCTGCAGAAAGCCAGCTTTGCAACGGTGCCATCCGCACCGCTATCGCTCCTCCATTTCCCAACTCAAAGTGCATTACAATGGAACGTCTTTGGCACCCGTGCTCGGCTGCCCAGCATCCCAGGCAGTAGAGCACGAACCTCTGGCCTCTGCTCCCACAGCCGAAGAGCCAGGGCAAAAAACTGGAGCTGTGCCTCTTCTGCAGAAAGTCAGCTTTGCAACGGTGCCATCCGCACCGCTGTCGCTCCTCCATTTCCCAACTCAAAGTCCATTACAAGGGAACCTCTTTGGCACCCGTGCTCGGCTGCCCAGCATCCCAGGCAGTAGAGCACGAACGTCTGGACTCTGCTCCCACAGCCGAAGAGCCAGGGCAAAAAACTGGAGCTATGCCTCTTCTGCAGAAAGTCAGCTTTGCAACAGTGCTATCCGCACCACTGTTGCTCCTCCATTTCCCAACTCAAAGTCCATTACAATGGAACCTCTTTGGCACCCGTGCTCGGCTGCCCATCATCCCAGGCAGTAGAGCACGAACGTCTGGACTCTGCTCCCACAGGCAAAGAGCCAGGGCAAAAAACTGGAGCTGTGCCTCTTCTGCAGAAAGTCAGCTTTGCAACGGTGCCATCCGCACCGCTGTCGCTCCTCGATTTCCCAACTCAAAGTCCATTACAATGGAACCTCTTTGGCACCCGTGCTCGGCTGCCCATCATCCCAGGCTGTAGAGCACGAACGGCTGGACTCTGCTCCCACAGCCAAAGAGCCAGGGCAAAAAACTGGAGCTGCGCCTCTTCTGCAGAAAGTCAGCTTTGCAACGGTGCCATCCGCACCGCTGTCGCTCCTCGATTTCCCATCTCAAAGTCCATTACAATGGAACCTCTTTGGCACCCGTGCTCGGCTGCCCAGCATCCCAGGCAGTAGAGCACGAACGGTTGGCCTCTGCTCCCACAGCCGAAGAGCCAGGACAAAAAACTGGAGCTGTGCCTCTTCTGCAGAAAGTCAGCTTTGCAACGGTGCCATCCGCATCGCTGTCGCTCCTCCATTTCCCAACTCAAAGTGCATTACAATGGAACCTCTTTGGCACCTGTTCTCGGCTGCCCAGCATCCCAGGGAGTAGAGCACGAACGGTTGGCCTCTGCTCCCACAGCCGAAGAGCCAGGGCAAAAAACTGGAGCTGTGCCTCTTCTGCAGAAAGTCAGCTTTGCAACGGTGCCATCCCCATTGCTGTCACTCCTCCATTTCCCTACTCAAAGTCCATTACAATGGAACCTCTTTGGCACCCGTGCTCAGCTGCCCAGCATCCCAGGGAGTAGAGCACGAACGTTTGGCCTCTGCTCCCACAGCCAAAGAGCCAGGGCAAAAAACTTCAGCTATGCCTCTTCTGCAGAAAGTCAGCTTTGCAACAGTGCCATCGGCAACACTGTTGCTCCTCGATTTCCCAACTCAAAGTCCATTACAATGGAACCTCTTTGGCACCCGTGCTCGGCTGCCAAGCATCCCAGGCAGTAGAGCACGAACGGCTGGACTCTGCTCCCACAGCCAAAGAGCCAGGGCAAAAAACTGGAGCTGCGCCTCTTCTGCAGAAAGTCAGCTTTGCAACGGTGCCATCCGCACCGCTGTCGCTCCTCCATTTCCCAACTCAAAGTCCATTACAATGGAACCTCTTTGGCACCCGTGCTCGGCTGCCCAGCATCCCAGGGAGTAGAGCACGAACGGTTGGCCTCTGCTCCCACAGCCGAAGAGCCAGGGCAAAAAACTGGAGCTGTGCCTCTTCTGCAGAAAGTCAGCTTTGCAACGGTGCCATCCGCATCGCTGTCGCTCCTCCATTTCCCAACTCAAAGTGCATTACAATGGAACCTCTTTCGCACCTGTTCTCGGCTGCCCAGCATCCCAGGCAGTAGAGCACAAACGTTTGGCCTCTGCTCCCACAGCCGAAGAGCCAGGGCAAAAAACTGGAGCTGTGCCTCTTCTGCAGAAAGTCAGCTTTGCAACGGTGCCATCCACATTGCTGTCGCTCATCCATTTCCCAACTCGAAGTCCATTAGAATGGAACCTCTTTGGCACCCGTGCTCGGCTGCCCAGCATCCCAGGGAGTAGAGCACGAACGTCTGGTCTCTGCTCCCACAGCCGAAGAGCCAGGGCAAAATACTGGAGCTGTGCCTCTTCTGCAGAAAGCCAGCTTTGCAACGGTGCCATCCGCACCGCTATCGCTCCTCCATTTCCCAACTCAAAGTGCATTACAATGGAACGTCTTTGGCACCCGTGCTCGGCTGCCCAGCATCCTAGGCAGTAGAGCACGAACGTCTGGCCTCTGCTCCCACAGCCGAAGAGCCAGGGCAAAAAACTGGAGCTGTGCCTCTTCTGCAGAAAGCCAGCTTTGCAACGGTGCCATCTGCACCACTCTCGCTGTTCGATTTCCCAACTCAAAGTCCATTACAATGGAACCTCTTTGGCACCCGTGCTCGGCTGCCCAGCATCCCAGGCAGTAGAGCACGAACGTTTGGCCTCTGCTCCCACAGCCGAAGAGCCAGGGCAAAAAACTGGAGCTATGCCTCTTCTGCAGAAAGTCAGCTTTGCAACAGTGCTATCCGCACCACTGTTGCTCCTCCATTTCCCAACTCAAAGTCCATTACAATGGAACCTCTTTGGCACCCGTGCTCGGCTGCCCATCATCCCAGGCAGTAGAGCACGAACGTCTGGACTCTGCTCCCACAGCCAAAGAGCCAGGGCAAAAAACTGGAGCTGCGCCTCTTCTGCAGAAAGTCAGCTTTGCAACGGTGCCATCCGCACCGCTGTCGCTCCTCGATTTCCCAACTCAAAGTCCATTACAATGGAAGCTCTTTGGCACCCGTGCTCGGCTGCCCATCATCCCAGGCTGTAGAGCACGAACGGCTGGACTCTGCTCCCACAGCCAAAGAGCCAGGGCAAAAAACTGGAGCTGCGCCTCTTCTGCAGAAAGTCAGCTTTGCAATGGTGCCATCCGCACCGCTGTCGCTCCTCGATTTCCCATCTCAAAGTCCATTACAATGGAACCTCTTTGGCACCCGTGCTCGGCTGCCCAGCATCCCAGGGAGTAGAGCACGAACGGTTGGCCTCTGCTCCCACAGCCGAAGAGCCAGGACAAAAAACTGGAGCTGTGCCTCTTCTGCAGAAAGTCAGCTTTGCAACGGTGCCATCCGCATCGCTGTCGCTCCTCCATTTCCCAACTCAAAGTGCATTACAATGGAACCTCTTTGGCACCTGTGCTCGGCTGCCAAGCATCCCAGGGAGTAGAGCACGAACGGTTGGCCTCTGCTCCCACAGCCGAAGAGCCAGGGCAAAAAACTGGAGCTGTGCCTCTTCTGCAGAAAGTCAGCTTTGCAACGGTGCCATCCCCATTGCTGTCACTCCTCCATTTCCCTACTCAAAGTCCATTACAATGGAACCTCTTTGGCACCCGTGCTCAGCTGCCCAGCATCCCAGGGAGTAGAGCACGAACGCTTGGTCTCTGCTCCCACAGCCGAAGAGCCAGGGCAAAATACTAGAGCTGTGCCTCTTCTGCAGAAAGCCAGCTTTGCAACGGTGCCATCCGCACCGCTATCGCTCCTCCATTTCCCAACTCAAAGTGCATTACAATGGAACCTCTTTGGCACCCGTGCTCGGCTGCCCAGCATCCCAGGCAGTAGAGCACGAACGTCTGGCCTCTGCTCCCACAGCCGAAGAGCCAGGGCAAAAAACTGGAGCTGTGCCTCTTCTGCAGAAAGCCAGCTTTGCAACGGTGCCATCTGCACCACTCTCGCTGTTCGATTTCCCAACTCAAAGTCCATTACAATGGAACCTCTTTGGCACCCGTGCTCGGCTGCCCAGCATCCCAGGCAGTAGAGCACGAACGTTTGGCCTCTGCTCCCACAGCCGAAGAGCCAGGGCAAAAAACTTGAGCTATGCCTCTTCTGCAGAAAGTCAGCTTTGCAACAGTGCTATCCGCACCACTGTTGCTCCTCCATTTCCCATCTCAAAGTCCATTACAATGGAACCTCTTTGGCACCCGTGCTCGGCTGCCCATCATCCCAGGGAGTAGAGCACGAACGTCTGAACTCTGCTCCCACAGCCAAAGAGCCAGGGCAAAAAACTTGAGCTGCGCCTCTTCTGCAGAAAGTCAGCTTTGCAACGGTGCCATCCGCACCGCTGTCGCTCCTCGATTTCCCAACTCAAAGTCCATTACAATGGAACCTCTTTGGCACCCGTGCTCGGCTGCCCAGCATCCCAGGGAGTAGAGCACGAACGGTTGGCCTCTGCTCCCACAGCCGAAGAGCCAGGGCAAAAAACTGGAGCTGTGCCTCTTCTGCAGAAAGTCAGCTTTGCAACGGTGCCATCCGCATCGCTGTCGCTCCTCCATTTCCCAACTCAAAGTCCATTACAATGGAACCTCTTTGGCACCTGTGCTCGGCTGCCCAGCATCCCAGGGAGTAGAGCACGAACGTTTGGCCTCTGCTCCCACAGCCGAAGAGCCAGGGCAAAAAACTTGAGCTGTGCCTCTTCTGCAGAAAGTCAGCTTTGCAACGGTGCCATCCACATTGCTGTCTCTCATCCATTTCCCAACTCAAAGTCCATTACAATGGAACCTCTTTGGCACCCGTGCTCGGCTGCCCAGCTTCCCAGGCAGTAGAGCACGAACGTCTGGCCTCTGCTCCCACAGCCGAAGAGCCAGGGCAAAAAACTCAAGCTGTGCCTCTTCTGCAGAAAGCCAGCTTTGCAACGGTGCCATCTGCACCACTCTCGCTGTTCGATTTCCCAACTCAAAGTCCATTACAATGGAACCTCTTTGGCACCCGTGCTCGGCTGCCCAGCATCCCAGGCAGTAGAGCACGAACGTTTGGCCTCTGCTCCCACAGCCGAAGAGCCAGGGCAAAAAACTTGAGCTATGCCTCTTCTGCAGAAAGTCAGCTTTGCAACAGTGCTATCCGCACCACTGTTGCTCCTCCATTTCCCATCTCAAAGTCCATTACAATGGAACCTCTTTGGCACCCGTGCTCGGCTGCCCATCATCCCAGGGAGTAGAGCACGAACGTCTGAACTCTGCTCCCACAGCCAAAGAGCCAGGGCAAAAAACTGGAGCTGCGCCTCTTCTGCAGAAAGTCAGCTTTGCAACGGTGCCATCCGCACCGCTGTCGCTCCTCGATTTCCCAACTCAAAGTCCATTACAATGGAACCTCTTTGGCACCCGTGCTCGGCTGCCCAGCATCCCAGGCAGTAGAGCACGAACGGTTGGCCTCTGCTCCCACAGCCGAAGAGCCAGGGCAAAAAACTGGAGCTGTGCCTCTTCTGCAGAAAGTCAGCTTTGCAACGGTGCCATCCGCATCGCTGTCGCTCCTCCATTTCCCAACTCAAAGTCCATTACAATGGAACCTCTTTGGCACCTGTGCTCGGCTGCCCAGCATCCCAGGCAGTAGAGCACGAACGTTTGGCCTCTGCTCCCACAGCCGAAGAGCCAGGGCAAAAAACTTGAGCTGTGCCTCTTCTGCAGAAAGTCAGCTTTGCAACGGTGCCATCCACATTGCTGTCTCTCATCCATTTCCCAACTCAAAGTCCATTACAATGGAACCTCTTTGGCACCCGTGCTCGGCTGCCCAGCTTCCCAGGCAGTAGAGCACGAACGTTTGGCCTCTGCTCCCACAGCCGAAGAGCCAGGGCAAAAAACTCAAGCTGTGCCTCTTCTGCAGAAAGTCAGCTTTGCAACGGTGCCATCCGCATCGCTGTCGCTCCTCCATTTCCCAACTCAAAGTCCATTACAATGGAACCTCTTTGGCACCCGTGCTCGGCTGCCCAGCATCCCAGTGAGTAGAGCACGAACGTTTGGCCTCTGCTCCCACAGCCGAAGAGCCAGGGCAAAAAACATGAGCTGTGCCTCTTCTGCAGAAAGTCAGCTTTGCAACGGTGCCATCCACATTGCTGTCTCTCATCCATTTCCCAACTGAAAGTCCATTACAATGGAACCTCTTTGGCACCCGTGCTCGGCTGCCCAGCATCCCAGGCAGTAGAGCACGAACGTCTGGCCTCTGCTCCCACACCCGAAGAGCCAGGACAAAAAACTGGAGCTGTGCCTCTTCTTCAGAAAGTCAGATTTGCAATGGTGCCATCTGCACCGCTGTCGCTCCTCGATATCCCAACACAAAGTCCATTACAATGGAACCTCTTTGGCACCCGTGCTCGGCTGCCCAGCATCCCAGGGAGTAGAGCACGAACGTTTGGCCTCTGCTCCCACAGCCGAAGAGCCAGTGCAAAAATCTTGAGCTGTGCCTCTTCTGCAGAAAGTCAGCTTTGCAACGGTGCCATCCGCATCGCTGTCGCTCCTCCATTTCCCAACTCAAAGTCCATTACAATGGAACCTCTTTGGCACCCGTGCTCGGCTGCCCAGCATCCCAGGGAGTAGAGCACGAACGTCTGGTCTCTGCTCCCACAGCCGAAGAGCCAGGACAAAAAACTTGAGATGTGCCTCTTCTGCAGAAAGTCAGATTTGCAACGGTACCATCCGCATTGCTGTCGCTCCTCCATTTCCCAACTCAAAGTCCATTACAATGGAACCTCTTTGGCACCCGTGCTCGGCTGCCCAGCATCCCAGGGAGTAGAGCACGAACGGTTGGCCTCTGCTCCCACAGCCGAAGAGCTAGGGCAAAAAACTGGAGCTGTGCCTCTTCTGCAGAAAGTCAGCTTTGCAACAGTGCTATCCGCACCACAGTTGCTCCTCGATTTCCCAACTCAAAGTCCATTACAATGGAACCTCTTTGGCACCCGTGCTCGGCTGCCCATCATCCCAGGAAGTAGAGCACGAACGTCTGGCCTCTGTTCCCACAGCCGAAGAGCCAGGGCAAAAAACTTGACCTGTGCCTCTTCTGCAGAAAGTCAATTTTGCAACGGTGCCATCTGCACCACTGTGGCTCCTCCATTTCCCAACTCAAAGTCCATTACAATGGAACCTCTTTGGCACCCGTGCTCGCCTGCCCAGCATCCCAGGGAGTAGAGCACAAACGTCTGACCTCTGCTCCCACAGCCGAAGAGCCAGGGCAAAAATCTGGAGCGGTGCCTCTTCTGCAGCAAGTCAGCTTTGCAACGGTGCCATCCGCATCGCTGTCGCTCCTCCATTTCCCAACTCAAAGTCCATTACAATGGAACCTCTTTGGCACCCGTGCTCGGCTGCCCAGCATCCCAGGGAGTAGAGCACGAACGTCTGGTCTCTGCTCCCACAGCCGAAGAGCCAGGACAAAAAACTTGAGATGTGCCTCTTCTGCAGAAAGTCAGATTTGCAACGGTACCATCCGCATTGCTGTCGCTCCTCCATTTCCCAACTCAAAGTCCATTACAATGGAACCTCTTTGGCACCCGTGCTCGGCTGCCCAGCATCCCAGGGAGTAGAGCACGAACGGTTGGCCTCTGCTCCCACAGCCGAAGAGCTAGGGCAAAAAACTGGAGCTGTGCCTCTTCTGCAGAAAGTCAGCTTTGCAACAGTGCTATCCGCACCACAGTTGCTCCTCGATTTCCCAACTCAAAGTCCATTACAATGGAACCTCTTTGGCACCCGTGCTCGGCTGCCCATCATCCCAGGAAGTAGAGCACGAACGTCTGGCCTCTGTTCCCACAGCCGAAGAGCCAGGGCAAAAAACTTGACCTGTGCCTCTTCTGCAGAAAGTCAATTTTGCAACGGTGCCATCTGCACCACTGTGGCTCCTCCATTTCCCAACTCAAAGTCCATTACAATGGAACCTCTTTGGCACCCGTGCTCGCCTGCCCAGCATCCCAGGGAGTAGAGCACAAACGTCTGACCTCTGCTCCCACAGCCGAAGAGCCAGGGCAAAAATCTGGAGCGGTGCCTCTTCTGCAGCAAGTCAGCTTTGCAACGGTGCCACCTGCACCACTGTCGCTGCTCGATTTCCCAACTCAATGTCCATTACAATGGAACCTCTTTGGCACCCGTGCTCGGCTGCCCAGCATCCCAGGCAGTAGAGCACGAACGGTTGGACTCTGCTCCCACAGCCGAAGAGCCAGGGCAAAAAACTTGAGCTGTGCCTCTTCTGCAGAAAGTCAGCTTTGCAACGGTGCCATCTGCACCACTGTGGCTCCTCCATTTCCCAATTCAAAGTCCATTACAATGGAACCTCTTTGGCACACGTGCTCGCCGGCCCAGCTTCCCAGGCAGTAGAGCACGAACGTCTGGCCTTTGCTCCAACAGCCGAACAGCCAGGGCAAAAAACTTGAGCTGCGCCTCTTCTGCAGAAAGTCAGCTTTGCAACGGTGCTATCCGCACCACTGTTGCTCCTCGATTTCCCAACTCAAAGTCCATTACAATGGAACCTCTTTGGCACCCGTGCTCGGCTGCCCAGCATCCCAGGGAGTAGAGCACGAACGGTTGGCCTCTGCTCCCACAGCCGAAGAGCCAGGGCAAAAAACTGGAGCTGTGCCTCTTCTGCAGAAAGTCAGCTTTGAAACGGTGCCATCCGCATTGCTGTCGCTCCTCCATTTCCCAACTCAAAGTCCATTACAATGGAACCTCTTTGGCACCCGTGCTCAGCTGCCCAGCATCCCAGGGAGTAGAGCACGAACGTCTGGTCTCTGCTCCCACAGCCGAAGAACCAGGGCAAAAAACTGGAGCTGTGCCTCTTCTGCAGAAAGTCAGCTTTGCAACGGTGCCATCCGCATTGCTGCCACTCCTCCATTTCCCAACTCAAAGTCCATTACAATGGAACCTCTTTGGCACCCGTGCTCGGCTGCCCATCATCCCAGGAAGTAGAGCACGAACGTCTGGCCTCTGTTCCCACAGCCGAAGAGCCAGGGCAAAAAACTTGACCTGTGCCTCTTCTGCAGAAAGTCAATTTTGCAACGGTGTCATCTGCACCACTGTGGCTCCTCCATTTCCCAACTCAAAGTCCATTACAATGGAACCTCTTTGGCACCGTTCTCGACTGCCCAGCATCCCAGGGAGTAGAGCACGAACGTCTGGTCTCTGCTCCCACAGCCGAAGAGCCAGGGCAAAAATCTGGAGATGTGCCTCTTCTGCAGAAATCCAGCGTTGCAACGGTGCCATGCACTTTGTTGTCGCTCATCCATTTCCCAACTCAAAGTCCATTACAATGGAACCTCTTTGGCACCTGTGCACGGCTGCCCAGCATCCCAGGGAGTAGAGCACGAACGTTTGGCCTCTGCTCCCACAGCCGAAGAGCCAGGGCAAAAATCTGGAGATGTGCCTCTTCTGCAGAAATCCAGCGTTGCAACGGTGCCATCTGCACCACTGTCGCTCCTCGATTTCCCAACTCAAAGTCCATTACAATGGAACCTCTTTGGCACCCGTGCTCGGCTGCCCAGCATCCCAGGCAGTAGAGTACGAACGTCTGGTCTCTGCTCCCACAGCAGAAGAGCCAGGACAAAAAACTTGAGATGTGCCTCTTCTGCAGAAAGTCAGCTTTGCAGCCGTACCATCCGCATTGCTGTCGCTCCTCCATTTCCCAACTCAAAGTCCATTACAATGGAACCTCTTTGGCACCCGTGCTCGGCTGCCCAGCATCCCAGGGAGTAGAGCACGAACGTTTGGCCTCTGCTCCCACAGCCGAAGAGCCAGGGCAAAAAACTGGAGCTGTGCCTCTTCTGCAGAAAGTCAGCTTTGCAACGGTGCCATCCACATTGCTGTCGCTAGTCCATTTCCCAACTCAAAGTGCATTACAATGGAACCTCTTTGGCACCCGTGCTCGGCTGCCCAGCATCCCAGGGAGTAGAGCACGAACGTTTGGCCTCTGCTCCTACAGCCGAAGAGCCAGGGCAAAAAACTTGAGCTGTGCCTCTTCTGCAGAAAGTCAGCTTTGCAACAGTGCTATCCGCACCACAGTTGCTCCTCGATTTCCCAACTCAAAGTCCATTACAATGGAACCTCTTCGGCACCCGTGCTCGGCTGCCCAGCATCCAAGGCAGTAGAGCACGAACAGTTGGCCTCTGCTCCCACAGCCGAAGAGCCAGGGCAAAAAACTTGAGCTGTGCCTCTTCTGCAGAAAGTCAGCTTTGCAACGGTGCCATCCGCATTGCTGTCGCTCCTCCATTTCCCAACTCAAAGTCCATTACAATGGAACCTCTTTGGCACCCGTGCTCGGCTGCCCAGCATCCCAGGCAGTAGAGCACGAACGGTTGGCCTCTGCTCCCACAGCCGAAGAGCCAGGGCAAAAAACTGGAGCTGTGCCTCTTCTGCAGAAAGTCAGCTTTGCAAAGGTGCCATCCGCATTGCTGTCGCTCCTCCATTTCCCAACTCAAAGTCCATTACAATGGAACCTCTTTGGCACCCGTGCTCGGCTGCCCAGCATCCCAGGCAGTAGAGCACGAACGTTTGGCCTCTGCTCCCACAGCCGAAGAGCCAGGGCAAAAAACTGGAGCTGTGCCTCTTCTGCAGAAAGTCAGATTTGCAATGGTGCCATACGCACCGATGTCGGTCCTCGACTTCCCAACTCAAAGTCCATTACAATGGAACCTCTTTGGCACCCTTGCTCGGCTGCCCAGCATCCCAGGGAGTAGAGCACGAACAGTTGGCCTCTGCTCCCACAGCCGAAGAGCCAGGGCAAAAATCTTGAGCTGTGCCTCTTCTGCAGAAAGTCAGATTTGCAATGGTGCCATCCGCACCGCTGTCGCTCCTCGACATCCCAACTCAAAGTCCATTACAATGGAACCTCTTTGGCACCCGTGCTCGGCTGCCCAGCATCCCAGGCAGTAGAGCACGAACGTCTGGTCTCTGCTCCCACAGCCGAAGAGCCAGGGCAAAAAACTGGAGCTGTGCCTCTTCTGCAGAAAGTCAGGTTTGCAACGGTGCCATCCGCATTGCTGTCGCTCCTCCATTTCCCAATTCAAAGTCCATTACAATGGAACCTCTTTGGCACCCGTGCTCGGCTGCCCAGCATCCCAGGGAGTAGAGCACGAACGGTTGGCCTCTGCTCCCACAGCCAAAGAGCCAGGGCAAAAAACTTGAGCTGTGCCTCTTCTGCAGAAAGTCAGCTTTGCAACGGTGCCATCCGCATTGCTGTCGCTCCTCCATTTCCCAACTCAAAGTCCATTACAATGGAACCTCTTTGGCACCCGTGCTCGGCTGCCCAGCATCCCAGGGAGTAGAGCACGAACGTTTGGCCTCTGCTCCCACAGCCGAAGAGCCAGGACAAAAAACTGGAGCTGTGCCTCTTCTGCAGAAAGTCAGCTTTGCAACGGTGCCATCCGCATTGCTGTCGCTCCTCCATTTCCCAACTCAAAGTCCATTACAATGGAACCTCTTTGGCACCCGTGCTCGGCTGCCCAGCATCCCAGGGAGTAGAGCACGAACGTCTGGCCTCTGCTCCCACAGCCGAAGAGCCAGGGCAAAAAACTGGAGCTGTGCCTCTTCTGCAGAAAGCCAGCTTTGCAACGGTGCCATCCGCACCGCTATCACTCCTCCATTTCCCAACTCAAAGTCCATTACAATGGAACCTCTTTGGCACCCGTGCTCGGCTGCCCAGCATGCCAGGCAGTAGAGCACGAACGTTTGGCATCTGCTCCCACAGCCGAAGAGCCAGGGCAAAAAACATGAGCTGTGCCTCTTCTGCAGAAAGTCAGCTTTTCAACGGTGCCATCCGCATTGCTGTCGCTGCTCGATTTCCCATCTCAATGTGCATTACAATGGAACCTCTTTGGCACCCGTGCTCGGCTGCCCAGCATCCCAGGCAGTAGAGCACGAACGTCTGGTCTCTGCTCCGACAGCCGAAGAGCCAGGGCAAAAAAATGGAGCTGTGCCTCTTCTGCAGAAAGTCAGCTTTGCAACGGTGCCATCCGCATTGCTGTCGCTCCTCCATTTCCCAACTCAAAGTCCATTACAATGGAACCTCTTTGGCACCCGTGCTCGGCTGCCCAGCATCCCAGGGAGTAGAGCACGAACGTTTGGCCTCTGCTCCCACAGCCGAAGAGCCAGGGCAAAAAACTTGAGCTGTGCCTCTTCTGCAGAAAGTCAGCTTTGCAACGGTGCCATCCGCATTGCTGTCGCTCCTCCACTTCCCAACTCAAAGTCCATTACAATGGAACCTCTTTGGCAACCGTGCTCGGCTGCCCAGCATCCCAGGGAGTAGAGCACGAATGGTTGGCCTCTGCTCCCACAGCCGAAGAGCCAGGGCAAAAAACTGGAGCTGTGCCTCTTCTGCAGAAAGTCAGCTTTGCAACGGTGCCATCCGCATTGCTGTCGCTCCTCCATTTCCCAAATGAAAGTCCATTACAATGGAACCTCTTTGGCACCCGTGCTCGGCTGCCCAGCATCCCAGGCAGTAGAGCACGAACATCTGGCCTCTGCTCCCACAGCCGAAGAGCCAGGGCAAAAAACTTGAGCTGTGCCTCTTCTGCAGAAAGTCAGCTTTGCAACGGTGCCATCCGCATTGGTGTCGCTCCTTGATATCGCAATTCAAAGTCCATTACAATGGAACCTCTTTGGCACCCGTGCTCGGCTGCCCAGCATCCCAGGCAGTAGAGCACGAACGTTTGGCCTCTGCTCCCACAGCCAAAGAGCCAGGACAAAAAACTGGAGCTGTGCCTCTTCTGCAGAAAGTCAGCTTTGCAACGGTGCCATCCGCATCGCTGTTGCTCCTCCATTTCCCAACTCAAACTCCATTACAATGGAACCTCTTTGGCACCCGTGCTCGGCTGCTCAGCATGCCAGTGAGTAGAGCACGAACGTTTGGCCTCTGCTCCCACAGCCAAAGAGCCAGGGCAAAAAACTTGAGCTGTGCCTCTTCTGCAGAAAGTCAGCTTTGCAACGGTGCCATCCACATTGCTGTCGCTCATCCATTTCCCAACTCAAAGTCCGTTACAATGGAAGCTCTTTGGCACCTGTGCTCGGCTGCCAAGCATCCCAGGGAGTAGAGCACGAACGTCTGGACTCTGCTCCCACAGCCAAAGAGCCAGGGCAAAAAACTGGAGCTGTGCCTCTTCTGCAGAAAGTCAGCTTTGAAACGGTGCCATCCACATTGCTGTCGCTCCTCGATTTCCCAACTCAAAGTCCATTACAATGGAACCTCTTTGGCACCCGTGCTCGGCT
Source organism: Psittacula echo (assembly GCF_963264785.1). Taxonomy (NCBI): domain Eukaryota; kingdom Metazoa; phylum Chordata; class Aves; order Psittaciformes; family Psittacidae; genus Psittacula; species Psittacula echo. Next base: position 3,127,711 of record NC_137760.1, on the reverse strand, counting down.
GCCCAGCATCCCAGGCAGTAGAGCACGAACGTTTGGCCTCTGCTCCCACAGCCAAAGAGCCAGGGCAAAAAACTGGAGCTGTGCCTCTTCTGCAGAAAGTCAGCTTTGCAACGGTGCCATCCGCACCGCTGTCGCTCCTCCATTTCCCAACTCAAAGTCCATTACAATGGAACCTCTTTGGCACCCGTGCTCGGCTGCCCAGCATCCCAGGCAGTAGAGCACGAACGTTTGGCCTCTGCTCCCACAGCCAAAGAGCCAGGGCAAAAAACTGGAGCTGTGCCTCTTCTGCAGAAAGTCAGCTTTGCAACAGTGCCATCCGCACCGCTGTCGCTCCTCCATTTCCCAACTCAAAGTCCATTACAATGGAACCTCTTTGGCACCCTTGCTCGGCTGCCCAGCATCCCAGGCAGTAGAGCACGAACGGTTGGCCTCTACTCCAACAGCCGGACAGCCAGGGCAAAAAACTGGAGCTGCGCCTCTTCTGCAGAAAGTCAGCTTTGCAACGGGGCCATCCGCATTGCTCTTGCTCCTCCATTTCCCAACTCAAAGTGCATTACAATGGAACCTCTTTGGCACCCGTGCTCGGCTGCCCAGCATCCCAGGCAGTAGAGCACGAACATCTGGCCTCTGCTCCCACAGCCGAAGAGCCAGGGCAAAAAACTGGAGCTGTGCCTCTTCTGCAGAAAGTCAGCTTTGCAACAGTGCCATCCACATTGCTGTCACTCCTCCATTTCCCAACTCAAAGTCCATTACAATGGAACCTCTTTGGCACCCGTGCTCGGCTGCCCAGCATCCCAGGGAGTAGAGCACGAACGGTTGGCCTCTGCTCCCACAGCCGAAGAGCCAGGGCAAAAAACTGGAGCTGTGCCTCTTCTGCAGAAAGTCAGCTTTGCAACGGTGCCATCCGCATTGCTGTCGCTCCTCCATTTCCCAACTCAAAGTCCATTACAATGGAACCTCTTTGCACCCGTGCTCGGCTGCCCAGCATCCCAGGGAGTAGAGCACGAACGGTTGGCCTCTGCTCCCACAGCCGAAGAGCCAGGGCAAACAACTGGAGCTGTGCCTCTTCTGCAGAAAGTCAGCTTTGCAACGGTGCCATCCGCACCGCTGTCGCTCCTCGATTTCCCAACTCAAATTCCATTACAATGGAACCTCTTTGGCACCCGTGCTCGGGTGTCCAGCATCCCAGGGAGTAGAGCACGAACGTTTGGCCTCTGCTCCCACAGCCGAAGAGCCAGGACAAAAAACTTGAGCTGTGCCTCTTCTGCAGAAAGTCAGCTTTGCAACGGTGCCATCTGCATTGCTGTCGCTCCTCCATTTCCCAACTCAAAGTCCATTACAATGGAACCTCTTTGGCACCCGTGCTCGGCTGCCCAGCATCCCAGGGAGTAGAGCACGAACGTCTGGCCTCTGCTCCCACAGCCGAAGAGCCAGGGCAAAAAACTGGAGCTGTGCCTCTTCTGCAGAAAGTCAGCTTTGTAACAGTGCTATCCGCACCGCTGTTGCTCCTCCATTTCCCAACTCAAAGTCCATTACAATGGAACCTCTTTGGCACCCGTGCTCGGCTGCCCATCATCCCAGGCAGTAGAGCACGAACGGTTGGCCTCTGCTCCCACAGCCGAAGAGCCAGGGCAAAAAACTGGAGCTGTGCCTCTTCTGCAGAAAGTCAGCTTTGCAACGGTGCCATCCGCATTGCTGTCGCTCCTCCATTTCCCAACTCAAAGTCCATTACAATGGAACCTCTTTGGCACCCGTGCTCGTCTGCCCAGCATCCCAGGCAGTAGAGCACGAACGTTTGGCATCTGCTCCCACAGCCGAAGAGCCAGGACAAAAAACTGGAGCTGTGCCGCTTCTGCAGAAAGTCAGCTTTGCAACGGTGCCATCCGCATTGCTGTCGCTCCTTAATATACCAACTCAAAGTCCATTACAATGGAACCTCTTTGGCACCCGTGCTCGGCTGCCCAGCATCCCTGGGAGTAGAGCACGAACGGTTGGCCTCTGCTCCCACAGCCGAAGAGCCAGGGCAAAAAACTTGAGCTGTGCCTCTTCTGCAGAAAGTCAGCTTTGCAACGGTGCCATCCGCATTGCAGTCGCTCCTCCATTTCCCAACTCAAAGTCCATTACAATGGAACCTCTTTGGCACCCGAGCTCGGCTGCCCAGCATCCCAGGGAGTAGAGCACGAACGTCTGGTCTCTGCTCCCATAGCCGAAGAGCCAGGGCAAAAAACTGGACCTGTGCCTCTTCTGCAGAAATTCAGCTTTGCAACGGTGCCATCCGCATTGCTGTCGCTCCTCCATTTCCCAACTCAAAGTCCATTACAATGGAACCTCTTTGGCACCCGTGCTCGGCTGCCCAGCATCCCAGGGAGTAGAGCACGAACGTTTGGCTTCTGCTCCCACAGCCGAAGAGCCAGGGCAAAAAACATGGGCTCTGCCTCTTCTGCAGAAAGTCAGCTTTGCAACGGTGCCATCCGCATTGCTGTCGCTGCTCGAATTCCCTACTCAAAGTCCATTAGAAAGGAAAATTTTTGGCACCTGTGCTCGGCTGCCCAGCATCCCAGTCAGTAGAGCACGAACGTCTGGTCTCTGCTCCCACAGCCGAAGAGCCAGGGCAAAAAACTGGAGCTGTGCCTCTTCTGCAGAAAGTCAGCTTTGCAACGGTGCCATCCGCATTGCTGTCGCTCCTCCATTTCCCAACTCAAAGTCCATTACAATGGAACCTCTTTGGCACCCGTGCTCGGCTGCCCAGCATCCCAGGCAGTAGAGCACGAACGTCTGGCCTCTGCTCCCACAGCCGAAGAGCCAGGACAAAAAACTTGAGCTGTGCCGCTTCTGCAGAAAGTCAGCTTTGCAACGGTGCCATCCGCATTGCTGTCGCTCCTTGATATCCCAACTCAAAGTCCATTACAATGGAACATCTTTGGCACCCGTGCTTGGCTGCCCAGCATCCCAGGCAGTAGAGCACGAACGGCTGGACTCTGCTCCCACAGCCGAAGAGCCAGGGCAAAAAACTTGAGCTGTGTCTCTTCTGCAGAAAGTCAGCTTTGCAACGGTGCCATCCGCATCGCTGTCGCTCCTCGATTTCCCAACTCAAAGTCCATTACAATGGAACCTCTTTGGCACCCGTGCTCGGCTGCCCAGCATCCCAGGCAGTAGAGCACGAACGTTTGGCCTCTGCTCCCACAGCCGAAGAGCCAGGGCAAAAAACTGGAGCTGTGCCTCTTCTGCAGAAAGTCAGCTTTGCAACGGTTCCATCCACATTGCTGTCGCTCATCCATTTCCCAACTCAAAGTCCATTACAATGGAACCTCTTTGCACCCGTGCTCGGCTGCCCAGCATCCCAGGGAGTAGAGCACGAACGGTTGGCCTCTGCTCCCACAGCCGAAGAGCCAGGGCAAAAATCTGGAGCTGTGCCTCTTCTGCAGAAAGTCAGCTTTGCAACGGTGCCATCCGCACCGCTGTCGCTCCTCCATTTCCCAACTCAAAGTCCATTACAATGGAACCTCTTTGGCACCCGTGCTCGGGTGCCCAGCATCCCAGGGAGTAGAGCACGAACGTTTGGCCTCTGCTCCCACAGCCGAAGAGCCAGGACAAAAAACTTGAGCTGTGCCTCTTCTGCAGAAAGTCAGCTTTGCAACGGTGCCATCCGCATTGCTGTCGCTCCTCCATTTCCCAACTCAAAGTCCATTACAATGGAACCTCTTTGGCACCCGTGCTCGGCTGGCCAGCATCCCAGGGAGTAGAGCACGAACGTCTGGCCTCTGCTCCCACAGCCGAAGAGCCAGGGCAAAAAACTGGACCTGTGCCTCTTCTGCAGAAAGTCAGCTTTGCAACGGTGCCATCCGCACCGCTATCGCTCCTCCATTTCCCAACTCAAAGTCCATTACAATGGAACCTCTTTGGCACCCGTGCTCGGCTGCCCAGCATGCCAGGCAGTAGAGCACGAACGTTTGGCATCTGCTCCCACAGCCGAAGAGCCAGGGCAAAAAACATGAGCTGTGCCTCTTCTGCAGAAAGTCAGCTTTGCAACGGTGCCATCCGCATTGCTGTCGCTGCTCGATTTCCCATCTCAATGTGCATTACAATGGAACCTCTTTGGCACCCGTGCTCGGCTGCCCAGCATCCCAGGCAGTAGAGCACGAACGTCTGGTCTCTGCTCCGACAGCCGAAGAGCCAGGGCAAAAAAATGGAGCTGTGCCTCTTCTGCAGAAAGTCAGCTTTGCAACGGTGCCATCCGCACCACTGTCGCTCCTCCATTTCCCAACTCAAAGTCCATTACAATGGAACATCTTTGGCACCCGTGCTCGGCTGCCTAGCATCCCAGGCAGTAGAGCACGAACGTCTGGCCTCTGCTCCCACAGCCGAAGAGCCAGGGCAAAAATCTGGAGCTGTGCCTCTTCTGCAGAAAGTCAGCTTTGCAACGGTGCCATCCGCATTGCTGTCGCTGCTCGACTTCCCAACTCAAAGTCCATTAGAAAGGAACATTTTTGGCACCTGTGCTCGGCTGCCCAGCATCCCAGGCAGTAGAGCACGAACGTCTGGTCTCTGCTCCCACAGCCGAAGAGCCAGGGCAATAAACGTGAGCTGTGCCTCTTCTGCAGAAAGTCAGCTTTGCAACGGTGCCATCCGCATTGCTGTCGCTCCTCCATTTCCCAACTCAAAGTCCATTACAATGGAACCTCTTTGGCACCCTTGCTCGGCTGCCCAGCATCCCAGGGAGTAGAGCACGAACGTTAGGCCTCTGCTCCCACAGCCGAAGAGCCAGGACAAAAAACTTGAGCTGTGCCGCTTCTGCAGAAAGTCAGCTTTGCAACGGTGCCATCCGCATTGCTGTCGCTCCTCCATTTCCCAACTCAAAGTCCATTACAATGCAATCTCTTTGGCACCCGTGCTCGGCTGCCCAGCATCCCAGGCAGTAGAGCACGAACGTCTGGCCTCTGCTCCCACAGCCGAAGAGCCAGGGCAAAAAACTTGAGCTGTGTCTCTTCTGCAGAAAGTCAGCTTTGCAACGGTGCCATCCGCATCGCTGTCGCTCCTCGATTTCCCAACTCAAAGTCCATTACAATGGAACCTCTTTGGCACCCGTGCTCGGCTGGCCAGCATCCCAGGGAGTAGAGCACGAACGTTTGGCCTCTGCTCCCACAGCCGAAGAGCCAGGGCAAAAAACTGGAGCTGTGCCTCTTCTGCAGAAAGTCAGCTTTGCAACGGTTCCATCCACATTGCTGTCGCTCATCCATTTCCCAACTCATCGTCCATTACAATGGAACCTCTTTGCACCCGTGCTCGGCTGCCCAGCATCCCAGGGAGTAGAGCACGAACGTTTGGCCTCTGCTCCCACAGCCGAAGAGCCAGGACAAAAAACTGGAGCTGTGCCTCTTCTGCAGAAAGTCAGCTTTGCAACGGTGCCATCCGCATTGCTGTCGCTCCACCATTTCCCAACTCAAAGTCCATTACAATGGAACCTCTCTGGCACCCGTGCTCGGCTGCCCAGCATCCCAGGCAGTAGAGCACGAACGTCTGGCCTCTGCTCCCACAGCCGAAGAGCCAGGGCAAAAAACTGGAGCTGTGCCTCTTCTGCAGAAAGCCAGCTTTGCAACGGTGCCATCCGCACCGCTATCACTCCTCCATTTCCCAACTCAAAGTCCATTACAATGGAACCTCTTTGGCACCCGTGCTCGGCTGCCCAGCATGCCAGGCAGTAGAGCACGAACGTTTGGCATCTGCTCCCACAGCCGAGGAGCCAGGGCAAAAAACATGAGCTGTGCCTCTTCTGCAGAAAGTCAGCTTTGCAACGGTGCCATCCGCATTGCTGTCGCTGCTCGATTTCCCATCTCAATGTGCATTACAATGGAACCTCTTTGGCACCCGTGCTCGGCTGCCCAGCATCCCAGGCAGTAGAGCACGAACGTCTGGTCTCTGCTCCGACAGCCGAAGAGCCAGGGCAAAAAAATGGAGCTGTGCCTCTTCTGCAGAAAGTCAGCTTTGCAACGGTGCCATCCGCATTGCTGTCACTCCTCCATTTCCCAACTCAAAGTCCATTACAATGGAACCTCTTTGGCACCCGTGCTCGGCTGCCCAGCATCCCAGGGAGTAGAGCACGAACGTTTGGCCTCTGCTCCCACAGCCGAAGAGCCAGGGCAAAAAACTTGAGCTGTGCCTCTTCTGCAGAAAGTCAGCTTTGCAACGGTGCCATCCGCATTGCTGTCGCTCCTCCATTTCCCAACTCAAAGTCCATTACAATGGAACCTCTTTGGCACCCGTGCTCGGCTGCCCAGCATCCCAGGGAGTAGAGCACGAACTTCTGGACTCTGCTCCCACAGCCGAAGAGCCAGGGTAAAAAACTGGAGCTGTGCCTCTTCTGCAGAAAGTCAGGTTTGCAACGGTGCCATCCGCATTGCTGTCGCTCCTCCATTTCCCAAATGAAAGTCCATTACAATGGAACCTCTTTGGCACCCGTGCTCGGCTGCCCAGCATCCCAGGCAGTAGAGCACGAACATCTGGCCTCTGCTCCCACAGCCGAAGAGCCAGGGCAAAAAACTTGAGCTGTGCCTCTTCTGCAGAAAGTCAGCTTTGCAACGGTGCCATCCGCATTGGTGTCGCTCCTTGATATCGCAATTCAAAGTCCATTACAATGGAACCTCTTTGGCACCCGTGCTCGGCTGCCCAGCATCCCAGGGAGTAGAGCACGAACGTTTGGCCTCTGTTCCCACAGCCGAAGAGCCAGGACAAAAAACTTGAGCTGTGCCTCTTCTGCAGAAATTCAGCTTTGCAACGGTGCCATCTGCACCACTCTCGCTGTTCGATTTCCCAATTCAAAGTCCATTACAATGGAACATCTTTGGCACCCGTGCTCAGCTGCCCAGCATCCCAGGCAGTAGAGCACGAACGTCTGGCCTCTGCTCCCACAGCCGAAGAGCCAGGGCAAAAAACTGGAGCTGTGCCTCTTCTGCAGAAAGTCAGCTTTGCAACGGTGCCATCCGCACCACTGTGGCTCCTCGATTTCCCAACTCAAAGTCCATTACAATGGAACCTCTTTGGCACCCGTGCTCGGCTGCCCAGCATCCCAGGCAGTAGAGCACGAACGGTTGGCCTCTGCTCCCACAGCCAAAGAGCCAGGGCAAAAAACTTGAGCTGTGCCTCTTCTGCAGAAAGTCAGCTTTGCAACGGTGCCATCCGCATTGCTGTCGCTCCTCCATTTCCCAACTCAAAGTCCATTACAATGGAACCTCTTTGGCACCCGTGCTCGGCTGCCCAGCATCCCAGGCAGTAGAGCACGAACGTTTGGCCTCTGTTCCCACAGCCGAAGAGCCAGGGCAAAAAACTTGAGCTGCGCCTCTTCTGCAGAAAGTCAGCTTTGCAACGGTTCCATCCGCACCGCTGTCGCTCCTCGATTTCCCAACTCAAAGTCCATTACAATGGAACCTCTTTGGCACCCGTGCTCGGCTGCCCAGCATCCCAGGCAGTAGAGCACGAACGTCTGGTCTCTGCTCCCACAGCCGAAGAGCCAGGGCAAAAATCTTGAGCTGTGCCTCTTCTGCAGAAAGTCAGCTTTGCAACGGTGCCATCCGCATTGGTGTCGCTCCTTGATATCCTAACTCAAAGTCCATTACAATGGAACCTCTTTGGCACCCGTGCTCGGCTGCCCAGCATCCCAGGGAGTAGAGCACGAACGTTTGGCCTCTGCTCCCACAGCCGAAGAGCCAGGGCAAAAAACTTGAGCTGTGCCTCTTCTGCAGAAAGTCAGCTTTGCAACGGTGCCATCCGCATTGCTGTCGCTCCTCGATTTCCCAACTCAAAGTCCATTACAATGGAACCTCTTTGGCACCTGTGCTCGGCTGCCCAGCATCCCAGGCAGTAGAGCACGAACGGTTGGCCTCTGCTCCCACAGCCGAAGAGCCAGGGCAAAAAACTGGAGCTGTGCCTCTTCTGCACAAAGTCAGGTTTGCAACGGTGCCATCCGCACCGCTGTCGCTCCTCCATTTCCCAACTCAAAGTCCATTACAATGGAACCTCTTTGGCACCCGTGATCGGCTGCCCAGCATCCCAGGGAGTAGAGCACGAACGTTTGGCCTCTGCTCCCACAGCCGAAGAGCCAGGGCAAAAACCTGGAGCTGTGCCTCTTCTGCCGAAAGTCAGCTTTGCAACGGTGACATCCGCATTGCTGTCGCTCCTCCATTTCCCAACTCAAAGTCCATTACAATGGAACCTCTTTGGCACCCGTGCTCGGCTGCCCAGCATCCCAGGCAGTAGAGCACGAACGTCTGGACTCTGCTCCCACAGCCGAAGAGCCAGGGCAAAATACTGGAGCTGTGCCTCTTCTGCAGAAAGCCAGCTTTGCAACGGTGCCATCCGCACCGCTATCGCTCCTCCATTTCCCAACTCAAAGTGCATTACAATGGAACCTCTTTGGCACCCGTGCTCGGCTGCCCATCATCCCAGGCAGTAGAGCACGAACGTTTGGCCTCTGTTCCCACAGCCGAAGAGCCAGGACAAAAAACTTGAGCTGTGCCTCTTCTGCAGAAATTCAGCTTTGCAACGGTGCCATCTGCACCACTGTCGCTCCTCCATTTCCCAATTCAAAGTCCATTACAATGGAACCTCTTTGGCACCCGTGCTCGGCTGCCCAGCATCCCAGGGAGTAGAGCACGAACGTCTGGCCTCTGCTCCCACAGCCGAAGAGCCAGGGCAAAAAACTGGAGCTGTGCCTCTTCTGCAGAAAGTCAGCTTTGCAACGGTGCCATCCGCACCACAGTCGCTCCTCGATTTCCCAACTCAAAGTCCATTACAATGGAACCTCTTTGGCACCCGTGCTCGGCTGCCCAGCATCCCAGGGAGTAGAGCACGAACGGTTGGCCTCTGCTCCCACAGCCGAAGAGCCAGGGCAAAAAACTGGAGCTGTGCCTCTTCTGCAGAAAGTCAGCTTTGCAACGGTGCCATCCGCATCGCTGTCGCTCCTCCATTTCCCAACTCAAAGTCCATTACAATGGAACCTCTTTGGCACCCGTGCTCGGCTGCCCAGCATTCCAGGGAGTAGAGCACGAACGTTTGGCCTCTGCTCCCACAGCCGAAGAGCCAGGGCAAAAAACTGGAGCTGTGCCTCTTCTGCAGAAAGTCAGCTTTGCAACGGTGCCATCCGCATTGCTGTCGCTCCTCCATTTCCCAACTCAAAGTCCATTACAATGGAACCTCTTTGGCACCCGTGCTCGGCTGCCCAGCATCCCAGGGAGTAGAGCACGAACGGTTGGCCTCTGCTCCCACAGCCGAAGAGCCAGGGCAAAAATCTTGAGCTCTGCCTCTTCTGCAGAAAGTCAGGTTTGCAACGGTGCCATCCGCATTGCTGTCGCTCCTCCATTTCCCAACTCAAAGTCCATTACAATGGAACCTCTTTGGCACCCGTGCTCGGCTGCCCAGCATCCCAGGCAGTAGAGCACGAACGTCTGGCCTCTGCTCCCACAGCCGAATTGCCAGGGCAAAAAACTTGAGCTGTGCCTCTTCTGCAGAAAGCCAGCTTTGCAACGGTGCCATCCGCACCGCTATCGCTCCTCCATTTCCCAACTCAAAGTGCATTACAATGGAACCTCTTTGGCACCCGTGCTCGGCTGCCCAGCATCCCAGGCAGTAGAGCACGAACGTCTGGCCTCTGCTCCCACAGCCGAAGAGCCAGGGCAAAAAACTGGAGCTGTGCCTCTTCTGCAGAAAGCCAGCTTTGCAACGGTGCCATCTGCACCACTGTCACTGCTCGATTTCCCAACTCAAAGTCCATTACAATGGAACCTCTTTGGCACCCGTGCTCGGCTGCCCAGCATCCCAGGCAGTAGAGCACGAACGTTTGGCCTCTGCTCCCACAGCCAAAGAGCCAGGACAAAAAACTGGAGCTGTGCCTCTTCTGCAGAAAGTCAGCTTTGCAACAGTGCCATCCGCAACACTGTTGCTCCTCGATTTCCCAACTCAAAGTCCATTACAATGGAACCTCTTTGGCACCCGTGCTCGGCTGCCCATCATCCCAGGCAGTAGAGCACGAACGGCTGGACTCTGCTCCCACAGCCAAAGAGCCAGGGCAAAAAACTGGAGCTGCGCCTCTTCTGCAGAAAGTCAGCTTTGCAACGGTGCCATCCGCACCGCTGTCGCTCCTCGATTTCCCAACTCAAAGTCCATTACAATGGAACCTCTTTGGCACCTGTGCTCGGCTGCCCAGCATCCCAGGCAGTAGAGCACGAACGTTTGGCCTCTGCTCCCACAGCCGAATTGCCAGGGCAAAAAACTGGAGCTATGCCTCTTCTGCAGAAAGTCAGCTTTGCAACAGTGCTATCCGCACCACTGTTGCTCCTCCATTTCCCAACTCAAAGTCCATTACAATGGAACCTCTTTGGCACCCGTGCTCGGCTGCCCATCATCCCAGGCAGTAGAGCACGAACGTCTGGACTCTGCTCCCACAGTCGAAGAGCCAGGGCAAAAAACTTGAGCTGTGCCTCTTCTGCAGAAAGTCAGCTTTGCAACGGTGCCATCCGCACCGCTGTCGCTCCTCCATTTCCCAACTCAAAGTCCATTACAATGGAACCTCTTTGACACCCGTGCTCGGCTGCCCATCATCCCAGGCAGTAGAGCACGAACGGCTGGACTCTGCTCCCACAGCCAAAGAGCCAGGGCAAAAAACTGGAGCTGTGCCTCTTCTGCAGAAAGTCAGCTTTGCAACGGTGCCATCCGCACCGCTGTCGCTCCTCCATTTCCCAACTCAAAGTCCATTACAATGGAACCTCTTTGGCACCCTTGCTCGGCTGCCCAGCATCCCAGGGAGTAGAGCACGAACGGTTGGCCTCTGCTCCCACAGCCGAAGAGCCAGGGCAAAAAACTGGAGCTGTGCCTCTTCTGCAGAAAGTCAGCTTTGCAACGGTGCCATCCGCATCGCTGTCGCTCCTCCATTTCCCAACTCAAAGTCCATTACAATGGAACCTCTTTGGCACCTGTTCTCGGCTGCCCAGCATCCCAGGCAGTAGAGCACGAACGGTTGACCTCTGCTCCCACAGCCGAAGAGCCAGGGCAAAAAACTGGAGCTGTGCCTCTTCTGCAGAAAGTCAGCTTTGCAACGGTGCCATCCACATTGCTGTCGCTCATCCATTTCCCAACTCAAAGTGCATTACAATGGAACCTCTTTGGCACCCGTGCTCGGCTGCCCAGCATCCCAGGGAGTAGAGCACGAACGTCTGGTCTCTGCTCCCACAGCCGAAGAGCCAGGGCAAAATACTGGAGCTGTGCCTCTTCTGCATAAAGCCAGCTTTGCAACGGTGCCATCCGCACCGCTATCGCTCCTCCATTTCCCAACTCAAAGTGCATTACAATGGAACGTCTTTGGCACCCGTGCTCGGCTGCCCAGCATCCCAGGGAGTAGAGCACGAACGTCTGGCCTCTGCTCCCACAGCCGAAGAGCCAGGGCAAAAAACTGGAGCTGTGCCTCTTCTGCAGAAAGCCAGCTTTGCAACGGTGCCATCTGCACCACTCTCGCTGTTCGATTTCCCAACTCAAAGTCCATTACAATGGAACCTCTTTGGCACCCGTGCTCGGCTGCCCAGCATCCCAGGCAGTAGAGCACGAACGTTTGGCCTCTGCTCCCACAGCCGAAGAGCCAGGGCAAAAAACTTGAGCTATGCCTCTTCTGCAGAAAGTCAGCTTTGCAACAGTGCTATCCGCACCACTGTTGCTCCTCCATTTCAAAACTCAAAGTCCATTACTATGGAACCTCTTTGGCACCCGTGCTCGGCTGCCCATCATCCCAGGCAGTAGAGCACGAACGGTTGGCCTCTGCTCCCACAGCCAAAGAGCCAGGGCAAAAAACTGGAGCTGCGCCTCTTCTGCAGAAAGTCAGCTTTGCAACGGTGCCATCCGCACCGCTGTCGCTCCTCGATTTCCCAACTCAAAGTCCATTACAATGGAACCTCTTTGGCACCTGTGCTCGGCTGCCCAGCATCCCAGGGAGTAGAGCACGAACGGTTGGCCTCTGCTCCCACAGCCGAAGAGCCAGGGCAAAAAACTGGAGCTGTGCCTCTTCTGCAGAAAGTCAGCTTTGCAACGGTGCCATCCGCATCGCTGTCGCTCCTACATTTCCCAACTCAAAGTCCATTACAATGGAACCTCTTTGGCACCTGTGCTCGGCTGCCCAGCATCCCAGGCAGTAGAGCACGAACGTTTGGCCTCTGCTCCCACAGCCGAAGAGCCAGGGCAAAAAACTGGACCTGTGCCTCTTCTGCAGAAAGTCAGCTTTGCAACGGTGCCATCCACATTGCTGTCTCTCATCCATTTCCCAACTCAAAGTCCATTACAATGGAACCTCTTTGGCACCCGTGCTCGGCTGCCCAGCATCCCAGTGAGTAGAGCACGAACGTTTGGCCTCTGCTCCCACAGCCGAAGAGCCAGGGCAAAAAACTTGAGCTGTGCCTCTTCTGCAGAAAGTCAGCTTTGCAACAGTGCCATCCGCACCGCTGTCGCTCCTCCATTTCCCAACTCAAAGTCCATTACAATGGAACCTCTTTGGCACCCGTGCTCGGCTGCCCAGCATCCCAGGGAGTAGAGCACGAACGGTTGGCCTCTGCTCCCACAGCCGAAGAGCCAGGGCAAAAATCTTGAGCTGTGCCTCTTCTGCAGAAAGTCAGGTTTGCAACGGTGCCATCCGCATTGCTGTCGCTCCTCCATTTCCCAACTCAAAGTCCATTACAATGGAACCTCTTTGGCACCCGTGCTCGGCTGCCCAGCATCCCAGGCAGTAGAGCACGAACGTCTGGCCTCTGCTCCCACAGCCGAAGAGCCAGGGCAAAAAACTGGAGCTGTGCCTCTTCTGCAGAAAGCCAGCTTTGCAACGGTGCCATCTGCACCACTGTCACTGCTCGATTTCCCAACTCAAAGTCCATTACAATGGAACCTCTTTGGCACCCGTGCTCGGCTGCCCAGCATCCCAGGCAGTAGAGCACGAACGTTTGGCCTCTGCTCCCACAGCCGAAGAGCCAGGGCAAAAAACTTCAGCTATGCCTCTTCTGCAGAAAGTCAGCTTTGCAACAGTGCCATCCGCAACACTGTTGCTCCTCGATTTCCCAACTCAAAGTCCATTACAATGGAACCTCTTTGGCACCTGTGCTCGGCTGCCCATCATCCCAGGCAGTAGAGCACGAACGGCTGGACTCTGCTCCCACAGCCAAAGAGCCAGGGCAAAAAACTGGAGCTGCGCCTCTTCTGCAGAAAGTCAGCTTTGCAACGGTGCCATCCGCACCGCTGTCGCTCCTCCATTTCCCAACTCAAAGTCCATTACAATGGAACCTCTTTGGCACCCGTGCTCGGCTGCCCAGCATCCCAGGGAGTAGAGCACGAACGGTTGGCCTCTGCTCCCACAGCCGAAGAGCCAGGGCAAAAAACTGGAGCTGTGCCTCTTCTGCAGAAAGTCAGCTTTGCAACGGTGCCATCCGCATCGCTGTCGCTCCTCCATTTCCCAACTCAAAGTGCATTACAATGGAACCTCTTTGGCACCTGTTCTCGGCTGCCCAGCATCCCAGGCAGTAGAGCACAAACGGTTGGCCTCTGCTCCCACAGCCGAAGAGCCAGGGCAAAAAACTGGAGCTGTGCCTCTTCTGCAGAAAGTCAGCTTTGCAACGGTGCCATCCACATTGCTGTCGCTCATCCATTTCCCAACTCAAAGTCCATTAGAATGGAACCTCTTTGGCACCCGTGCTCGGCTGCCCAGCATCCCAGGGAGTAGAGCACGAACATCTGGTCTCTGCTCCCACAGCCGAAGAGCCAGGGCAAAATACTGGAGCTGTGCCTCTTCTGCAGAAAGCCAGCTTTGCAACGGTGCCATCCGCACCGCTATCGCTCCTCGATTTCCCAACTCAAAGTCCATTACAATGGAACCTCTTTGGCACCCGTGCTCGGCTGCCCAGCATCCCAGGCAGTAGAGCACGAACGTTTGGCCTCTGCTCCCACAGCCGAAGAGCCAGGGCAAAAAACTTGAGCTATGCCTCTTCTGCAGAAAGTCAGCTTTGCAACAGTGCTATCCGCACCACTGTTGCTCCTCCATTTCAAAACTCAAAGTCCATTACAATGGAACCTCTTTGGCACCCGTGCTCGGCTGCCCATCATCCCAGGCAGTAGGGCACGAACGTCTGGACTCTGCTCCCACAGCCAAAGAGCCAGGGCAAAAAACTGGAGCTGCGCCTCTTCTGCAGAAAGTCAGCTTTGCAACGGTGCCATCCGCACCGCTGTCGCTCCTCGATTTCCCAACTCAAAGTCCATTACAATGGAACCTCTTTGGCACCTGTGCTCGGCTGCCCAGCATCCCAGGGAGTAGAGCACGAACGGTTGGCCTCTGCTCCCACAGCCGAAGAGCCAGGGCAAAAAACTGGAGCTGTGCCTCTTCTGCAGAAAGTCAGCTTTGCAACGGTGCCATCCGCATCGCTGTCGCTCCTACATTTCCCAACTCAAAGTCCATTACAATGGAACCTCTTTGGCACCTGTGCTCGGCTGCCCAGCATCCCAGGCAGTAGAGCACGAACGTTTGGCCTCTGCTCCCACAGCCGAAGAGCCAGGGCAAAAAACTGGACCTGTGCCTCTTCTGCAGAAAGTCAGCTTTGCAACGGTGCCATCCACATTGCTGTCTCTCATCCATTTCCCAACTCAAAGTCCATTACAATGGAACCTCTTTGGCACCCGTGCTCGGCTGCCCAGCATCCCAGGCAGTAGAGCACAAACGGTTGGCCTCTGCTCCCACAGCCGAAGTTCCAGGGCAAAAATCTGGAGCTCTGCCTCTTCTGCAGAAAGTCAGCTTTGCAACGGTGCCATCCGCACCGCTGTCACTCCTCCATTTCCCAACTCAAAGTCCATTACAATGGAACATCTGTGGCACCCGTGCTCGGCTGCCCAGCATCCCAGGCAGTAGAGCACGAACGTTTGGCCTCTGCTCCCACAGCCGAAGAGCCAGGGCAAAAAACTGGAGCTGTGCCTCTTCTGCAGAAAGTCAGCTTTGCAACGGTGCCATCCGCATCGCTGTCGCTCCTCCATTTCCCAACTCAAAGTCCATTACAATGGAACCTCTTTGGCACCCGTGATCGGCTGCCCAGCATCCCAGTGAGTAGAGCACGAACGTTTGGCCTCTGCTCCCACAGCCGAAGAGCCAGGGCAAAAAACTGGAGCTGTGCCTCTTCTGCAGAAAGTCAGCTTTGCAACGGTGCCATCCGCACCGCTGTCGCTCCTCCATTTCCCAACTCAAAGTCCATTACAATGGAACCTCTTTGGCACCCGTGCTCGGCTGCCC
The DNA here is from genome assembly GCF_963264785.1 of Psittacula echo. Classification (NCBI taxonomy): domain Eukaryota; kingdom Metazoa; phylum Chordata; class Aves; order Psittaciformes; family Psittacidae; genus Psittacula; species Psittacula echo. The sequence continues at coordinate 3,112,422 of NC_137760.1, read as the reverse complement.
AGCATTCCAGGGAGTAGAGCACGAACGGTTGGCCTCTGCTCCCACAGCCGAAGAGCCAGGGCAAAAATCTTGAGCTGTGCCTCTTCTGCAGAAAGTCAGGTTTGCAACGGTGCCATCCGCATTGCTGTCGCTCCTCCATTTCCCAACTCAAAGTCCATTAGAATGGAACCTCTTTGGCACCCGTGCTCGGCTGCCCAGCATCCCAGGCAGTAGAGCACGAACGTCTGGCCTCTGCTCCCACAGCCGAAGAGCCAGGGCAAAAAACTGGAGCTGTGCCTCTTCTGCAGAAAGCCAGCTTTGCAACGGTGCCATCTGCACCACTGTCACTGCTCGATTTCCCAACTCAAAGTCCATTACAATGGAACCTCTTTGGCACCCGTGCTCGGCTGCCCAGCATCCCAGGCAGTAGAGCACGAACGTTTGGCCTCTGCTCCCACAGCCGAAGAGCCAGGGCAAAAAACTTCAGCTATGCCTCTTCTGCAGAAAGTCAGCTTTGCAACAGTGCCATCCGCAACACTGTTGCTCCTCGATTTCCCAACTCAAAGTCCATTACAATGGAACCTCTTTGGCACCCGTGCTCGGCTGCCCATCATCCCAGGCAGTAGAGCACGAACGGCTGGACTCTGCTCCCACAGCCAAAGAGCCAGGGCAAAAAACTGGAGCTGCGCCTCTTCTGCAGAAAGTCAGCTTTGCAACGGTGCCATCCGCACCGCTGTCGCTCCTCCATTTCCCAACTCAAAGTCCATTACAATGGAACCTCTTTGGCACCCGTGCTCGGCTGCCCAGCATCCCAGGGAGTAGAGCACGAACGGTTGGCCTCTGCTCCCACAGCCGAAGAGCCAGGGCAAAAAACTGGAGCTGTGCCTCTTCTGCAGAAAGTCAGCTTTGCAACGGTGCCATCCGCATCGCTGTCGCTCCTCCATTTCCCAACTCAAAGTGCATTACAATGGAACCTCTTTCGCACCTGTTCTCGGCTGCCCAGCATCCCAGGCAGTAGAGCACAAACGGTTGGCCTCTGCTCCCACAGCCGAAGAGCCAGGGCAAAAAACTGGAGCTGTGCCTCTTCTGCAGAAAGTCAGCTTTGCAACGGTGCCATCCACATTGCTGTCGCTCATCCATTTCCCAACTCAAAGTCCATTAGAATGGAACCTCTTTGGCACCCGTGCTCGGCTGCCCAGCATCCCAGGGAGTAGAGCACGAACGTCTGGTCTCTGCTCCCACAGCCGAAGAGCCAGGGCAAAATACTGGAGCTGTGCCTCTTCTGCAGAAAGCCAGCTTTGCAACGGTGCCATCCGCACCGCTATCGCTCCTCCATTTCCCAACTCAAAGTGCATTACAATGGAACGTCTTTGGCACCCGTGCTCGGCTGCCCAGCATCCCAGGCAGTAGAGCACGAACGTCTGGCCTCTGCTCCCACAGCCGAAGAGCCAGGGCAAAAAACTGGAGCTGTGCCTCTTCTGCAGAAAGCCAGCTTTGCAACGGTGCCATCTGCACCACTCTCGCTGTTCGATTTCCCAACTCAAAGTCCATTACAATGGAACCTCTTTGGCACCCGTGCTCGGCTGCCCAGCATCCCAGGCAGTAGAGCACGAACGTTTGGCCTCTGCTCCCACAGCCGAAGAGCCAGGGCAAAAAACTGGAGCTGTGCCTCTTCTGCAGAAAGTCAGCTTTGCAACAGTGCCATCCGCACCGCTGTCGCTCCTCGATTTCCCAACTCAAAGTCCATTACAATGGAACCTCTTTGGCACCCGTGCTCGGCTGCCCATCATCCCAGGCTGTAGAGCACGAACGGCTGGACTCTGCTCCCACAGCCAAAGAGCCAGGGCAAAAAACTGGAGCTGTGCCTCTTCTGCAGAAAGTCAGCTTTGCAACGGTGCCATCCGCACCGCTGTCGCTCCTCGATTTCCCATCTCAAAGTCCATTACAATGGAACCTCTTTGGCACCCGTGCTCGGCTGCCCAGCATCCCAGGGAGTAGAGCACGAACGGTTGGCCTCTGCTCCCACAGCCGAAGAGCCAGGACAAAAAACTGGAGCTGTGCCTCTTCTGCAGAAAGTCAGCTTTGCAACGGTGCCATCCGCATCGCTGTCGCTCCTCCATTTCCCAACTCAAAGTGCATTACAATGGAACCTCTTTGGCACCTGTTCTCGGCTGCCCAGCATCCCAGGCAGTAGAGCACGAACGTTTGGCCTCTGCTCCCACAGCCAAAGAGCCAGGGCAAAAAACTGGAGCTGTGCCTCTTCTGCAGAAAGTCAGCTTTGCAACGGTGCCATCCCCATTGCTGTCACTCCTCCATTTCCCTACTCAAAGTCCATTACAATGGAACCTCTTTGGCACCCGTGCTCAGCTGCCCAGCATCCCAGGCAGTAGAGCACGAACGCTTGGCCTCTGCTCCCACAGCCGAAGAGCCAGGGCAAAATACTGGAGCTGTGCCTCTTCTGCAGAAAGCCAGCTTTGCAACGGTGCCATCCGCACCGCTATCGCTCCTCCATTTCCCAACTCAAAGTGCATTACAATGGAACCTCTTTGGCACCCGTGCTCGGCTGCCCAGCATCCCAGGCAGTAGAGCACGAACGTCTGGACTCTGCTCCGACAGCCGAAGAGCCAGGGCAAAAAACTGGAGCTGTGCCTCTTCTGCAGAAAGCCAGCTTTGCAACGGTGCCATCTGCACCACTCTCGCTGTTCGATTTCCCAACTCAAAGTCCATTACAATGGAACCTCTTTGGCACCCGTGCTCGGCTGCCCAGCATCCCAGGCAGTAGAGCACGAACGTTTGGCCTCTGCTCCCACAGCCGAAGAGCCAGGGCAAAAAACTTGAGCTATGCCTCTTCTGCAGAAAGTCAGCTTTGCAACAGTGCTATCCGCACCACTGTTGCTCCTCCATTTCCCATCTCAAAGTCCATTACAATGGAAGCTCTTTGGCACCCGTGCTCGGCTGCCCATCATCCCAGGGAGTAGAGCACGAACGTCTGGACTCTTCTCCCACAGCCAAAGAGCCAGGGCAAAAAACTGGAGCTGCGCCTCTTCTGCAGAAAGTCAGCTTTGCAACGGTGCCATCCACATTGCTGTCGCTCATCCATTTCCCAACTCAAAGTCCATTACAATGGAACCTCTTTGGCACCCGTGCTCGGCTGCCCAGCATCCCAGGCACTAGAGCACGAACGGTTGGCCTCTGCTCCCACAGCCGAAGAGCCAGGGCAAACAACTGGAGCTGTGCCTCTTCTGCAGAAAGTCAGCTTTGCAACGGTGCCATCCGCATCGCTGTCGCTCCTCCATTTCCCAACTCAAAGTCCATTACAATGGAACCTCTTTGGCACCTGTGCTCGGCTGCCCAGCATCCCAGGGAGTAGAGCACGAACGTTTGGCCTCTGCTCCCACAGCCGAAGAGCCAGGGCAAAAAACTGGAGCTGTGCCTCTTCTGCAGAAAGTCAGCTTTGCAACGGTGCCATCCACATTGCTGTCTCTCATCCATTTCCCAACTCAAAGTCCATTACAATGGAACCTCTTTGGCACCCGTGCTCGGCTGCCCAGCATCCCAGGCAGTAGAGCACGAACGTTTGGCCTCTGCTCCCACAGCCAAAGAGCCAGGGCAAAAAACTCAAGCTGTGCCTCTTCTGCAGAAAGTCAGCTTTGCAACGGTGCCATCCGCATCGCTGTCTCTCATCCATTTCCCAACTGAAAGTCCATTACAATGGAACCTCTTTGGCACCCGTGCTCGGCTGCCCAGCATCCCAGGGAGTAGAGCACGAACGTCTGGCCTCTGCTCCCACACCCGAAGAGCCAGGACAAAAAACTGGAGCTGTGCCTCTTCTGCAGAAAGTCAGATTTGCAATGGTGCCATCTGCACCGCTGTCGCTCCTCGATATCCCATCTCAAAGTCCATTACAATGGAACCTCTTTGGCACCCGTGCTCGGCTGCCCAGCATCCCAGGGAGTAGAGCACGAACGCTTGGCCTCTGCTCCCACAGCCGAAGAGCCAGTGCAAAAATCTTGAGCTGTGCCTCTTCTGCAGAAAGTCAGCTTTGCAACGGTGCCATCCACTTTGTTGTCGCTTCTCCATTTCCCAACTCGAAGTCCATTACAATGGAACATCTTTGGCACCTGTGCACGGCTGCCCAGCATCCCAGGGAGTAGAGCACGAACGGTTGGCCTCTGCTCCCACAGCCGAAGAGCCAGGGCAAAAATCTGGAGACGTGCCTCTTCTGCAGAAATCCAGCGTTGCAACGGTGCCATCTGCACCACTGTCGCTGCTCGATTTCCCAACTCAAAGTCCGTTACAATGGAACCTCTTTGGCACCTGTGCTCGGCTGCCCAGCATCCCAGGCAGTAGAGCACGAACGTCTGGTCTCTGCTCCCACAGCCGAAGAGCCAGGACAAAAAACTTGAGATGTGCCTCTTCTGCAGAAAGTCAGATTTGCAACGGTACCATCCGCATTGCTGTCGCTCCTCCATTTCCCAACTCAAAGTCCATTACAATGGAACCTCTTTGGCACCCGTGCTCGGCTGCCCAGCATCCCAGGGAGTAGAGCACGAACGGTTGGCCTCTGCTCCCACAGCCGAAGAGCTAGGGCAAAAAACTGGAGCTGTGCCTCTTCTGCAGAAAGTCAGCTTTGCAACAGTGCTATCCGCACCACAGTTGCTCCTCGATTTCCCAACTCAAAGTCCATTACAATGGAACCTCTTTGGCACCCGTGCTCGGCTGCCCATCATCCCAGGAAGTAGAGCACGAACGTCTGGCCTCTGTTCCCACAGCCGAAGAGCCAGGGCAAAAAACTTGACCTGTGCCTCTTCTGCAGAAAGTCAATTTTGCAACGGTGTCATCTGCACCACTGTGGCTCCTCCATTTCCCAACTCAAAGTCCATTACAATGGAACCTCTTTGGCACCCGTGCTCGCCTGCCCAGCATCCCAGGGAGTAGAGCACAAACGTCTGACCTCTGCTCCCACAGCCGAAGAGCCAGGGCAAAAATCTGGAGCTGTGCCTCTTCTGCAGCAAGTCAGCTTTGCAACGGTGCCAACTGCAACACTGTCGCTGCTCGATTTCCCAACTCAATGTCCATTACAATGGAACCTCTTTGGCACCCGTGCTCGGCTGCCCAGCATCCCAGGCAGTAGAGCACGAACGGTTGGACTCTGCTCCCACAGCCGAAGAGCCAGGGCAAAAAACTTGAGCTGTGCCTCTTCTGCAGAAAGTCAGCTTTGCAACGGTGCCATCTGCACCACTGTGGCTCCTCCATTTCCCAATTCAAAGTCCATTACAATGGAACCTCTTTGGCACACGTGCTCGCCGGCCCAGCTTCCCAGGGAGTAGAGCACGAACGTCTGGCCTCTGCTCCAACAGTCGAAGAGCCAGGGCAAAAAACTTGAGCTGCGCCTCTTCTGCAGAAAGTCAGCTTTGCAACGGTGCTATCCGCACCACTGTTGCTCCTCGATTTCCCAACTCAAATTCCATTACAATGGAACCTCTTTGGCACCCGTGCTCGGCTGCCCAGCATCCCAGGGAGTAGAGCACGAACGTTTGGCCTCTGCTCCCACAGCCGAAGAGCCAGGGCAAAAAACTGGAGCTGTGCCTCTTCTGCAGAAAGTCAGCTTTGAAACGGTGCCATCCGCATTGCTGTCGCTCCTCCATTTCCCAACTCAAAGTCCATTACAATGGAACCTCTTTGGCACCCGTGCTCAGCTGCCCAGCATCCCAGGGAGTAGAGCACGAACATCTGGTCTCTGCTCCCACAGCCGAAGAGCCAGGGCAAAAAACTGGAGCTGTGCCTCTTCTGCAGAAAGTCAGCTTTGCAACGGTGCCATCCGCATTGCTGCCACTCCTCCATTTCCCAACTCAAAGTCCATTACAATGGAACCTCTTTGGCACCCGAGCTCGGCTGCCCAGCATCCGAGGCAGTAGAGCACGAACAGTTGGCCTCTGCTCCCACAGCCGAAGAGCCAGGGCAAAAAACTGGAGCTGTGCCTCTTCTGCAGAAAGTCAGCTTTGCAACGGTGCCATCCGCATTGCTGTCGCTCCTCCATTTCCCAACTCAAAGTCCATTACAATGGAACCTCTTTGGCACCGTTCTCGACTGCCCAGCATCCCAGGGAGTAGAGCACGAACGTCTGGTCTCTGCTCCCACAGCCGAAGAGCCAGGGCAAAAAACTGGAGCTCTGCTTCTTCTGCAGAAAGTCAGCTTTGCAACGGTGCCATCCGCATTGCTGTCGCTCCTCCATTTCCCAAATGAAAGTCCATTACAATGGAACCTCTTTGGCACCTGTGCTCGGCTGCCCAGCATCCCAGGCAGTAGAGCACGAACGTTTGGCCTCTGATCCCACAGCCGAAGAGCCAGGGCAAAAAACATGAGCTGTGCCTCTTCTGCAGAAAGTCAGCTTTGCAACGGTGCCATCTGCACCACTGTGGCTCCTCCATTTCCCAATTCAAAGTCCATTACAATGGAACCTCTTTGGCACACGTGCTCGCCGGCCCAGCTTCCCAGGGAGTAGAGCACGAACGTCTGGCCTCTGCTCCCACAGCCGAAGAGCCAGGGCAAAAAACTTGAGCTGCGCCTCTTCTGCAGAAAGTCAGCTTTGCAACGGTGCTATCCGCACCACTGTTGCTCCTCGATTTCCCAACTCAAAGTCCATTACAATGGAACCTCTTTGGCACCCGTGCTCGGCTGCCCAGCATCCCAGGGAGTAGAGCACGAACGTTTGGCCTCTGCTCCCACAGCCGAAGAGCCAGGACAAAAAACTGGAGCTGTGCCTCTTCTGCAGAAAGTCAGCTTTGAAACGGTGCCATCCGCATTGCTGTCGCTCCTCCATTTCCCAACTCAAAGTCCATTACAATGGAACCTCTTTGGCACCCGTGCTCAGCTGCCCAGCATCCCAGGGAGTAGAGCACGAACGTCTGGTCTCTGCTCCCACAGCCGAAGAGCCAGGGCAAAAAACTGGAGCTCTGCCTCTTCTGCAGAAAGTCAGCTTTGCAACGGTGCCATCCGCACCGCTGTCACTCCTCCATTTCCCAACTCAAAGTCCATTACAATGGAACCTCTTTGGCACCCGTGCTCGGCTGCCCAGCATCCCAGGGAGTAGAGCACGAATGTTTGGCTTCTGCTCCCACAGCCGAAGAGCCAGGGCAAAAAACTGGAGCTGTGCCTCTTCTGCAGAAAGTCAGGTTTGCAACGGTGCCATCCACTTTGTTGTCGCTCATCCATTTCCCAACTCAAAGTCCATTACAATGGAACCTCTTTGGCACCTGTGCACGGCTGCCCAGCATCCCAGGGAGTAGAGCACGAACGTTTGGCCTCTGCTCCCACAGCCGAAGAGCCAGGGCAAAAATCTGGAGATGTGCCTCTTCTGCAGAAATCCAGCGTTGCAACGGTGCCATCCACTTTGTTGTCGCTCATCCATTTCCCAACTCAAAGTCCATTACAATGGAACCTCTTTGGCACCTGTGCACGGCTGCCCAGCCTCCCAGGGAGTAGAGCACGAACGTTTGGCCTCTGCTCCCACAGCCGAAGAGCCAGGGCAAAAATCTGGAAATGTGCCTCTTCTGCAGAAATCCAGCGTTGCAACGGTGCCATCTGCACCACTGTCGCTTCTCGATTTCCCAACTCAAAGTCCATTATAATGGAACCTCTTTGGCACCCGTGCTCGGCTGCCCAGCATCCCAGGCAGTAGAGTATGAACGTCTGGTCTCTGCTCCCACAGCAGAAGAGCCAGGACAAAAAACTTGAGATGTGCCTCTTCTGCAGAAAGTCAGCTTTGCAGCCGTACCATCCGCATTGCTGTCGCTCCTCCATTTCCCAACTCAAAGTCCATTACAATGGAACCTCTTTGGCACCCGTGCTCGGCTGCCCAGCATCCCAGGGAGTAGAGCACGAACGTTTGGCCTCTGCTCCCACAGCCGAAGAGCCAGGGCAAAAAACTGGAGCTGTGCCTCTTCTGCAGAAAGTCAGCTTTGCAACGGTGCCATCCACATTGCTGTCGCTAGTCCATTTCCCAACTCAAAGTGCATTACAATGGAACCTCTTTGGCACCCGTGCTCGGCTGCCCAGCATCCCAGGGAGTAGAGCACGAACGTTTGGCCTCTGCTACTACAGCCGAAGAGCCAGGGCAAAAAACTGGAGCTGTGCCTCTTCTGCAGAAAGTCAGCTTTGCAACAGTGCTATCCGCACCACAGTTGCTCCTCGATTTCCCAACTCAAAGTCCATTACAATGGAACCTCTTCGGCACCCGTGCTCGGCTGCCCAGCATCCAAGGCAGTAGAGCACGAACAGTTGGCCTCTGCTCCCACAGCCAAAGAGCCAGGGCAAAAAACTTGAGCTGTGCCTCTTCTGCAGAAAGTCAGCTTTGCAACGGTGCCATCCGCATTGCTGTCGCTCCTCCATTTCCCAACTCAAAGTCCATTACAATGGAACCTCTTTGGCACCCGTGCTCGGCTGCCCAGCATCCCAGGCAGTAGAGCACGAACGGTTGGGCTCTGCTCCCACAGCCGAAGAGCCAGGGCAAAAAACTTGAGCTGTGCCTCTTCTGCAGAAAGTCAGCTTTGCAACGGTGCCATCCGCATTGCTGTCGCTCCTCCATTTCCCAACTCAAAGTCCATTACAATGGAACCTCTTTGGCACCCGTGCTCGGCTGGCCAGCATGCCAGTGAGTAGAGCACGAACGTTTGGCCTCTGCTCCCACAGCCGAAGAGCCAGGGCAAAAAACTGGAGCTGTGCCTCTTCTGCAGAAAGTCAGATTTGCAATGGTGCCATACGCACCAATGTCGCTCCTCGACTTCCCAACTCAAAGTCCATTACAATGGAACCTCTTTGGCACCCGTGCTCGGCTGCCCAGCATCCCAGGCAGTAGAGCACGAACAGTTGGCCTCTGCTCCCACAGCCGAAGAGCCAGGGCAAAAATCTTGAGCTGTGCCTCTTCTGCAGAAAGTCAGATTTGCAATGGTGCCATCCGCACCGCTGTCGCTCCTCGACATCCCAACTCAAAGTCCATTACAATGGAACCTCTTTGGCACCCGTGCTCGGCTGCCCAGCATCCCAGGCAGTAGAGCACGAACGTCTGGTCTCTGCTCCCACAGCCGAAGAGCCAGGGCAAAAAACTGGAGCTGTGCCTCTTCTGCAGAAAGTCAGCTTTGCAACGGTGCCATCCGCATTGCTGTCGCTCCTCCATTTCCCAACTCAAAGTCCATTACAATGGAACCTCTTTGGCAACCGTGCTCGGCTGCCCAGCATCCCAGGCAGTAGAGCACGAACGGTTGGCCTCTGCTCCCACAGCCAAAGAGCCAGGGCAAAAAACTTGAACTGTGCCTCTTCTGCAGAAAGTCAGCTTTGCAACGGTGCCATCCGCATTGCTGTCGCTCCTCCACTTCCCAACTCAAAGTCCATTACAATGGAACCTCTTTGGCACCCGTGCTCGGCTGCCCAGCATCCCAGGGAGTAGAGCACGAACGTCTGGCCTCTGCTCCCACAGCCGAAGAGCCAGGGCAAAAAACTGGAGCTGTGCCTCTTCTGCAGAAAGCCAGCTTTGCAACGGTGCCATCCGCATTGCTGTCGCTGCTCGATTTCCCATCTCAATGTGCATTACAATGGAACCTCTTTGGCACCCGTGCTCGGCTGCCCAGCATCCCAGGCAGTAGAGCACGAACGTCTGGTCTCTGCTCCGACAGCCGAAGAGCCAGGGCAAAAAAATGGAGCTGTGCCTCTTCTGCAGAAAGTCAGCTTTGCAACGGTGCCATCCGCATTGCTGTCGCTCCTCCATTTCCCAACTCAAAGTCCATTACAATGGAACCTCTTTGGCACCCGTGCTCGGCTGCCCAGCATCCCAGGGAGTAGAGCACGAACGTTTGGCCTCTGCTCCCACAGCCGAAGAGCCAGGGCAAAAAACTTGAGCTGTGCCTCTTCTGCAGAAAGTCAGCTTTGCAACGGTGCCATCCGCATTGCTGTCGCTCCTCCACTTCCCAACTCAAAGTCCATTACAATGGAACCTCTTTGGCAACCGTGCTCGGCTGCCCAGCATCCCAGGGAGTAGAGCACGAACGTCTGGACTCTGCTCCAACAGCCGAAGAGCCAGGGTAAAAAACTGGAGCTGTGCCTCTTCTGCAGAAAGTCAGCTTTGCAACGGTGCCATCCGCATTGCTGTCGCTCCTCCATTTCCCAAATGAAAGTCCATTACAATGGAACCTCTTTGGCACCCGTGCTCGGCTGCCCAGCATCCCAGGCAGTAGAGCACGAACGTTTGGCCTCTGCTCTCACAGCCGAAGAGCCAGGGCAAAAAACTTGAGCTATGCCTCTTCTGCAGAAAGTCAGCTTTGCAACAGTGCTATCCGCACCACTGTTGCTCCTCCATTTCCCATCTCAAAGTCCATTACAATGGAAGCTCTTTGGCACCCGTGCTCGGCTGCCCATCATCCCAGGGAGTAGAGCACGAACGTCTGGACTCTTCTCCCACAGCCAAAGAGCCAGGGCAAAAAACTGGAGCTGCGCCTCTTCTGCAGAAAGTCAGCTTTGCAACGGTGCCATCCACATTGCTGTCGCTCATCCATTTCCCAACTCAAAGTCCATTACAATGGAACCTCTTTGGCACCCGTGCTCGGCTGCCCAGCATCCCAGGCACTAGAGCACGAACGGTTGGCCTCTGCTCCCACAGCCGAAGAGCCAGGGCAAACAACTGGAGCTGTGCCTCTTCTGCAGAAAGTCAGCTTTGCAACGGTGCCATCCGCATCGCTGTCGCTCCTCCATTTCCCAACTCAAAGTCCATTACAATGGAACCTCTTTGGCACCTGTGCTCGGCTGCCCAGCATCCCAGGGAGTAGAGCACGAACGTTTGGCCTCTGCTCCCACAGCCGAAGAGCCAGGGCAAAAAACTTGAGCTGTGCCTCTTCTGCAGAAAGTCAGCTTTGCAACGGTGCCATCCACATTGCTGTCTCTCATCCATTTCCCAACTCAAAGTCCATTACAATGGAACCTCTTTGGCACCCGTGCTCGGCTGCCCAGCATCCCAGGCAGTAGAGCACGAACGTTTGGCCTCTGCTCCCACAGCCAAAGAGCCAGGGCAAAAAACTCAAGCTGTGCCTCTTCTGCAGAAAGTCAGCTTTGCAACGGTGCCATCCGCATCGCTGTCTCTCATCCATTTCCCAACTGAAAGTCCATTACAATGGAACCTCTTTGGCACCCGTGCTCGGCTGCCCAGCATCCCAGGCAGTAGAGCACGAACGTCTGGCCTCTGCTCCCACACCCGAAGAGCCAGGACAAAAAACTGGAGCTGTGCCTCTTCTGCAGAAAGTCAGATTTGCAATGGTGCCATCTGCACCGCTGTCGCTCCTCGATATCCCAACTCAAAGTCCATTACAATGGAACCTCTTTGGCACCCGTGCTCGGCTGCCCAGCATCCCAGGCAGTAGAGCACGAACGTTTGGCCTCTGCTCCCACAGCCGAAGAGCCAGTGCAAAAATCTTGAGCTGTGCCTCTTCTGCAGAAAGTCAGCTTTGCAACGGTGCCATCCACTTTGTTGTCGCTTCTCCATTTCCCAACTCGAAGTCCATTACAATGGAACATCTTTGGCACCTGTGCACGGCTGCCCAGCATCCCAGGGAGTAGAGCACGAACGGTTGGCCTCTGCTCCCACAGCCGAAGAGCCAGGGCAAAAATCTGGAGACGTGCCTCTTCTGCAGAAATCCAGCGTTGCAACGGTGCCATCTGCACCACTGTCGCTGCTCGATTTCCCAACTCAAAGTCCGTTACAATGGAACCTCTTTGGCACCTGTGCTCGGCTGCCCAGCATCCCAGGCAGTAGAGCACGAACGTCTGGTCTCTGCTCCCACAGCCGAAGAGCCAGGACAAAAAACTTGAGATGTGCCTCTTCTGCAGAAAGTCAGATTTGCAACGGTACCATCCGCATTGCTGTCGCTCCTCCATTTCCCAACTCAAAGTCCATTACAATGGAACCTCTTTGGCACCCGTGCTCGGCTGCCCAGCATCCCAGGGAGTAGAGCACGAACGGTTGGCCTCTGCTCCCACAGCCGAAGAGCTAGGGCAAAAAACTGGAGCTGTGCCTCTTCTGCAGAAAGTCAGCTTTGCAACAGTGCTATCCGCACCACAGTTGCTCCTCGATTTCCCAACTCAAAGTCCATTACAATGGAACCTCTTTGGCACCCGTGCTCGGCTGCCCATCATCCCAGGCAGTAGAGCACGAACGTCTGGCCTCTGTTCCCACAGCCGAAGAGCCAGGGCAAAAAACTTGACCTGTGCCTCTTCTGCAGAAAGTCAATTTTGCAACGGTGTCATCTGCACCACTGTGGCTCCTCCATTTCCCAACTCAAAGTCCATTACAATGGAACCTCTTTGGCACCCGTGCTCGCCTGCCCAGCATCCCAGGGAGTAGAGCACAAACGTCTGACCTCTGCTCCCACAGCCGAAAAGCCAGGGCAAAAATCTGGAGCTGTGCCTCTTCTGCAGCAAGTCAGCTTTGCAACGGTGCCACCTGCACCACTGTCGCTGCTCGATTTCCCAACTCAATGTCCATTACAATGGAACCTCTTTGGCACCCGTGCTCGGCTGCCCAGCATCCCAGGCAGTAGAGCACGAACGGTTGGCCTCTGCTCCCACAGCCGAAGAGCCAGGGCAAAAAACTTGAGCTGTGCCTCTTCTGCAGAAAGTCAGCTTTGCAACGGTGCCATCTGCACCACTGTGGCTCCTCCATTTCCCAATTCAAAGTCCATTACAATGGAACCTCTTTGGCACACGTGCTCGCCGGCCCAGCTTCCCAGGGAGTAGAGCACGAACGTCTGGCCTCTGCTCCAACAGCCGAAGAGCCAGGGCAAAAAACTTGAGCTGCGCCTCTTCTGCAGAAAGTCAGCTTTGCAACGGTGCTATCCGCACCACTGTTGCTCCTCGATTTCCCAACTCAAAGTCCATTACAATGGAACCTCTTTGGCACCCGTGCTCGGCTGCCCAGCATCCCAGGGAGTAGAGCACGAACGTTTGGCCTCTGCTCCCACAGCCGAAGAGCCAGGGCAAAAAACTGGAGCTGTGCCTCTTCTGCAGAAAGTCAGCTTTGAAACGGTGCCATCCGCATTGCTGTCGCTCCTCCATTTCCCAACTCAAAGTCCATTACAATGGAACCTCTTTGGCACCCGTGCTCAGCTGCCCAGCATCCCAGGGAGTAGAGCACGAACATCTGGTCTCTGCTCCCACAGCCGAAGAGCCAGGGCAAAAAACTGGAGCTGTGCCTCTTCTGCAGAAAGTCAGCTTTGCAACGGTGCCATCCGCATTGTTGCCACTCCTCCATTTCCCAACTCAAAGTCCATTACAATGGAACCTCTTTGGCACCCGAGCTCGGCTGCCCAGCATCCGAGGCAGTAGAGCACGAACAGTTGGCCTCTGCTCCCACAGCCGAAGAGCCAGGGCAAAAAACTGGAGCTGTGCCTCTTCTGCAGAAAGTCAGCTTTGCAACGGTGCCATCCGCATTGCTGTCGCTCCTCCATTTCCCAACTCAAAGTCCATTACAATGGAACCTCTTTGGCACCGTTCTCGACTGCCCAGCATCCCAGGGAGTAGAGCACGAACGTCTGGTCTCTGCTCCCACAGCCGAAGAGCCAGGGCAAAAAACTGGAGCTCTGCTTCTTCTGCAGAAAGTCAGCTTTGCAACGGTGCCATCCGCATTGCTGTCGCTCCTCCATTTCCCAAATGAAAGTCCATTACAATGGAACCTCTTTGGCACCCGTGCTCGGCTGCCCAGCATCCCAGGCAGTAGAGCACGAACGTTTGGCCTCTGATCCCACAGCCGAAGAGCCAGGGCAAAAAACATGAGCTGTGCCTCTTCTGCAGAAAGTCAGCTTTGCAACGGTGCCATCTGCACCACTGTGGCTCCTCCATTTCCCAATTCAAAGTCCATTACAATGGAACCTCTTTGGCACACGTGCTCGCCGGCCCAGCTTCCCAGGGAGTAGAGCACGAACGTCTGGCCTCTGCTCCCACAGCCGAAGAGCCAGGGCAAAAAACTTGAGCTGCGCCTCTTCTGCAGAAAGTCAGCTTTGCAACGGTGCTATCCGCACCACTGTTGCTCCTCGATTTCCCAACTCAAAGTCCATTACAATGGAACCTCTTTGGCACCCGTGCTCGGCTGCCCAGCATCCCAGGGAGTAGAGCATGAACGTTTGGCCTCTGCTCCCACAGCCGAAGAGCCAGGACAAAAAACTGGAGCTGTGCCTCTTCTGCAGAAAGTCAGCTTTGAAACGGTGCCATCCGCATTGCTGTCGCTCCTCCATTTCCCAACTCAAAGTCCATTACAATGGAACCTCTTTGGCACCCGTGCTGGGCTGCCCAGCATCCCAGGGAGTAGAGCACGAACGTCTGGTCTCTGCTCCCACAGCCGAAGAGCCAGGGCAAAAAACTGGAGCTCTGCCTCTTCTGCAGAAAGTCAGCTTTGCAACGGTGCCATCCGCACCGCTGTCACTCCTCCATTTCCCAACTCAAAGTCCATTACAATGGAACCTCTTTGGCACCCGTGCTCGGCTGCCCAGCATCCCAGGGAGTAGAGCACGAATGTTTGGCTTCTGCTCCCACAGCCGAAGAGCCAGGGCAAAAAACTGGAGCTGTGCCTCTTCTGCAGAAAGTCAGGTTTGCAACGGTGCCATCCACTTTGTTGTCGCTCATCCATTTCCCAACTCAAAGTCCATTACAATGGAACCTCTTTGGCACCTGTGCACGGCTGCCCAGCATCCCAGGGAGTAGAGCACGAACGTTTGGCCTCTGCTCCCACAGCCGAAGAGCCAGGGCAAAAATCTGGAGATGTGCCTCTTCTGCAGAAATCCAGCGTTGCAACGGTGCCATCCACTTTGTTGTCGCTCATCCATTTCCCAACTCAAAGTCCATTACAATGGAACCTCTTTGGCACCTGTGCACGGCTGCCCAGCCTCCCAGGGAGTAGAGCACGAACGTTTGGCCTCTGCTCCCACAGCCGAAGAGCCAGGGCAAAAATCTGGAAATGTGCCTCTTCTGCAGAAATCCAGCGTTGCAACGGTGCCATCTGCACCACTGTCGCTGCTCGATTTCCCAACTCAAAGTCCATTACAATGGAACCTCTTTGGCACCCGTGCTCGGCTGCCCAGCATCCCAGGCAGTAGAGTACGAACGTCTGGTCTCTGCTCCCACAGCAGAAGAGCCAGGACAAAAAACTTGAGATGTGCCTCTTCTGCAGAAAGTCAGCTTTGCAGCCGTACCATCCGCATTGCTGTCGCTCCTCCATTTCCCAACTCAAAGTCCATTACAATGGAACCTCTTTGGCACCCGTGCTCGGCTGCCCAGCATCCCAGGGAGTAGAGCACGAACGTTTGGCCTCTGCTCCCACAGCCGAAGAGCCAGGGCAAAAAACTGGAGCTGTGCCTCTTCTGCAGAAAGTCAGCTTTGCAACGGTGCCATCCACATTGCTGTCGCTAGTCCATTTCCCAACTCAAAGTGCATTACAATGGAACCTCTTTGGCACCCGTGCTCGGCTGCCCAGCATCCCAGGGAGTAGAGCACGAACGTTTGGCCTCTGCTACTACAGCCGAAGAGCCAGGGCAAAAAACTGGAGCTGTGCCTCTTCTGCAGAAAGTCAGCTTTGCAACAGTGCTATCCGCACCACAGTTGCTCCTCGATTTCCCAACTCAAAGTCCATTACAATGGAACCTCTTCGGCACCCGTGCTCGGCTGCCCAGCATCCAAGGCAGTAGAGCACGAACAGTTGGCCTCTGCTCCCACAGCCGAAGAGCCAGGGCAAAAAACTTGAGCTGTGCCTCTTCTGCAGAAAGTCAGCTTTGCAACGGTGCCATCCGCATTGCTGTCGCTCCTCCATTTCCCAACTCAAAGTCCATTACAATGGAACCTCTTTGGCACCCGTGCTCGGCTGCCCAGCATCCCAGGCAGTAGAGCACGAACGGTTGGCCTCTGCTCCCACAGCCGAAGAGCCAGGGCAAAAAACTGGAGCTGTGCCTCTTCTGCAGAAAGTCAGCTTTGCAACGGTGCCATCCGCATTGCTGTCGCTCCTCCATTTCCCAACTCAAAGTCCATTACAATGGAACCTCTTTGGCACCCGTGCTCGGCTGGCCAGCATGCCAGTGAGTAGAGCACGAACGTTTGGCCTCTGCTCCCACAGCCGAAGAGCCAGGGCAAAAAACTGGAGCTGTGCCTCTTCTGCAGAAAGTCAGATTTGCAATGGTGCCATACGCACCAATGTCGCTCCTCGACTTCCCAACTCAAAGTGCATTACAATGGAACCTCTTTGGCACCCTTGCTCGGCTGCCCAGCATCCCAGGCAGTAGAGCACGAACAGTTGGCCTCTGCTCCCACAGCCGAAGAGCCAGGGCAAAAATCTTGAGCTGTGCCTCTTCTGCAGAAAGTCAGATTTGCAATGGTGCCATCCGCACCGCTGTCGCTCCTCGACATCCCAACTCAAAGTCCATTACAATGGAACCTCTTTGGCACCCGTGCTCGGCTGCCCAGCATCCCAGGGAGTAGAGCACGAACGTCTGGTCTCTGCTCCCACAGCCGAAGAGCCAGGGCAAAAAACTGGAGCTGTGCCTCTTCTGCAGAAAGTCAGCTTTGCAACGGTGCCATCCGCATTGCTGTCGCTCCTCCATTTCCCAACTCAAAGTCCATTACAATGGAACCTCTTTGGCAACCGTGCTCGGCTGCCCAGCATCCCAGGCAGTAGAGCACGAACGGTTGGCCTCTGCTCCCACAGCCAAAGAGCCAGGGCAAAAAACTTGAACTGTGCCTCTTCTGCAGAAAGTCAGCTTTGCAACGGTGCCATCCGCATTGCTGTCGCTCCTCCATTTCCCAACTCAAAGTCCATTACAATGGAACCTCTTTGGCACCCGTGCTCGGCTGCCCAGCATCCCAGGGAGTAGAGCACGAACGTCTGGCCTCTGCTCCCACAGCCGAAGAGCCAGGGCAAAAAACTGGAGCTGTGCCTCTTCTGCAGAAAGCCAGCTTTGCAACGGTGCCATCCGCACCGCTATCACTCCTCCATTTCCCAACTCAAAGTCCATTACAATGGAACCTCTTTGGCACCCGTGCTCGGCTGCCCAGCATGCCAGGCAGTAGAGCACGAACGTTTGGCATCTGCTCCCACAGCCGAAGAGCCAGGGCAAAAAACATGAGCTGTGCCTCTTCTGCAGAAAGTCAGCTTTGCAACGGTGCCATCCGCATTGCTGTCGCTGCTCGATTTCCCATCTCAATGTGCATTACAATGGAACCTCTTTGGCACCCGTGCTCGGCTGCCCAGCATCCCAGGCAGTAGAGCACGAACGTCTGGTCTCTGCTCCGACAGCCGAAGAGCCAGGGCAAAAAAATGGAGCTGTGCCTCTTCTGCAGAAAGTCAGCTTTGCAACGGTGCCATCCGCATTGCTGTCGCTCCTCCATTTCCCAACTCAAAGTCCATTACAATGGAACCTCTTTGGCACCCGTGCTCGGCTGCCCAGCATCCCAGGGAGTAGAGCACGAACGTTTGGCCTCTGCTCCCACAGCCGAAGAGCCAGGGCAAAAAACTTGAGCTGTGCCTCTTCTGCAGAAAGTCAGGTTTGCAACGGTGCCATCCGCATTGCTGTCGCTCCTCCACTTCCCAACTCAAAGTCCATTACAATGGAACCTCTTTGGCAACCGTGCTCGGCTGCCCAGCATCCCAGGGAGTAGAGCACGAACGTCTGGACTCTGCTCCCACAGCCGAAGAGCCAGGGTAAAAAACTGGAGCTGTGCCTCTTCTGCAGAAAGTCAGCTTTGCAACGGTGCCATCTGCATTGCTGTCACTCCTCCATTTCCCAAATGAAAGTCCATTACAATGGAACCTCTTTGGCACCCGTGCTCGGCTGCCCAGCATCCCAGGCAGTAGAGCACGAACATCTGGCCTCTGCTCCCACACCCGAAGAGCCAGGGCAAAAAACTTGAGCTGTGCCTCTTCTGCAGAAAGTCAGCTTTGCAACGGTTCCATCCGCATTGCTGTCGCTCCTTGATATCGCAATTCAAAGTCCATTACAATGGAACCTCTTTGGCACCCGTGCTCGGCTGCCCAGCATCCCAGGCAGTAGAGCACGAACGTTTGGCCTCTGCTCCCACAGCCAAAGAGCCAGGACAAAAAACTGGAGCTGTGCCTCTTCTGCAGAAAGTCAGCTTTGCAACGGTGCCATCCGCATCGCTGTTGCTCCTCCATTTCCCAACTCAAAGTCCATTACAATGGAACCTCTTTGGCACCCGTGCTCGGCTGCTCAGCATGCCAGTGAGTAGAGCACGAACGTTTGGCCTCTGCTCCCACAGCCAAAGAGCCAGGGCAAAAAACTTGAGCTGTGCCTCTTCTGCAGAAAGTCAGCTTTGCAACGGTGCCATCCACATTGCTGTCGCTCATCCATTTCCCAACTCAAAGTCCGTTACAATGGAACCTCTTTGGCACCTGTGCTCGGCTGCCAAGCATCCCAGGGAGTAGAGCACGAACGTCTGGACTCTGCTCCCACAGCCAAAGAGCCAGGGCAAAAAACTGGAGCTGTGCCTCTTCTGCAGAAAGTCAGCTTTGAAACGGTGCCATCCACATTGCTGTCGCTCCTCGATTTCCCAACTCAAAGTCCATTACAATGGAACGTCTTTGGCACCCGTGCTCGGCTGCCCAGCATCCCAGGCAGTAGAGCACGAACGTTTGGCCTCTGCTCCCACAGCCAAAGAGCCAGGGCAAAAAACTGGAGCTGTGCCTCTTCTGCAGAAAGTCAGCTTTGCAACGGTGCCATCCGCACCGCTGTCGCTCCTCCATTTCCCAACTCAAAGTCCATTACAATGGAACCTCTTTGGCACCCGTGCTCGGCTGCCCAGCATCCCAGGCAGTAGAGCACGAACGTTTGGCCTCTGCTCCCACAGCCAAAGAGCCAGGGCAAAAAACTGGAGCTGTGCCTCTTCTGCAGAAAGTCAGCTTTGCAACAGTGCCATCCGCACCGCTGTCGCTCCTCCATTTCCCAACTCAAAGTCCATTACAATGGAACCTCTTTGGCACCCTTGCTCGGCTGCCCAGCATCCCAGGCAGTAGAGCACGAACGGTTGGCCTCTACTCCAACAGCCGGACAGCCAGGGCAAAAAACTGGAGCTGTGCCTCTTCTGCAGAAAGTCAGCTTTGCAACGGGGCCATCCGCATTGCTCTTGCTCCTCCATTTCCCAACTCAAAGTGCATTACAATGGAACCTCTTTGGCACCCGTGCTCGGCTGCCCAGCATCCCAGGCAGTAGAGCACGAACATCTGGCCTCTGCTCCCACAGCCGAAGAGCCAGGGCAAAAAACTGGAGCTGTGCCTCTTCTGCAGAAAGTCAGCTTTGCAACAGTGCCATCCACATTGCTGTCACTCCTCCATTTCCCAACTCAAAGTCCATTACAATGGAACCTCTTTGGCACCCGTGCTCGGCTGCCCAGCATCCCAGGGAGTAGAGCACGAACGTTTGGCCTCTGCTCCCACAGCCGAAGAGCCAGGGCAAAAAACTGGAGCTGTGCCTCTTCTGCAGAAAGTCAGCTTTGCAACGGTGCCATCCGCATTGCTGTCGCTCCTCCATTTCCCAACTCAAAGTCCATTACAATGGAACCTCTTTGCACCCGTGCTCGGCTGCCCAGCATCCCAGGGAGTAGAGCACGAACGGTTGGCCTCTGCTCCCACAGCCGAAGAGCCAGGGCAAACAACTGGAGCTGTGCCTCTTCTGCAGAAAGTCAGCTTTGCAACGGTGCCATCCGCATTGCTGTCGCTCCTCCATTTCCCAACTCAAATTCCATTACAATGGAACCTCTTTGGCACCCGTGCTCGGGTGCCCAGCATCCCAGGGAGTAGAGCACGAACGTTTGGCCTCTGCTCCCACAGCCGAAGAGCCAGGACAAAAAACTTGAGCTGTGCCTCTTCTGCAGAAAGTCAGCTTTGCAACGGTGCCATCTGCATTGCTGTCGCTCCTCCATTTCCCAACTCAAAGTCCATTACAATGGAACCTCTTTGGCACCCGTGCTCGGCTGCCCAGCATCCCAGGGAGTAGAGCACGAACGTCTGGCCTCTGCTCCAACAGCCGAAGAGCCAGGGCAAAAAACTGGAGCTGTGCCTCTTCTGCAGAAAGTCAGCTTTGTAACAGTGCTATCCGCACCACTGTTGCTCCTCCATTTCCCAACTCAAAGTCCATTACAATGGAACCTCTTTGGCACCCGTGCTCGGCTGCCCAGCATCCCAGGCAGTAGAGCACGAACGGTTGGCCTCTGCTCCCACAGCCGAAGAGCCAGGGCAAAAAAATGGAGCTGTGCCTCTTCTGCAGAAAGTCAGCTTTGCAACGGTGCCATCCGCATTGCTGTCGCTCCTCCATTTCCCAACTCAAAGTCCATTACAATGGAACCTCTTTGGCACCCGTGCTCGGCTGCCCAGCATCCCAGGCAGTAGAGCACGAACGTCTGGTCTCTGCTCCCACAGCCGAAGAGCCAGGACAAAAAACTTGAACTGTGCCTCTTCTGCAGAAAGTCAGCTTTGCAACGGTGCCATCCGCATTGCTGTCGCTCCTCCATTTCCCAACTCAAAGTCCATTACAATGGAACCTCTTTGGCACCCGTGCTCGTCTGCCCAGCATCCCAGGCAGTAGAGCACGAACGTTTGGCATCTGCTCCCACAGCCGAAGAGCCAGGGCAAAAAACTGGAGCTGTGCCGCTTCTGCAGAAAGTCAGCTTTGCAACGGTGCCATCCGCATTGCTGTCGCTCCTTAATATCCCAACTCAAAGTCCATTACACTGGAACCTCTTTGGCACCCGTGCTCGGCTGCCCAGCATCCCAGGGAGTAGAGCACGAACGGTTGGCCTCTGCTCCCACAGCCGAAGAGCCAGGGCAAAAAACTTGAGCTGTGCCTCTTCTGCAGAAAGTCAGCTTTGCAACGGTGCCATCCGCATTGCAGTCGCTCCTCCATTTCCCAACTCAAAGTCCATTACAATGGAACCTCTTTGGCACCCGAGCTCGGCTGCCCAGCATCCCAGGGAGTAGAGCACGAACGTCTGGTCTCTGCTCCCACAGCCGAAGAGCCAGGGCAAAAAACATGGGCTCTGCCTCTTCTGCAGAAAGTCAGCTTTGCAACGGTGCCATCCGCATTGCTGTCGCTGCTCGACTTCCCAACTCAAAGTCCATTACAATGGAACATTTTTGGCACCTGTGCTCGGCTGCTCAGCATCCCAGTCAGTAGAGCACGAACGTCTGGTCTCTGCTCCCACAGCCGAAGAGCCAGGGCAAAAAACTGGAGCTGTGCCTCTTCTGCAGAAAGTCAGCTTTGCAACCGTGCCATCCGCATTGCTGTCGCTCCTCCATTTCCCAACTCAAAGTCCATTACAATGGAACCTCTTTGGCACCCGTGCTCGGCTGCCCAGCATCCCAGGCAGTAGAGCACGAACGTCTGGTCTCTGCTCCCACAGCCGAAGAGCCAGGACAAAAAACTTGAACTGTGCCTCTTCTGCAGAAAGTCAGCTTTGCAACGGTGCCATCCGCATTGCTGTCGCTCCTCCATTTCCCAACTCAAAGTCCATTACAATGGAACCTCTTTGGCACCCGTGCTCGGCTGCCCAGCATCCCAGGCAGTAGAGCACGAACGTTTGGCATCTGCTCCCACAGCCGAAGAGCCAGGACAAAAAACTGGAGCTGTGCCGCTTCTGCAGAAAGTCAGCTTTGCAACGGTGCCATCCGCATTGCTGTCGCTCCTTAATATCCCAACTCAAAGTCCATTACAATGGAACCTCTTTGGCACCCGTGCTCGGCTGCCCAGCATCCCAGGGAGTAGAGCACGAACGGTTGGCCTCTGCTCCCACAGCCGAAGAGCCAGGGCAAAAAACTTGAGCTGTGCCTCTTCTGCAGAAAGTCAGCTTTGCAACGGTGCCATCCGCATTGCAGTCGCTCCTCCATTTCCCAACTCAAAGTCCATTACAATGGAACCTCTTTGGCACCCGAGCTCGGCTGCCCAGCATCCCAGGGAGTAGAGCACGAACGTCTGGTCTCTGCTCCCACAGCCGAAGAGCCAGGGCAAAAAACATGGGCTCTGCCTCTTCTGCAGAAAGTCAGCTTTGCAACGGTGCCATCCGCATTGCTGTCGCTGCTCGACTTCCCAACTCAAAGTCCATTACAATGGAACATTTTTGGCACCTGTGCTCGGCTGCTCAGCATCCCAGTCAGTAGAGCACGAACGTCTGGTCTCTGCTCCCACAGCCGAAGAGCCAGGGCAAAAAACTGGAGCTGTGCCTCTTCTGCAGAAAGTCAGCTTTGCAACCGTGCCATCCGCATTGCTGTCGCTCCTCCATTTCCCAACTCAAAGTCCATTACAATGGAACCTCTTTGGCACCCGTGCTCGGCTGCCCAGCATCCCAGGCAGTAGAGCACGAACGTCTGGTCTCTGCTCCCACAGCCGAAGAGCCAGGACAAAAAACTTGAACTGTGCCTCTTCTGCAGAAAGTCAGCTTTGCAACGGTGCCATCCGCATTGCTGTCGCTCCTCCATTTCCCAACTCAAAGTCCATTACAATGGAACCTCTTTGGCACCCGTGCTCGGCTGCCCAGCATCCCAGGCAGTAGAGCACGAACGTTTGGCATCTGCTCCCACAGCCGAAGAGCCAGGACAAAAAACTGGAGCTGTGCCGCTTCTGCAGAAAGTCAGCTTTGCAACGGTGCCATCCGCATTGCTGTCGCTCCTTAATATCCCAACTCAAAGTCCATTACAATGGAACCTCTTTGGCACCCGTGCTCGGCTGCCCAGCATCCCAGGGAGTAGAGCACGAACGGTTGGCCTCTGCTCCCACAGCCGAAGAGCCAGGGCAAAAAACTTGAGCTGTGCCTCTTCTGCAGAAAGTCAGCTTTGCAACGGTGCCATCCGCATTGCTGTCGCTGCTCGACTTCCCAACTCAAAGTCCATTACAATGGAACATTTTTGGCACCTGTGCTCGGCTGCCCAGCATCCCAGTCAGTAGAGCACGAACGTCTGGTCTCTGCTCCCACAGCCGAAGAGCCAGGGCAAAAAACTGGAGCTGTGCCTCTTCTGCAGAAAGTCAGCTTTGCAACCGTGCCATCCGCATTGCTGTCGCTCCTCCATTTCCCAACTCAAAGTCCATTACAATGGAACCTCTTTGGCACCCGTGCTCGGCTGCCCAGCATCCCAGGGAGTAGAGCACGAACGTCTGGCCTCTGCTCCCACAGCCGAAGAGCCAGGACAAAAAACTTGAGCTGTGCCGCTTCTGCAGAAAGTCAGCTTTGCAACGGTGCCATCCGCATTGCTGTCGCTCCTTGATATCCCAACTCAAAGTCCATTACAATGGAACATCTTTGGCACCCGTGCTTGGCTGCCCAGCATCCCAGGCAGTAGAGCACGAACGGCTGGACTCTGCTCCCACAGCCGAAGAGCCAGGGCAAAAAACTTGAGCTGTGTCTCTTCTGCAGAAAGTCAGCTTTGCAACGGTGCCATCCGCATCGCTGTCGCTCCTCGATTTCCCAACTCAAAGTCCATTACAATGGAACCTCTTTGGCACCCGTGCTCGGCTGCCCAGCATCCCAGGGAGTAGAGCACGAACGTTTGGCCTCTGCTCCCACAGCCGAAGAGCCAGGGCAAAAAACTGGAGCTGTGCCTCTTCTGCAGAAAGTCAGCTTTGCAACGGTTCCATCCACATTGCTGTCGCTCATCCATTTCCCAACTCAAAGTCCATTACAATGGAACCTCTTTGCACCCGTGCTCGGCTGCCCAGCATCCCAGGGAGTAGAGCACGAACGGTTGGCCTCTGCTCCCACAGCCGAAGAGCCAGGACAAAAAACTTGAGCTGTGCCTCTTCTGCAGAAAGTCAGCTTTGCAACGGTGCCATCCGCATTGCTGTCGCTCCTCCATTTCCCAACTCAAAGTCCATTACAATGGAACCTCTTTGGCACCCGTGCTCGGCTGGCCAGCATCCCAGGGAGTAGAGCACGAACGTCTGGCCTCTGCTCCCACAGCCGAAGAGCCAGGGCAAAAAACTGGAGCTGTGCCTCTTCTGCAGAAAGTCAGCTTTGCAACGGTGCCATCCGCACCGCTATCGCTCCTCCATTTCCCAACTCAAAGTCCATTACAATGGAACCTCTTTGGCACCCGTGCTCGGCTGCCCAGCATCCCAGGCAGTAGAGCACGAACGTTTGGCATCTGCTCCCACAGCCGAGGAGCCAGGGCAAAAAACATGAGCTGTGCCTCTTCTGCAGAAAGTCAGCTTTGCAACGGTGCCATCCGCATTGCTGTCGCTGCTCGATTTCCCATCTCAATGTGCATTACAATGGAACCTCTTTGGCACCCGTGCTCGGCTGCCCAGCATCCCAGGCAGTAGAGCACGAACGTCTGGTCTCTGCTCCGACAGCCGAAGAGCCAGGGCAAAAAAATGGAGCTGTGCCTCTTCTGCAGAAAGTCAGCTTTGCAACGGTGCCATCCGCATTGCTGTCGCTCCTCCATTTCCCAACTCAAAGTCCATTACAATGGAACCTCTTTGGCACCCGTGCTCGGCTGCCCAGCATCCCAGGCAGTAGAGCACGAACGTCTGGCCTCTGCTCCCACAGCCGAAGAGCCAGGGCAAAAAACTGGAGCTGTGCCTCTTCTGCAGAAAGCCAGCTTTGCAACGGTGCCATCCGCACCGCTATCACTCCTCCATTTCCCAACTCAAAGTCCATTACAATGGAACCTCTTTGGCACCCGTGCTCGGCTGCCCAGCATGCCAGGCAGTAGAGCACGAACGTTTGGCATCTGCTCCCACAGCCGAAGAGCCAGGGCAAAAAACATGAGCTGTGCCTCTTCTGCAGAAAGTCAGCTTTGCAACGGTGCTATCCGCATTGCTGTCGCTGCTCGATTTCCCATCTCAATGTGCATTACAATGGAACCTCTTTGGCACCCGTGCTCGGCTGCCCAGCATCCCAGGGAGTAGAGCACGAACGTCTGGTCTCTGCTCCGACAGCCGAAGAGCCAGAGCAAAAAAATGGAGCTGTGCCTCTTCTGCAGAAAGTCAGCTTTGCAACGGTGCCATCCGCATTGCTGTCGCTCCTCCATTTCCCAACTCAAAGTCCATTACAATGGAACCTCTTTGGCACCCGTGCTCGGCTGCCCAGCATCCCAGGGAGTAGAGCACGAACGTTTGGCCTCTGCTCCCACAGCCGAAGAGCCAGGGCAAAAAACTTGAGCTGTGCCTCTTCTGCAGAAAGTCAGCTTTGCAACGGTGCCATCCGCATTGCTGTCGCTCCTCCATTTCCCAACTCAAAGTCCATTACAATGGAACCTCTTTGGCACCCGTGCTCGGCTGCCCAGCATCCCAGGGAGTAGAGCACGAACGTCTGGACTCTGCTCCCACAGCCGAAGAGCCAGGGTAAAAAACTGGAGCTGTGCCTCTTCTGCAGAAAGTCAGCTTTGCAACGGTGCCATCCGCATTGCTGTCGCTCCTCCATTTCCCAAATGAAAGTCCATTACAATGGAACCTCTTTGGCACCCGTGCTCGGCTGCCCAGCATCCCAGGCAGTAGAGCACGAACATCTGGCCTCTGCTCCCACAGCCGAAGAGCCAGGGCAAAAAACTTGAGCTGTGCCTCTTCTGCAGAAAGTCAGCTTTGCAACGGTGCCATCCGCATTGGTGTCGCTCCTTGATATCGCAATTCAAAGTCCATTACAATGGAACCTCTTTGGCACCCGTGCTCGGCTGCCCAGCATCCCAGGGAGTAGAGCACGAACGGTTGGCCTCTGCTCCCACAGCCGAAGAGCCAGGGCAAAAAACTGGAGCTGTGCCTCTTCTGCAGAAAGTCAGCTTTGCAACGGTGCCATCCGCATCGCTGTTGCTCCTCCATTTCCCAACTCAAACTCCATTACAATGGAACCTCTTTGGCACCCGTGCTCGGCTGCTCAGCATGCCAGTGAGTAGAGCACGAACGTTTGGCCTCTGCTCCCACAGCCAAAGAGCCAGGGCAAAAAACTTGAGCTGTGCCTCTTCTGCAGAAAGTCAGCTTTGCAACGGTGCCATCCACATTGCTGTCGCTCATCCATTTCCCAACTCAAAGTCCGTTACAATGGAAGCTCTTTGGCACCTGTGCTCGGCTGCCAAGCATCCCAGGGAGTAGAGCACGAACGTCTGGACTCTGCTCCCACAGCCAAAGAGCCAGGGCAAAAAACTGGAGCTGTGCCTCTTCTGCAGAAAGTCAGCTTTGAAACGGTGCCATCCACATTGCTGTCGCTCCTCCATTTCCCAACTCAAAGTCCATTACAATGGAACCTCTTTGGCACCCGTGCTCGGCTGCCCAGCATCCCAGGCAGTAGAGCACGAACGGTTGGCCTCTGCTTCCACAGCCAAAGAGCCAGGGCAAAAAACTGGAGCTGTGCCTCTTCTGCAGAAAGTCAGCTTTGCAACGGTGCCATCCGCACCGCTGTCGCTCCTCCATTTCCCAACTCAAAGTCCATTACAATGGAACCTCTTTGGCACCCGTGCTCGGCTGCCCAGCATCCCAGGCAGTAGAGCACGAACGTTTGGCCTCTGCTCCCACAGCCAAAGAGCCAGGGCAAAAAACTGGAGCTGTGCCTCTTCTGCAGAAAGTCAGCTTTGCAACGGTGCCATCCGCACCGCTGTCGCTCCTCCATTTCCCAACTCAAAGTCCATTACAATGGAACCTCTTTGGCACCCGTGCTCGGCTGCCCAGCATCCCAGGCAGTAGAGCACGAACGGTTGGCCTCTGCTCCCACAGCCGAAGAGCCAGGACAAAAAACTTGAGCTGTGCCTCTTCTGCAGAAAGTCAGCTTTGCAACGGTGCCATCCGCATTGCTGTCGCTCCTTGATATCCCAACTCAAAGTCCATTACAATGGAACATCTTTGGCACCCGTGCTTGGCTGCCCAGCATCCCAGGCAGTAGAGCACGAACGGCTGGACTCTGCTCCCACAGCCGAAGAGCCAGGGCAAAAAACTTCAGCTGTGTCTCTTCTGCAGAAAGTCAGCTTTGCAACGGTGCCATCCGCATCGCTGTCGCTCCTCGATTTCCCAACTCAAAGTCCATTACAATGGAACCTCTTTGGCACCCGTGCTCGGCTGCCCAGCATCCCAGGCAGTAGAGCACGAACGTTTGGCCTCTGCTCCCACAGCCGAAGAGCCAGGGCAAAAAACTGGAGCTGTGCCTCTTCTGCAGAAAGTCAGCTTTGCAACGGTTCCATCCACATTGCTGTCGCTCATCCATTTCCCAACTCAAAGTCCATTACAATGGAACCTCTTTGCACCCGTGCTCCGCTGCCCAGCATCCCAGGGAGTAGAGCACGAACGTCTGGCCTCTGCTCCCACAGCCGAAGAGCCAGGGCAAAAAACTGGAGCTGTGCCTCTTCTGCAGAAAGTCAGCTTTGCAACGGTGCCATCCGCACCGCTATCGCTCCTCCATTTCCCAACTCAAAGTCCATTACAATGGAACCTCTTTGGCACCCGTGCTCGGCTGCCCAGCATCCCAGGCAGTAGAGCACGAACGTTTGGCATCTGCTCCCACAGCCGAAGAGCCAGGGCAAAAAACATGAGCTGTGCCTCTTCTGCAGAAAGTCAGCTTTGCAACGGTGCCATCCGCATTGCTGTCGCTGCTCGATTTCCCATCTCAATGTGCATTACAATGGAACCTCTTTGGCACCCGTGCTCGGCTGCCCAGCATCCCAGGCAGTAGAGCACGAACGTCTGGTCTCTGCTCCGACAGCCGAAGAGCCAGGGCAAAAAAATGGAGCTGTGCCTCTTCTGCAGAAAGTCAGCTTTGCAACGGTGCCATCCGCATTGCTGTCGCTCCTCCATTTCCCAACTCAAAGTCCATTACAATGGAACATCTTTGGCACCCGTGCTCGGCTGCACAGCATCCCAGGCAGTAGAGCACGAACGTCTGGCCTCTGCTCCCACAGCCGAAGAGCCAGGGCAAAAACCTTGAGCTGTGCCTCTTCTGCAGAAAGCCAGCTTTGCAACGGTGCCATCCGCACCGCTATCACTCCTCCATTTCCCAACTCAAAGTCCATTACAATGGAACCTCTTTGGCACCCGTGCTCGGCTGCCCAGCATGCCAGGCAGTAGAGCACGAACGTTTGGCATCTGCTCCCACAGCCGAAGAGCCAGGGCAAAAAACATGAGCTGTGCCTCTTCTGCAGAAAGTCAGCTTTGCAACGGTGCCATCCGCATTGCTGTCGCTGCTCGATTTCCCATCTCAATGTGCATTACAATGGAACCTCTTTGGCACCCGTGCTCGGCTGCCCAGCATCCCAGGGAGTAGAGCACGAACGTCTGGTCTCTGCTCCGACAGCCGAAGAGCCAGGGCAAAAAAATGGAGCTGTGCCTCTTCTGCAGAAAGTCAGCTTTGCAACGGTGCCATCCGCATTGCTGTCGCTCCTCCATTTCCCAACTCAAAGTCCATTACAATGGAACCTCTTTGGCACCCGTGCTCGGCTGCCCAGCATCCCAGGGAGTAGAGCACGAACGTTTGGCCTCTGCTCCCACAGCCGAAGAGCCAGGGCAAAAAACTTGAGCTGTGCCTCTTCTGCAGAAAGTCAGCTTTGCAACGGTGCCATCCGCATTGCTGTCGCTCCTCCATTTCCCAACTCAAAGTCCATTACAATGGAACCTCTTTGGCACCCGTGCTCGGCTGCCCAGCATGCCAGGCAGTAGAGCACGAACGTCTGGACTCTGCTCCCACAGCCGAAGAGCCAGGGTAAAAAACTGGAGCTGTGCCTCTTCTGCAGAAAGTCAGCTTTGCAACGGTGCCATCCGCATTGCTGTCGCTCCTCCATTTCCCAAATGAAAGTCCATTACAATGGAACCTCTTTGGCACCCGTGCTCGGCTGCCCAGCATCCCAGGCAGTAGAGCACGAACATCTGGCCTCTGCTCCCACAGCCGAAGAGCCAGGGCAAAAAACTTGAGCTGTGCCTCTTCTGCAGAAAGTCAGCTTTGCAACGGTGCCATCCGCATTGGTGTCGCTCCTTGATATCGCAATTCAAAGTCCATTACAATGGAACCTCTTTGGCACCCGTGCTCGGCTGCCCAGCATCCCAGGGAGTAGAGCACGAACGGTTGGCCTCTGCTCCCACAGCCGAAGAGCCAGGGCAAAAAACTGGAGCTGTGCCTCTTCTGCAGAAAGTCAGCTTTGCAACGGTGCCATCCGCATCGCTGTTGCTCCTCCATTTCCCAACTCAAACTCCATTACAATGGAACCTCTTTGGCACCCGTGCTCGGCTGCTCAGCATGCCAGTGAGTAGAGCACGAACGTTTGGCCTCTGCTCCCACAGCCAAAGAGCCAGGGCAAAAAACTGGAGCTGTGCCTCTTCTGCAGAAAGTCAGCTTTGCAACGGTGCCATCCACATTGCTGTCGCTCATCCATTTCCCAACTCAAAGTCCGTTACAATGGAAGATCTTTGGCACCTGTGCTCGGCTGCCAAGCATCCCAGGGAGTAGAGCACGAACGTCTGGACTCTGCTCCCACAGCCAAAGAGCCAGGGCAAAAAACTGGAGCTGTGCCTCTTCTGCAGAAAGTCAGCTTTGAAACGGTGCCATCCACATTGCTGTCGCTCCTCCATTTCCCAACTCAAAGTGCATTACAATGGAACCTCTTTGGCACCCGTGCTCGGCTGCCCAGCATCCCAGGCAGTAGAGCACGAACATCTGGTCTCTGCTCCCACAGCCGAAGAGCCAGGGCAAAAAACTGGAGCTGTGCCTCTTCTGCAGAAAGTCAGCTTTGCAACAGTGCCATCCACATTGCTGTCACTCCTCCATTTCCCAACTCAAATTCCATTACAATGGAACCTCTTTGGCACCCGTGCTCGGCTGCCCAGCATCCCAGGCAGTAGAGCACGAACGTCTGGTCTCTGCTCCGACAGCCGAAGAGCCAGGGCAAAAAACTGGAGCTGTGCCTCTTCTGCAGAAAGTCAGCTTTGCAACGGTGCCATCCGCATTGCTGTCGCTCCTCCATTTCCCAACTCAAAGTCCATTACAATGGAACCTCTTTGCACCCGTGCTCGCCTGCCCAGCATCCCAGGCAGTAGAGCACGAACGGTTGGCCTCTGCTCCCACAGCCGAAGAGCCAGGGCAAAAAACTGGAGCTGTGCCTCTTCTGCACAAAGTCAGCTTTGCAACGGTGCCATCCGCACCGCTGTCGCTCCTCCATTTCCCAACTCAAAGTCCATTACAATGGAACCTCTTTGGCACCCGTGCTCGGGTGCCCAGCATCCCAGGGAGTAGAGCACGAACGTTTGGCCTCTGCTCCCACAGCCGAAGAGCCAGGACAAAAAACTTGAGCTGTGCCTCTTCTGCAGAAAGTCAGCTTTGCAACGGTGCCATCCGCATTGCTGTCGCTCCTCCATTTCCCAACTCAAAGTCCATTACAATGGAACCTCTTTGGCACCCGTGCTCGGCTGCCCAGCATCCCAGGGAGTAGAGCACGAACGTCTGGCCTCTGCTCCCACAGCCGAAGAGCCAGGGCAAAAAACTGGAGCTGTGCCTCTTCTGCAGAAAGTCAGCTTTGCAACAGTGCTATCCGCACCACTGTTGCTCCTCCATTTCCCAACTCAAAGTCCATTACAATGGAACCTCTTTGGAACCCGTGCTCGGCTGCCCAGCATCCCAGGCAGTAGAGCACGAACGGTTGGCCTCTGCTCCCACAGCCGAAGAGCCAGGGCAAAAAACTGGAGCTGTGCCTCTTCTGCAGAAAGTCAGCTTTGCAACGGTGCCATCCGCATTGCTGTCGCTCCTCCATTTCCCAACTCAAAGTCCATTACAATGGAACCTCTTTGGCACCCGTGCTCGGCTGCCCAGCATCCCAGGCAGTAGAGCACGAACGTCTGGTCTCTGCTCCCACAGCCGAAGAGCCAGGACAATAAACATGAGGTGTGCCTCTTCTGCAGAAAGTCAGCTTTGCAACGGTGCCATCCGCATTGCTGTCGCTCCTCCATTTCCCAACTCAAAGTCCATTACAATGGAACCTCTTTGCCACCCGTGCTCGGCTGCCCAGCATCCCAGGCAGTAGAGC
Organism: Psittacula echo; assembly: GCF_963264785.1. NCBI lineage: Eukaryota > Metazoa > Chordata > Aves > Psittaciformes > Psittacidae > Psittacula > Psittacula echo. The sequence goes on along the minus strand of NC_137760.1, from coordinate 3,081,440 downwards.
ACGAACGTTTGGTCTCTGCTCCCACAGCCGAAGAGCCAGGACAAAAAACATGGGCTCTGCCTCTTCTGCAGAAAGTCAGCTTTGCAACGGTGCCATCCGCATTGCTGTCGCTGCTCGATTTCCCATCTCAATGTGCATTACAATGGAACCTCTTTGGCACCCGTGCTCGGCTGCCCAGCATCCCAGGCAGTAGAGCACGAACGTCTAGTCTCTGCTCCGACAGCCGAAGAGCCAGGGCAAAAAAATGGAGCTGTGCCTCTTCTGCAGAAAGTCAGCTTTGCAACGGTGCCATCCGCATTGCTGTCGCTCCTCCATTTCCCAACTCAAAGTCCATTACAATGGAACATCTTTGGCACCCGTGCTCGGCTGCCCAGCATCCCAGGCAGTAGAGCACGAACGGTTGGCCTCTGTTCCCACAGCCGAAGAGCCAGGACAAAAAACTTGAGCTGTGCCTCTTCTGCCGAAAGTCAGCTTTGCAACGGTGCCATCCGCATTGCTGTCACTCCTCGATTTCCCAACTCAAAGTCCATTACAATGGAACCTCTTTGGCACCCGTGCTCGGCTGCCCAGCATCCCAGGCAGTAGAGCACGAACAGTTGGCCTCTGCTCCCACAGCCAAAGAGCCAGGGCAGAAAACTTGAGGTGTGCCTCTTCTGCAGAAAGTCAGCTTTGCAACGGTGCCATCCGCATTGCTGTCGCTCCTCCATTTCCCAACTCAAAGTCCATTACAATGGAACCTCTTTGAACCCGTGCTCGGCTGCCCAGCATCCCAGGGAGTAGAGCACGAACGGTTGGCCTCTGCTCCCACAGCCGAAGAGCCAGGGCAAAAAACTGGAGCTGTGCCTCTTCTGCAGAAAGTCAGCTTTGCAACGGTGCCATCCGCACCGCTGTCGCTCCTCCATTTCCCAACTCAAAGTCCATTACAATGTTAGCTCTTTGGCACCCGTGCTCGGCTGCCCAGCATCCCAGGCAGTAGAGCACGAACGTTTGTCCTCTGCTCCCACTGCCGAAGAGCCAGGACAAAAAACTCAAGCTGTGCCTCTTCTGCAGAAAGTCAGCTTTGCAACGGTGCCATCCGCATTGCTGTCGCTCCTCCATTTCCCAACTCAAAGTCCATTACAATGGAAACTCTTTGGCACCTGTGCTCGGCTGCCCAGCATCCCAGGCAGTAGAGCACGAACGGTTGGCCTCTGCTCCCACAGCCGAAGAACCAGGACAAAAAACTGGAGCTGTGCCTTTTCTGCAGAAAGTCAGCTTTGCAACGGTGCCATCCGCATTGCTGTCGCTCCTCCATTTCCCAACTCAAAGTCCATTACAATGGAATCTCTTTGGCACCCGTGCTCGGCTGCCCAGCATCCCAGGCAGTAGAGCACGAACGTCTGGCCTCTGCTCCCACAGCCGAAGAGCCAGGGCAAAAAACTGGAGCTGTGCCTCTTCTGCAGAATGTCAGCTTTGCAACGGTGCCATCCGCATTGCTGTCGCTCCTCCATTTACCAACTCAAAGTCCATTACAATGGAATCTCTTTGGCACCAGTTCTCGGCTGCCCAGCATCCCAGGGAGTAGAGCACGAACGTCTGGCCTCTGCTCCCACAGCCGAAGAGCCAGGGCAAAAAACTGGAGCTGTGCCTCTTCTGCAGAATGTCAGCTTTGCAACGGTGCCATCCGCATTGCTGTCGCTCCTCCATTTACCAACTCAAAGTCCATTACAATGGAATCTCTTTGGCACCCGTGCTCGGCTGCCCAGCATCCCAGGCAGTAGAGCACGAACGGTTGGCCTCTGCTCCCACAGCCGAAGAGCCAGGACAAAAAACTCGAGCTGTGCCTCTTCTGCAGAAAGTCAGCTTTGCAACAGTGCCATCCGCATTGCTGTCGCTCCTCCATTTCCCAACTCAAAGTCCATTACAATGGAACCTCTTTGGCACCCGTGCTCGGCTGCCCAGCATCCCAGGGAGTAGAGCACGAACGTCTGGCCTCTGCTCCCACAGCCGAAGAGCGACTGCAAAAAACTTGAGCTGTGCCTCTTCTGCCGAAAGTCAGCTTTGCAACGGTGCCATCCGCATTGCAGTCACTCCTCCATTTCCCAACTCAAAGTCCATTACAATGGAACCTCTTTGGCACCCGTGCTCGGCTGCCCAGCATCCCAGGCAGTAGAGCACGAACAGTTGGCCTCTGCTCCCACAGCCGAAGAGCCAGGGCAAAAAACTGGAGCTGTGCCTCTTCTGCAGAAAGTCAGCTTTGCAACGGTGCCATCCGCATTGCTGTTGCTCCTCCATTGCCCAACTCAAAGTCCATTACAATGGAACCTCTTTGGCACCCGTGCTCGGCTGCCCAGCATCCCAGGCAGTAGAGCACGAACGTTTGGCCTCTGCTCCCACAGCCGAAGAGCCAGGGCAAAAACCTTGAGCTGTGCCTCTTCTGCAGAAAGTCAGCTTTGCAACAGTGCCATCCGCACCGCTGTCGCTCCTCCATTTCCCAACTCAAAGTCCATTACAATGGAACCTCTTTGGCACCCGTGCTCGGCTGCCCAGCATCCCAGGCAGTAGAGCACGAACGGTTGGCCTCTGCTCCCACAGCCGAAGAGCCATGGCAAAATACTGGAGCTGTGCCTCTTCTGCAGAAAGTCAGCTTTGCAACGGTGCCATCCACATTGCTGTTGCTCCTCCATTTCCCAACTCAAAGTCCATTACAATGGAACCTCTTTGGCACCCGTGCTCGGCTGCCCAGCATCCCAGGCAGTAGAGCACGAACGTCTGGCCTCTGCTCCCACAGCCGAAGAGCCAGGACAAAAAACTCGAGCTGTGCCTCTTCTGCAGAAAGTCAGCTTTGCAACAGTGCCATCCGCATTGCTGTCGCTCCTCCATTTCCCAACTCAAAGTCCATTACAATGGAACCTCTTTGGCACCCGTGCTCGGCTGCCCAGCATCCCAGGGAGTAGAGCACGAACGTCTGGCCTCTGCTCCCACAGCCGAAGAGCCACTGCAAAAAACTTGAGCTGTGCCTCTTCTGCCGAAAGTCAGCTTTGCAACGGTGCCATCCGCATTGCAGTCACTCCTCCATTTCCCAACTCAAAGTCCATTACAATGGAACCTCTTTGGCACCCGTGCTCGGCTGCCCAGCATCCCAGGCAGTAGAGCACGAACAGTTGGCCTCTGCTCCCACAGCCGAAGAGCCAGGGCAAAAAACTGGAGCTGTGCCTCTTCTGCAGAAAGTCAGCTTTGCAACGGTGCCATCCGCATTGCTGTTGCTCCTCCATTGCCCAACTCAAAGTCCATTACAATGGAACCTCTTTGGCACCCGTGCTCGGCTGCCCAGCATCCCAGGCAGTAGAGCACGAACGTTTGGCCTCTGCTCCCACAGCCGAAGAGCCAGGGCAAAAAACTTGAGCTGTGCCTCTTCTGCAGAAAGTCAGCTTTGCAACAGTGCCATCCGCACCGCTGTCGCTCCTCCATTTCCCAACTCAAAGTCCATTACAATGGAACCTCTTTGGCACCCGTGCTCGGCTGCCCAGCATCCCAGGCAGTAGAGCACGAACGGTTGGCCTCTGCTCCCACAGCCGAAGAGCCATGGCAAAATACTGGAGCTGTGCCTCTTCTGCAGAAAGTCAGCTTTGCAACGGTGCCATCCACATTGCTGTTGCTCCTCCATTTCCCAACTCAAAGTCCATTAGAATGGAACCTCTTTGGCACCCGTGCTCGGCTGCCCAGCATCCCAGGCAGTAGAGCACGAACGTCTGGCCTCTGCTCCCACAGCCGAAGAGCCAGGACAAAAAACTTGAGCTGTGCCTCTTCTGCAGAAAGTCAGCTTTGCAACAATGCCATCCGCACCGCTGTCGCTCCTCCATTTCCCAACTCAAAGTCCATTAAAATGGAACCTCTTTGGCACCCCTGCTCGGCTGCCCAGCATCCCAGAGATCAGAGCATGAACGTCTGGTCTCTGCTCCCACAGCCGAAGAGCCAGGGTAAAAAAATGGAGCTGTGCCTCTTCTGCAGAAAGTCAGCTTTGCAACGGTGCCATCCGCATTGCTGTCGCTCCTCCATTTCCCAACTCAAAGTGCATTACAATGGAACCTCTTTGGCACCCGTGCTCGGCTGCCCAGCATCCCAGGGTTAGAGCACGAACGTCTGGCCTCTGCTCCCACAGCCGAAGAGCCAGGGCAAAAAACTTGAGCTGTGCCTCTTCTGCAGAAAGTCAGCTTTGCAACGGTGCCATCCGCATCGCTGTCATTCCTCGATTTCCCAACTCAAAGTCCATTACAATGGAACCTCTTTGGCACCCGTGCTCGGCTGCCCAGCATCCCAGGCAGTAGAGCACGAACGTCTGGCCTCTGCTCCCACAGCCGAAGAGCCAGGGCAAAAAACTGGAGCTGTGCCTCTTCTGCAGAAAGTCAGCTTTGCAACGGTGCCATCCGCACCGCTGTCGCTCCTCCATTTCCCAACTCAAAGTCCATTACAATGGAACCTCTTTGGCACCCGTGCTCGGCTGCCCAGCATCCCAGGGTTAGAGCACGAACGGTTGGCCTCTGCTCCCACAGCCGAAGAGGCAGGACAAAAAAATTGAGCTGTGCCTCTTCTGCAGAAAGTCAGCTTTGCAACGGTGCCATCCGCATTGCTCTCGCTCCTCCATTTCCCAACTCAAAGTCCATTACAATGGAACCTCTTTGGCACCCGTGCTCGGCTGCCCAGCATCCCAGGCAGTAGAGCACGAACGGTTTGCTTCTGCTCCCACAGCAGAAGAGCCAGGACAAAAAACTGGAGCTGTGCCTCTTCTGCAGAAAGTCAGCTTTGCAACGGTGCCATCCGCATTGCAGTCGCTCCTCCATTTCCCAACTCAAAGTCCATTACAATGGAATCTCTTTGGCACCCGTGCTCGGCTGCCCAGCATCCCAGGGAGTAGAGCACGAACGTTTGGCCTCTGCTCCCACAGCCGAAGAGCCAGGAGAAAAAACTGGAGCTGTGCCTCTTCTGCAGAAAGTCAGCTTTGCAACGGTGCCATCCGCATTGCAGTCGCTCCTCCATTTCCCAACTCAAAGTCCATTACAATGGAACCTCTTTGGCACCCGTGCTCGGCTGCCCAGCATCCCAGGCAGTAGAGCACGAACGGTTGGCCTCTGCTCCCACAGCCGAAGAGCCAGGGCAAAAAACTGGAGCTGTGCCTCTTCTGCAGAAAGTCAGCTTTGCAACGGTGCCATCCGCACCGCTGTCGCTCCTCCATTTCCCAACTCAAAGTCCATTACAATGGAACCTCTTTGGCACCCGTGCTCGGCTGCCCAGCATCCCAGGCAGTAGAGCACGAACGTCTGGACTCTGCTCCCACAGCCGAAGAGCCAGGGCAAAAAACTGGAGCTGTGCCTCTTCTGCAGAAAGTCAGCTTTGCAACGGTGCCATCCGCATTGCAGTCGCTCCTCCATTTCCCAACTCAAAGTGCATTACAATGGAACCTCTTTGGCACCCGTGCTCGGCTACCCAGCATCCGAGGCAGTAGAGCACGAACGTTTGGCCTCTGCTCCCACAGCCGAAGAGCCAGGGAAAAAACTCAAGCTGAGCCTCTTCTGCAGAAAGTCAGTTTTGCAACAGTGCCATCCGCACCGCTGTCGCTCCTCCATTGCCCAACTCAAAGTCCATTACAATGGAACCTCTTGGGCACCCGTGCTCCGCTGCCCAGCATCCCAGGCAGTAGAGCACGAACGTCTGGTCTCTGCTCCCACAGCCGAAGAGCCAGGGCAAAAAACTGGAGCTGTGCCTCTTCTGCAGAAAGTCAGCTTTGCAACGGTGCCATTGGCACCGCTGTCGCACCTCGATTTCCCAACTCAAAGTCCATTACAATGGAAGCTCTTTGGCACCCGTGCTCGGCTGCCCAGCATCCCAGGGAGTAGAGCACGAACGTCTGGCCTCTGCTCCCACAGCCGAAGAGCCAGGGCAAAAAACTGGAGCTGTGCCTCTTCTGCAGAAAGTCAGCTTTGCAACAGTGCCATCCGCACCGCTGTCGCTCCTCCATTTCCCAACTCAAAGTCCATTACAATGGAAGCTCTTTGGCACCCGTGCTCGGCTGCCCAGCATCCCAGGCAGTAGAGCACGAACGTTTGACCTCTGCTCCCACAGCCGAAGAGCCAGGGCAAAAAACTGGAACTGTGCCTCTTCTGCAGAAAGTCAGCTTTGCAACGGTGCCATCCGCATTGTTGTCGCTCCTCGATTTCCCAACTCAAAGTCCATTACAATGGAACCTCTTTGGCACCCGTGCTCGGCTGCCCAGCATCCCAGGCAGTAGAGCACGAACGGTTGGCCTCTGCTCCCACAGCCGAAGAGCCAGGGCAAAAAACTCAAGCTGTGCCTCTTCTGCAGAAAGTCAGCTTTGCAACGGTGCCATCCGCATATCTGTCGCTCCTCCATTTCCCAACTCAAAGTGCATTACAATGGATCCTCTTTGGCACCCGTGCTCGGCTGGCCAGCATCCCAGGCAGTAGAGCACGAATGTCTGGCCTCTGCTCCCACAGCCGAAGAGCCAGGGCAAAAAACTGGAGCTGTGCCTCTTCTGCAGAAAGTCAGCTTTGCAACGGTGCCATCTGCATTGCTGTCGTTCCTCGATTTCCCAACTCAAAGTCCATTACAATGGAACCTCTTTGGCACCCGTGCTCGGCTGCCCAGCATCCCAGGGAGTAGAGCATGAACGGTTGGCCTCTGCTCCCACAGTCAAAGAGCCAGGGCAAAAAACTGGAGCTGTGCCTCTTCTGCAGAAAGTCAGCTTTGCAACGGTGCCATCCGCACCGCTGTCGCTGCTCGATTTCCCAACTCAAAGTCCATTACAATGGAACCTCTTTGGCACCCGTGCTCGGCTGCCCAGCATCCCAGGGAGTACAGCACGAACGTTTGGCCTCTGCTCCCACAGCAGAAGAGCCAGGACAAAAAACTGGAGCTGTGCCTCTTCTGCAGAAAGTCAGCTTTGCAACGGTGCCATCCACATTGCTGTCGTTCCTCCATTTCCCAATTCAAAGTCCATTACAATGGAACCTCTTTGGCACCCGTGCTCGGCTGCCCAGCATCCCAGGCAGTAGAGCACGAACGGTTGCCCTCTGCTCCCACAGCCGAAGAGCCAGGGCAAAAAACTGGAGCTGTGCCTCTTCTGCAGAAAGTCAGCTTTGCAACGGTGCCATCCGCATTGCTGTCGCTCCTCCATTTCCCAACTCAAAGTCCATTACAATGGAACCTCTTTGGCACCCGTGCTCGGCTGCCCAGCATCCCAGGGAGTAGAGTACGAACGTGTGGACTCTGCTCCCACAGCCAAAGAGCCCGGGCAAAAAACTGGAGCTGTGCCTCTTCTGCAGAAATTCAGCTTTGCAACGGTGCCATCCGCATTGCTGTCGCTCCTCCATTTCCCAACTCAAAGTCCATTACAATGGAACCTCTTTGGCACCCGTGCTCGGCTGCCCAGCATCCCAGGCAGTAGAGCACGAACGGTTGGCCTCTGCTCCTACAGCCGAAGAACCTGGGCAAAAAACTGGAGCTGTGCCTCTTCTGCAGAAAGTCAGCTTTGCAACGGTGCCATCCGCATTGTTGTCGCTCCTCCATTTCCCAACTCAAAGTCCATTACAATGGAACCTCTTTGGCACCCGTGCTCGGCTGCCCAGCATCCCAGGCAGTAGAGCACGAACGGTTGGCCTCTGCTCCCACAGCCGAAGAGCCAGGGCAAAAAACTGGAGCTGTGCCTCTTCTGCAGAAAGTCAGCTTTGCAACAGTGCCATCCGCACCGCTGTCGCTCCTCCATTTCCCAACTCAAAGTCCATTACAATGGAACCTCTTTGGCACCCGTGCTCGGCTGCCCAGCATCCCAGGCAGTAGAGCACGAACGTTTGACCTCTGCTCCCACAGCCGAAGAGCCAGGGCAAAAAACTGGAACTGTGCCTCTTCTGCAGAAAGTCAGCTTTGCAACGGTGCCATCCGCATTGTTGTCGCTCCTCGATTTCCCAACTCAAAGTCCATTACAATGGAACCTCTTTGGCACCCCTGCTCGGCTGCCCAGCATCCCAGGCAGTAGAGCACGAACGGTTGGCCTCTGCTCCCACAGCCGAAGAGCCAGGGCAAAAAACTCAAGCTGTGCCTCTTCTGCAGAAAGTCAGCTTTGCAACGGTGCCATCCGCATATCTGTCGCTCCTCCATTTCCCAACTCAAAGTGCATTACAATGGAACCTCTTTGGCACCCGTGCTCGGCTGCCCAGCATCCCAGGCAGTAGAGCACGAACGTTTGGTCTCTGCTCCCACAGCCGAAGAGCCAGGGCAAAAAACTGGAGCTGTGCCTCTTCTGCAGAAAGTCAGCTTTGCAACGGTGCCATCCACATTGCAGTCACTCCTCCATTTCCCAACTCAAAGTCCATGACAATGGAACCTCTTTGGCACCCGTGCTCGGCTGCCCAGCATCCCAGGGAGTAGAGCACGAACGTTCGGCCTCTGCTCCCACAGCCGAAGAGCCAGGGCAAAAAACTGGAGCTGTGCCTCTTCTGCAGAAAGTCAGCTTTGCAACGGTGCCATCCGCATTGCTGTCGCTCCTCCATTTCCCAACTCAAAGTCCATGACAATGGAACCTCTTTGGCACCCGGCTCGGCTGCCCAGCATCCCAGGGAGTAGAGCACAAACGTTTGGCCTCTACTCCCACAGCCGAAGAGCCAGGACAAAAAACTGGAGCTGTGCCTCTTCTGCAGAAAGTCAGCTTTGCAACGGTGCCATCCGCATCGCTGTCGTTCCTCCATTTCCGAACTCAAAGTCCATTACAATGGAACCTCTTTGGCATCAGTGCTCGGCTGCCCATCATCCCAGGGAGTAGAGCACGAACATTTGGCCTCTGCTCCCACAGACGAAGAGCCAGGGCAAAAAACTTGAGCTCTGCCTGTTCTGCAGAAAGTCAGCTTTGCAACGGTGCCATCCGCATTGCTGTCGCTCCTCCATTTCCCAACTCAAAGTCCATTACAATGGAACCTCTTTGGCACCCGTTCTCAGCTGCCCAGCATAGCACGGAGTAGAGCACGAACGTTTGGCCTCTGCTCCCACAGCCGAAGAGCCAGGGCAAAAAACTGGAGCTGTGCCTCTTCTGCAGAAAGTCAGCTTTGCAGCGGTGCCATCCGCATTGCTGTCGCTCCTCCATTTCCCAACTCAAAGTCCATTACAATGGAACCTCTTTGGCACCCGTGCTCGGCTGCCCAGCATCCCAGGCAGTAGAGCACGAACGTCTGGACTCTGCTCCCACAGCCGAAGAGCCAGGGCAAAAAACTGGAGCTGTGCCTCTTCTGCAGAAAGTCAGCTTTGCAACGGTGCTATCCGCACCGCTGTCGCTCCTTGATATCCCAACTCAAAGGCCATTACAATGGAACCTCTTTGGCACCCGTGCTCGGCTGCCCAGCATCCCAGGCAGTAGAGCACGAACGTCTGGACCCTGCTCCCACAGCCGAAGAGCCAGGGCAAAAAACATGAGCTGTGCCTCTTCTGCAGAAAGTCAGCTTTGCAACGGTGCCATCCGCATTGCTGTTGCTCCTCCATTTCCCAACTCAAACTCCATTACAATGGAACATCTTTGGCACCCGTGCTCGGCTGCCCAGCATCCCAGGGAGTAGAGCACGAACGCTTGGCCTCTGCTCCCACAGCCGAAGAGCCAGGGCAAAAAACATGAGCTGTGCCTCTTCTGCAGAAAGTCAGCTTTGCAACGGTGCCATCCGCTTTGCAGTCGCTCCTCCATTTCCCAACTCAAAGTCCATGACAATGGAACCTCTTTGGCACCCGTGCTCGGCTGCCCAGCATCCCAGGGAGTAGAGCACAAACGTTTGGCCTCTGCTCCCACAGCCAAAGAGCCAGGACAAAAAACTTGGGCTCTGCCTCTTCTGCAGAAAGTCAGCTTTGCAACGGTGCCATCCGCATTGCTGTCGCTCCTCCATTTCCCAACTCAAAGTCCATTACAATGGAACCTCTTTGGCACCCGTGCTCCGCTGCCCAGCATCCCAGGGAGTAGAGCACGAACCTCTGGTCTCTGCTCCCACAGCCGAAGAGCCAGGGCAAAAAACTGGAGCTCTGCCTCTTCTGCAGAAAGTCAGCTTTGCAACGGTGCCATCCACATTGCTCTCGCTCCTCCATTTCCCAACTCAAAGTCCATTACAATGGAACCTCTTTGGCACCCGTGCTCGGCTGCCCAGCATCCCAGGGAGTACAGCACGAACGGTTGGCCTCTGCTCCCACAGCCGAAGAGCCAGGGCAAAAAACTTGGGCTCTGCCTCTTCTGCAGAAAGTCAGCTTTGCAACGGTGCCATCCGCATTGCTGTCGCTCCTCCATTTCCCAACTCAAAGTCCATTACAATGGAACCTCTTTGGCACCCGTGCTCCGCTGCCCAGCATCCCAGGCAGTAGAGCACGAACGTCTGGCCTCTGCTCCCACAGCCGAAGAGCCAGGACAAAAAACTGGAGCTGTGCCTCTTCTGCAGAAAGTCAGCTTTGCAACGGTGCCATCCGCATTGCTGTCGCTCCTCCATTTCCCAACTCAAAGTCCATTACAATGGAACCTCTTTGGCACCCGTGCTCGGCTGCCCAGCATCCAAGGGAGTAGAGCACGAAAGTCTGGCCTCTACTCTCACAGCCGAAGAGCCAGGGAAAATACTTGAGCTGTGCCTCTTCTGCAGAAAGTCAGCTTTGCAACGGTGCCATCCGCATTGCTGTCGCTCCTCCATTTCCCAACTCAAAGTCCATTACAATGGAACCTCTTTGGCACCCGTGCTCGGCTGCCCAGCATCCCAGGGAGTAGAGCACGAACTTCTGGCCTCTGCTCCCACAGCCGAAGAGCCAGGGCAAAAAACTGGAGCTGTGCCTCTTCTGCAGAAAGTCAGCTTTGCAACGGTGCCATCCGCATTGCTGTCGCTCCTCGATTTCCCAACTCAAAGTCCATTACAATTGAACCTCTTTGGCACCCGTGCTCCGCTGCCCAGCATCCCAGGGAGTAGAGCACGAACGTTTGGTCTCTGCTCCCACAGCCGAAGAGCCAGGAAAAAAAACTTGAGCTGTGCCTCTTCTTCAGAAAGTCAGCTTTGCAACGGTGCCATCCGCATTGCTGTCGCTCCTCCATTTCCCAACTCAAAGTCCATTACAATGGATCCTCTTTGGCACCCGTGCACGGCTGCCCAGCATCCCAGGGAGTAGAGCACGAACGTCTGGCCTCTGCTCCCACAGCCGAAGAGCCAGGGCAAAAAACTGGAGCTGTGCCTCTTCTGCAGAAAGTCAGCTTTGCAACGGTGCCATCCGCATTGCTGTCGCTCCTCCATTTCCCAACTCAAAGTCCATTACAATGGAACCTCTTTGGCACCCGTGCTCGGCTGCCCAGCATCCCAGGCAGTAGAGCACAAACGTTTGGCCACTGCTCCCACAGCTGAACAGCCAGGACAATAAACTTGAGCTGTGCCTCTTCTGCAGAAAGTCAGCTTTGCAACGGTGCCATCCGCATCCCTTTCGCTCCTCCATTTCCCAACTCAAAGTCCATTACAATGGAACCTCTTTGGCACCCGTGCTCCGCTGCCCAGCATCCCAGGCAGTAGAGCACGAACCTCTGGCCTCTGCTCCCACAGCCGAAGAGCCAGGGCAAAAAACTGGAGCTCTGCCTCTTCTGCAGAAAGTCAGCTTTGCAACGGTGCCATCCACATTGCTCTCGCTCCTCCATTTCCCAACTCAAACTCCATTACAATGGAACCTCTTTGGCACCCGTGCTCGGCTGCCCAGCATCCCAGGCAGTAGAGCACGAAAGTCTGGCCTCTGCTCTCACAGCCGAAGAGCCAGGGCAAAAAACTTGAGCTGTGCCTCTTCTGCAGAAAGTCAGCTTTGAAACGGTGCCATCCGCACCGCTGTCGCTCCTCCATTTCCCAACACAAAGTGCATTACAATGGAACCTCTTTGACACCCGTGCTCGTCTGCCCAGCATCCCAGGGAGTAGAGCACGAACCTCTGGCCTCTGCTCCCACAGCCGAAGAGCCAGGGCAAAAAACTGGAGCTGTGCCTCTTCTGCAGAAAGTCAGCTTTGCAACGGTGTCATCCGCATCGCTGTCGCTCCTCCATTTCCAAACTCAAAGTCCATTAAAATGGAACCTCTTTGGCACCTGTGCTCGGCTGCCCAGCATCCCAGGGAGTAGAGCACGAAAGTCTGGCCTCTGCTCTCACAGCCGAAGAGCCAGGGAAAATACTTGAGCTGTGCCTCTTCTGCAGAAAGTCAGCTTTGCAACGGTGCCATCCGCATTGCTGTCGCTCCTCCATTTCCCAACTCAAAGTCCATTACAATGGAACCTATTTGGCACCCGTGCTCGGCTGCCCAGCATCCCAGGGAGTAGAGCACGAACGTCTGGCCTCTGCTCCCACAGCCGAAGAGCCAGGGCAAAAAACTGGAGCTGTGCCTCTTCTTCAGAAAGTCAGCTTTGCAACGGTGCCATCCGCATTGCTGTCGCTCCTCCATTTCCCAACTCAAAGTCCATTACAATGGAACCTCTTTGGCACCCGTGCTCGGCTCCCCAGCATCCCAGGCATTAGAGCACAAACGTCTGGCCTCTGCTCCCACAGCCGAAGAGCCAGGACAAAAAACTGGAGCTGTGCCTCTTCTGCAGAAAGTCAGCTGTGCAACGGTGCCATCCGCATTGCTGTCGCTCCTCCATTTCCCAACTCAAAGTCCATTACAATGGAACCTCTTTGGCACCCGTGCTCGGCTGCCCAGCATCCCAGGCAGTAGAGCACAAACGTTTGGCCACTGCTCCCACAGCTGAACAGCCAGGACAATAAACTTGAGGTGTGCCTCTTCTGCAGAAAGTCAGCTTTGCAACGGTGCCATCCGCATCCCTTTCGCTCCTCCATTTCCCAACTCAAAGTCCATTACAATGGAACCTCTTTGGCACCCGAGCTCGGCTGCCCAGCATCCCAGGCAGTAGAGCACGAACGGTTGGCCTCTGCTCCCACAGCCGAAGAGCCAGGGCAAAAAACTGGAGCTGTGCCTCTTCTGCAGAAAGTCAGCTTTGCAACGGTGCCATCCGCATTGCTGTCGCTCCTCCACTGCCCAACTCAAAGTCCATTACAATGGAACCTCCTTGGCACCCGTGGTCGGCTGCCCAGCATCCCAGGCAGTAGAGCACAAACGTTTGGACTCTGCTCCCACAGCCGAAGAGCCTGGGCAAAAAACTGGAGCTGTGCCTCTTCTGCAGAAAGACAGCTTTGCAACGGTGCCATCCGCATTGCTGTCGCTCCTCCATTTCCCAACTCAAAGTCCATTACAATGGAACCTCTTTGGCCCCCGTGCTCGGCTGCCCAGCATCCCAGGGAGTAGAGCACAAACGTTTGGCCTCTGCTCCCACAGCCAAAGAGCCAGGGCAAAAAACTGGAGCTGTGCCTCTTCTGCAGAAAGTCAGCTTTGCAACGGTGCCATCCGCATTGCTGTCGCTCCTCCACTGCCCAACTCAAAGTCCATTACAATGGAACCTCCTTGGCACCCTTGCTCGGCTGCCCAGCATCCCAGGCAGTAGAGCACGAACCTCTGGCCTCTGCTCCCACAGCCGAAGAGCCAGGGCAAAAAACTGGAGCTGTGCCTCTTCTGCAGAAAGTCAGCTTTGCAACGGTGCCATCCGCATTGCTGTCGCTCCTCCATTTCCCAACTCAAAGTCCATTACAATGGAACCTCTTTGGCACCCGTGCTCGGCTGCCCAGCATCCCAGGCAGTAGAGCACGAACGTCTGGCCTCTGCTCCCACAGCCGAAGAGCCAGGGCAAAAACCGGAGATGTGCCTCTTCTGCAGAAAGTCAGCTTTGCAACGGTGCCATCCGCATTGCTGTCGCTCCTCCATTTCCCAACTCAAAGTCCATTACAATGGAACATCTTTGGCACCCGTGCTCGGCTGCCCAGCATCCCAGGCAGTAGAGCACGAACGTTTGGCCTCTGCTCCCACAGCCGAAGAGCCAGGACAAAAAACTGGAGCTGTGCCTCTTCTGCAGAAAGTCAGCTTTGCAACGGTGCCATCCGCACCTCTGTTGCTCCTCCATTTCCCAACAAAAAGTCCATTACAATGGAACATCTTTGGCACCCGTGCTCGGCTGCCCAGCATCCCAGGCAGTAGAGCATGAACGTCTGGCCTCTGCTCCCACAGCCGAAGAGCCAGGGCAAAAAACTGGAGCTGTGCCTCTTCTGCAGAAAGTCAGCTTTGCAACGGTGCCATCCGCATTGCTGTCGCTCCTCCATTTCCCACCTCAAAGTCCATTACAATGGAACCTCTTTGGCACCCGTGCTCGGCTGCCCAGCATCCCAGGGAGTAGAGCTTGAACGTTTGGCCTCTGCTCCCACAGCCGAAGAGCCAGGGCAAAAAACTGGAGCTGTGCCTCTTCTGCAGAAAGTCAGCTTTGCAACGGTGCCATCCGCATTGCTATCGCTCCTCCACTGCCCAACTCAAAGTCCATTACAATGGAACCTCCTTGGCACCCGTGCTCGGCTGCCCAGCATCCCAGGCAGTAGAGCACGAACCTCTGGCCTCTGCTCCCACAGCCGAAGAGCCAGGGCAAAAAACTGGAGCTGTGCCTCTTCTGCAGAAAGTCAGCTTTGCAACGGTGCCTTCCACATTGCTGTCGTTCCTCGATTTCCCAACTCAAAGTCCATGACAATGGAACCTCTTTGGCACCCGTGCTCGGCTGCCCAGCATCCCAGGCAGTAGAGCACAAACGTTTGGCCTCTCCTCCCACAGCCGAAGAGCCAGGACAAAAAAATTGAGCTGTACCTCTTCTGCAGAAAGTCAGCTTTGCAACGGTGCCATCCGCATTGCTGTCGCTCCTCCACTGCCCAACTCAAAGTCCATTACAATGGAACCTCCTTGGCACCCGTGCTCGGCTGCCCAGCATCCCAGGGAGTACAGCATGAACCTCTGGCCTCTGCTCCCACAGCCGAAGAGCCAGGGCAAAAAACTTCAGCTGTGCCTCTTCTGCAGAAAGTCAGCTTTGTAACGGTGCCATCCGCATTGCTGTTGCTCCTCGATTTCCCAACTCAAAGTCCATTACAATGGATCCTCTTTGGCACCCGTGCTCGGCTGCCCAGCATCCCAGGCAGTAGAGCACGAACGGCTGGCCTCTGCTCCCACAGCCGAAGAGCCAGGGCAAAAAACTGGAGCTGTGCCTCTTCTGCAGAAAGTCAGCTTTGCAACGGTGCCATCTGTACCGCTGTCGCTGCTCGATTTCCCAACTCAAATTCCATTACAATGGAACCTCTTTGGCACCTGTGCTCGGCTGCCCAGCATCCAAGGGAGTAGAGCACGAACATCTGGTCTCTGCTCCCACAGCCGAAGAGCCAGGGCAAAAAACTGGAGCTGTGCCTCTTCTGCAGAAAGTCAGCTTTGCAACGGTGCCATCCGCATTGCTGTTGCTCCTCCATTTCCCAACTCAAAGTCCATTACAATGGAACCTCTTTGGCACCCGTGCTCGGCTGCCCAGCATCCCAGGGAGTAGAGCACAAACGTTTGGCCTCTGCTCCCACAGCCAAAGAGCCAGGGCAAAAAACTGGAGCTATGCCTCTTCTGCAGAAAGTCAGCTTTGCAACGGTGCCATCCGCATTGCTGTCGCTCCTCCACTGCCCAACTCAAAGTCCATTACAATGGAACCTCCTTGGCACCCTTGCTCGGCTGCCCTGCATCCCAGGCAGTAGAGCACGAACCTCTGGCCTCTGCTCCCACAGCCGAAGAGCCAGGGCAAAAAACTGGAGCTGTGCCTCTTCTGCAGAAAGTCAGCTTTGCAACGGTGCCATCCGCATTGCTGTCGCTCCTCCATTTCCCAACTCAAAGTCCATTACAATGGAACCTCTTTGGCACCCGTGCTCGGCTGCCCAGCATCCCAGGCAGTAGAGCACGAACGTCTGGACTCTGCTCCCACAGCCGAACAGCCAGGGCAAAAAACTGGAGCTGTGCCTCTTCTGCAGAAAGTCAGCTTTGCAACGGTGCCATCCGCATTGCTGTCGCTCCTCCATTTCCCAACTCAAAGTGCATTACAATGGAACCTCTTTGGCACCTGTGCTCGGCTGCCCAGCATCCCAGGGAGTAGAGCAGGAACGTTTGGCCACTGCTCCCACAGCTGAACAGCCAGGACAATAAAATTGTGCTGTGCCTCTTCTGCAGAAAGTCAGCTTTGCAACGGTGCCATCCGCATCCCTTTCGCTCCTCCATTTCCCAACTCAAAGTCCATTACAATGGAACCTCTTTGGCACCCTTGCTCGGCTGCCCAGCATCCCAGGCACTAGAGCACGAACGGTTGGACTCTGCTCCCACAGCCGAAGAGCCAGGGCAAAAAACTGGAGCTGTGCCTCTTCTGCAGAAAGTCAGCTTTGCAACGGTGCCATCCGCATTGCTGTCGCTCCTCCACTGCCCAACTCAAAGTCCATTACAATGGAACCTCTTTGGCACCCGTGCTCGGCTGCCCAGCATCCCAGGGAGTAGAGCACGAACCTCTGGCCTCTGCTCCCACAGCCGAAGAGCCAGGGCAAAAAACTTGAGCTGTGCCTCTTCTGCAGAAAGTCAGCTTTGCAACGGTGCCATCCGCATCGCTGTCGCTCCTCCATTTCCCAACTCAAAGTCCATTACAATGGAACCTCTTTGGCACCCGTGCTCGGCTGCCCAGCATCCCAGGGAGTAGAGCACGAACGTCTGGCCTCTGCTCCCACAGCCGAAGAGCCAGGGCAAAAAACGTGAGCTGTGCCTCTTCTGCAGAAAGTCAGCTTTGCAACGGTGCCATCCGCATTGCTGTCGCTCCTCCATTTCCCAACTCAAAGTCCATTACAATGGAACCTCTTTGGCACCCGTGCTCGGCTGCCCAGCATCCGAGGCAGTAGAGCACGAACGTTTGGCCTCTGCTCCCACAGCCGAAGAGCCAGGACAAAAAACTGGAGCTGTGCCTCTTCTGCAGAAAGTCAGCTTTGCAACAGTGCCATCCGCACCGCTGTTGCTCCTCCATTTCCCAACTCAAAGTCCATTGCAATGGAACCTCTTTGGCACCCGTGCTCGGCTGCCCAGCATCCCAGGCAGTAGAGCACGAACGTCTGGCCTCTGCTCCCACAGCCGAAGAGCCAGGGCAAAAAACTGGAGCTGTGCCTCTTCTGCAGAAAGTCAGCTTTGCAACGGTGCCATCCGCATTGCTGTCGCTCCTCCATTTCCCACCTCAAAGTCCATTACAATGGAACATCTTTGGCACCCGTGCTCGGCTGCCCAGCATCCCAGGGAGTAGAGCTTGAACGTTTGGCCTCTGCTCCCACAGCCGAAGAGCCAGGGCAAAAAACTGGACCTGTGCCTCTTCTGCAGAAAGTCAGCTTTGCAACGGTGCCATCCGCATTGCTATCGCTCCTCCACTGCCCAACTCAAAGTCCATTACAATGGAACCTCCTTGGCACCCGTGCTCGGCTGCCCAGCATCCCAGGCAGTAGAGCACGAACCTCTGGCCTCTGCTCCCACAGCCGAAGAGCCAGGGCAAACAACTGGAGCTGTGCCTCTTCTGCAGAAAGTCAGCTTTGCAACGGTGCCTTCCACATTGCTGTCGTTCCTCCATTTCCCAACTCAAAGTCCATTACAATGGAACCTCTTTGGCACCCGTGCTCGGCTGCCCAGCATCCCAGGCAGTAGAGCACAAACGTTTGGCCTCTCCTCCCACAGCCGAAGAGCCAGGGCAAAAAACTGGAGCTGTGCCTCTTCTGCAGAAAGTCAGCTTTGCAACGGTGCCATCCACATTGCTGTCGCTCCTCCACTGCCCAACTCAAAGTCCATTACAATGGAACCTCTTTGGCACCCGCGCTCGGCTGCCCAGCATCCCAGGGAGTACAGCACGAACCTCTGGCCTCTGCTCCCACAGCCGAAGAGCCAGGGCAAAAAACTTGAGCTGTGCCTCTTCTGCAGAAAGTCAGCTTTGCAACGGTGCCATCCGCATTGCTGTCGTTCCTCCATTTTCCAACTCAAAGTCCATTACAATGGAACCTCTTTGGCACCCGTGCTCGGCTGCCCAGCATCCCAGGCAGTAGAGCACGAACGTCTGGACTCTGCTCCCACAGCCGAAGAGCCAGGACAAAAAACTTGAGCTGTGCCTCTTCTGCAGAAAGTCAGCTTTGCAACGGTGCCATCCGCACCGCTGTCGCTCCTCCATTTCCCAACTCAATGTCCATTACAATGGAACCTCTTTGGCACCCGTACTCGGCTGCCCAGCATCCCAGGCACTAGAGCACGAACGTCTGGCCTCTGCTCCCACAGCCGAAGAGCCAGGGCAAAAAACTGGAGCTGTGTCTCTTCTGCAGAAATTCAGCTTTGCAACGGTGCCATCCGCATTGCTGTCGCTCCTCCATTTCCCAACTCAAAGTCCATTACAATGGATCCTCTTTGGCACCCGTGCTCGGCTGCCCAGCATCCCAGGCAGTAGAGCACGAACGGCTGGCCTCTGCTCCCACAGCCGAAGAGCCAGGACAAAAAAACTGGAGCTGTGCCTCTTCTGCAGAAAGTCAGCTTTGCAACGGTGCCATCCGCATTGCTGTCGCTCCTCCATTTCCCAACTCAAATTCCATTACAATGGAACCTCTTTGGCACCCGTGCTCGGCTGCCCAGCATCACAGGGAGTAGAGCAGGAACGTGTGGACTCTGCTCCCACAGCCGAAGAGCCAGGGCAAAAAACTGGAGCTGTGCCTCTTCTGCAGAAAGTCAGCTTTGCAACGGTGCCATCCGCACCGCTGTCACTCCTCCATTTCCCAACTCAAAGTCCATTACAATGGAACCTCTTTGGCACCCGTGCTCGGCTGCCCAGCATCCCAGGGAGTACAGCACGAACGTCTGGCCTCTGCTCCCACAGCCGAAGAGCCAGGGCAAAAAATTGGAGCTGTGCCTCTTCTGCAGAAATTCAGCTTTGCAACGGTGCCATCCGCATTGCTGTCGTTCCTCGATTTCCCAACTCAAAGTCCATTACAATGGAAACTCTTTGGCACCCGTGCTCGGCTGCCCAGCATCCCAGGGAGTAGAGCAAGAACATGTGGCCTCTGCTCCCACAGCCGTAGAGCCAGGGCAAAAAACTGGAGCTGTGCCTCTTCTGCAGAAAGTCAGCTTTGCAACGGTGCCATCCGCACCGCTGTCGCTGCTCGATTTCCCAACTCAAAGTCCATTACAATGGAACCTCTTTGGCACCTGTGCTCGGCTGCCCAGCATCCGAGGCAGTAGAGCACGAACGTTTGGCCTCTGCTCCCACAGCCGAAGAGCCAGGGCAAAAAACTGGAGCTGTGCCTCTTCTTCAGAAAGTCAGCTTTGCAACAGTGCCATCCGCATTGCTGTCGCTCCTCCATTTCCCAACTCAAAGTCCATTACAATGGAACCTCTTTGGCACCCGTGCTCGGCTGCCCAGCATCCCAGGCACTAGAGCACGAACGGTTGACCTCTACTCCCACAGCCGAAGAGCCAGGACAAAAAACTGGAGCTGTGCCTCTTCTGCAGAAAGTCAGCTTTGCAACGGTGCCATCCGCACCGCTATCGCTCCTCCATTTCCCAACTCAACGTCCATTACAATGGAACCTCTTTGGCACCCGTGCTCGGCTGCCCAGCATCCCAGGGAGTACAGCACGAACGTTTGGCCTCTGCTCCCACAGCCGAAGAGCCAGGACATTAAACTTGAGCTGTGCCTCTTCTGCAGAAAGTCAGCTTTGCAACGGTGCCATCTGCACCGCTGTCGCTCCTCGATATCCCAACTCAAAGTCCATTACAATGGAACCTCTTTGGCACCCGTGCTCGGCTGCCCAGCATCCCAGGCAGTAGAGCACGAACGTTTGGCCTCTGCTCCCACAGCCGAAGAGCCAGGGCAAAAAACTTGAGCTGTGCCTCTTCTGCAGAAAGTCAGCTTTGCAACGGTGCCATCCGCATTGCTGTCGCTCCTCCATTTCCCAACTCAAAGTCCATTACAATGGAACCTCTTTGGCACCCGTGCTCGGCTGCCCAGCATCACAGGCAGTAGAGCACGAACGTTTGGGCTCTGCTCCCACAGCCGAAGAGCCAGGGCAAAAAACTTGAGCTGTGCCTCTTCTGCAGAAAGTCAGCTTTGCAACGGTGCCATCCACATTGCTGTCGCTCCTCGATATCCCAACTCAAAGTCCATTACAATGAAACCTCTTTGGCACCCGTGCTCGGCTGCCCAGCATCCCAGGCACTAGAGCACGAACGTTTGGCCTCTGCTCCCACAGCCGAAGAGCCAGGGCAAAAAACTTGAGCTGTGCCTCTTCTGCAGAAAGTCAGCTTTGCAACGGTGCAATCCGCATTGCTGTCGCTCCTCCGTTTCCCAACTCAAAGTCCATTACAATGGAACCTCTTTGGCACCCGTGCTCGGCTGCCCAGCATCCCAGGCAGTAGAGCACGAACGTTTGGCCTCTGCTCCCACAGCCGAAGAGCCAGGGCAAAAAACTGGAGCTGTGCCTCTTCTGCAGAAAGTCAGCTTTGCAACGGTGCCATCCGCACCACTGTCGCTCCTCCATTTCCCAACTCAAAGTCCATTATAATGGAACCTCTTTGGCACCCTTGCTCGGCTGCCCAGCATCCCAGGCAGTAGAGCACGAACGTTTGGCCTCTGCTCCCACAGCCGAAGAACCAGGGCAAAAAACTTGAGCTGTGCCTCTTCTGCAGAAAGTCAGCTTTGCAACGGTGCAATCCGCATTGCTGTCGCTCCTCCGTTTCCCAACTCAAAGTCCATTACAATGGAACCTCTTTGGCACCCGTGCTCGGCTGCCCAGCATCCCAGGCAGTAGAGCACGAACGTTTGGCCTCTGCTCCCACAGCCAAAGAGCCAGGGCAAAAAACTGGAGCTGTGCCTCTTCTGCAGAAAGTCAGCTTTGCAACGGTGCCATCCGCATTGCTGTCGCTCCTCCATTTCCCAACTCAAAGTCCATTACAATGGTTCCTCTTCGGCACCAGTGCTCGGCTGCCCAGCATCCCAGGGAGTAGAGCACGAACGTTTGGCCTCTGCTCCCACAGCCGAAGAGCCAGGGCAAAAAACTGGAGCTGTGCCTCTTCTGCAGAAAGTCAGCTTTGCAACGGTGCCATCTGCACCGCTCTCGCTCCTCGATATCCCAACTCAAAGTCCATAACAATGGAACCTCTTTGGCACCCGTGCTCCGCTGCCCAGCATCCCAGGCAGTAGAGCATGAATGTCTGGACTCTGCTCCCACAGCCAAAAAGCCAGGGCAAAAAACTGGAGCTGTGCCTCTTCTGCAGAAAGTCAGCTTTGCAACGGTGCAATCCGCATTGCTGTCGCTCCTCCGTTTCCCAACTCAAAGTCCATTACAATGGAACCTCTTTGGCACCCGTGCTCGGCTGCCCAGCATCCGAGGGAGTAGAGCGCAAACGTTTGGCCTCTGCTCCAACAGTCAAAGAGCCAGGGCAAAAAACTGGAGCTGTGCCTCTTCTGCAGAAAGTCAGCTTTGCAACGGTGCCATCCGCATTGCTGTCGCTCCTCCATTTCCCAACTCAAAGTCCATTACAATGGAACCTCTTTGGCACCCGTGCTCGGCTGCCCAGCATCCCAGGCAGTAGAGCACGAACGGTTGACCTCTGCTCCCACAGCCGAAGAGCCAGGGCAAAAAACTTGAGCTGTGCCTCTTCTGCAGAAAGTCAGCTTTGCAACGGTGCCATCCACATTGCTGTCGCTCCTCCATTTCCCAACTCAAAGTCCATTACAATGGAACCTATTTGGCACCCGTGCTCGGCTGCCCAGCATCCCAGGGAGTAGAGCACGAACATTTGGTCTCTGCTCCCACAGCCGAAGAGCCAGGGCAAAAAACTTGAGCTGTGCCTCTTCTGCAGAAAGTCAGCTTTGCAACGGTGCCATCCGCATTGCTGTCGCTCCTCCATTTCCCAACTCAAAGTCCATTACAATGGAACCTCTTTGGCACCCTTGCTCGGCTGCCCAGCATCCCAGGCAGTAGAGCACGAACGTTTGGGCTCTGCTCCCACAGCCGAAGAGCCAGGGCAAAAAACTTGAGCTGTGCCTCTTCTGCAGAAAGTCAGCTTTGCAACGGTGCCATCTGCACCGCTGTCGCTCCTCGATATCCCAACTCAAAGTCCATTACAATGGAAGCTCTTTGGCACCCGTGCTCGGCTGCCCAGCATCCCAGGCAGTAGAGCACGAATGTCTGGACTCTGCTCCCACAGCCAAAAAGCCAGGGCAAAAAACTGGAGCTGTGCCTCTTCTGCAGAAAGTCAGCTTTGCAACGGTGCAATCCGCATTGCTGTCGCTCCTCCGTTTCCCAACTCAAAGTCCATTACAATGGAACCTCTTTGGCACCCGTGCTCGGCTGCCCAGCATCCCAGGCAGTAGAGCACAAACGTTTGGCCTCTGCTCCCACAGCCGAAGAGCCAGGGCAAAAAACTGGAGCTGTGCCTCTTCTGCAGAAAGTCAGCTTTGCAACGGTGCCATCCGCATTGCTGTCGCTCCTCCATTTCCCAACTCAAAGTCCATTACAATGGAACCTCTTTGGCACCCTTGCTCGGCTGCCCAGCATCCCAGGCAGTAGAGCACGAACGTTTGGCCTCTGCTCCCACAGCCGAAGAACCAGGGCAAAAAACTTGAGCTGTGCCTCTTCTGCAGAAAGTCAGCTTTGCAACGGTGCAATCCGCATTGCTGTCGCTCCTCCGTTTCCCAACTCAAAGTCCATTACAATGGAACCTCTTTGGCACCCGTGCTCGGCTGCCCAGCATCCCAGGCAGTAGAGCACGAACGTTTGGCCTCTGCTCCCACAGCCAAAGAGCCAGGGCAAAAAACTGGAGCTGTGCCTCTTCTGCAGAAAGTCAGCTTTGCAACGGTGCCATCCGCATTGCTGTCGCTCCTCCATTTCCCAACTCAAAGTCCATTACAATGGTTCCTCTTCGGCACCAGTGCTCGGCTGCCCAGCATCCCAGGGAGTAGAGCACGAACGGTTGGCCTCTGCTCCCACAGCCGAAGAGCCAGGGCAAAAAACTGGAGCTGTGCCTCTTCTGCAGAAAGTCAGCTTTGCAACGGTGCCATCCGCATCGCTGTCGCTCCTCCATTTCCCAACTCAAAGACCTTTACAATGGAACCTCTTCGGCAGCCGTGCTTGGCTGCCCAGCATCCCAGGCAGTAGAGCACGAACGGTTGGCCTCTGCTCCCACAGCCGAAGAGCCAGGGCAAAAAACTTGAGCTGTGCCTCTTCTGCAGAAATTCAGCTTTGCAACGGTGCCATCTGCACCGCTGTCGCTCCTCGATATCCCAACTCAAAGTCCATTACAATGGAACCTCTTTGGCACCCGTGCTCCGCTGCCCAGCATCCCAGGGAGTAGAGCACGAATGTCTGGACTCTGCTCCCACAGCCAAAAAGCCAGGGCAAAAAACTGGAGCTGTGCCTCTTCTGCAGAAAGTCAGCTTTGCAACGGTGCCATCCGCATTGCTGTCGCTCCTCCGTTTCCCAACTCAAAGTCCATTACAATGGAACCTCTTTGGCACCCGGCTCGGCTGCCCAGCATCCCAGGCAGTAGAGCACAAACGTTTGGCCTCTGCTCCCACAGCCAAAGACCCAGGGCAAAAAACTGGAGCTGTGCCTCTTCTGCAGAAAGTCAGCTTTGCAACGGTGCCATCCGCATTGCTGTCACTCCTCCATTTCCCAACTCAAAGTCCATTACAATGGTTCCTCTTCGGCACCAGTGCTCGGCTGCCCAGCATCCCAGGCAGTAGAGCACGAACGTTTGGCCTCTGCTCCCACAGCCGAAGAGCCAGGGCAAAAAACTGGAGCTGTGCCTCTTCTGCAGAAAGTCAGCTTTGCAACGGTGCCATCCGCATTGCTGTCGCTCCTCCATTTCCCAACTCAAAGTCCATTACAATGGAACCTCTTTGGCACCCGTGCTCGGCTGCCCAGCATCCCAGGCAGTAGAGCACGAACGTTTGGCCTCTGCTCCCACAGCCGAAGAGCCAGGGCAGAAAACTGGAGCTGTGCGTCTTCTGCAGAAATTCAGCTTTGCAACGGTGCCATCCGCATTCCTGTCGCTCCTCCATTTCCCAACTCAAAGTCCATTACAATGGAACCTCTTTGGCACCCGTGCTCGGCTGCCCAGCATCCCAGGCAGTAGAGCTCAAACGTTTGGCCTCTGCTCCCACAGCCAAACAGCCACGGGAAAAAACCGGAGCTGTGCCTCTTCTGCAGAAAGTCAGCTTTGTAACGGTGCCATCCGCACCGCTGTCGCTCCTCCATTTCCCAACTCAAAGTCCATTACAATGGAACCTCTTTGGCACCAGTGCTCGGCTGCCCAGCATCCCAGGCAGTAGAGCACGAACGGTTGGCCTCTGATCCCACAGCCGAAGAGCCAGGGCAAAAAACTTGAGCTGTGCGTCTTCTTCAGAAAGTCAGCTTTGCAACGGTGCCATCCGCATTGCTGTCGCTCCTCCATTTCCCAACTCAAAGTCCATTACAATGGAACCTCTTTGGCACCCGTGCTCGGCTGCCCAGCATCCCAGGCAGTAGAGCACGAACGGTTGACCTCTGCTCCCACAGCCGAAGAGCCAGGGCAAAAAACTTGAGCTGTGCCTCTTCTGCAGAAATTCAGCTTTGCAACGGTGCCATCCACATTGCTGTCGTTCCTCGATTTCCCAACTCAAAGCCCATTACAATGGAACCTCTTTGGCACCCGTGCTCGGCTGCCAAGCATCCCAGGCAGTAGAGCACGAACGGTTGACCTCTGCTCCCACAGCCGAAGAGCCAGGGCAAAAAACTGGAGCTGTGCCTCTTCTGCAGAAAGTCAGCTTTGCAACGGTGCCATCCACATTGCTGTCGCTCCTCGAATTCCCAACTCAAAGTCCATTACAATGGAACCTCTTTGGCACCCGTGCTCGGCTGCCCAGCATCCCAGGCAGTAGAGCACGAACGTTTGGCCTCTGCTCCCACAGCCGAACAGCCAGGGCAAAAAACTTCAGCTGTGCCTCTTCTGCAGAAAGTCAGCTTTGCAACGGTGCCATCCGCATTGCTGTCGCTCCTCCATTGCCCAACTCAAAGTCCATTACAATGGAACCTCTTTGGCACCCGTGCTCGGCTGCCCAGCATCCCAGGGAGTAGAGTACGAACGTTTGGCCTCTGCTCCCACATCCGAAGAGCCAGGACAAAAAACTGGAGCTGTGCCTCTTCTGCAGAAAGTCAGCTTTGCAACGGTGCCATCCGCATTGCTGTCGCTCCTCCATTTCCCAACTCAAAGTCCATTACAATGGAACCTCTTTGGCACCCGTGCTCGGCTGCCCAGCATCCCAGGGATTACAGCACGAACGTTTGGCCTCTGCTCCCACAGCCGAAGAGCCAGGGCAAAAAACTGGAGCTGTGCCTCTTCTGCAGAAAGTCAGCTTTGCAACGGTGCCATCCGCATTGATGTCGCTCCTCCATTTCCCAACTCAAAATCCATTACAATGGAACCTCTTTGGCATCCGTGCTCGGCTGCCCAGCATCCCAGGCAGTAGAGCACGAATGTCTGGACTCTGCTCCCACAGCCAAAAAGCCAGGGCAAAAAACTGGAGCTGTGCCTCTTCTGCAGAAAGCCAGCTTTGCAACGGTGCCATCCGCATTGCTGTCGCTCCTCCATTTCCCAACTCAAAGTCCATTACAATGGAACCTCTTTGGCACCCGTGCTCGGCTGCCCAGCATCCCAGGCAGTAGAGCACGAACGGTTGGGCTCTGCTCCCACAGCCGAAGAGCCAGGGCAAAAAACTTGAGCTGTGCCTCTTCTGCAGAAAGTCAGCTTTGCAACGGTGCCATCTGCACCGCTGTCGCTGTTCGATATCCCAACTCAAAGTCCATTACAATGGAACCTCTTTGGCACCCGTGCTCGGCTGCCCAGCATCCCAGGGAGTAGAGCACGAACGGTTGGCCTCTGCTCCCACAGCCGAAGAGCCAGGGCAGAAAACTGGAGCTGTGCGTCTTCTGCAGAAATTCAGCTTTGCAACGGTGCCATCCGCATTGCTGTCGCTCCTCCATTTCCCAACTCAAAGTCCATTACAATGGAACCTCTTTGGCACCCGTGCTCGGCTGCCCAGCATCCCAGGCAGTAGAGCTCAAACGTTTGGCCTCTGCTCCCACAGCCAAACAGCCACGGGAAAAAACCGGAGCTGTGCCTCTTCTGCAGAAAGTCAGCTTTGTAACGGTGCCATCCGCACCGCTGTCGCTCCTCCATTTCCCAACTCAAAGTCCATTACAATGGAACCTCTTTGGCACCAGTGCTCGGCTGCCCAGCATCCCAGGGAGTAGAGCACGAACGGTTGGCCTCTGATCCCACAGCCGAAGAGCCAGGGCAAAAAACTGGAGCTGTGCGTCTTCTTCAGAAAGTCAGCTTTGCAACGGTGCCATCCGCATTGCTGTCGCTCCTCCATTTCCCAACTCAAAGTCCATTACAATGGAACCTCTTTGGCACCCGTGCTCGGCTGCCCAGCATCCCAGGCACTAGAGCACGAACGGTTGACCTCTGCTCCCACAGCCGAAGAGCCAGGGCAAAAAACTTGAGCTGTGCCTCTTCTGCAGAAATTCAGCTTTGCAACGGTGCCATCCACATTGCTGTCGTTCCTCGATTTCCCAACTCAAAGTCCATTACAATGGAACCTCTTTGGCACCCGTGCTCGGCTGCCAAGCATCCCAGGCAGTAGAGCACGAACGGTTGACCTCTGCTCCCACAGCCGAAGAGCCAGGGCAAAAAACTTGAGCTGTGCCTCTTCTGCAGAAAGTCAGCTTTGCAACGGTGCCATCCACATTGCTGTCTCTCCTCGAATTCCCAACTCAAAGTCCATTACAATGGAACCTCTTTGGCACCCGTGCTCGGCTGCCCAGCATCCCAGGCAGTAGAGCACGAACGTTTGGCCTCTGCTCCCACAGCCGAACAGCCAGGGCAAAAAACTGGCGCTGTGCCTCTTCTGCAGAAAGTCAGCTTTGCAACGGTGCCATCCGCATTGCTGTCGCTCCTCCATTTCCCAACTCAAAGTCCATTACAATGGAACCTCTTTGGCACCCGTGCTCGGCTGCCCAGCATCCCAGGCAGTAGAGCACGAACGTTTGGCCTCTGCTCCCACAGCCGAAGAGCCAGGGCAAAAAACTGGAGCTGTGCCTCTTCTGCAGAAAGTCAGCTTTGCAACGGTGCCATCCGCATTGCTCTCGCTCCTCCATTTCCCAACTCAAAATCCATTACAATGGAACCTCTTTGGCACCCGTGCTCGGCTGCCCAGCATCCCAGGCAGTAGAGCACGAATGTCTGGACTCTGCTCCCACAGCCAAAAAGCCAGGGCAAAAAACTGGAGCTGTGCCTCTTCTGCAGAAAGTCAGCTTTGCAACGGTGCAATCCGCATTGCTGTCGCTCCTCCGTTTCCCAACTCAAAGTCCATTACAATGGAACCTCTTTGGCACCCGTGCTCGGCTGCCCAGCATCCCAGGCAGTAGAGCACAAACGTTTGGCCTCTGCTCCCACAGCCAAAGAGCCAGGGCAAAAAACTGGAGCTGTGCCTCTTCTGCAGAAAGTCAGCTTTGCAACGGTGCCATCCGCATTGCTGTCGCTCCTCCATTTCCCAACTCAAAGTCCATTACAATGGTTCCTCTTCGGCACCATGGCTCGGCTGCCCAGCATCCCAGGCAGTAGAGCACGAACGTTTGGCCTCTGCTCCCACAGCCGAAGAGCCAGGGCAAAAAACTGGAGCTGTGCCTCTTCTGCAGAAAGTCAGCTTTGCAACGGTGCCATCCGCATTGCTGTCGCTCCTCCATTTCCCAACTCAAACTCCATTACAATGGAACCTCTTCGTCACCCGAGCTCGGCTGCCCAGCATCCCAGGCAGTAGAGCACGAACGGTTGGCCTCTGCTCCCACAGCCGAAGAGCCAGGACAAAAAACTGGAGCTGTGCCTCTTCTGCAGAAAGTCAGCTTTGTAACGGTGCCATCCGCACCGCTGTTGCTCCTCCATTTCCCAACTCAAAGTCCATTACAATGGAACCTCTTTGGCACCCGTGCTCGGCTGCCCAGCATCCCAGGCAGTAGAGCACGAACGGTTGGCCTCTGCTCCCACAGCCGAACAGCCAGGGCAAAAAACTTGAGCTGTGCCTCTTCTGCAGAAAGTCAGCTTTGCAACGGTGCCATCCGCATTGCTGTCGCTCCTCCATTGCCCAACTCAAAGTCCATTACAATGGAACCTCTTTGGCACCCGTGCTCGGCTGCCCAGCATCCCAGGGAGTAGAGTACGAACGTTTGGCCTCTGCTCCCACAGCCGAAGAGCCAGGACAAAAAACTTGAGCTGTGCCTCTTCTGCAGAAAGTCAGCTTTGCAACGGTGCCATCCGCATTGCTGTCGCTCCTCCATTTCCCAACTCAAAGTCCATTAGAATGGAACCTCTTTGGCACCCGTGCTCGGCTGCCCAGCATCCCAGGGAGTAGAGCACGAACGTTTGGCCTCTGCTCCCACAGCCGAAGAGCCAGGGCAAAAAACTGGAGCTGTGCCTCTTCTGCAGAAAGTCAGCTTTGCAACGGTGCCATCTGCACCGTTGTCGCTCCTCGATATCGCAACTCAAAGTCCATTACAATGGAACCTCTTTGGCACCCGTGCTCGGCTGCCCAGCATCCCAGGGAGTAGAGCACGAACGTTTGGCCTCTGCTCCCACAGCCGAAGAGCCAGGGCAAAAAACTGGAGCTGTGCCTCTTCTGCAGAAAGTCAGCTTTGCAACGGTGCCATCTGCACCGTTGTCGCTCCTCGATATCGCAACTCAAAGTCCATTACAATGGAACCTCTTTGGCACCCGTGCTCGGCTGCCCAGCATCCCAGGCAGTAGAGCACGAATGTCTGGACTCTGCTCCCACAGCCAAAAAGCCAGGGCAAAAAACGGGAGCTGTGCCTCTTCTGCAGAAAGTCAGCTTTGCAACGGTGCAATCCGCATTGCTGTCGCTCCTCCGTTTCCCAACTCAAAGTCCATTACAATGGAACCTCTTTGGCACCCGTGCTCGGCTGCCCAGCATCCCAGGCAGTAGAGCACGAACGGTTGACCTCTGCTCCCACAGCCGAAGAGCCAGGGCAAAAAACGGGAGCTGTGCCTCTTCTGCACAAAGTCAGCTTTGCAACGGTGCCATCTGCACCGCTGTCGCTCCTCGATATCCCAACTCAAAGTCCATTACAATGGAACCTCTTTGGCACCCGTGCTCGGCTGCCCAGCATCCCAGGCAGTAGAGCACGAACGGTTGGCCTCTGCTCCCACAGCCGAAGAGCCAGAGCAGAAAACTGGAGCTGTGCGTCTTCTGCAGAAAGTCAGCTTTGCAACGGTGCCATCCGCATTGCTGTCGCTCCTCCATTTCCCAACTCAAAGTCCATTACAATGGAACCTCTTTGGCACCCGTGCTCGGCTGCCCAGCATCCCAGGCAGTAGAGCACAAACATTTGGCCTCTGCTCCCACAGCCAAACAGCCAGGGCAAAAAACTGGAGCTGTGCCTCTTCTGCAGAAAGTCAGCTTTGCAACGGTGCCATCCGCATTGCTGTCGTTCCTCCATTTCCGAACTCAAAGTCCATTACAATGGTTCCTCTTCGGCACCAGTGCTCGGCTGCCCAGCATCCCAGGCAGTAGAGTACGAACGTCTCGTCTCTGCTCCCACAGCCGAATAGCCAGGGCAAAAAACTGGAGCTGTGCCTCTTCTGCAGAAAGTCAGCTTTGCAACGGTGCCATCCGCATTGCTGTCGCTCCTCCATTTCCCAACTCAAAGTCCATTACAATGGAACCTCTTTGGCACCCGTGCTCGGCTGCCCAGCATCCCAGGCAGTAGAGCACGAACGTTTGACCTCTGCTCCCACAGCCGAAGAGCCAGGGCAAAAAACTGGAGCTGTGCCTCTTCTGCAGAAAGTCAGCTTTGCAACGGTGCCATCCGCATTGCTGTCGCTCCTCCATTTCCCAACTCAAAGTCCATTAAAATGGAACCTCTTTGGCACCCGTGCTCGGATGCCCAGCATCCCAGGCAGTAGAGCACAAACGTTTGGCCTCTGCTCCCACAGCCGAAGAGCCAGGACAAAAAACTGGAGCTGTGCCTCTTCTGCAGAAAGTCAGCTTTGCAACGGTGCCATCCGCACCGCTGTCACTCCTCCATTTCCCAACTCAAAGTCCATTACAATGGAACCTCTTTGGCACCCGTGCTCGGCTGCCCAGCATCCCAGGCAGTAGAGCACGAACGTCTGGTCTCTGCTCCCACAGCCGAAGAGCCAGGACAAAAAACTTGAGCTGTGCCTCTTCTGCAGAAAGTCAGCTTTGCAACGGTGCCATCCGCATTGCTGTCGCTCCTCCATTTCCCAACTCAAAGTCCATTACAATGGAACCTCTTTGGCACCCGTGCTCGGCTGCCCGGCATCCCAGGGAGTAGAGCACGAATGGTTGGCCTCTGCTCCCACAGCCGAAGAGCCAGGGCAAAAAACTAGAGCTGTGCCTCTTCTGCAGAAAGTCAGCTTTGCAACGGTACCATCCGCATTGCTGTCGCTCCTCCATTTCCCAACTCAAAGTCCATTACAATGGAACCTCTTTGGCACCCGTGCTCGGCTGCCCAGCATCCCAGGGAGTAGAGCACGAACGGTTGGCCTCTGCTCCCACAGCCGAAGAGCCAGGGCAAAAAACTGGAGCTGTGCCTCTTCTGCAGAAAGTCAGCTTTGCAACGGTGCCATCCGCACCGCTGTCACTCCTCCGTTTCCCAACTCAAAGTCCATTACAATGGAACCTCTTTGGCACCCGTGCTCGGCTGCCCAGCATCCCAGGCAGTAGAGCACGAACATCTGGCCTCTGCTGCCACAGCCGAAGAGCCAGGGCAAAAAACTTGAGCTGTGCCTCTTTTGCAGAAAGTCAGCTTTGCAACGGTGCCATCCGCATTGCTGTCGCTCCTCCATTGCCCAACTCAAAGTCCATTACAATGGAACCTCTTTGGCACCCGTGCTCGGCTGCCCAGCCTCCCAGGCAGTAGAGCACGAACGGTTGGCCTCTGCTCCCACAGCCGAAGAGCCAGGACAAAAAACTGGAGCTGTGCCTCTTCTGCAGAAAGTCAGCTTTGCAACGGTGCCATCCGCATTGCTGTCGCTCCTCCATTTCCCAACTCAAAGTCCATTACAATGGAACCTCTTTGGCACCCGTGCTCGGCTGCCCGGCATCCCAGGGAGTAGAGCACGAACGGTTGGCCTCTGTTCCCACAGCCGAAGAGCCAGGGCAAAAAACTGGAGCTGTGCCTCTTCTGCAGAAAGTCAGCTTTGCAACGGTGCCATCCGCATTGCTATGGCTCCTCCATTTCACAAATGAAAGTGCATTACTATGGAACCTCTTTGGCACCCGTGCTCGGCTGCCCAGCATCCCAGGGAGTAGAGCACGAACGGTTGGCCTCTGCTCCCACAGCCGAAGAGCCAGGGCAAAAAACGGGAGCTGTGCCTCTTCTGCAGAAAGTCAGCTTTGCAACGGTGCCATCCGCATTGCTGTCGCTCCTCCATTTCCCAACTCAAAGTCCATTACAATGGAACCTCTTTGGCACCCGTGCTCGGCTGCCCAGCATCCCAGGCAGTAGAGCACAAACGTTTGGCCTCTGCTCCCACAGCCGAAGAGCCAGGGCACAAAACTTGAGCTGTGCCTCTTCTGCAGAAAGTCAGCTTTGCAACGGTGCCATCCGCATTGCTGTCGCTCCTCCATTTCCCAACTCAAAGTCCATTAAAATGGAACCTCTTTGGCACCCGTGCTCGGCTGCCCAGCATCCCAGGCAGTAGAGCACGAACGTTTGAACTCTGCTCCCACAGCCGAAGAGCCAGGGCAAAAAACTGGAGCTGTGCCTCTTCTGCAGAAAGTCAGCTTTGCAACGGTGCCATCCGCATTGCTGTCGCTCCTCCATTTCCCAACTCAAAGTCCATTACAATGGAACCTCTTTGGCACTCGTGCTCAGCTGCCCAGCATCCCAGGCAGTAGAGCACGAACGGTTGGCCTCTGCTCCCACAGCCGAAGAGCCAGGACAAAAAAATGGACCTGTGCCTCTTCTGCAGAAAGTCAGCTTTGCAACGGTGCCATCCGCACCGCTGTCACTCCTCGATTTCCCAACTCAAAGTCCATGACAATGGAATCTCTTTGGCACCCGTGCTCGGCTGCCCAGCATCCCAGGCAGTAGAGCAGGTACGTCTGGTCTCTGCTCCCACAGCCGAATAGCCAGGACAAAAAACTGGAGCTGTGCCTCTTCTGCAGAAAGTCAGCTTTGCAACGGTGCCATCCGCACCGCTGTCGCTAATCGATTTCCCAACTCAAAGTCCATTACAATGGAACCTCTTTGGCACCCGTGCTCGGCTACCCCGTATCCCAGGGAGTAGAGCACGAACGGTTGGCCTCTGCTCCCACAGCCGAAGAGCCAGGGCAAAAAACTTGAGCTGTGCCTCTTCTGCAGAAAGTCAGCTTTGCAATGGTGCCATCCGCATCGCTATCTCTCCTCCATTTCCCAACTCAAAGTCCATTAAAATGGAACATCTTTGGCACCCGTGCTCGGCTGCCCAGCATCCCAGGCAGTAGAGCACGAACGGTTGGCCTTTGCTCCACAGCCGAAGAGCCAGGGCAAAAAACTGGAGCTGTGCCTCTTCTGCAGAAAGTCAGCTTTGCAACGGTGCCATCCGCATTGCTGTCACTCCTCCATTTCCCAACTCAAAGTGCATTACAATGGAACCTCTTTGGCACCCGTGCTCGGCTGCCCAGCATCCCAGGCAGTAGAGCACGAACGATTGGCCTCTGCTCCCACAGCCGAAGAGCCAGGGCAAAAAACTGGAGCTGTGCCTCTTCTGCAGAAAGTCAGCTTTGCAACGGTGCCATCCGCATTGCTGTCACTCCTCCGTTTCCCAACTCAAAGTCCATTACAATGGAACCTCTTTGGCACCCGTGCTCGGCTAGCCAGCATTCCAGGGAGTAGAGCACAAACGTTTGGCCTCTGCTCCCACAGCCAAAGAGCCAGGGCAAAAAACTTGAGCTGTGCCTCTTCTGCAGAAAGTCAGCTTTGCAACGGTGCCATCCGCATTGCTGTCGCTCCTCCATTTCCCAACTCAAAGTCCATTACAATGGAACCTCTTTGGCACCCGTGCTCGGCTGCCCAGCATCCCAGGCAGTAGAGCACGAACGGTTGACCTCTGCTCCCACAGCCGAAGAGCCAGGGCAAAAAACTTGAGCTGTGCCTCTTCTGCAGAAAGTCAGCTTTGCAACGGTGCCATCCACATTCCTGTCGTTCCTCGATTTCCCAACTCAAAGTCCATTACAATGGAACCTCTTTGGCACCCGTGCTCGGCTGCCCAGCATCCCAGGGAGTAGAGCACGAACGGTTGGCCTCTGCTCCCACAGCCGAAGAGCCAGGGCAAAAAACTGGAGCTGTGCCTCTTCTGCAGAAAGTCAGCTTTGCAACGGTGCCATCCACATTGCTGTCGCTCCTCCATTTCCCAACTCAAAGTCCATTACAATGGAACCTCTTTGGCACCCGTGCTCGGCTGCCCAGCATCCCAGGCAGTAGAGCACGAACGGTTGGCCTCTGCTCCCACAGCCGAACAGCAAGGGCAAAAAACTTGAGCTGTGCCTCTTCTGCAGAAAGTCAGCTTTGCAACGGTGCCATCCGCATTGCTGTCGCTCCTCCATTTCCCAACTCAAAGTCCATTACAATGAAACCTCTTTGGCACCCGTGCTCGGCTGCCCAGCATCCCAGGCACTAGAGCACGAACGTTTGGCCTCTGCTCCCACAGCCGAAGAGCCAGGGCAAAAAACTTGAGCTGTGCCTCTTCTGCAGAAAGTCAGCTTTGCAACGGTGCCATCCGCATTGCTGTCGCTCCTCCATTTCCCAACTCAAAGTCCATTACAATGGAACCTCTTTGGCACCCGTGCTCGGCTGCCCAGCATCCCAGGCACTAGAGCACGAACGTTTGGCCTCTGCTCCCACAGCCGAAGAGCCAGGGCAAAAAACTGGAGCTGTGCCTCTTCTGCAGAAAGTCAGCTTTGCAACGGTGCCATCCGCATTGCTGTCGCTCCTCCATTTCCCAACTCAAAGTCCATTACAATGGAACCTCTTTGGCACCCGTGCTCGGCTGCCCAGCATCCCAGGGATTACAGCACGAACGTTTGGCCTCTGCTCCCACAGCCGAAGAGCCAGGGCAAAAAACTTGAGCTGTGCCTCTTCTGCAGAAAGTCAGCTTTGCAACGGTGCCATCCGCATTGCTGTCGCTCCTCCATTTCCCAACTCAAAGTCCATTACAATGGAACCTCTTTGGCACCCTTGCTCGGCTGCCCAGCATCCCAGGCAGTAGAGCACGAACGTTTGGCCTCTGCTCCCACAGCCGAAGAGCCAGGGCAAAAAACTGGAGCTGTGCCTCTTCTGCAGAAAGTCAGCTTTGCAACGGTGCCATCTGCACCGCTGTCGCTCCTCGATATCCCAACTCAAAGTCCATTACAATGGAACCTC
Organism: Psittacula echo; assembly: GCF_963264785.1. NCBI lineage: Eukaryota > Metazoa > Chordata > Aves > Psittaciformes > Psittacidae > Psittacula > Psittacula echo. The sequence goes on along the minus strand of NC_137760.1, from coordinate 3,046,997 downwards.
TTTGGCACCCGTGCTCGGCTGCCCAGCATCCCAGGCAGTAGAGCACGAACGGTTGGCCTCTGCTCCCACAGCCGAAGAGCCAGGGCAGAAAACTGGAGCTGTGCATCTTCTGCAGAAAGTCAGCTTTGCAACGGTGCCATCCGCATTGCTGTCGCTCCTCCATTTCCCAACTCAAAGTCCATGACAATGGAACCTCTTTGGCACCCGTGCTCGGCTGCCCAGCATCCCAGGCAGTAGAGCTCAAACGTTTGGCCTCTGCTCCCACAGCCAAACAGCCACGGGAAAAAACTCGAGCTGTGCCTCTTCTGCAGAAAGTCAGCTTTGTAACGGTGCCATCCGCACCGCTGTCGCTACTCCATTTCCCAACTCAAAGTCCATTACAATGGAACCTCTTTGGCACCCGTGCTCGGCTGCCCAGCATCCCAGGCAGTAGAGCATGAACGGTTGGCCTCTGCTCCCACAGCCGAAGAGCCAGGGCAAAAAACTTGAGCTGTGCCTCTTCTGCAGAAAGTCAGCTTTGCAACGGTGCCATCCGCATTGCTGTCGCTCCTCCATTTCCCAACTCAAAGTCCATTACAATGGAACCTCTTTGGCACCCGTGCTCGGCTGCCCAGCATCCCAGGCACTAGAGCACGAACGTTTGGCCTCTGCTCCCACAGCCGAAGAGCCAGGGCAAATAACTTGAGCTGTGCCTCTTCTGCAGAAAGTCAGCTTTGCAACGGTGCCATCCGCATTGCTGTCGCTCCTCCATTTCCCAACTCAAAGTCCATTACAATGGAACCTCTTTGGCACCCGTGCTCGGCTGCCCAGCATCCCAGGCACTAGAGCACGAACGTTTGGCCTCTGCTCCCACAGCCGAAGAGCCAGGGCAAAAAACTTGAGCTGTGCCTCTTCTGCAGAAAGTCAGCTTTGCAACGGTGCCATCCGCATTGCTGTCGCTCCTCCATTTCCCAACTCAAAGTGCATTACAATGGAACCTCTTTGGCACCCGTGCTCGGCTGCCCAGCATCCCAGGCATTACAGCACGAACGTTTGGACTCTGCTCCCACAGCCGAAGAGCCAGGGCAAAAAACTTGAGCTGTGCCTCTTCTGCAGAAAGTCAGCTTTGCAACGGTGCCATCCGCATTGCTGTCGCTCCTCCATTTCCCAACTCAAACTCCATTACAATGGAACCTCTTTGGCACCCGTGCTCGGCTGCCCAGCATCCCAGGCAGTAGAGCACGAACGTTTGGGCTCTGCTCCCACAGCCGAAGAGCCAGGGCAAAAAACTGGAGCTGTGCCTCTTCTGCAGAAAGTCAGCTTTGCAACGGTGCCATCTGCACCGCTGTCGCTCCTCGATATCCCAACTCAAAGTCCATTACAATGGAACCTCTTTGGCACCCGTGCTCGGCTGCCCAGCATCGCAGGGAGTAGAGCACGAACGGTTGGCCTCTGCTCCCACAGCCGAAGAGCCAGGGCAAAAAACTTGAGCTGTGCGTCTTCTGCAGAAAGTCAGCTTTGCAACGGTGCCATCCGCATTGCTGTCGCTCCTCCATTTCCCAACTCAAAGTCCATGACAATGGAACCTCTTTGGCACCCGTGCTCGGCTGCCCAGCATCCCAGGCAGTAGAGCTCAAACGTTTGGCCTCTGCTCCCACAGCCAAACAGCCACGGGAAAAAACCGGAGCTGTGCCTCTTCTGCAGAAAGTCAGCTTTGTAACGGTGCCATCCGCACCGCTGTCGCTCCTCCATTTCCCAACTCAAAGTCCATTACAATGGAACCTCTTTGGCACCAGTGCTCGGCTGCCCAGCATCCCAGGCAGTAGAGCACGAACGTTTGGCCTCTGCTCCCACAGCCGAAGAGCCAGGGCAAAAAACTTGAGCTGTGCGTGTTCTTCAGAAAGTCAGCTTTGCAACGGTGCCATCCGCATTGCTGTCGCTTCTCCATTTCCCAACTCAAAGTCCATTACAATGGAACCTCTTTGGCACCCGTGCTCGGCTGCCCAGCATCCCAGGCAGTAGAGCACGAACGGTTGACCTCTGCTCCCACAGCCGAAGAGCCAGGGCAAAAAACTTGAGCTGTGCCTCTTCTGCAGAAATTCAGCTTTGCAACGGTGCCATCCACATTGCTGTCGTTCCTCGATTTCCCAACTCAAAGCCCATTACAATGGAACCTCTTTGGCACCCGTGCTCGGCTGCCCAGCATCCCAGGCAGTAGAGCACGAACGGTTGACCTCTGCTCCCACAGCCGAAGAGCCAGGGCAAAAAACTGGAGCTGTGCCTCTTCTGCAGAAAGTCAGCTTTGCAACGGTGCCATCTGCACCGCTGTCGCTCCTCGATATCCCAACTCAAAATCCATTACAATGGAACCTCTTGGGCACCCGTGCTCGGCTGCCCAGCATCCCAGGCAGTAGAGCACGAATGTCTGGACTCTGCTCCCACAGCCAAAAAGCCAGGGCAAAGAACTGGAGCTGTGCCTCTTCTGCAGAAAGTCAGCTTTGCAACGGTGCAATCCGCATTGCTGTCGCTCCTCCGTTTCCCAACTCAAAGTCCATTACAATGGAACCTCTTTGGCACCCGTGCTCGGCTGCCCAGCATCCCAGGCAGTAGAGCACAAACGTTTGGCCTCTGCTCCCACAGCCAAAGAGCCAGGGCAAAAAACTGGAGCTGTGCCTCTTCTGCAGAAAGTCAGCTTTGCAACGGTGCCATCCGCATTGCTGTCGCTCCTCCATTTCCCAACTCAAAGTCCATTACAATGGTTCCTCTTCGGCACCATGGCTCGGCTGCCCAGCATCCCAGGCAGTAGAGCACGAACGTTTGGCCTCTGCTCCCACAGCCGAAGAGCCAGGGCAAAAAACTGGAGCTGTGCCTCTTCTGCAGAAAGTCAGCTTTGCAACGGTGCCATCCGCATTGCTGTCGCTCCTCCATTTCCCAACTCAAAGTCCATTACAATGGAACCTCTTCGTCACCCGAGCTCGGCTGCCCAGCATCCCAGGCAGTAGAGCACGAACGGTTGGCCTCTGCTCCCACAGCCAAAGAGCCAGGACAAAAAACTGGAGCTGTGCCTCTTCTGCAGAAAGTCAGCTTTGCAACGGTGCCATCCGCATTGCTGTCGCTCCTCCATTTCCCAACTCAAAGTCCATTACAATGGAACCTCTTTGGCACCCGTGCTCGGCTGCCCAGCATCCCAGGGACTAGAGCACGAACGGTTGGCCTCTGCTCCCACAGCCGAAGAGCCAGGACAAAAAACTTGAGCTGTGCCTCTTCTGCAGAAAGTCAGCTTTGCAACGGTGTCATCCGCAACGCTGTCGCTCCTACATTTCCCAACTCAAAGTCCATGACAATGGAACCTCTTTGGCACCCGTGCTCGGCTGCCCAGCATCCCAGGCAGTAGAGCTCAAACGTTTGGCCTCTGCTCCCACAGCCGAACAGCCACGGGAAAAAACCGGAGCTGTGCCTCTTCTGCAGAAAGTCAGCTTTGCAACGGTGCCATCCGCAACGCTGTCGTTCCTCCATTTCCCAACTCAAAGTGCATTACAATGGAACCTCTTTGGCACCCGTGCTCGGCTGCCCAGCATCCCAGGCAGTAGAGCACGAACGGTTGACCTCTGCTCCCACAGCCGAAGAGCCAGGGCAAAAAACTGGAGCTGTGCCTCTTCTGCAGAAAGTCAGCTTTGCAACGGTGCCATCCACATTGCTGTCGCTCCTATATTTCCCAACTCAAAGTCCATTACAATGGAACCTCTTTGGCACCCGTGCTCGGCTGCCCAGCATCCCAGGCAGTAGAGCACGAACGGTTGACCTCTGCTCCCACAGCCGAAGAGCCAGGGCAAAAAACTGGAGCTGTGCCTCTTCTGCAGAAAGTCAGCTTTGCAACGGTGCCATCTGCACCGCTGTCGCTCCTCGATATCCCAACTCAAAGTCCATTACAATGGAACCTCTTTGGCACCCGTGCTCGGCTGCCCAGCATCGCAGGGAGTAGAGCACGAACGGTTGGCCTCTGCTCCCACAGCCGAAGAGCCAGGGCAAAAAACTTGAGCTGTGCGTCTTCTGCAGAAAGTCAGCTTTGCAACGGTGCCATCCGCATTGCTGTCGCTCCTCCATTTCCCAACTCAAAGTCCATGACAATGGAACCTCTTTGGCACCCGTGCTCGGCTGCCCAGCATCCCAGGCAGTAGAGCTCAAACGTTTGGCCTCTGCTCCCACAGCCAAACAGCCACGGGAAAAAACCGGAGCTGTGCCTCTTCTGCAGAAAGTCAGCTTTGTAACGGTGCCATCCGCACCGCTGTCGCTCCTCCATTTCCCAACTCAAAGTCCATTACAATGGAACCTCTTTGGCACCAGTGCTCGGCTGCCCAGCATCCCAGGCAGTAGAGCACGAACGTTTGGCCTCTGCTCCCACAGCCGAAGAGCCAGGGCAAAAAACTTGAGCTGTGCGTGTTCTTCAGAAAGTCAGCTTTGCAACGGTGCCATCCGCATTGCTGTCGCTTCTCCATTTCCCAACTCAAAGTCCATTACAATGGAACCTCTTTGGCACCCGTGCTCGGCTGCCCAGCATCCCAGGCAGTAGAGCACGAACGGTTGACCTCTGCTCCCACAGCCGAAGAGCCAGGGCAAAAAACTTGAGCTGTGCCTCTTCTGCAGAAATTCAGCTTTGCAACGGTGCCATCCACATTGCTGTCGTTCCTCGATTTCCCAACTCAAAGCCCATTACAATGGAACCTCTTTGGCACCCGTGCTCGGCTGCCCAGCATCCCAGGCAGTAGAGCACGAACGGTTGACCTCTGCTCCCACAGCCGAAGAGCCAGGGCAAAAAACTTGAGCTGTGCCTCTTCTGCAGAAAGTCAGCTTTGCAACGGTGCCATCCGCATTGCTGTCGCTCCTCCATTTCCCAACTCAAAGTCCATTACAATGGAACCTCTTTGGCACCCGTGCTCGGCTGCCCAGCATCCCAGGGAGTAGAGTACGAACGTTTGGCCTCTGCTCCCACAGCCGAAGAGCCAGGACAAAAAACTGGAGCTGTGCCTCTTCTGCAGAAAGTCAGCTTTGCAACGGTGCCATCCGCATTGCTGTCGCTCCTCCATTTCCCAACTCAAAGTCCATTACAATGGAACCTCTTTGGCACCCGTGCTCGGCTGCCCAGCATCCCAGGCAGTAGAGCACGAACGTTTGGCCTCTGCTCCCACAGCCGAAGAGCCAGGGCAAAAAACTGGAGCTGTGCCTCTTCTGCAGAAAGTCAGCTTTGCAACGGTGCCATCTGCACCGCTGTCGCTCCTCGATATCCCAACTCAAAATCCATTACAATGGAACCTCTTGGGCACCCGTGCTCGGCTGCCCAGCATCCCAGGCAGTAGAGCACGAATGTCTGGACTCTGCTCCCACAGCCAAAAAGCCAGGGCAAAGAACTGGAGCTGTGCCTCTTCTGCAGAAAGTCAGCTTTGCAACGGTGCAATCCGCATTGCTGTCGCTCCTCCGTTTCCCAACTCAAAGTCCATTACAATGGAACCTCTTTGGCACCCGTGCTCGGCTGCCCAGCATCCCAGGCAGTAGAGCACAAACGTTTGGCCTCTGCTCCCACAGCCAAAGAGCCAGGGCAAAAAACTGGAGCTGTGCCTCTTCTGCAGAAAGTCAGCTTTGCAACGGTGCCATCCGCATTGCTGTCGCTCCTCCATTTCCCAACTCAAAGTCCATTACAATGGTTCCTCTTCGGCACCATGGCTCGGCTGCCCAGCATCCCAGGCAGTAGAGCACGAACGTTTGGCCTCTGCTCCCACAGCCGAAGAGCCAGGGCAAAAAACTGGAGCTGTGCCTCTTCTGCAGAAAGTCAGCTTTGCAACGGTGCCATCCGCATTGCTGTCGCTCCTCCATTTCCCAACTCAAAGTCCATTACAATGGAACCTCTTCGTCACCCGAGCCCGGCTGCCCAGCATCCCAGGCAGTAGAGCACGAACGGTTGGCCTCTGCTCCCACAGCCAAAGAGCCAGGACAAAAAACTGGAGCTGTGCCTCTTCTGCAGAAAGTCAGCTTTGCAACGGTGCCATCCGCATTGCTGTCGCTCCTCCATTTCCCAACTCAAAGTCCATTACAATGGAACCTCTTTGGCACCCGTGCTCGGCTGCCCAGCATCCCAGGGACTAGAGCACGAACGGTTGGCCTCTGCTCCCACAGCCGAAGAGCCAGGACAAAAAACTTGAGCTGTGCCTCTTCTGCAGAAAGTCAGCTTTGCAACGGTGTCATCCGCAACGCTGTCGCTCCTACATTTCCCAACTCAAAGTCCATGACAATGGAACCTCTTTGGCACCCGTGCTCGGCTGCCCAGCATCCCAGGCAGTAGAGCTCAAACGTTTGGCCTCTGCTCCCACAGCCGAACAGCCACGGGAAAAAACCGGAGCTGTGCCTCTTCTGCAGAAAGTCAGCTTTGCAACGGTGCCATCCGCAACGCTGTCGTTCCTCCATTTCCCAACTCAAAGTGCATTACAATGGAACCTCTTTGGCACCCGTGCTCGGCTGCCCAGCATCCCAGGCAGTAGAGCACGAACGGTTGACCTCTGCTCCCACAGCCGAAGAGCCAGGGCAAAAAACTGGAGCTGTGCCTCTTCTGCAGAAAGTCAGCTTTGCAACGGTGCCATCCACATTGCTGTCGCTCCTCCATTTCCCAACTCAAAGTCCATTACAATGGAACCTCTTTGGCACCCGTGCTCGGCTGCCCAGCATCCCAGGAAGTAGAGCACGAACGGTTGACCTCTGCTCCCACAGCCGAAGAGCCAGGACAAAAAACTTGAGCTGTGCCTCTTCTGCAGAAAGTCAGCTTTGCAACGGTGCCATCCACATTGCTGTCGCTCCTCCATTTCCCAACTCAAAGTCCATTAAAATGGAACCTCTTTGGCACCCGTGCTCGGCTGCCCAGCATCCCAGGCAGTAAAGCACGAACGTTTGGCCTCTGCTCCCACAGCCGAAGAGCCAGGGCAAAAAACTGGAGCTGTGCCTCTTCTGCAGAAAGTCAGCTTTGCAACGGTGCCATCCGCATTGCTGTCGCTCCTCCATTTCCCAACTCAAAGTCCATTACAATGGAACCTCTTTGGCACCCGTGCTCGGCTGCCCAGCATCCCAGGCAGTAGAGCACGAACGTTTGGCCTCTGCTCCCACAGCCGAAGAGCCAGGGCAAAAAACTTGAGCTGTGCCTCTTCTGCAGAAAGTCAGCTTTGCAACGGTGCCATCCGCATTGCTGTCGCTCCTCCATTGCCCAACTCAAAGTCCATTACAATGGAACCTCTTTGGCACCCGTGCTCGGCTGCCCAGCATCCCAGGCAGTAGAGCACGAACGTTTGGCCTCTGCTCCCACAGCCGAAGAGCCAGGACAAAAAACTGGAGCTGTGCCTCTTCTGCAGAAAGTCAGCTTTGCAACAGTGCCATCCGCACCGCTGTCGCTAATCGATTTCCCAACTCAAAGTCCATTACAATGGAACCTCTTTGGCACCCCTGCTCGGCTGCCCAGAATCCCAGGCACTAGAGCACGAATGTTTGGCCTCTGCTCCCACAGCCAAAGAGCCAGGGCAAAAAACTCAAGCTGTGCCTCTTCTGCAGAAAGTCAGCTTTGCAACGGTGCCATCCGCATTGCTCTTGCTCCTCCATTTCCCAACTCAAAGTCCATTACAATGGAACCTCTTTCGCACCCGTGCTCGGCTGCCCAGCATCCCAGGCAGTAGAGCACGAACGGTTGGCCTCTGCTCCCACAGCCGAAGAGCCAGGGCAAAAAACTCGAGCTGTGCCTCTTCTGCAGAAAGTCAGCTTTGCAACGGTGCCATCCGCATTGCTGTCGCTCCTCCACTTCCCAACTCAAAGTCAATTAAAATGGAACATTTTTGGCACCCGTGCTCGGCTGCCCAGCATCCCAGGGAGTAGAGCACGAACGTTTGGCCTCTGCTCCCACAGCCGAAGAGCCAGGGCAAAAAACTTGAGCTGTGCCTCTTCTGCAGAAAGTCAGCTTTGCAACGGTGCCATCCGCATTGCTGTCGCTCCTCCATTTCCCAACTCAAAGTCCATTACAATGGAACCTCTTTGGCACCCTTGCTCGGCTACCCCGTATCCCAGGGAGTAGAGCACGAACGGTTGGCCTCTGCTCCCACAGCCGAAGAGCCAGGGCAAAAAACTTGAGCTGTGCCTCTTCTGCAGAAAGTCAGCTTTGCAACGGTGCCATCCGCATTGCTGTCGCTCCTCCATTTCCCAACTCAAAGTCCATTAAAATGGAACATCTTTGGCACCCGTGCTCGGCTGCCCAGCATCCCAGGCAGTAGAGCACGAACGGTTGGCCTTTGCTCCACAGGCGAAGAGCCAGGGCAAAAAACTGGAGCTGTGCCTCTTCTGCAGAAAGTCAGCTTTGCAACGGTGCCATCCGCATTGCTGTCGCTCCTCCATTTCCCAACTCAAAGTGCATTAGAATGGAACCTCTTTGGCACCCGTGCTCGGCTGCCCAGCATCCCAGGGAGTAGAGCACGAACGATTGACCTCTGCTCCCACAGCCAAAGAGCCAGGGCAAAAAACTGGAGCTGTGCCTCTTCTGCAGAAAGTCAGCTTTGCAACGGTGCCATCCGCATTGCTGTCGCTCCTCCATTTCCCAACTCAAAGTCCAGGACAATGGAACATCTTTGGCACCCTTGCTCGGCTGCCCAGCATCCCAGGCAGTAGAGCACGAACGGTTGGCCTCTGCTCCCACAGCCGAAGAGCCAGGACAAAAAACTGGAGCTGTGCCTCTTCTGCAGAAAGTCAGCTTTGCAACGGTGCCATCCGCATTGCTGTCGCTCCTCCATTTCCCAACTCAAAGTCCATTACAATGGAACCTCTTTGGCACCCGTGCTCGGCTGCCCAGCATCCCAGGGAGTAGTGCACGAACGTTTGGCCTCTGCTCCCACAGCCGAAGAGCCAGGGCAAAAAACTTGAGCTCTGCCTCTTCTGCAGAAAGTCAGCTTTGCAACGTTGCCATCCGCATTGCTGTCGCTCCTCCATTTCCCACCTGAAAGCCCATTACAATGGAACATCTTTGGCACCCGTACTCGGCTGCCCAGCATCCCAGGGAGTAGAGCACGAATGGTTGGCCTCTGCTCCCACAGCCGAAGAGCCAGGACAAAAAACGGGAGCTGTGCCTCCTCTGCAGAAAGTCAGCTTTGCAACGGTGCCATCCGCATTGCTGTCGCTCCTCCATTTCCCAACTCAAAGTCCATTACAATGGAACCTCTTTGGCACCCGTGCTCGGCTGCCCAGCATCCCAGGGAGTAGAGCACGAATGGTTGGCCTCTGCTCCCACAGCCGAAGAGCCAGGGCAAAAAACTGGAGCTGTGCCTCTTCTGCAGAAAGTCAGCTTTGCAACGGTGCCATCCGCATTGCTGTCGCTCCTCCATTTCCCAACTCAAAGTCCATTGAAATGGAACTTTTTTGGCACCCGTACTCGGCTGCCCAGCATCCCAGGGAGTAGAGCACGAACGTTTGGCCTCTGTTCCCACAGCCGAAGAGCCAGGGCAAAAAACTTGAGCTGTGCCTCTTCTGCAGAAAGTCAGCTATGCAACGGTGCCATCCGCATTGCTGTCGCTCCTCCATTTCCCAACAAAAAGTCCATTACAATGGAACCTCTTTGGCACCCTTGCTCGGCTGCCCAGCATCCCAGGGAGTAGAGTACGAACGTTTGGCCTCTGCTCCCACAGCCGAAGAGCCAGGACAAAAAACTGGAGCTGTGCCTCTTCTGCAGAAAGTCAGCTTTGCAACGGTGCCATCCGCACCGCTGTCACTCCTCGATTTCCCAACTCAAAGTCCATGACAATGGAACCTCTTTGGCACCCGTGCTCGGCTGCCCAGCATCCCAGGCACTAGAGCACGTACGTCTGGTCTCTGCTCCCACAGCCGAATAGCCAGGACAAAAAACTGGAGCTGTGCCTCTTCTGCAGAAAGTCAGCTTTGCAACAGTGCCATCCGCACCGCTGTCGCTAATCGATTTCCCAACTCAAAGTCCATTACAATGGAACCTCTTTGGCACCCCTACTCGGCTGCCCAGAATCCCAGGCAGTAGAGCACGAACGTTTGGCCTCTGCTCCCACAGCCAAAGAGCCAGGGCAAAAAACTCAAGCTGTGCCTCTTCTGCAGAAAGTCAGCTTTGCAACGGTGCCATCCGCATTGCTGTTGCTCCTCCATTTCCCAACTCAAAGTCCATTAAAATGGAACATCTTTGGCACCCGTGCTCGGCTGCCCAGCATCCCAGGGAGTAGAGCACGAACGGCTGGCCTTTGCTCCACAGCCGAAGAGCCAGGGCAAAAAACTTGAGCTGTGCCTCTTCTGCAGAAAGTCAGCTTTGCAACGGTGCCATCCGCATTGCTGTCGCTCCTCCATTTCCCAACTCAAAGTGCATTACAATGGAACCTCTTTGGCACCCGTGCTCGGCTGCCCAGCATCCCAGGCAGTAGAGCACGAACGATTGGCCTCTGCTCCCACAGCCGAAGAGCCAGGGCAAAAAACTGGAGCTGTGCCTCTTCTGCAGAAAGTCAGCTTTGCAACGGTGCCATCCGCATTGCTGTCGCTCCTCCATTTCCCAACTCAAAGTCCATTACAATGGAACCTCTTTGGCACCTGTGCTCGGCTGCCCAGCATCCCAGGGAGTAGAGCACGAACGTTTGGCCTCTGCTCCCACAGCCGAAGAGCCAGGGCAAAAAACTTGAGCTGTGCCTCTTCTGCAGAAAGTCAGCTTTGCAACGGTGCCATCCGCATTGCTGTGGCTCCTCCATTTCCCAAATGAAAGTGCATTACTATGGAACCTCTTTGGCACCCTTGCTCGGCTGCCCAGCATCCCAGGGAGTAAAGCACGAACGTTTGGCCTCTGCTCCCACAGCCGAAGAGCCAGGGCAAAAAACTGGAGCTGTGCCTCTTCTGCAGAAAGTCAGGTTTGCAACGGTGCCATCCGCATTGCTGTCGCTCCTCCATTTCCCAACTCAAAGTCCATTACAATGGAACCTCTTTGGCACCCGTGCTCGGCTGCCCAGCCTCCCAGGGAGTAGAGCACGAACGTTTGGCCTCTGCTCCCACAGCCGAAGAGCCAGGGCACAAAACTGGAGCTGTGCCTCTTCTGCAGAAAGTCAGCTTTGCAACGGTGCCATCCGCATTGCTGTCGCTCCTCCATTTCCCAACTCAAAGTCCATTAAAATGGAACCTCTTTGGCACCTGTGCTCGGCTGCCCAGCATCCCAGGCAGTAGAGCACGAACGTTTGAACTCTGCTCCCACAGTCGAAGAGCCAGGGCAAAAAACTGGAGCTGTGCCTCTTTTGCAGAAAGTCAGCTTTGCAACGGTGCCATCCGCATTGCTGTCGCTCCTCCATTTCCCAACTCAAAGTCCATTACAATGGAACCTCTTTGGCACTCGTGCTCAGCTGCCCAGCATCCCAGGCAGTAGAGCACGAACGGTTGGCCTCTGCTCCCACAGCCGAAGAGCCAGGACAAAAAACTGGAGCTGTGCCTCTTCTGCAGAAAGTCAGCTTTGCAACGGTGCCATCCGCACCGCTGTCACTCCTCGATTTCCCAACTCAAAGTCCATGACAATGGAACCTCTTTGGCACCCGTGCTCGGCTGCCCAGCATCCCAGGCAGTAGAGCACGTACGTCTGGTCTCTGCTCCCACAGCCGAATAGCCAGGACAAAAAACTGGAGCTGTGCCTCTTCTGCAGAAAGTCAGCTTTGCAACAGTGCCATCCGCACCGCTGTCGCTAATCGATTTCCCAACTCAAAGTCCATTACAATGGAACCTCTTTGGCACCCGTGCTCGGCTGCCCAGCATCCCAGGCAGTAGAGCACGAACGGTTGGCCTCTGCTCCCACAGCCGAAGAGCCAGGGCAAAAAACTGGAGCTGTGCCTCTTCTGCAGAAAGTCAGCTTTGCAACGGTGCCATCCGCATTGCTGTCGCTCCTCCACTTCCCAACTCAAAGTCAATTAAAATGGAACATTTTTGGCACCCGTGCTCGGCTGCCCAGCATCCCAGGGAGTAGAGCACGAACGTTTGGCCTCTGCTCCCACAGCCGAAGAGCCAGGGCAAAAAACTGGAGCTGTGCCTCTTCTGCAGAAAGTCAGCTTTGCAACGGTGCCATCCGCATTGCTGTCGCTCCTCCATTTCCCAACTCAAAGTCCATTACAATGGAACCTCTTTGGCACCCGTGCTCGGCTACCCCGTATCCCAGGCAGTAGAGCACGAACGGTTGGCCTCTGCTCCCACAGCCGAAGAGCCAGGGCAAAAAACTTGAGCTCTGCCTCTTCTGCAGAAAGTCAGCTTTGCAACGGTGCCATCCGCATCGCTATCTCTCCTCCATTTCCCAACTCAAAGTCCATTACAATGGAACATCTTTGGCACCCGTGCTCGGCTGCCCAGCATCCCAGGGAGTAGAGCACGAACGGTTGGCCTTTGCTCCACAGCCGAAGAGCCAGGGCAAAAAACTGGAGCTGTGCCTCTTCTGCAGAAAGTCAGCTTTGCAACGGTGCCATCCGCATTGCTGTCGCTCCTCCATTTCCCAACTCAAAGTGCATTACAATGGAACCTCTTTGGCACCCGTGCTCGGCTGCCCAGCATCCCAGGGAGTAGAGCACGAACGATTGGCCTCTGCTCCCACAGCCGAAGAGCCAGGGCAAAAAACTGGAGCTGTGCCTCTTCTGCAGAAAGTCAGCTTTGCAACGGTGCCATCCGCATTGCTGTCGCTCCTCCATTTCCCAACTCAAAGTCCAGGACAATGGAACCTCTTTGGCACCCTTGCTCGGCTGCCCAGCATCCCAGGCAGTAGAGCACGAACGGTTGGCCTCTGCTCCCACAGCCGAAGAGCCAGGACAAAAAACTGGAGCTGTGCCTCTTCTGCAGAAAGTCAGCTTTGCAACGGTGCCATCCGCATTGCTGTCGCTCCTCCATTTCCCAACTCAAAGTCCATTACAATGGAACCTCTTTGGCACCCGTGCTCGGCTGCCCAGCATCCCAGGGAGTAGTGCACAAACGTTTGGCCTCTGCTCCCACAGCCGAAGAGCCAGGGCAAAAAACTGGAGCTGTGCCTCTTCTGCAGAAAGTCAGCTTTGCAACGTTGCCATCCGCATTGCTGTCGCTCCTCCATTTCCCAACTCAAAGTCCATTACAATGGAACATCTTTGGCACCCGTACTCGGCTGCCCAGCATCCCAGGGAGTAGAGCACGAATGGTTGGCCTCTGCTCCCACAGCCGAAGAGCCAGGACAAAAAACGGGAGCTGTGCCTCCTCTGCAGAAAGTCAGCTTTGCAACGGTGCCATCCGCATTGCTGTCGCTCCTCCATTTCCCAACTCAAAGTCCATTACAATGGAACCTCTTTGGCACCCGTGCTCGGCTGCCCAGCATCCCAGGAAGTAGAGCACGAATGGTTGGCCTCTGCTGCCACAGCCGAAGAGCCAGGACAAAAAACTTGAGCTGTGCCTCTTCTGCAGAAAGTCAGCTTTGCAACGGTGCCATCCGCATTGCTGTCGCTCCTCCATTTCCCAACTCAAAGTCCATTGAAATGGAACTTTTTTGGCACCCGTACTCGGCTGTCCAGCATCCCAGGGAGTAGAGCACGAACGTTTGGCCTCTGTTCCCACAGCCGAAGAGCCAGGGCAAAAAACTTGAGCTGTGCCTCTTCTGCAGAAAGTCAGCTATGCAACGGTGCCATCCGCATTGCTGTCGCTCCACCATTTCCCAACTCAAAGTCCATTGAAATGGAACTTTTTTGGCACCCGTACTCGGCTGCCCAGCATCCCAGGGAGTAGAGCACGAACGTTTGGCCTCTGTTCCCACAGCCGAAGAGCCAGGACAAAAAACGGGAGCTGTGCCTCTTCTGCAGAAAGTCAGCTTTGCAACGGTGCCATCCGCATTGCTGTCGCTCCTCCATTTCCCAACTCAAAGTCCATTACAATGGAACCTCTTTGGCACCCGTGCTCGGCTGCCCAGCATCCCAGGCAGTAGAGCACGAACGGTTGGCCTCTGCTCCCACAGCCGAAGAGCCAGGACAAAAAACTGGAACTGTGCCTCTTCTGCAGAAAGTCAGCTTTGCAACGGTGCCATCCGCATTGCTGTCGCTCCTCCACTTCCCAACTCAAAGTCCATTACAATGGAACCTCTTTGGCACCCGTGCTCGGCTGCCCTGCATCCCAGGCAGTAGAGCACGAACGTTTGGCCTCTGCTCCCACAGCCGAAGAGCCAGGGCAAAAAACTGGAGCTGTGCCTCTTCTGCAGAAAGTCAGCTTTGCAACGGTGCCATCCGCATCGCTATCTCTCCTCCATTTCCCAACTCAAAGTCCATTACAATGGAACCTCTTTGGCACCCTTGCTCGGCTGCCCAGCATCCCAGGGAGTAGAGTACGAACAGTTGGCCTCTGCTCCCACAGCCGAAGAGCCAGGGCAAAAAACTGGAGCTGTGCCTCTTCTGCAGAAAGTCAGCTTTGCAACGGTGCCATCCGCATTGCTGTCGCTCCTCCATTTCCCAACTCAAAGTCCATTACAATGGAACCTCTTTGGCACCCGTGCTCGGCTACCCCGTATCCCAGGGAGTAGAGCACGAACGGTTGGCCTCTGCTCCCACAGCCGAAGAGCCAGGGCAAAAAACTTGAGCTGTGCCTCTTCTGCAGAAAGTCAGCTTTGCAACGGTGCCATCCGCATCGCTATCTCTCCTCCATTTCCCAACTCAAAGTCCATTAAAATGGAACATCTTTGGCACCCGTGCTCGGCTGCCCAGCATCCCAGGGAGTAGAGTACGAACGGTTGGCCTTTGCTCCACAGCCGAAGAGCCAGGGCAAAAAACTGGAGCTGTGCCTCTTCTGCAGAAAGTCAGCTTTGCAACGGTGCCATCCGCATTGCTGTCGCTCCTCCATTTCCCAACTCAAAGTGCATTACAATGGAACCTCTTTGGCACCCGTGCTCGGCTGCCCAGCATCCCAGGCAGTAGAGCACGAACGATTGGCCTCTGCTCCCACAGCCGAAGAGCCAGGGCAAAAAACTTGAGCTGTGCCTCTTCTGCAGAAAGTCAGCTTTGCAACGGTGCCATCCGCATTGCTGTCGCTCCTCCATTTCCCAACTCAAAGTCCAGGACAATGGAACCTCTTTGGCACCCTTGCTCGGCTGCCCAGCATCCCAGGCAGTAGAGCACGAACGGTTGGCCTCTGCTCCCACAGCCGAAGAGCCAGGACAAAAAACTGGAGCTGTGCCTCTTCTGCAGAAAGTCAGCTTTGCAACGGTGCCATCCGCATTGCTGTCGCTCCTCGAATTCCCAACTCAAAGTCCATTACAATGGAACCTCTTTGGCACCCGTGCTCGGCTGCCCAGCATCCCAGGCAGTAGTGCACAAACGTTTGGCCTCTGCTCCCACAGCCGAAGAGCCAGGGCAAAAAACTTGAGCTCTGCCTCTTCTGCAGAAAGTCAGCTTTGCAACGTTGCCATCCGCATTGCTGTCGCTCCTCCATTTCCCACCTGAAAGTCCATTACAATGGAACATCTTTGGCACCCGTACTCGGCTGCCCAGCATCCCAGGGAGTAGAGCACGAATGGTTGGCCTCTGCTCCCACAGCCGAAGAGCCAGGACAAAAAACGGGAGCTGTGCCTCCTCTGCAGAAAGTCAGCTTTGCAACGGTGCCATCCGCATTGCTGTCGCTCCTCCATTTCCCAACTCAAAGTCCATTACAATGGAACCTCTTTGGCACCCGTGCTCGGCTGCCCAGCATCCCAGGAAGTAGAGCACGAATGGTTGGCCTCTGCTGCCACAGCCGAAGAGCCAGGACAAAAAACTTGAGCTCTGCCTCTTCTGCAGAAAGTCAGCTTTGCAACGTTGCCATCCGCATTGCTGTCGCTCCTCCATTTCCCACCTGAAAGTCCATTACAATGGAACATCTTTGGCACCCGTACTCGGCTGCCCAGCATCCCAGTGAGTAGAGCACGAATGGTTGGCCTCTGCTCCCACAGCCGAAGAGCCAGGACAAAAAACGGGAGCTGTGCCTCCTCTGCAGAAAGTCAGCTTTGCAACGGTGCCATCCGCATTGCTGTCGCTCCTCCATTTCCCAACTCAAAGTCCATTACAATGGAACCTCTTTGGCACCCGTGCTCGGCTGCCCAGCATCCCAGGAAGTAGAGCACGAATGGTTGGCCTCTGCTGCCACAGCCGAAGAGCCAGGACAAAAAACTTGAGCTGTGCCTCTTCTGCAGAAAGTCAGCTTTGCAACGGTGCCATCCGCATTGCTGTCGCTCCTCCATTTCCCAACTCAAAGTCCATTGAAATGGAACTTTTTTGGCACCCGTACTCGGCTGCCCAGCATCCCAGGGAGTAGAGCACGAACGGTTGGCCTCTGTTCCCACAGCCGAAGAGCCAGGGCAAAAAACTTGAGCTGTGCCTCTTCTGCAGAAAGTCAGCTATGCAACGGTGCCATCCGCATTGCTGTCGCTCCACCATTTCCCAACTCAAAGTCCATTGAAATGGAACTTTTTTGGCACCCGTACTCGGCTGCCCAGCATCCCAGGGAGTAGAGCACGAACGTTTGGCCTCTGTTCCCACAGCCGAAGAGCCAGGACAAAAAACGGGAGCTGTGCCTCTTCTGCAGAAAGTCAGCTTTGCAACGGTGCCATCCGCATTGCTGTCGCTCCTCCATTTCCCAACTCAAAGTCCATTACAATGGAACCTCTTTGGCACCCGTGCTCGGCTGCCCAGCATCCCAGGGAGTAGAGCAGGAACGGTTGGCCTCTGCTCCCACAGCCGAAGAGCCAGGACAAAAAACTGGAACTGTGCCTCTTCTGCAGAAAGTCAGCTTTGCAACGGTGCCATCCGCATTGCTGTCGCTCCTCCACTTCCCAACTCAAAGTCCATTACAATGGAACCTCTTTGGCACCCGTGCTCGGCTGCCCAGCATCCCAGGCAGTAGAGCACGAACGTTTGGCCTCTGCTCCCACAGCCGAAGAGCCAGGGCAAAAAACTGGAGCTGTGCCTCTTCTGCAGAAAGTCAGCTTTGCAACGGTGCCATCCGCATCGCTATCTCTCCTCCATTTCCCAACTCAAAGTCCATTACAATGGAACCTCTTTGGCACCCTTGCTCGGCTGCCCAGCATCCCAGGGAGTAGAGTACGAACAGTTGGCCTCTGCTCCCACAGCCGAAGAGCCAGGGCAAAAAACGGGAGCTGTGCCTCTTCTGCAGAAAGTCAGCTTTGCAACGGTGCCATCCGCATTGCTGTCGCTCCTCCACTTCCCAACTCAAAGTCCATTAAAATGGAACCTCTTTGGCACCCGAGCTCGGTTGCCCAGCATCCCAGGCAGTAGAGCACGAACGTTTGGCCTCTGTTCCCACAGCCGAAGAGCCAGGGCAAAAAACTGGAGCTGTGCCTCTTCTGCAGAAAGTCAGCTTTGCAACGGTGCCATCCGCATCGCTATCTCTCCTCCATTTCCCAACTCAAAGTCCATTAAAATGGAACCTCTTTGGCACCCGTGCTCGGCTGCCCAGCATCCCAGGGAGTAGAGCACGAACGTTTGGCCTCTGCTCCCACAGGCGAAGAGCCAGGACAAAAAACTTGAGCTGTGCCTCTTCTGCAGAAAGTCAGCTTTGCAACGGTGCCATCCGCATTGCTGTCGCTCCTCCATTTCCCAACTCAAAGTCCATTACAATGGAACATCTTTGGCACCCGTGCTCGGCTGCCCAGCATCCCAGGCAGTAGAGCACGAATGGTTGGCCTCTGCTCCCACAGCCGAAGAGCCAGGGCAAAAAACCTGAGCTGTGCCTCTTCTGCAGAAAGTCAGCTTTGCAACGGTGCCATCCGCATTGCTGTCGCTCCTCCATTTCCCAACTCAAAGTCCATTACAATGGAACCTCTTTGGCACCCGTGCTCGGCTGCCCAGCATCCCAGGGAGTAGAGCAGGAACGGTTGGCCTCTGCTCCCACAGCCGAAGAGCCAGGACAAAAAACTGGAGCTCTGCCTCTTCTGCAGAAAGTCAGCTTTGCAACGGTGCCATCCGCATTGCTGTCGCTCCTCCATTTCCCAACTCAAAGTCCATTAAATTGGAACTTTTTTGGCACCCGTGCTCGGCTGCCCAGCATCCCAGGGAGTAGACCACGAACGTTTGGCCTCTGTTCCCACAGCCGAAGAGCCAGGGCAAAAAACTTGAGCTGTGCCTCTTCTGCAGAAAGTCAGCTTTGCAACGGTGCCATCCACATTGCTGTCTCTCCTCCATTTCCCAACTCAAAGTCCATTACAATGGAACCTCTTTGGCACCCGTGCTCGGCTGCCCAGCATCCCAGGGAGTAGAGTACGAACAGTTGGCCTCTGCTCCCACAGCCGAAGAGCCAGGACAAAAAACTGGAGCTGTGCCTCTTCTGCAGAAAGTCAGCTTTGCAACGGTGCCATCCGCATTGCTGTCGCTCCTCCACTTCCCAACTCAAAGTCCATTACAATGGAACCTCTTTGGCACCCGTGCTCGGCTGCCCAGCATCCCAGGCAGTAGAGCACGAACGTTTGGCCTCTGCTTCCACAGCCGAAGAGCCTGGGCAAAAAACTGGAGCTGTGCCTCTTCTGCAGAAAGTCAGCTTTGCAACGGTGCCATCCGCATCGCTATCTCTCCTCCATTTCCCAACTCAAAGTCCATTAAAATGGAACCTCTTTGGCACCCGTGCTCGGCTGCCCAGCATCCCAGGCAGTAGAGCACGAACGTTTGGCCTCTGCTCCCACAGTCGAAGAGCCAGGACAAAAAACTTGAGCTGTGCCTCTTCTGCAGAAAGTCAGCTTTGCAACGGTGCCATCCGCATTGCTGTCGCTCCTCCACTTCCCAACTCAAAGTCAATTAAAATGGAACATTTTTGGCACCCGTGCTCGGCTGCCCAGCATCCCAGGGAGTAGAGCACGAACGTTTGGCCTCTGCTCCCACAGCCGAAGAGCCAGGGCAAAAAACTGGAGCTGTGCCTCTTCTGCAGAAAGTCAGCTTTGCAACGGTGCCATCCGCATTGCTGTCGCTCCTCCATTTCCCAACTCAAAGTCCATTACAATGGAACCTCTTTGGCACCCGTGCTCGGCTACCCCGTATCCCAGGGAGTAGAGCACGAACGTTTGGCCTCTGCTCCCACAGCCGAAGAGCCAGGGCAAAAAACTTGAGCTGTGCCTCTTCTGCAGAAAGTCAGCTTTGCAACGGTGCCATCCGCATCGCTATCTCTCCTCCATTTCCCAACTCAAAGTCCATTAAAATGGAACATCTTTGGCACCCGTGCTCGGCTGCCCAGCATCCCAGGGAGTAGAGCACGAACGGTTGGCCTTTGCTCCCACAGCCGAAGAGACAGGGCAAAAAACTGGAGCTGTGCCTCTTCTGCAGAAAGTCAGCTTTGCAACGGTGCCATCCGCATTGCTGTCGCTCCTCCATTTCCCAACTCAAAGTGCATTACAATGGAACCTCTTTGGCACCCGTGCTCGGCTGCCCAGCATCCCAGGCAGTAGAGCACGAACGATTGGCCTCTGCTCCCACAGCCGAAGAGCCAGGGCAAAAAACTGGAGCTGTGCCTCTTCTGCAGAAAGTCAGCTTTGCAACGGTGCCATCCGCATTGCTGTCGCTCCTCCATTTCCCAACTCAAAGTCCAGGACAATGGAACCTCTTTGGCACCCTTGCTCGGCTGCCCAGCATCCCAGGCAGTAGAGCACGAACGGTTGGCCTCTGCTCCCACAGCCGAAGAGCCAGGACAAAAAACTGGAGCTGTGCCTCTTCTGCAGAAAGTCAGCTTTGCAACGGTGCCATCCGCATTGCTGTCGCTCCTCCATTTCCCAACTCAAAGTCCATTACAATGGAACCTCTTTGGCACCCGTGCTCGGCTGCCCAGCATCCCAGGGAGTAGTGCACAAACGTTTGGCCTCTGCTCCCACAGCCGAAGAGCCAGGGCAAAAAACTTGAGCTCTGCCTCTTCTGCAGAAAGTCAGCTTTGCAACGTTGCCATCCGCATTGCTGTCGCTCCTCCATTTCCCAACTCAAAGTCCATTACAATGGAACATCTTTGGCACCCGTACTCGGCTGCCCAGCATCCCAGGGAGTAGAGCACGAATGGTTGGCCTCTGCTCCCACAGCCGAAGAGCCAGGACAAAAAACGGGAGCTGTGCCTCCTCTGCAGAAAGTCAGCTTTGCAACGGTGCCATCCGCATTGCTGTCGCTCCTCCATTTCCCAACTCAAAGTCCATTACAATGGAACCTCTTTGGCACCCGTGCTCGGCTGCCCAGCATCCCAGGAAGTAGAGCACGAATGGTTGGCCTCTGCTGCCACAGCCGAAGAGCCAGGACAAAAAACTTGAGCTGTGCCTCTTCTGCAGAAAGTCAGCTTTGCAACGGTGCCATCCGCATTGCTGTCGCTCCTCCATTTCCCAACTCAAAGTCCATTGAAATGGAACTTTTTTGGCACCCGTACTCGGCTGTCCAGCATCCCAGGGAGTAGAGCACGAACGTTTGGCCTCTGTTCCCACAGCCGAAGAGCCAGGGCAAAAAACTTGAGCTGTGCCTCTTCTGCAGAAAGTCAGCTATGCAACGGTGCCATCCGCATTGCTGTCGCTCCACCATTTCCCAACTCAAAGTCCATTGAAATGGAACTTTTTTGGCACCCGTACTCGGCTGCCCAGCATCCCAGGGAGTAGAGCACGAACGTTTGGCCTCTGTTCCCACAGCCGAAGAGCCAGGACAAAAAACGGGAGCTGTGCCTCTTCTGCAGAAAGTCAGCTTTGCAACGGTGCCATCCGCATTGCTGTCGCTCCTCGATTTCCCAACTCAAAGTCCATTACAATGGAACCTCTTTGGCACCCGTGCTCGGCTGCCCAGCATCCCAGGCAGTAGAGCACGAACGGTTGGCCTCTGCTCCCACAGCCGAAGAGCCAGGACAAAAAACTGGAACTGTGCCTCTTCTGCAGAAAGTCAGCTTTGCAACGGTGCCATCCGCATTGCTGTCGCTCCTCCACTTCCCAACTCAAAGTCCATTACAATGGAACCTCTTTGGCACCCGTGCTCGGCTGCCCTGCATCCCAGGCAGTAGAGCACGAACGTTTGGCCTCAGCTCCCACAGCCGAAGAGCCAGGGCAAAAAACTGGAGCTGTGCCTCTTCTGCAGAAAGTCAGCTTTGCAACGGTGCCATCCGCATCGCTATCTCTCCTCCATTTCCCAACTCAAAGTCCATTACAATGGAACCTCTTTGGCACCCTTGCTCGGCTGCCCAGCATCCCAGGGAGTAGAGTACGAACAGTTGGCCTCTGCTCCCACAGCCGAAGAGCCAGGGCAAAAAACTGGAGCTGTGCCTCTTCTGCAGAAAGTCAGCTTTGCAACGGTGCCATCCGCATTGCTGTCGCTCCTCCATTTCCCAACTCAAAGTCCATTACAATGGAACCTCTTTGGCACCCGTGCTCGGCTGCCCAGCATCCCAGGCAGTAGAGCACGAACGATTGGCCTCTGCTCCCACAGCCGAAGAGCCAGGGCAAAAAACTGGAGCTGTGCCTCTTCTGCAGAAAGTCAGCTTTGCAACGGTGCCATCCGCATTGCTGTCGCTCCTCCATTTCCCAACTCAAAGTCCAGGACAATGGAACCTCTTTGGCACCCTTGCTCGGCTGCCCAGCATCCCAGGCAGTAGAGCACGAACGGTTGGCCTCTGCTCCCACAGCCGAAGAGCCAGGACAAAAAACTGGAGCTGTGCCTCTTCTGCAGAAAGTCAGCTTTGCAACGGTGCCATCCGCATTGCTGTCGCTCCTCGAATTCCCAACTCAAAGTCCATTACAATGGAACCTCTTTGGCACCCGTGCTCGGCTGCCCAGCATCCCAGGGAGTAGTGCACAAACGTTTGGCCTCTGCTCCCACAGCCGAAGAGCCAGGGCAAAAAACTTGAGCTCTGCCTCTTCTGCAGAAAGTCAGCTTTGCAACGTTGCCATCCGCATTGCTGTCGCTCCTCCATTTCCCACCTGAAAGTCCATTACAATGGAACATCTTTGGCACCCGTACTCGGCTGCCCAGCATCCCAGGGAGTAGAGCACGAATGGTTGGCCTCTGCTCCCACAGCCGAAGAGCCAGGACAAAAAACGGGAGCTGTGCCTCCTCTGCAGAAAGTCAGCTTTGCAACGGTGCCATCCGCATTGCTGTCGCTCCTCCATTTCCCAACTCAAAGTCCATTACAATGGAACCTCTTTGGCACCCGTGCTCGGCTGCCCAGCATCCCAGGGAGTAGAGCACGAACGTTTGGCCTCTGTTCCCACAGCCGAAGAGCCAGGGCAAAAAACTTGAGCTGTGCCTCTTCTGCAGAAAGTCAGCTATGCAACGGTGCCATCCGCATTGCTGTCGCTCCACCATTTCCCAACTCAAAGTCCATTGAAATGGAACTTTTTTGGCACCCGTACTCGGCTGCCCAGCATCCCAGGGAGTAGAGCACGAACGTTTGGCCTCTGTTCCCACAGCCGAAGAGCCAGGGCAAAAAACTTGAGCTGTGCCTCTTCTGCAGAAAGTCAGCTATGCAACGGTGCCATCCGCATTGCTGTCGCTCCACCATTTCCCAACTCAAAGTCCATTGAAATGGAACTTTTTTGGCACCCGTACTCGGCTGCCCAGCATCCCAGGGAGTAGAGCACGAACGTTTGGCCTCTGTTCCCACAGCCGAAGAGCCAGGACAAAAAACGGGAGCTGTGCCTCTTCTGCAGAAAGTCAGCTTTGCAACGGTGCCATCCGCATTGCTGTCGCTCCTCCATTTCCCAACTCAAAGTCCATTACAATGGAACCTCTTTGGCACCCGTGCTCGGCTGCCCAGCATCCCAGGGAGTAGAGCAGGAACGGTTGGCCTCTGCTCCCACAGCCGAAGAGCCAGGACAAAAAACTGGAACTGTGCCTCTTCTGCAGAAAGTCAGCTTTGCAACGGTGCCATCCGCATTGCTGTCGCTCCTCCACTTCCCAACTCAAAGTCCATTACAATGGAACCTCTTTGGCACCCGTGCTCGGCTGCCCAGCATCCCAGGCAGTAGAGCACGAACGTTTGGCCTCTGCTCCCACAGCCGAAGAGCCAGGGCAAAAAACTGGAGCTGTGCCTCTTCTGCAGAAAGTCAGCTTTGCAACGGTGCCATCCGCATCGCTATCTCTCCTCCATTTCCCAACTCAAAGTCCATTACAATGGAACCTCTTTGGCACCCTTGCTCGGCTGCCCAGCATCCCAGGGAGTAGAGTACGAACAGTTGGCCTCTGCTCCCACAGCCGAAGAGCCAGGGCAAAAAACGGGAGCTGTGCCTCTTCTGCAGAAAGTCAGCTTTGCAACGGTGCCATCCGCATTGCTGTCGCTCCTCCACTTCCCAACTCAAAGTCCATTAAAATGGAACCTCTTTGGCACCCGAGCTCGGTTGCCCAGCATCCCAGGCAGTAGAGCACGAACGTTTGGCCTCTGTTCCCACAGCCGAAGAGCCAGGGCAAAAAACTGGAGCTGTGCCTCTTCTGCAGAAAGTCAGCTTTGCAACGGTGCCATCCGCATCGCTATCTCTCCTCCATTTCCCAACTCAAAGTCCATTAAAATGGAACCTCTTTGGCACCCGTGCTCGGCTGCCCAGCATCCCAGGGAGTAGAGCACGAACGTTTGGCCTCTGCTCCCACAGGCGAAGAGCCAGGACAAAAAACTTGAGCTGTGCCTCTTCTGCAGAAAGTCAGCTTTGCAACGGTGCCATCCGCATTGCTGTCGCTCCTCCATTTCCCAACTCAAAGTCCATTACAATGGAACCTCTTTGGCACCCGTGCTCGGCTGCCCAGCATCCCAGGCAGTAGAGCACGAATGGTTGGCCTCTGCTCCCACAGCCGAAGAGCCAGGGCAAAAAACTTGAGCTGTGCCTCTTCTGCAGAAAGTCAGCTTTGCAACGGTGCCATCCGCATTGCTGTCGCTCCTCCATTTCCCAACTCAAAGTCCATTACAATGGAACCTCTTTGGCACCCGTGCTCGGCTGCCCAGCATCCCAGGGAGTAGAGCAGGAACGGTTGGCCTCTGCTCCCACAGCCGAAGAGCCAGGACAAAAAACTTGAGCTCTGCCTCTTCTGCAGAAAGTCAGCTTTGCAACGGTGCCATCCGCATTGCTGTCGCTCCTCCATTTCCCAACTCAAAGTCCATTAAAATGGAACTTTTTTGGCACCCGTGCTCGGCTGCCCAGCATCCCAGGGAGTAGAGCACGAACGTTTGGCCTCTGTTCCCACAGCCGAAGAGCCAGGGCAAAAAACTTGAGCTGTGCCTCTTCTGCAGAAAGTCAGCTTTGCAACGGTGCCATCCACATTGCTGTCTCTCCTCCATTTCCCAACTCAAAGTCCATTACAATGGAACCTCTTTGGCACCCGTGCTCGGCTGCCCAGCATCCCAGGGAGTAGAGTACGAACAGTTGGCCTCTGCTCCCACAGCCGAAGAGCCAGGACAAAAAACTGGAGCTGTGCCTCTTCTGCAGAAAGTCAGCTTTGCAACGGTGCCATCCGCATTGCTGTCGCTCCTCCACTTCCCAACTCAAAGTCCATTACAATGGAACCTCTTTGGCACCCGTGCTCGGCTGCCCAGCATCCCAGGCAGTAGAGCACGAACGTTTGGCCTCTGCTTCCACAGCCGAAGAGCCAGGGCAAAAAACTGGAGCTGTGCCTCTTCTGCAGAAAGTCAGCTTTGCAACGGTGCCATCCGCATCGCTATCTCTCCTCCATTTCCCAACTCAAAGTCCATTAAAATGGAACCTCTTTGGCACCCGTGCTCGGCTGCCCAGCATCCCAGGCAGTAGAGCACGAACGTTTGGCCTCTGCTCCCACAGTCGAAGAGCCAGGACAAAAAACTTGAGCTGTGCCTCTTCTGCAGAAAGTCAGCTTTGCAACGGTGCCATCCGCATTGCTGTCGCTCCTCCATTTCCCAACTCAAAGTCCATTACAATGGAACCTCTTTGGCACCCGTGCTCGGCTGCCCAGCATCCCAGGCAGTAGAGCACGAACGGTTGGCCTCTGCTGCCACAGCCGAAGAGCCAGGGCAAAAATCTGGAGCTCTGCCTCTTCTGCAGACAGTCAGCTTTGCAACGGTGGCATCCGCACCGCTGTCGCTCCTCCATTTCCCAACTCAAAGTCCATTACAATGGAACCTCTTTGGCGCCCGTGCTGGGCTGCCCAGCATCCCAGGCAGTAGAGCACGAACGGTTGGCCTCTGCCCCCACAGCCGAAGAGCCAGGGGAAAAAACTTGAGCTGTGCCTCTTCTGCAGAAAGTCAGCTTTGCAACGGTGCCATCCGCATTGCTGTCGCTCCTTGATATCCCAACTCAAAGTCCATTACAATGGAACCTCTTTGGTACACGTGCTCGGCTGCCCAGCATCCCAGGCAGTAGAGCACGAACGGTTGGCCTCTGCTCCCACAGCTGAAGAGCCAGGGCAAAAAACTTGAGGTGTGCCTCTTCTGCAGAAAGTCAGCTTTGCAACGGTGCCATCCACATTGCTGTCGTTCCTCGATTTTCCAACTCAAAGTCCATTACAATGGAACCTCTTTGGCACCCGTGCTCGGCTGCAAAGCATCCCAGGCAGTAGAGCACGAACGTTTGGCCTCTGCTCCCACAGCCGAAGAGCCAGGGCAAAAAACTTGAGCTGTGCCTCTTCTGCAGAAAGTCAGCTTTGCAACGGTGCCATCCGCATTGCTGTCGCTCCTCCATTTCCCAACTCAAAGTCCATTAAAATGGAACCTCTTTGACACCCGTGCTCGGCTGCCCAGCATCCCAGGGAGAAGAGCACGAACGTTTGGCCTCTGCTCCTACAGCCGAAGAGCCAGGACAAAAAACTGGAGCTGTGCCTCTTCTGCAGAAAGTCAGCTTTGCAACTGTGGCATCCGCATTGCTGTCGCTCCTCCATTTCCCAACTCAAAGGCCATTACAATGGAACATCTTTGGCACCCGTGCTCGGCTGCCCAGCATCCCAGGGAGTAGAGCACAAACGTTTAACCTCTGCTCCCACAGTCGCAGAGGCAGGACAAAAAACTTGAGCTCTGCCTCTTCTGCAGAAAGTCAGCATTGCAACGGTTCCATCCGCACCGCTGTCGCTCCTCAAATTCCCAACACAAAGTCCATTACAATGGAACCTCTTTGGCACACGTGCTGGGCTGCCCAGCATCACAGGGAGTAGAGCACGAACGTTTGGCCTCTGCTCCCACAGCCGAAGAGCCAGGGCACAAAACTTGAGCTGTGCCTCTTCTGCAGAAAGTCAGCTTTGCAACGGTGCCATCCGCATTTCTGTCACTCCTCGATTTCCCAACTCAGAGTCCATTACAATGGAACCTCTTTGGCACCCGTGCTCGGCTGCCCAGCATCCCAGGCAGTAGAGCACAAACGTTTGGCCTCTGCTCCCACAGCCGAAGAGCCAGGGCAAAAAACTGGAGCTGTGCCTCTTCTGCAGAAAGTCAGATTTGCAACAGTGCCATCCGCAGTGCTGTCGCTCCTCGAATTCCCAACTCAAATGCCATTACAATGGAACCTCTTTGGCACCCGTGCTGGGCTGCCCAGCATCCCAGGCAGTAGAGCACGAACGTTTGGCCTCTGCTCCCACAGCCGAAGAGCCAGGGCACAAAAAACTTGAGCTCTGCCTCTTCTGCAGAAAGTCAGCTTTGCAACGGTGCCATCCGCATTGCTGTCGCTCCTCCATTTCCCAACTCAAAGTCCATTACAATGGAACCTCTTTGGCACCCGTGCTCGGCTGCCCAGCATCCAAGGCAGTAGAGAACAAACGTTTGGCCTCTGCTCCCACAGCCGAAGAGCCAGGACAAAAAACTTGAGCTCTGCCTCTTCTGCAGAAAGTCAGCTTTGCAACAGTGCCATCTGCATTGCTGTCGCTCCTCCATTGCCTAACTCAAAATCCATTACAATGGAACATCTTTGGCACCCGTGCTCGGCTGCCCAGCATCCCAGGGAGTAGAGCACGAACGTTTGGCCTCTGCTCCCACAGCCGAAGAGCCAGGACAAAAAACTGGAGCTGTGCCTCTTCTGCAGAAAGTCAGCTTTGCAACGGTGCCATCCGCATTGCTGTCGCTCCTCGATTTCCCAACTCAAAATCCATTAAAATGGAAACTCTTTGGCACCCGTGCTCGGCTGCCCAGCATCCCAGGCAGTAGAGCACGAACGGTTGGCCTCTGCTCCCACAGCCGAAGAGCCAGGACAAAAAACTGGAGCTGTGCCTCTTCTGCAGAAAGTCAGCTTTGCAACGGTGCCATCCGCATTGCTGTCGCTCCTCCATTGCCCAACTCAAAGTCCATTACAATGGAACCTCTTTGGCACCCGTGCTTGGCTGCCCAGCATCCCAGGCAGTAGAGCACGAACGGTTGGCCTCTGCTCCCACAGCCGAAGAGCCAGGGCAAAAAACTGGAGCTGTGCCTCTTCTGCAGAAAGTCAGCTTTGCAACGGTGCCATCTGCACCGCTGTTGCTCCTCGATTTCCCAACTCAAAGTCCATTAAAATGGAACCTCTTTGGCACCCGTGCTCAGCTGCCCAGCATCCCAGGGAGTAGAACACAAACGTTTAACTTCTGCTCCCACAGCCGAAGAGAAAGGACAAAAAAATTGAGCTGTGCCTCTTCTGCAGAAAGTCAGCTTTGCAACAGTGCCATCCGCACCGCTGTCGCTCCTCGAATTCCTAACTCAAACTCCATTACAATGGAAACTCTTTGGCACACGTGCTGGGCTGCCCAGCATCACAGGGAGTAGAGCACGAACGTTTGGCCTCTGCTCCCACAGCCGAAGAGCCAGGACAAAAAACTGGAGCTGTGCCTCTTCTGCAGAAAGTCAGCTTTGCAACGGTGCCATCCGCATTGCTGTCGCTCCTCGAATTCCTAACTCAAACTCCATTACAATGGAAACTCTTTGGCACACGTGCTGGGCTGCCCAGCATCACAGGGAGTAGAGCACGAACGGTTGGCCTCTGCTCCCACAGCCGAAGAGCCAGGGGTAAAAACTTGAGCTGTGCCTCTTCTGCACAAGTCAGCTTTGAAACGGTGCCATCCGCACCGCTGTCGCTCCTCGAATTCCCAACTCAAAGTCCATTACAATGGAACCTCTTTGGCACCCGTGCTCGGCTGCCCAGCATCCCAAAGAGTAGAGAACGAATCTTTGGCCTCTGCTCCCACAGCCTAAGTGTCAGGACAAAAAACGTGAGCTGTGCCTCTTCTGCAGAAAGTCAGCTTTGCAACGGTGCCATCCGCATCGCTGTCGCTCCTTGATATCTCAACTCAAAGTCCATTACAATGGAACCTCTTTGGCACCCGTGCTCGGCTGCCCAGCATATCAGGGAGTAGAGCACGAACGTTTGGCCTCTGCTCCCACAGCCGAAGAGCCAGGACAAAAAACTCGAGCTGTGCGTCTTCTGCAGAAAGTCAGCTTTGCAACGGTGCCATCCGCATTGCTGTCGCTCCTCCATTTCCCAACTCAAAGTCCATTAAAATGGAAACCCTTTGGCACCCGTGCTCGGCTGCCCAGCATCCCAGGCAGTAGAGCACGAACGGTTGGCCTCTGCTCCCACAGCCGAAGAGCCAGGACAAAAAACTGGAGCTGTGCCTCTTCTGCAGAAAGTCAGCTTTGCAACGGTGCCATCTGCACCGCTGTCGCTCCTCCATTTCCCAACTCAAAGTCCATTACAATGGAGCCTCTTTGGCACCCGTGCTCGGCTGCCCAGCATCCCAGGGAGTAGAGCACGAACGTCTGGCCTCTGTTCCCACAGCCGAAGAGCCAGGGCAAAAAACTTGAGCTGTGCCTCTTCTGCAGAAAGTCAGCTTTGCAACGGTGCCATCCGCATCGCTGTCGCTCCTCGATTTCCCAACTCAAAGTCCATTACAATGGAACCTTTTTGGCACCCGTGCTCGGCTGCCCAGCATCCCAGGCAGTAGAGCACGAATGTTTGGCCTCTGTTCCCACAGCCGAAGAGCCAGGGCACAAAACTGGAGCTGTGCCTCTTCTGCAGAAAGTCAGCTATGCAACGGTGCCATCCACATTGCTGTCGCTCCTCCATTTCCCAACTCAAAGTCCATTACAATGGAACCTCTTTGGCACCCGTGCTCGGCTGCCCAGCATCCCAGGGAGTAGAGCACGAACACTTCGCCTCTTATCCCACAGCCGAAGAGCCAGGGCAAAAAACTGGAAGTGTGCCTCTTCTGCAGAAAGTCAGCTTTGCAACGGTGCCATCTCCACCGCTGTCGCTCCTCCATTTCCCAACTCAAAGGCCATTACAATGGAACCTCTTTGGCACCCGTGCTCGGCTGCCCAGCATCCCAGGGAGTAGAGCACGAACGTTTGGCCTCTGCTCCCACAGCCGAAGAGCCAGGGCAAAAAGCTGGAGCTGTGCCTCTTCTGCAGAAAGTCAGCTTTGCAACGGTGCCATCCGCATTGCTGTCGCTCCTCCATTTCCCAACTCAAAGTCCATTACAATGGAACCTATTTGGCACCCGTGCTCGGCTGCCCAGCATCTCAGGGAGTAGAACACAAACGTTTAACCTCTGCTCTCACAGCCGAAGAGCCAGGACAAAAAACTGGAGCTCTGCCTCTTCTGCAGAAAGTCAGCTTTGCAACGGTGCCTTCCGCATCGCTGTCGCTCCTCCATTTCCCAACTCAAAGTCCATTACAATGGAACCTCTTTGGCACCCGTGCTCGTTTGCCTAGCATCCCAGGGAGTAGAGCACGAACGTTTGGCCTCTGCTCCCACAGCCGAAGAGCCAGGGCAAAAAGCTGGAGCTGTGCCTCTTCTGCAGAAAGTCAGCTTTGCAACGGTGCCATCCGCATTGCTGTCGCTCCTCCATTTCCCAACTCAAAGTCCATTGCAATGGAACCTCTTTGGCACCCGTACTCGGCTGCCCAGCATCCCACAGAGTATAGAACGAACGTTTGGCCTCTGCTCCCACAGCCGAAAAGCCAGGGCAAAGAACTTGAGCTCTGCCTCTTCTGCAGAAAGTCAGCTTTGCAACGGTGCCATCCGCATTGCTGTCGCTCCTCCATTTCCCAACTCAAAGTCCATTACAATGGAACCTTTTTGGCACCCGTGCTCGGCTGCCCAGCATCCCAGGGAGTAGAGCACGAACGTTTGGCCTCTGTTCCCACAGCCGAAGAGCCAGGGCAAAAAACTTGAGCTGTGCCTCTTCTGCAGAAAGTCAGCTTTGCAACGGTGCCATCCACATTGCTGTCGCTCCTCCATTTCCCAAATCAAAGTGCATTACTATGGAACCTCTTTGGTACCCGTGCTCGGCTGCCCAGCATCCCAGGCAGTAGAGCACGAAGGGTTGGCCTCTGTTCCCACAGCCGAAGAGCCGGGACAAAACTGGAGCTGTGCCTCTTCTGCAGAAAGTCAGCTTTGCAACGGTGCCATCCGCATTGCTGTCGCTCCTCCATTTCCCAACTCAAAGTCCATTACAATGGAACATCTTTGGCACCCGTGCTCGGCTGCCCAGCATCCCACAGAGTAGAGAACGTATCTTTGGCCTCTGCTCCCACAGCCTAAGTGCCAGGACAAAAAACTTGAGCTGTGCCTCTTCTGCAGAAAGTCAGCTTTGCAACGGTGCCATCCGCACCGCTGTCGCTCCTCCATTTCCCAACTCAAAGTCCATTACAATGGAGCCTCTTTGGCACCCGTGCTCGGCTGCCCAGCATCACAGGGAGTAGAGCACGAACGTTTGGCCTCTGTTCCCACAGCCGAAGATCCAGGACAAAAAACTTGAGCTGTGCCTCTTCTGCAGAAAGTCAGCTTTGCAACGGTGCCATCCGCATCACTGTCGCTCCTCGATTTCCCAACTCAAAGTCCATTACAATGGAACCTCTTTGGCACCCATGCTCGGCTGCCCAGCATCCCAGGCACTAGAGCACGAACGTTTGGCCTCTGCTGCCACAGCCGAAGAGCCAGGACAAAAAAGTTGAGCTCTGCCTCTTCTGCAGAAAGTCAGCTTTGCAACGGTGCCATCCGCATTGCTGTCGCTCCTCCATTGCCCAACTCAAAGTCCATTAAAATGGAACCTATTTGGCACCCGTGCTCGGCTGCCCAGCATCCCAGGGAGTAGAACACAAACGTTTAACCTCTGCTCCCACAGCCGAAGAGCCAGGGCAAAAAACTGGAGCTGTGCCTCTTCTGCAGAAAGTCAGCTTTGCAACGGTGCCATCCGCATCGCTGTCGCTCCTCCATTTCCCAACTCAAAGTCCATTACAATGGAACCTCTTTGGCACCCGTGCTCGTTTGCCTAGCATCCCAGGGAGTAGAGCACGAACGTTTGGCCTCTGCTCCCACAGCCGAAGAGCCAGGGCAAAAAGCTGGAGCTGTGCCTCTTCTGCAGAAAGTCAGCTTTGCAACGGTGCCATCCGCATCGCTGTCGCTCCTCCATTTCCCAACTCAAAGCCCATTGCAATGGAACATCTTTGGCACCCGTGCTCAGCTGCCCAGCATCCCGCAGAGTATAGAACTAACGTTTGGCCTCTGCTCCCACAGCCGAAAAGCCAGGGCAAAAAACTTGAGCTCTGCCTCTTCTGCAGAAAGTCAGCTTTGCAACGGTGCCATCCGCATTGCTGTCGCTCCTCCATTTCCCAACTCAAAGTCCATTACAATGGAACCTTTTTGGCACCCGTGCTCGGCTGCCCAGCATCCGAGGGAGTAGAGAAC